>NC_134353.1:679142683-679886849 GCF_048569485.1 Anomaloglossus baeobatrachus | reverse complement strand
GCGGGGTCCGACCCACTGAGGGCAAGTGCGCTACTTTAACCCCCAAAAGGGATGTGGGTTTATCTACGAGCCAGGACTGAATTCTGAGATTTACGTGTCCCAAAGGGATGTGGCCCCTCATCTGCCTACAGGTCACCCGGACCGAGAGTTGGAGCCCGGGGACCTAGTGAGTTACACCCGACACTGTGGAGAGCGAGGGTGGTTTGCCCTTGATGTAAACAAGATGGTGGTGGTGAATGAGACCCCCTGCCTAGCCTCTCACTGCTTCCTGTATGAAGACCAAGAGTAAAAGGTAGCGGTTTCCGGCTACCCGTTCATCTGTTACAGTTATCCCCGGTTTCCGTTTTATAATCATGGACCAAGACCTCAGGACTGGTGAGGTCACCCCAAAAACTTTCTTGGGTCTTGTAAATACCCCTACCTTCCCTCTTGTTATTCTTCACCACCTAGACTGCCTCTGGAGAGGTAGATTGAAGAGAGGGCCTGCGATGGAGTAGGCCAAGGCCCAGCCACTACTGAAACCGGTGCCTAACCTCCAGGCCAAGGGTCCCCCAGACTTGGGGCCCTTGAGATAGACTGCTGGGTAAGGAACTTTTTACCTGGACTGTGTAGGTGTTACCCAGAACTCCTGTGGACTGCGGAAAAGGGATGTTTACCATTTTTAGCGGTGGCACCATGGAACCAGGTTGTTTGGGTGGCGAGTGAAAAAGAAGGGAATCTAATGTGTTTATGTTTTGCAACGTTTAAGAGATGTGCCTCCCATAAGGGGAAGAAATGTTTTACAATGTTTTACCTTTTCTCGTTTATTTTAGAAAAAATAAACGTCAGTGGTCGGACAGCTCGCGGACGGGCTGTATTCAACCAAGGGGGAATGTGACGCCCTGGCGCCGCCAGGTGGTCACAGAAAAACATTATCCGACATAACACCATCCCACATCAGGTACCATCTGCCACAAAATCTTAGCCACCCAGAAGGACACACCAGTGGGCAGGACCAAGCGGATTGGGAGCGCCCACCTAGGGGTCTTGAGGATCTGGGGGCGGGAACAAGCAGTTGGTTGGAGTTTTGAAGTTGAAGTCGGAGGTCAAGTGGAGAGCAGTGACAGTGACAGACTGTCAAGAGAAAGCTGAGTTTAGTGAAGGGTAGCCAGGGCAGTGGCCTGGTCTACTGGCTAGGTGTCAAGCAGTGAACCGTGTCCAAAGGTGACGGGAGTCCGATCGTGGGAAATCCAAAGTGAACCGGGACAGGGTTGGAGCCCGCTGGTACCGACAGCGGAGATCCGGTCCGGAAACCATGCACAGGCGGGGTACCTGGACCCTAGTTAGAAGATGGTTGCAAGCCCCTTCTCTAATTCACCAAGCCGGGAGTAAAGTTCCAGACACTGGTCAGGAAGTGTTAGCCCAGATAGAGTGAAACGGCAGCTCACCGCGGGGAATAGGGTATCCGAAAAACACCCACTGAGATCCCGAGGGTCAGTTTTTGCGGGCACGACTCCAAACCACAACAGCATCGGGAGTGGACTTCCCCGTTCCATATGGAGTCATCCAGAATTGAGAAAACTACAGAGTGCTGGAGGAAGGGACATCGGTACACCAGCCGGGTGTGGGACCCGAGTACACCCGGACGCGGCAGCCAACCACTGACACCTTGGCTTACCAACAGACTTGTGTGCAATTATTCAACATTGAGTACACCAACATCTCCCGGTCCAGCCCGGTTTGTCCCCCGGTCCACCTCCGGCCTACATTACTCCCCGTCTCCTGGACACTAAGCCCCAGGGCATGCACCCTTACTCACGGAGGGATTAAACAAACAACCAGCTGCCACTCCATCACCCCCGGGTGCTTTTCAACCGCAGCGGTGGTACTCCACATTACCACACAACGTGGGTGGTGTCACGAAGTATCTACAGCAATCCCCGTACATATACGTCCCTTTTTATTTGAGTGTCCACGCGACCCCCGGGTCCAGAAACCCCTCGAGCCTCTGCGGCTCTGGATCCGAGCAGCCCGACTGCTGACATGGGGGCGGCACACCAGCATAGTAATGAGGTTTGTGGGATTCCTTGTGCGCAGTTACAATGCAGGTGGCCTGACTAGACAGGCTTTGGGCGGAGATGGAGGACCCAGACGAGGTGGAAGAGGCAGAAGCAGTGGAGGAACTTCTACATACAGAGGATTGACGCACAACTTGTGGGGATGGCAAGACTTGTACAGCAGACCCTTCTCCATCTCTCACCATAGTAACCCAGTGTCCAGTCAGCGACATGTAATGCCCCTGTCCATGCTTACTGGTCCAAGTATCTGTGGTGGTGGCTGTCACACACAGAGTTTGTCAAAGAAGTGGTGATGGTGTGTGTGACATGCTGGTGTAGCGCAGGCACACCTTTCTTGGAGAAGTAGTGGCGACTGGGCATCTGGTACTGAGGCACTGCGATGGACATAAGGTCTCGAAAATCCTCTGTGTCCACCAGGAAGAAAGGCAGCATTTCTGTCGCCAACAGCCAGCAGATGCGGAAAGTCAACTTCTTAGCTTTGTCATGGCTAGGAGGGAATGGTCTTTTACTTGACCACATCTGAGGGACCGAGGGCTGGCTGCTGTGTTGAGACGCCGTTGAGTAGGGTGTCTCTGCAAAACTGCTGGTCTGTGAGGAAGGTGCAGGCAGAGATAGAATGTTGGCTTCATCCTAAAGGTGGTGCTCTCGGGGGCGTGGCCGGCTGCAGAGTGATGAGGAAGTGAAAATCCTCTGCTCTGTGTTTCACTCAGCAAAGCTACAAAATACAGCAACTTGGATGGACCTTAGCCTTTATTGAACGAAGGAGAGCACAAGAGGACTCCCTCTGGATCATTTCAGTACCAAAATTACCTAAATCGGGCTCTCCTAGCCTGAGATATCACAGATTATAGCAGGCACTATCACAGCACAGAGGGACCGAGGAACAGTGGACACAACAAGCACTGGTGAGTGCATATAAACCTGGGCCAGGGGTGCACAATTTATCACACTAGGCCTGATTCAGGGGATATAACTGTTAACACAGTGGGAGACATAAGTGGGCTTAGCAGGAGCCTTTTCCCCACAGCTCCATCCCTCCCCCTCCACTTCTCTCAGACTGCAAGGGACAGTCTCTGCAGCATTGCATATGCTAATTAACCCCTGTGGTGAAGTTGCTAATTCTTGCTGGAGCTGAACTTTAACAACAAATAAATCAACACGCCACTAAGTGGTGAAGGCAGGGCTGCCCTGACTTTATATCACCCTGTAAATAGGAGATTCTCCTATATAATAAACTATACAGCTGCTTTTAAAACTTATTCTACTGCAAAGCAATCCAGAATGGCCGGAGCACTGACCCCCCCCTCCCCCCGGGCATGTGTGGAGGCCAGCATGACACTGATTGGAGTGGAGGTCATGATGTCACGGGTAGGGGAGGGGGAGTAAGTCAGGGTATAGTAAAAAGGTGAAGCTGGGGGAGGAGCGGCACTTTTCCCGCTCTGGGACACCAGTGAGAGTCCCCATCCCTGTACCTGCTATGGACGCCGGGGATCAGCTCCTGGAGCGGCTGAGAGCTGCTGCTGGGACCATCCCCCCAGGTGGCTGCAGAGCCTGATAGCAAGGATCTTCGGTGGGAGTCCGGGGGGGGGCAGGGACGGCACCCCTGCGACAGCGGCGCCCCCGGAGGTCTGGACTGGCAGAGAGGCGGTCACCTGACCTGACTCCCAGGGCCCAGCGTCGCCACAGAAGCCCCCTCCGGGGACCCTCCAGGCCGGACGCCGCGAGCTGCGAGGTCCGGCAGGCCCCGGCCTGGGAGGAATTCAGACGGGCGGCTGGGCCCGGCGGCAGTCGGCAGGCCTACGCTGGAGTTGGGGGCGGGGCCTGCTGCTGCCTTGTCGGCGAGTGACGTCGGCGGTGCGGCGGGGCGCTCTGGTGATGTACCGGCCGAGCGCCCTGAGCCTCTCCTCCCTGCAGCGATAGTATCCCGGATGGATCCCTGTGAGGTGGGCGGAGCCAGGCGGCTGCGGTCGGAACTACATCGGGCCTGGCATTCAGGGCCTGCGGCTACAGAGGCCCTGTCTGGGAGAGGGGCCACATGGAGCGGAGCAGGGGGGGCCGTGCTTGGAGAGCCCTGAGGATAATATGCAGCTCCCCCTGTTGGTCGGCGCTACTGATCGTCATGTCCAGGATATGCGGCCGGCGGGGCCTCGGGCCGCGCGGCTAAAACAGCAATGGAGCAGAGTCGGATGGGAGGAGCCAAGTCATGCTAGATCGGCAGGAGGGACGTCAGGATACAGGTGGTCCGGCTGGCGAGGTTATACCTTTGTGCAGCCTGGTGAGTACGATTACATGTTTTGTTTGTCTTCACATGCTGTTTAGGTACACAGTAAAGGGGGGGTGACGGGTCAGCTGGGGTTCGGTTTGGGGGTGCCAGCGGGTGTTAGGGGGAATGCGTTGAGTGGGGAGTTGTCAGAATTGAAGTTGCGTTCGCCAGTTGCGGGCCCGGATTAGGGGCCAGGAAAACCCCGGCGCCAGTGGCGGCTTGGGTTAATTTGTCCGTCATTGCGGCTAGTGAGTCCAGTTGGGAGTGTCTCTTCCCCAGTATTAGTGGCAGTTCAGACTGAAAGGAGTAAGGAGGTGGCAAAAATTTATTTTGACAAAGGGGGAAAAGACGATAGCAAGAAGGAAGATGGGGAGAAGTGGCGATGGCACTTGATTCCTCAGACTTATGCTAATAGGTTTAAGGCGTTGCAGTTTGGGCAAGAGTAATTGGCGACAGGCGCCAGAGAATAGTTTTCAGTGGTTTTGCTATATGGGCTCGATTGGTGAGGCCTATAGGATTTATGGGGGGTAGACCTGGATCCGTTATGAGGAGCAGTGTCATCAGAGGATGGCGACCGTCCATCCATAAGATGGGATCAGAAGGATATAGGCTTGTGGTTGCGGGTGATGGCGGCAGCCAGATATGGGCAGTCATTTCAGGGCGGGGCAGGGTTCCCCGGCCGGTCAGGAAGTTGGGGTGCCGGTGGTCAGTACGGACAGACAGGGTCCTAGAAGTCAAGTTCGTGTTGGTAAGTTAATGAGGGGGAAGGCAAGTCAGTGACACTTGTCGTTGTTTGGACATCTCCGCACCTATTGTAACGGAGCATCCCATGGGATGTCCAAGGGTCAGACACCGGTGAGCTTAGTTGCGATGCTGCCGTACTTAAATAGGGATCCTGTTAGGGCCAAAGCTGAGGTTTGAGGTTGGGTTTTGGGGAGGGTTTCAGGATTCCTTCCCCTGTTTTTGAAGTTCCAGGGACAACCAGGAATCTCCCTCGGTGTATCAGCATTTGGCGCTGGTAGGTGGAAAGTTAGGAAAGGAGGTGGCGTTGGGGAGAATGGGGGGCACAGTTAGTCACCCCCCTACCTTTTTCTTATTTTGTGGTTTCGTCATTCGGGGGGGGGGCCCAAGGAGGAGCCAGGTAAAGTTCGGCTAATCCACCATTTGTCTCATCCCAGGGGTAGGTCAGCGAATGATGGTATACTGGCTGAGCTTCGTTAGGCGTTGTATACGTCGTTTGATGAGGCTACAAAGTAGGTAAAGAGTTGTGGGAGGGGTATGTTGATGGCAATAGATGGATATTGAGGCAGCTGTCCGGCTCTTACCAGTTCATCCAAAATTGTGTTCGTTATTAGTTTGTTTTTGGAAGGGAAATTGTTTTGGAGACCCCTGCTTGCCAATGGGTAGTGCAGTATCGTGCACATTTGTTGAAACCTTTTGTTCTTTTTTAGAATGGGGGGGGCGTGATGTTTCTGGTTTGGCATCACTGGTACCTTACCGGGATGAATTGTCGGTGTGTGGGATTGGCTGTTTCGGCACAGGCACAAGAATTCTAGCAGCAATGGAATGGATAGCGAGAGGCTTTGGGGTGCCTTTGGCACCTGGGGAAGAACTGTTCGGCCAAATACCTGTATTTAGTTTATGGCCATTGTAATTGACTCAGTGATTTGGGAGGTTCGGCTTCCTGACGACAGGTTGCCACGCTTAAGGTTGAGGTAGCAAGGGCATGCCGGGTGAGGAAGTTACAATTAAAGGAGGTTTAATCGCTATTGGGGGAAACTTAATTTTGCGTGTCGGGTAAGGTCAATGGGCCGAGTTTTCACGTTGGCTAGCTTGCGCGACAGCTGGAGTGCTTGCTCTTCACCCTTACATAAGTTTGTCGGAGGAACATTGAGCGGCCTTGTTGGTTTGGGGAGAATTTTTTGGGGAGCAGGACAATGGTGGTTCGTTGCTTAAGGATGAGGTAGTGGTTAATTTCAAATTGGAATTGTTTACGGATGCTGCGGGTGACTCAGGTTTCGGGGCCTTTTTTCAGGGTCAGTGATGTGCGGATTGGTGACCAGAAAGTTGGATGGCGGAGGGGTTGACAAGGAATGTGTCGCTATTGGAAATTTTTTCCGATGATGGTCGCACTCCATTTGGGGAGTGACCAGTTGTGGAATAAGTAGATCCGGTTCAACTGGGACAATATGGGGGTGGTGCTAGTGATTAATAACGGCTCGGCATATTTTACCCAAGTTGTTCGGGTGTTGCGGCGGTTGGTTTTTATTTGTTGGGAAATTAATACGGGTCACAGCAGCTCAGGTACCAGGTATAGAGGACCTAATAGCGGATTTCCTTTCCTGTTTCAGTGAGATTGTTTCCGGGATTTTGCGGTAGTGGCGGACGGCAGCAGCTTGTAGTCCCCTGCGCAGCTTTGGAGCGTGGTCTTCAAGCAGCAAGACCACGGATTCAGGCAGTTTGACTGGTACCACGTGGGCGGCGTATTAGGCCACATGGGTTCCTGGGAGTGGTGGTTGGGTGGTGGCATGATGAATGAGGATTCCCAGTTAGGACTGTTCCTGGGAAATCGGGGGAGTGGCGATAACAGGTTGGTCTTCCACGAAGTTGAGTCATTTGATTACAGGGTTGGCATTTGGTTTCTGGTTGCGAGGTGTACAGGATTGGGAACAAATTTTTGGGTTGTTCTGGCGTTGAAGGGTGTGCATAGGGGCCATAGGTAGACGGCCTGTGTGATTTAGCTTATTGGAATGTTTGGGTAGGGAATTAAGGTATCATTGTTGCGGTTGGCTTTTCGTTGGCGGTTTTTCGGGGCTTGGTGTATTGGCGAATTGGTATTTCCCAGGGTGACGTGCCCCGGGGGCTTGGGTAATAGTGACGTCCTATTTTTGGAGCATGGGGATCGAATTTTGGATCCAGAAATCAAAATCAAAAATGGATAAAGTGGGGGCAGGCGGGTTCGTTTAGGGAAGGTTATGGCATCAGGTATGTGCCATTGGCAGTGCGTTTTGAGCTTTGCAAAGGTCCACCCGAGTCAGGATGGCCCATTGTTATGTCTCGAGGACGGGTTTTTTTGTCCAGATATTAGTTCATTAGTGTTTTGTGGGCATGTTTGAAATCATTGGGTCTGGTTGGCGAGGTTTGCGTTGCATTCTTTTCGTCTTGGGACGGCAGTGGAAACCTCTGGGTGTGGTCTCCCTGCTAAGACAGTTAAACAGATTGGTCGATGGAAGTCTCAGCGTTGTAAGTCGTGGGTTCGCAATGTTTCAGGGGCAATTGATCGGAAGACTGGTTCTGATGGAGGGGGGGTGGGGGGGTGTCATTCTTTGGGGTGGTATTGGAGCTACTTGGTAATTTTGTTAGTGCTTTGTTTTTCAGACACCCCCCCCCCCGTTTTTCCAGCCTGGTCTGGATCTTGGGCCATTCTAATGTGTGCTGGGGAACACAGAGAGCGGATACGAGAAGGAACAGGAGACAGCTAAATTTTGTCGGAGGGATAGGGCTCCTGTCGGATGGGTTGGAATCAGGGGTATGGGGTGGAATACGGTGTTGCAGGGGGTGCATAACTATGCTCATTTGGGCAGGCCCCCTGACATTTTGGTTTTACGCGTCGAGGGACCTATTTGGGTGAGCGGCTTTCTCGGACTTTGATAAAGATAGTAAGCATGACTTGTTGCGGTTATGGGTGTCTTTTCCAGGCGTGATAATTGTGTGGTGGGACATTGTTCCAAGAAGGGTTTGGGCGGAAAGCATGGTCTGTGGAGAAGCTGAATAAGGTGCGGGTGAAAGTTAGTAGGGTTATCTCAAAAAATTTGGGGGCTGCAACGTGGGAGTCGCAGCTCGGCTTTTTGAGCTGGAGCGAGAGGATGACGAATTTTGGTAGGCGGATGGGGTGCATTTGTATGCAGTACGGATTGATTGTGGGCACTTGGATTGCAGGGAGGTATTGAGCGAGCTTTGCTATTGAGGGGGGGTCTCAGGCACTTGAAGGTTATCAAGGTGCCCTCGTTGTGGCAGGTTTTTGGTGGGTCCTTGAAGTTGGTTCTAAATTGGTTCGGGGAACCCATCCGGGTATGGATCCCCTCATTGGCAGAATGGTTGGTCACCTGGTGATTTTTGGGGGATCCCGACGGGGTATGTCGGGGCCCCCGTGGGTGTTTTTGGTGGTTAATGAAGGAATAACCCTTACACTTTGGTGCTCCTGAGCCAGTGTGGGTAACGGCTGGGAGCAATTTGGTTATATGGCTTGGTTATGGGAATCACCAGGGTTTTAGCTTCAAGGACCTTACCACAATGCAAAATTTTACATGTTATGTATTTGTTTAATAAATGGCTGCTATGGCCAAAATTATCCAAAGATAAATTGGTGTCTGAGTGGTTATTAGCAGATAAGGGGGAATTGGAAAAGGGGTGTGTGTGCCTAATTATTATTGGCCGGAATCTACAATTCCAGGGTCAAGAATGGCCGGAGCACTGACCCCCCCCTCCCCCCGGGCATGTGTGGAGGCCAGCATGACACTGATTGGAGTGGAGGTCATGATGTCACGGGTAGGGGAGGGGGAGTAAGTCAGGGTATAGTAAAAAGGTGAAGCTGGGGGAGGAGCGGCACTTTTCCCGCTCTGGGACACCAGTGAGAGTCCCACCCGCCCTCCCTAAAGACTTTGAGTTCGCAATGGGCTGCAAGTTTTGTGGGAGGCGATATGGAAGTTTATCGGGTCGTAGTGGCCTGGTGGCAGGTTTTTGGTGGGTCCTTGAAGTTGGTTCTAAATTGGTTCGGGGAACCCATCCGGGTATGGATCCCCTCATTGGCAGAATGGTTGGTCACCTGGTGATTTTTGGGGGATCCCGACGGGGTATGTCGGGGCCCCCGTGGGTGTTTTTGGTGGTTAATGAAGGAATAACCCTTACACTTTGGTGCTCCTGAGCCAGTGTGGGTAACGGCTGGGAGCAATTTGGTTATATGGCTTGGTTATGGGAATCACCAGGGTTTTAGCTTCAAGGACCTTACCACAATGCAAAATTTTACATGTTATGTATTTGTTTAATAAATGGCTGCTATGGCCAAAATTATCCAAAGATAAATTGGTGTCTGAGTGGTTATTAGCAGATAAGGGGGAATTGGAAAAGGGGTGTGTGTGCCTAATTATTATTGGCCGGAATCTACAATTCCAGGGTCATGTGCAGCATTCAGCCTGCAACTCACTGTATAATACCTTACTGTGACAAAGGTCTTGCTGACAACTATTTGTGAGATCAGCAAACCACCATAAACAAGGATTAATAACAGATTCAAGTTAAAAACAACTACCCAAGGAGAGCTGCAAGACCCCTAAACAGCTTGTCTATAGCCTATTCAACAACAAAGCCCTGACAAGTGCATATTCCTTATAAGATTAACAAATAACAGACATTTCTGCATATTCCCATAAGGTTGTAGTTAATCAGAGGTCTCAGCTACTGAACCGTCAAGACTAAAATAAACATTGCTAACAATAGTCAAATACTATAACTGTAATTATTTACACCAGCACAAAATGTCAACACTTACTCCAACTACAAATACCAAAATGGAAAGAAGTACTCAAGAAACCAGACAGAACACTACTAAATACTCACAGAACCCATCTTCACAATCAAGCAGCAAATCTGTCACTCAACTCCATGACACTGCAAGAAGCATTAGCTCTCCCAATGTGTCTCAACATATCAAGACAGACTCAGTTTCTGGCTATACAGACAGTGATTTTCCTGCTCTAAAAAGAGATTTAGAAGATAGCACAATGGACATCACATACCAAACTCAAAAAAGAAAGGAACCCGATTCGGACAGATCAAGGATAGCTAACCCCCATTCGGATGGCGAATATAAATCAGATTCAGAGTCATCCCCAATACAGAGCCCAGCAAAAAACAAGAGCAGAATGGAACATTCAGACGACAATAACGGCAATACAATAAATCATGTCATCAACTTTGAAAATATTGCTTCGTCTGATAAAAACGCCTCTGAAAATTTTGTGAAAAGCGCAATGGCAACAATGTTCGAAAAATTTAATATTCTGTTTCAGAATCAAACCAAGATTTTGCAAGCCAGTATTGACTCTAACAACAACAGGTTCTCAGAGCATGAAGATAGAATAAAAAAATTAGAGGATAACAGCCACTCAGCAGACTTGGAGAAAGCAACAATCAAGAACGAAATCCGCCAATTAAGAGCCAAGGTTGCGGATATGGAAGATCGAAATCGTAGAAACAATGTCAAGATAAGAGGCATCCCAGAATCCGTCCCCCCGAAAGGACTTTCCGAATTCTTGAAAAACATCATACGTGCTGTATTACCTTCTGTTGCAGAATCAGAACTTATTATCGACAGAATACACAGACTCCCGAGACCCAGACATATTTCCGAGGAAACTCCAAGGGATACCATAGCAAGAATCCATTTTTTCCATATAAAGGAGGAGTTTATGCAAAAATTAAGAAAAATAAAAAATCTCCCTAAGCCCTTTGAGCTAATAAAAGTATTCACTGACCTCTCCAAAGAGACCATGGCAATGCGCAAATCTTTCAATTTAACCACTAGCTTCTGCCGGGATAATGGAATCCAGTACAGATGGGGCTTTCCCACTAAATTATTGATCTCATTCAGAGGGAAAATAGTACCCATTACAACTCCTGAAGATGGCCACCGCTTTGTCAGGTCCCTTGAGGAACGAAATGCCCCTCACCCAGATCCACGATGTAGACCAACATAGACTTGGCCCTGAAAAATCCTTTGATTTATTTTGATGGGCCTGTTATTTTCTTCTCAAGAGATCTTGTGCTTTAAAAAGATAATACAAGATTATCTATTCATGTTATGGTTATAATGGAAAAGTTATACATGTCTTTCCCAATTTTCACATGATGAGTGACTCACGGTAACATAATTTGTTGTTTCATTTTATATATAACCTTTTATTTTTCACAAAACTACAATTAGTACTTGGAGATAAAGTACTATATTAAAGTCTTTACAGCAATAGACTAGTGCCTCAAGAGGGAAGTGTCTGACAAAAAGGCATTCCCCGGAGATTTATTTGTTGGAACAATATTTTTTTTCTTGTTTTTCTGTTATTTGAGTATCTTATAGGTAAAGACACTGAACGACAAGATACAGAATTAAGAACCCTTAAATTTTGAATAAAGTATCTGAAGTAAGATACTTTAGAAAATTACTGTTTGTTTACAGATATTTACAAATTGTAGCAGTTTTTGATAAGCGTTCGCATTGTACTAGTACTGGTATACAATACAGAAATGCATCTTTTATATTAGGTCAGCTAAAAACCTTGGTTACCCATTTCAACACTTAATGGATAACAGATAAATATAATTAAACCCCAAAACAACTGTAACCCAAAATGGACATAAACATTCTATCCCTAAATGTTAAAGGTATGAACAGCCCTAATAGAAGATTCATGATTTGGAAGGAAATCAAAAATTTTAAAGCAAATATAATCTGTCTTCAAGAAACAAGATTGGCCAGAAACAATCACCCTAAATTTGAAAATAAGAATTATACTAATATTTTCAAAGCCCTTAATGAAAAAAAGAAAGCAGGAGTTATTACGATAATCAGTAACTCAACTAGGTTCTCCTTGATATCTGAAATACAAGACCCTGAAGGACGGTACCTTATCCTTATTGGTAAAATTAATGACCACCTATGCACTATCGTGAATGTATATGCCCCAAACAGTGGCCAGATTACTTTCCTTAATAATCTAATGGAAAAAATTCAGAAGCACAAACAAGGAGATCTCTTTTTAATAGGCGATTTTAACTTGATAACTGATATTAAGATGGACTCGACAGCAAATCCCAGACAACATCACCCATCATTATATAAATGGCTTCAAACTCATGAACTGTTGGACACCTTCAGATGTCTTAACACCACATCTAAGGAATATACCTTCTACTCATCAGCCCACAAAACCTTTTCTAGAATAGATTTACTTTTAACTGAATCCCTCTCAATCTCCAGAGTAACTAAAATAGAAATTAAGGACAAAACTTTATCAGACCACTCTCCCTTATTCTGCACAATTAAAGTAGGCCCTCCAGACAGATTAAATTTCACCTGGAAAAATAACCCGGCAATTTTCCAACACCCAAACTTTCAACAAGAAATTGAAAAATCTTTAAAAAATTATTTCTCCGAAAACGCCTCTGAAACTATGAATCCTTTTTCAGTTTGGAATGCCAACAAGGCGGTGCAAAGAGGCATATTGATTCAAATTTCTTCAAGACTGAAAAAACAAAGGAATTCAGATCTGTCTAAAATACAAGAAAAAATAAAAGAAAAAGAAAGAGAACAGCAAAGACTACCCCAGCCCAGCCAACAAATACATGTCGATATTATAAAATTGCGTATACAGCTTAGAGACTTACTTCTGGCTGACTATGATAAATATGTGAGAATATTAAATACAAACCATTATACATCAGTTAACAAACCAACTAAATATATGGCACGTAGAATTAAACAAAAAATAATTAGGAATAGGATACACAAGATAAAACACCCAGATGGCCATTATTATACCCATCCAAAAGACATCGTAGAAGCATTTGCGAGTAATTTCAAAAAACTATATAACCTCAATTCCACTCCTTCTGACCAGAATGATAACCTCAACAAAATGAATAACTTCTTGGACAAAATCCATCTTCCTAAACTAAATGAGCATCAGCTAAATATTTTAAATCGTCCATTTACTAACTCTGAAATTTTACAAACAATTAAAAACCTAAAAATAAACAAGTCCCCAGGCCCAGATGGGTTTTCCAATGAATTTTACAAGACTTTTTCCCAATTACTTGTACCTCACCTCTGTAAAATTTTTAATCACGCAGCTTCCACCAGAGAATTCCCTGCAGAAATGCTCCAGGCAAATATAACCCTCATCCCTAAACCAAATAGTGACCCTGAATTAGTGACTAGTTATAGACCCATCTCTCTAATTAATACAGATGTAAAAATTTATTCAAAAATATTAGCCGAAAGATTAAAAGAAATTCTCCCATCATTGATCCATCAAGACCAACTAGGATTTGTTAAAAATAGACAAGCATCAGACGGTACTAGAAGATTACTAAATATTCTTGAATACGCTAAAAAATCTAGAACACCCACCCTACTTTTATCGCTTGACGCTGAGAAAGCATTTGATAGAGTGGGGTGGGAATTCTTGGAAAACACCCTGAAAAAATTTGGCTTTGACAACACATCCATTAACGCCATCATGGCGCTATATTCCTGCCCCTCAGTCACAATTAAATCAGACAACCACTCTTCAAAAACTTTTATGATAACCAATGGAACTCGTCAGGGATGTCCTTTATCACCACTACTTTTTGCCCTGATTATGGAACCTTTGGCAGAATGTGTCAGGTCAAATGAAAAAATTAAAGGTATTTCCATAGGGAAAGAAAACTTTAAAATAAGTCTTTTTGCGGACGATGTAATTATGACTCTTAGCGACCCATTAAACTCCATCAATGAAATAAACAACATTTTGAAAGAATTCTCCATTGTTTCAAACTTTAAAATTAATGAGAAAAAGTAAAAAATGCTCGCTCTTAACCTCATCCCAACAGCACAAGAAAATCTTAGAAATAATGTCAATTATGAATGGGTTACAGACGCTATTGAATACTTAGGTATTACTTTCACAAAAGATATTAAAAGCACCTTAATCCTCAACATGAATAAACTCTTATCTCAGATTGAAAAAGACTTTGCAACATACAACAAAACCGAAACGACTTGGCTTGGTAGAATATTGGTAGCTAAGATGTTTATTCTACCCAAAATTTTATATACAATTAGATGTCTACCTATCATCATCCCAGACGAATTCCTAGTCAAATTGAAAAAATTGATCAACAAATATGTCTGGAATAATAGTAAAGCAAGGGTGGCCAAAAATACATTATTCAAAAATAAAATTAATGGAGGATACGGCCTTCCTAATATACAAGCATATTATTACTCAAATTTATTAAAACAAACCAACAATTGGTTATTAAAAAATGAAAATACTCCAACTTGGGTTAACTTGGAACTAATATTATCAGGAAATAATTCTTTCCGCTCTCCTTTACTGGAACAGTTACTAAGCTTTGGAGGACGAAAATCAAATACCTATGATAGCAGCACTATTAATGCTGCATTTACTTCCTGGGAAAAGATTTCTAGAATCTCCAAAGACAAAATGACTTTTGAAGTCTTTAAAAATACTGAGATAAAAAATATAGATTTGTCAAACAATACCGAGACAGTAGATAGATGGGTCCAGTCAGGGATAAAATACATAAAAAATATATACGATGGTACAAACTTCACCTCATTCTTACAACTTAAACTACAAAACAATATACCAGATAAAGATCTTTACTTCTTCCTAGAAATAAGGAAAACCATCCGGAAACTTGTAGAACCCAAATGTAAAATAAACAAATTCATACTTAAATTGATAAACAACCCAAATAACAAACTAATATGGAGTCATAAGAACATCTATCATGCCTACAATTCTGAACTCCCCACAAGAAAAATGATACACATATCCAGTTGGGAAAAGGACTTGAAAGTAGAATTCACCCAAGACCAATGGGATAAAGCTCTTAAAAACACATACCTTTCCAATATCTGCGCTACATTACATGAAGCTTATTATAAGATTTATACCAGATGGTATTTCACTCCGGACAAAGTAGCTAAAATATTCCCAAGCCAAAAACCAACATGCTGGAGAAGTTGTGATACAAAAGGTGACATTGTTCATATTTTTTGGAGCTGTCCTAAAATCAGAAGCTTATGGCAGAAAGTGTCTAAAATAATAAATCTGATAATGCACTCAAAAATAAGTCTAACCCCACAATTAGCTCTCTTATCGATAGATTCGGATACAATAAACATAAAATACAGGGCCATCGTAATTCATATCCTTCTAGTTACCAAAATCGAATTGGCGGCACGTTGGAAATCCAATAAAATTCCAAATATTTACGATCTAATAGAAAAAATATCCCTTCATAAGTTCTATGAAGAGAAGCATGCCCTAATTAATAACTCTTGGAACAGATTTCATAAAAAATGGGACCCATGGACTGACTTTATTAACAACAATACATAAAATTTTAAATCTAATCTAGTTATAATTCTTGTATAAACGTAATACACTATACTTATTTAATTAGTTTAACAAGAAAATTGTTTGTTTACATCTATCTCCTGACATATTATTTGAATATCATACTTTGTAAATACTTAATCCGACTGTATGTCATAGTTTTTACCAATGTTATTTGTTTGTTTCTCCTTTTGTATATGTCTAATGTATATTATTTGTTTGATATAGCATGAAGTAATGCTATACAGCACTTTGTTTTATTGTTTTTGTTAGAACTGTTTTATGTATAAACTTTGAAAACCTAATAAAAATTATTGAATCACTAAAGGTGGTGCTCTCGATGTCTGAGAGAGCTTAACACCAGCAGCTGTTCCCACTTCCAAAACAACTAACGACCTGCCAATCACACTGCCTGTTGTGGGTAAAGAGGTGAAAGGTCTGCATTGAAAAGCATGTGTGACTGCTGTCCCCCCAGTCACAGAGGATGAAGAGCACACGGATGCACTTGATGGGGCAGACGGTGGTTGGCCTGCTCCGCTAGGCCACATTTTAGCACAGTGAGCTTCCCACTGCGACTTATGCTTTAGAACCATGTGATGGTTCATGGACGAAGTACTCAAACTAGTGAGTTTTTGGCCTCTACTTAGAGATTGGTGACAAATCTTACAGATGACTAGTGTTGAGCCACCCCCCTAGTGTTCGAGTTCTGTTCGATTTGTCGAATGGCAGCTCAGTTCGACGAACACCTTCGAACCCCATTGAAAACAATGGGAGGCAAACACAAACACATAGAAATCACCTTCTATGGTTTCCAAAAGGTGACAAAAAACTCACAAGACATCACAAACACATGGAAAGGGACAAGTACATCTACTCATGCGACAACAAAAGAGCTGGATGAATAAAAGGAGGAGGAGACACAGATATAGGCATGTTATGCTCTTCTAAAATCATGTAAAACACAGCAAGCGGACTCCAACGAGTCTCTCTTTTTTCCAAAAATTGGACCACAGACACCACTTAAGTGGCATCACTTGTCCCCCAGTTGCAAACTTGACATGTTGATTTGCATGAAGCACAATCCAAATCCACAAGCATTTACTCTCCCAAGATGACACAGGGGTAGAAAAGTCCTTGGTGATCAATGACGTGTTCATCTTGGAACATTTTTAAAAAAACAAAAAGGGGACTCCTACCAGAGCCTCCCTTTTTTCCAAAAATTGGGCCACAGACACCACTTAAGTGGCATCACTTGTCCTCTAGTTGCAAACTTGACATGTTGATTTGCATGAAGCACAATCCAAATCCACAAGCCTTTACAAGATGACACAGAGGTAGAAAAGTCCTTTTGGATCCATGACTTGTTCATCTTGATGAACGTTAGTCTGTCCACATTGTCACTGGACAGATGCATGCGCTTATCTGTCAGCACACACTCAGCAGCACTGAAGACACGTTCCGACAGAACACTGGCTGTGGGCCACAAGAATATCTTCAAGGCGTAAGTGGCGAGCTCAGGTCATTTTTCCAGATTGGAAGCCCAAAATGAGCAAGGGTCCAGTTGCAGAGTCATGGCATCTATATTCACTTGGAGATACTCCTATATCATCCTCTCCAGCCGTTGAGTATGTGTCAGTCTTCTTGTCTCTTGTGGCCTTGCAAAGGATGTGTGACGACATGGACTCTCAGTACCTAGTATGTGTTAACTTTCTTAAAATTCAGCCAGACATGAAGACAGTTTGTTTATAGATGGGGGATATTCCCTCATTGTTCTACAAGACTCTTGGGAGTTTAGTATTGACGTTTTTGTTGACTCATGTAATTGTTTTGGCCACTGAAGGCCAGATACACAATGTATTACGATGTGTTTGCTGGATGCGATTTAACTTAGCTGTCTCTGCCATTGACCATTATTACTGGGATATTCTAAATACAGCTTGAAATTCATCCAATAAGAGAAGCAACCTTGTACAACCAATCCGATAAGGGTCCTAAGGGAAGTCTATGGCTATAAAAGGGGACTTCTTGGAGTCACCAGGGTTGATGGATGTTGCATGATCCAGTCTAAGCTCTTAGGAGCTGGCTAGGGCATCAGAACCAGGATGACTTGTGGACTCGGTCTAGGGACTTTGGCTCCGACTAGAGGATCACTTGGCTACATAGCTTCAATCTAGGGGTTCCGATTCCTATTGGAGACCATAACTGCAGTCTAGGGATTTCGACTCCGGCTGCCAGGATTATATCATATCATCATACCAGATACTACTTAAGGAAGAAACCCAGGTTGGAACAATTTGGTCACCTGGCTACAAACTTTGCTGTGCTCGGTAAGCTTCCTACACTTGCCACTATTCTTTTCTCAGAGTAGCTGGCCCTGGAAACCTCGATGCACGAACAATCTAATCCCTGGTGAGCCAGCGGAAGGGTGAGACTCTGTTGCCTGTTACATTTGTGTGTTTTGCTGGTTATGTGCTATGTGCCGTTAATTGTTTGGGGATTCAATAAAGTTTTAATATTGTGATTCCCTCATCCTGTGTTGTCTGAGTAGTGTTCCGCCCACGGTTAAGGAGGTCGGCGTTCAGTTTGAATGAGCCATGGGTCATGCTGTCTTTCTAAAGTCAGCCAGTTCAGCGGATGAGAGCACCCACTGACCCCCGTGTCTCCACAATTGGTGGCAACAGTGGGATACTGCTCAGCCTGGTTTATCCAGGGGTATGGGGAGATAAGGTATGCACACCAGTGACTATGTAAGGGGAATACATGAAATAGCAGAAACTGCTGTGTGAATACTGACTTGAAAAATCCAATAGCTATATGTAAGAGTGAAAATGTGAAAAATGGAATCTGCATTACTGCCATGAACATATGAATAAAGAGAAATTTAGCTACTGAATTGATCAATGCAATAGAGCCCCAACACTACACCAAAGTATTTCTCTACGTTGGGGTCCCTAGCTTGTGTGTGTCCTCTCATGCAGTTAAAAAACTTACCGTGTATGGGAAGCTGAGACCCAGGCTATTTATGCGTATGATATGGATTGGCAATAGGTGTGGTTGGGGAGGGTTCACAAACGAAAAACTACTAACAATAAGGAATAACGTTTGTAACACCATTCTAAGTCTGAACTGGGTGCAAAAAACTAAAAAAACATCACTATGGGGAGATAAGGTATGCACACCAGTGACTATGTAAGGGGAATACATGAAATAGCAGAAACTGCTGTGTGAATACTGACTTGAAAAATCCAATAGCTATATGTAAGAATGAAAATGTGAAAAATGGAATCTGCATTACTGCCATGAACATATGAATAAAGAGAAATTTAGCTACTGAATTGATCAATGCAATAGAGCCCCAACACTACGCCAAAGTATTTCTCTACGTTGGGGTCCCTAGCTTGTGTGTGTCCTCTCATGCAGTTAAAAAACTTACCGTGTATGGGAAGCTGAGACCCAGGCTATTTATGCGTATGATATGGATTGGCAATAGGTGTGGTTGGGGAGGGTTCACAAACGAAAAACTACTAACAATAAGGAATAACGTTTGGAACACCATTCTAAGTCTGAACTGGGTGCAAAAAACTAAAAAAACATCACTATGGGGAGATAAGGTATGCACACCAGTGACTATGTAAGGGGAATACATGAAATAGCAGAAACTGCTGTGTGAATACTGACTTGAAAAATCCAATAGCTATATGTAAGAATGAAAATGTGAAAAATGGAATCTGCATTACTGCCATGAACATATGAATAAAGAGAAATTTAGCTACTGAATTGATCAATGCAATAGAGCCCCAACACTACGCCAAAGTATTTCTCTACGTTGGGGTCCCTAGCTTGTGTGTGTCCTCTCATGCAGTTAAAAAACTTACCGTGTATGGGAAGCTGAGACCCAGGCTATTTATGCGTATGATATGGATTGGCAATAGGTGTGGTTGGGGAGGGTTCACAAACGAAAAACTACTAACAATAAGGAATAACGTTTGGAACACCATTCTAAGTCTGAACTGGGTGCAAAAACCTAAAAAAACATCACTATGGAGAGATAAGGTATGCACACCAGTGACTATGTAAGGGGAATTTGGCGTAGTCTTGGGGCTCTATTGCATTGATCAATTCAGTAGCTAAATTTCTCTTTATTCATATGTTCATGGCAGTAATGCAGATTCCATTTTTCACATTTTCACTCTTACATATAGCTATTGGATTTTTCAAGTCAGTATTCACACAGCAGTTTCTGCTATTTCATGTATTCCCCTTACATAGTCACTGGTGTGCATACCTTATCTCCCCATAGTGATGTTTTTTTAGGTTTTTGCACCCAGTTCAGACTTAGAATGGTGTTCCAAACATTAATCCTTATTGTTGGTTTATCCAGGGGAGCTGCAGAGGACTGGTGTTCACGGAGACCGTCCAGGGCTCAACAACCAGGGAGGCACATAAGCATACCCAGCAGGCCATAGGGGAGGCATTCAAGTTTCAGACGCTGCCATGTCCAACCCCAACAGCTCAGCCATGGGACAAGGACCGGAGAGGAGTTACGGCCGCAGCAGTAAATTGATGCTACAGGTTCTGTGCCAGATGCAAAAGATTGACCACAGGAACACTGACACTCGGTCGGACTTGATCCAGAAATTAGTCCGTTGAGATGCCCAGAATGATGCAGACGGTGATGAGGACCCCGCCGATATTGACCCAGAGGATTTAAACTATGTGTTACATCATGGATCTAGTGACAATCAGGAATCAACTAGGTCGCAAGTAGCCCGAGCCGCAGAGTTGTTGGCTGCATTGGGGCCTAAATCCTCAAGAGAAGAGAGGGTTTGTGTTCTGGAATTTATTTATGGGGTTCAAGCTGCCGTACTGCTAACACCAGCGGCTCGAGAAGGATGGTCCCACTACCCAGCAGAAGCTGCACCAAAACAAAGGTCTACAAACAGGGCCTGTGACTTGTCGAATCTACAGCACTGTTATACATGTGGGAGCCTTGAACATATGGATAAAGATTGTCTCCAAAACCGAGGCCCCATGCTTGGAGCCCATCTGCCAGCTCAGCCGGACAAGGTCTGTGACATACAGAGCCAGGGACTATGAGACACTGGTTCCTTCATTACCCTGGTAAGCCCAGTTATTGTTTCCCCAGCAGACCATTTACCAGATTCCCAATTATCCATCTCCCTGGCTGAGGGCCAGCACTTGGACATCCCTCTGGCATGTGTGCAGTTGGACCAAAGGACTGACCAGTGAGAGGTCAAGGTGGAGCTTATGGACAGTGTCCCCACACCAGTTATTTTGGGAAATGACCAGAGAGAGGTTCATGTGAGACTTGTGGACAGCCTCCCCACACCTGGTATTTTGGGGATTAACCAGGAGGAAGTTGATGTAGGGCTCAAGGATGGTCCCACCAAGCCTGTTGTTTCGGATACCACCCAAAGGGAAGTGGAAGTGGGGCTTGTGGATTACCTGCTCACACCAGTTATTTTGGAGTATGACTTAGGACCAGGACTATCCATGCAGTTTGCAGCAGCCATCACCTACTTCCAAGCCAAGCAGGACCCTGATGTGGATCTTTCTAACTTCTTTTCTAAGGATAATTAACATTCCCAGCCTCAATAATCCACTTCTGAGCCAACAACCATGAGTAAGCCTAACCAGACTGTGGCTATTGACTGGAAGAAGATTGATAGTAAGAAATTTATGCAAGCCCAACTCATAGATTCCACCTTAGTGCTTGTCCACAATATGGATCCTCAACCTGGGGAAGAAATCAGGGGGAGGTGTATAGATGTAAGCCTCTGTTGCTGACCTCACCATTAGAAAGGACAATGCCTTCAAGAGGATAAGGTTGATCGGAAGCCCATCCCGTCTGGCTAATATTAAGAAGGGGGAGGAATGTGACGACATGGACTCTCAGTGCCTAGCATGGGTTAACTTTCTTAAAATTCAGCCAGACATGAAGACAGTTTGTTTATAGATGGGGGATAATCCCTCATTGTTATAAAAGATTCTTGGGAGTTTAGTATTGATGTTTTTGTTGACTCATGTAATTGTTTTGGCCACTGAAGGCCAGATACCCATTGTATTACGATGTGTTTGCTGGATGCGATTTTAACTTAGCTGTCTCTGCCATTGACCATTATTACTGGGATATTCTAAAAACAGCTTGAAATTCATCCAATAAGAGAAGCAACCTTGTACAACCAATCCGATAAGGGCACAGTCTATCCTAAGGGAAGGCTATGGCTATAAAAGGGAACTTCTTGGAGTCACCAGGGTTGATGGATGTTGCATGATCCAGTCTAAGCTCTTATCGGCTTGCTAAGGGATCAGAACCAGGATGCCTTGTGGACTCGGTGTAGGGACTTTGGCTCTGACTAGAGGATCACTTGGCTACATGGCTTCAATTTAGGGGCTCCAATTCCGATTGGAGACCATAACCGCAGTCTAGGGATTTCGACTCCGGCTGACAGGATAATATCATATCATCATACCAGAGACTACTTAAGGATGAAACCCAGGTTGGGACAATTTGGTCACCTGGCTACAGACTTTGCTGTGCTCGGTAAGCTTCCTATGCTTGCCACTACTCTTTTCTCTGAGTAGCTGGCCCTGGAAACCCCGATGCACGAACAATCTAATCCCTGGTGAGCCAGCGGAAGGGTGAGACTCTGTTGCCTGTTACATTTGTGTGTTTTGCTGGTTATGTGCTATGTGCTGTTAATTGTTTGGGGATCCAATAAAGTCTTAATATTGTGATTCCCTCATCCTGTGTTGTCTGAGTATGTTCCGCCCATGGTTAAGGAGGTCGGAGTTCAGTTTGGTTGAGCTCTGGGACATGCTGTCTTTCTAAAGTCAGCCGGTTCAGCGGACGAGAACACCCACTGACCCCGGTGTCTCCACATGATGGTCTAAAAAAAATCATAAAAAAAATTGCTGTTACCACCAGATACAGTGTTGCTGGTACGGTTTGACTGATGATGACTCAACAGTCCCATGGTTGGCAAGTTACAACTGTGAGATTCACTCTGTGCATCACTGGTGTTTAGTGGAAAAGCCGAGCTAAGATTGCATAACAGCTTCTGCTGATGCTCGTGCATACGTGCGTCCCTTTCTATGGCTGGAATTATTTCGCTAAATTTTGACTAGTACCGGGAATCTAAGAGTGTGGCAACCCAGTAACCAGCATTACTTCTAATTCGAACAATCAGAGGGTCATGTTGTAGGTAGTACAGAAAGAAGGTGCTCATGTGTCTTGTGTATCCATGCGGACCAAGTCCTTCCTGTGTTTGTGTCGGCGAGGTGATAACCATGCTTCCTTCCTCTGACATCTCCTCCCAACCTTGAACAACCGAAATGTGATCAAGGTCTCCCACATCTGCTGAGTCTTCCATGCCCATTGCCAGTTCGTCTTCCATTTCTTCCTGGGATGCTGCACCTTCGTCAACAGTTTGGCTGCTACCATGCGCCCGTGTTAATCCTTCTCCCCCTCCATCCCATGCTTGCTGCCTTGGTGATGCTGAATGTCTGGACCTTGTAGATCTTGGTATCCCTTCCGCATATGAATCCTCCTATACTTCCTCCCCTTCCTCTTGTCCCACCCCATGACTTCGAATACTGTTTAGAGTGTGCTCCAGCATGTAAATGACTGGAATTGTCATGCTGATAATGGCATTGTTAGCGCTAAACATCTTCGTCGGCATGTTGAAACTGTGCAGATGGGTGCATATGTCCTTGATCTGAGACCACTCCAGCAGCGTGATCTGCCCCACCTCTGCATCTTGTTGGCCAAGGCTATACGTCATAACGTATTGCACCAGGGCTCTGCGGTGCTGCCACAGTCGCTGCAACATGTGGAGAGTCGAATTCCAGCGTGACGGCACATCCCATTTCAGGCGGTGAACCGGCAGGCCAAAAGACTTCTGGAGCGATGCAAGTCAGTCAACTGCGCCGTTTGAACGGCGGAAGTGAGCAGATAGTGACCGTGCCCTGTGCAGAAGCCCATCTAGGCTGGGATAGTGGGTTAAGAAGTGCTGGACAACAAGGTTCAACACGTGAGCCATACAAGGCCCGTGTGTCACCTTGCCCCGGCGAAGGGCCGAACCCAGGATTCCAGCATTGTCGCACACAGCCTTCCCTGGCTGCAGGTTGAGTGGAGACAACCATTTACGAAACTCAGGCTCCAGAGCTGACCACAAGAGGTCAGCTGTGTGACTCTTATTTCCCAGACATTTCAACGTAAAGACCGCCTGATGCCATTGAGCTCTGCTGCCAGCATACTAAGGAGGTGTGCAGGATTCCTTGTTCGCAGTTACAACATGGGTGGCCTGACCAGACAGGCTTTGGGCAGAGGTGGAGGACCCAGACGAGGTTGAGGAGGCAGAAGCAGTGGAGGAACTTCTACATACAGAGGATTGACGCACAACTCGTGGGGATGACAAGACTTGTACAGCAGACCCTTCTCCATCTCTTATAGTTATTCAGTGCCCACTCAGCGACATGTAACTCCCCTGTCCATGCTTACTGGTCCAAGTATCGGTGGTGAAATGCACCCTGTCACACACAGAGTTTCTCAAGGAAGCGGTGATGTTGTGTGCGACATGCTGGTGTAGCGCAGGCACACCTTTCTTGGAGAAGTAGTGGTGACTGGGCATCTGCTACTGGGGCACTGCGACGAACATAAGGTCTCGAAAATCCTCTGTGTCCACCAGGCGGAAAGGCAGCATTTCTGTAGCCAACAGCTTTCAGAGGTTGAAAGTCAGCCTCTTAGCTTTGTCATGGCTAGGAGGAAATGATCTTTTACTTGTCCACATCTGAGGGACTGAGGGCTGGCTGCTGTGCTGAGATGGCGTTGAGTAGGGTGTCCCTGGAAAACTGCTGGTCTGTGAGGAAAGTGCAGGCAGAGACATAATGTTGCCTTCATCCAAAATTGGTTCTCTCGATGTCTGAGAGAGCTCAACACCAGCAGCTGTTTCCACTTCCAAAACAACTGACAACCTGCCAATCACACTGCCTGTTGCGGTTAAAGAGGTGGAAGGTCTGCGTCACAAAGCATATGTGACTGCTGTCCTCACAGTCACAGAGGATGAAGAGCACGCAGATGCTCTTGAAGGGGCAGATGGTGGTTGGCCCACTCCGCTAGGCCGCATTGTAGCACAGTGAGTTTCCCACTGGGACTTATGTTTCATATCCATGTGACGGTTCGTGCACAAAGTAGTCAAACTAGGGAGGTTTTGGCCTCTACTTAGAGATTGGCGACAAATCTTACAGATGACATGAATTGGGAGATCCTTTGTGATGTCAAAAAAGGACCAGGCTAGGCAAGGCTTAGAGCCCATGCGACCTGCAGAGCCACCCCGACTTGTGCTCAGAGGCATAGTTGTGGCTGAGGATGCAGTTGTTGACGTGCTTCCAGTACTCCGTCTCTGTCCAGGAAGGCACAAACTAACCTCGTCGTCAGTCGCATCCTCCTCCACCGCCTCTCCTGACCTCATCGAGTGCCCGACTGTGGGTTGACAGTAAGTGGGATCTGCAACCTCATCATCACCCTGTGTGTTTGCACTCCCCTCGTCCTCAAAGCTAACCTCTTCCTGCCCTGACCAAATAGTTAAGTTGTCATTCTAATCAGGTATCTGAGTCTCATCGTCATCAGCATGTTCCTCATTGTCTCCACCAAGAGGATTTACAGTTTGGGAATGAAGGTCTACATTATGCTAAGAAACTTCTTCATCAGGGCCTGAATCTGACTCATAAAGCTTCTGGCCATCACTGCAGATCATTTTCTGGTCTGGACTCACTCTAGCTTTGGAGCAGACCTCTGATTCCCAGACTATAGTGTGACTGAACAGCTCTGCAGACTCAATCATCTCTGTTACCCCATACTCTGTAGGGAGGGTAGAGTCTTGAGAGCTGTTAGAAAGCAAGTGCGATTGGGGTGACAACTCAGAGGACTGGAGTCTTTGGGACGTTGAAGTTGAGGTGGAGAGGCCACTTGATGGAGCACTTGAGATCCATTCAAGCATGTGCTTTTTTTGTGCATCATCTACCTTTGGTTGAGTTGGTCGTTTCTGTAAAAAAGGATCACATTACATTGTCCATGGAAAGTAGTAGACATCTTACTTTTGCTGGAAGATGGCCTTTCTTCAGCAGATGTTACTGTTGCTTTACCACCTACCCCATGGACACAAACTCTTCTTCCCTTTCCAATATGCCTGTTCCCCTTTCCACCAGCATCTGTTCTTTTGCCACTCATTTTCTTTGTGACCAAATTGGACACTTAAAAAGGCATCACAAAAATGGAGAGGTGGTGTAGATTGCAGAGGTGATCTAGCTTTATTGACAGCTAAAGAACCAACACTGACTATCCCAGACAATGAAACTATGTTCCTTAAACTGGCAGCACTTCTTGCAATTAAAATTGCGTAGCAAAAACGGACAGGTGGGGTACAATGCAAAGGAGGTGTAGCTTGGTTGTCAGCAGAGGAACCCTCACATACTATCCCTGACAATGAAAATATGCCCCTAAAACTGGCAGCACTTTTTGCAATTTAAATTGCGTAGCAAAAATGGACAGGTGGGGTACAATGCAGAAGAGGTGTAGTTTGGTTGTCAGCAGAGGAACCCTCACATACTATCGTTGACAATGAAAATATGATCCTAAAATTGGCAGCACTTTTTGCAATTAAAATTGTGTAGCAAAAATGGACAGGTTGGGTATAATGCAGAGGTGGTGTAGCTTGCTTGTCAGCAGAGGAACCCTCACGTACTATCCCTGAGAATGAAAATATGCCCCTAAAACTGGCAGCACTTTTTGCAATTAAAATTGCGTAGCAAAAATGGACATGTGGGGTACAATGCAGAGGTGGTGTAACTTGGTTGTCAGCAGAGGACCCCTCACGTACTATCCCTGACAATGAAACTAACCAACAAGGAATTGCCTGAGCTGAGTTAGACAGACGCTGTGATAAAACTCTGCACTGCGCTGCCACAGACCTGCCTAGCAAAAATGGCTATGAAGTGCTGTAATGTAGCCCTGAAAAGGGCTGAAATTAAAAGTAATTCCTAATCCCTAAACTGATGTGTAAATAAGAAAGCCGCGGAGACACCATCACGTGTTTCTCAACGCTGGCAGGAAACTAGCCAGGTCTTTCACCGGGAAGGAACAACCACGGGAAGGGCAGTCTCCAGTCAAGGAGACCACCTATACCAAACATGGTATCCATCCACAGACAGCCGTTTCGGGGTATTTGCCCCTCATCAGTGTGGAGTAGGAATCTGGCTAGTGGGGGCAATGCCTAGTATAAGACTACTTAAGCAAGCATTGTTGACCTTAGGGAGATCAACATATCCACTGCGGAGACACCATCACGTGTTTCTCAACGCAGTGATTCTAGAGCATTGCCCCCTGGGAAGTATGCAAATAAGAAAGCCGCGGAGACACCATCACGTGTTTCTCAACGCTGGCAGGAAACTAGCCAGGTCTTTCACTGGGAAGGAACAACCACGGGAAGGGCAGTCTCCAGTCAAGGAGACCACCTATACCAAACATGGTATCCATCCACAGACAGCCGTTTCGGGGTATTTGCCCCTCATCAGTGTGGAGTAGGAATCTGGCTAGTGGGGGCAATGCCTAGTATAAGACTACTTAAGCAAGCATTGTTGACCTTAGGGAGATCAACATATCCACTGCGGAGACATCATCACGTGTTTCTCAACGCAGTGATTCTAGAGCATTGCCCCCTGGGAAGTATGCAAATAAGAAAGCCGCGGAGACACCATCACGTGTTTCTCAACGCTGGCAGGAAACTAGCCAGGTCTTTCACCGGGAAGGAACAACCACGGGAAGGGCAGTCTCCAGTCAAGGAGACCACCTATACCAAACATGGTATCCATCCACAGACAGCCGTTTCGGGGTATTTGCCCCTCATCAGTGTGGAGTAGGAATCTGGCTAGTGGGGGCAATGCCTAGTATAAGACTACTTAAGCAAGCATTGTTGACCTTAGGGAGATCAACATATCCACTGCGGAGACACCATCACGTGTTTCTCAACGCAGTGATTCTAGAGCATTGCTCCCTGGGAAGTATGCAAATAAGAAAGCCGCGGAGACACCATCACGTGTTTCTCAACGCTGGCAGGAAACTAGCCAGGTCTTTCACCGGGAAGGAACAACCACGGGAAGGGCAGTCTCCAGTCAAGGAGACCACCTATACCAAACATGGTATCCATCCACAGACAGCCGTTTCGGGGTATTTGCCCCTCATCAGTGTGGAGTAGGAATCTGGCTAGTGGGGGCAATGCCTAGTATAAGACTACTTAAGCAAGCATTGTTGACCTTAGTACTTGCTTAAGTAGTCTTATACTAGGCATTGCCCCCACTAGCCAGATTCCTACTCCACACTGATGAGGGGCAAATACCCCGAAACGGCTGTCTGTGGATGGATACCATGTTTGGTATAGGTGGTCTCCTTGACTGGAGACTGCCCTTCCCGTGGTTGTTCCTTCCCGGTGAAAGACCTGGCTAGTTTCCTGCCAGCGTTGAGAAACACGTGATGGTGTCTCCGCGGCTTTCTTATTTGCATATTTCCCAGGGGGCAATGCTCTAGAATCACTGCGTTGAGAAACACGTGATGGTGTCTCCGCACTGGATATGTTGATCTCCCTAAGGTCAACAATGCTTGCTTAAGTAGTCTTATACTAGGCATTGCCCCCACTAGCCAGATTCCTACTCCACACTGATGAGGGGCAAATACCCCGAAACGGCTGTCTGTGGATGGATACCATGTTTGGTATAGGTGGTCTCCTTGACTGGAGACTGCCCTTCCCGTGGTTGTTTCTTCCCAGTGAAAGACCTGGCTAGTTTCCTGCCAGCGTTGAGAAACACGTGATGGTGTCTCCGCGGCTTTCTTATTTGCATACTTCCCAGGGGGCAATGCTCCAGAATCACTGCGTTGAGAAACACGTGATGGTGTCTCCGCAGTGGATATGTTGATCTCCCTAAGGTCAACAATGCTTGCTTAAGTAGTCTTATACTAGGCATTGCCCCCACTAGCCAGATTCCTACTCCACACTGATGAGGGGCAAATACCCCGAAACGGCTGTCTGTGGATGGATACCATGTTTGATATAGGTGGTCTCCTTGACTGGAGACTGCCCTTCCCATGGTTGTTCCTTCCCGGTGAAAGACCTGGCTAGTTTCCTGCCAGCGTTGAGAAACACGTGATGGTGTCTCCGCGGCTTTCTTATTTGCATACTTCCCAAGGGGCAATGCTCCAGAATCACTGCGTTGAGAAACACGTGATGGTGTCTCCGCAGTGGATATGTTGATCTCCCTAAGGTCAACAATGCTTGCTTAAGTAGTCTTATACTAGGCATTGCCCCCACTAGCCAGATTCCTACTCCACACTGATGAGGGGCAAATACCCCGAAACGGCTGTCTGTGGATGGATACCATGTTTGGTATAGGTGGTCTCCTTGACTGGAGACTGCCCTTCCCGTGGTTGTTCCTTCCCGGTGAAAGACCTGGCTAGTTTCCTGCCAGCGTTGAGAAACACGTGATGGTGTCTCCGCGTCTTTCTTATTTGCATACTTCCCAGGGGGCAATGCTCTAGAATCCCTGCGTTGAGAAACACGTGATGGTGTCTCCGCAGTGGATATGTTGATCTCCCTAAGGTCAACAATGCTTGCTTAAGTAGTCTTATACTAGGCATTGCCCCCACTAGCCAGATTCCTACTCCACACTGATGAGGGGCAAATACCCCGAAACGGCTGTCTGTGGATGGATACCATGTTTGGTATAGGTGGTCTCCTTGACTGGAGACTGCCCTTCCCGTGGTTGTTCCTTCCCGGTGAAAGACCTGGCTAGTTTCCTGCCAGCGTTGAGAAACACGTGATGGTGTCTCCGCGGCTTTCTTATTTGCATACGTCCCAGGGGGCAATGCTCTAGAATCACTGCGTTGAGAAACACGTGATGGTGTCTCCGCAGTGGATATGTTGATCTCCCTAAGGTCAACAATGCTTGCTTAAGTAGTCTTATACTAGGCATTGCCCCCACTAGCCAGATTCCTACTCCACACTGATGAGGGGCAAATACCCCGAAATGGCTGTCTGTGGATGGATACCATGTTTGGTATAGGTGGTCTCCTTGACTGGAGACTGCCCTTCCCGTGGTTGTTCCTTCCCGGTGAAAGACCTGGCTAGTTTCCTGCCAGCGTTGAGAAACACGTGATGGTGTCTCCGCGGCTTTCTTATTTGCATATTTCCCAGGGGGCAATGCTCTAGAATCACTGCGTTGAGAAACACGTGATGGTGTCTCCGCACTGGATATGTTGATCTCCCTAAGGTCAACAATGCTTGCTTAAGTAGTCTTATACTAGGCATTGCCCCCACTAGCCAGATTCCTACTCCACACTGATGAGGGGCAAATACCCCGAAACGGCTGTCTGTGGATGGATACCATGTTTGGTATAGGTGGTCTCCTTGACTGGAGACTGCCCTTCCCGTGGTTGTTCCTTCCCAGTGAAAGACCTGGCTAGTTTCCTGCCAGCGTTGAGAAACACGTGATGGTGTCTCCGCGGCTTTCTTATTTGCATACTTCCCAGGGGGCAATGCTCCAGAATCACTGCATTGAGAAACACGTGATGGTGTCTCCGCAGTGGATATGTTGATCTCCCTAAGGTCAACAATGCTTGCTTAAGTAGTCTTATACTAGGCATTGCCCCCACTAGCCAGATTCCTACTCCACACTGATGAGGGGCAAATACCCCGAAACGGCTGTCTGTGGATGGATACCATGTTTGGTATAGGTGGTCTCCTTGACTGGAGACTGCCCTTCCCGTGGTTGTTCCTTCCCGGTGAAAGACCTGGCTAGTTTCCTGCCAGCGTTGAGAAACACGTGATGGTGTCTCCGCGTCTTTCTTATTTGCATACTTCCCAGGGGGCAATGCTCTAGAATCACTGCGTTGAGAAACACGTGATGGTGTCTCCGCAGTGGATATGTTGATCTCCCTAAGGTCAACAATGCTTGCTTAAGTAGTCTTATACTAGGCATTGCCCCCACTAGCCAGATTCCTACTCCACACTGATGAGGGGCAAATACCCCGAAACGGCTGTCTGTGGATGGATACCATGTTTGGTATAGGTGGTCTCCTTGACTGGAGACTGCCCTTCCCGTGGTTGTTCCTTCCCGGTGAAAGACCTGGCTAGTTTCCTGCCAGCGTTGAGAAACACGTGATGGTGTCTCCGCGGCTTTCTTATTTGCATACGTCCCAGGGGGCAATGCTCTAGAATCACTGCGTTGAGAAACACGTGATGGTGTCTCCGCAGTGGATATGTTGATCTCCCTAAGGTCAACAATGCTTGCTTAAGTAGTCTTATACTAGGCATTGCCCCCACTAGCCAGATTCCTACTCCACACTGATGAGGGGCAAATACCCCGAAATGGCTGTCTGTGGATGGATACCATGTTTGGTATAGGTGGTCTCCTTGACTGGAGACTGCCCTTCCCGTGGTTGTTCCTTCCCGGTGAAAGACCTGGCTAGTTTCCTGCCAGCGTTGAGAAACACGTGATGGTGTCTCCGCGGCTTTCTTATTTGCATATTTCCCAGGGGGCAATGCTCTAGAATCACTGCGTTGAGAAACACGTGATGGTGTCTCCGCACTGGATATGTTGATCTCCCTAAGGTCAACAATGCTTGCTTAAGTAGTCTTATACTAGGCATTGCCCCCACTAGCCAGATTCCTACTCCACACTGATGAGGGGCAAATACCCCGAAACGGCTGTCTGTGGATGGATACCATGTTTGGTATAGGTGGTCTCCTTGACTGGAGACTGCCCTTCCCGTGGTTGTTCCTTCCCAGTGAAAGACCTGGCTAGTTTCCTGCCAGCGTTGAGAAACACGTGATGGTGTCTCCGCGGCTTTCTTATTTGCATACTTCCCAGGGGGCAATGCTCCAGAATCACTGCGTTGAGAAACACGTGATGGTGTCTCCGCAGTGGATATGTTGATCTCCCTAAGGTCAACAATGCTTGCTTAAGTAGTCTTATACTAGGCATTGCCCCCACTAGCCAGATTCCTACTCCACACTGATGAGGGGCAAATACCCCGAAACGGCTGTCTGTGGATGGATACCATGTTTGGTATAGGTGGTCTCCTTGACTGGAGACTGCCCTTCCCATGGTTGTTCCTTCCCGGTGAAAGACCTGGCTAGTTTCCTGCCAGCGTTGAGAAACACGTGATGGTGTCTCCGCGGCTTTCTTATTTGCATACTTCCCAAGGGGCAATGCTCCAGAATCACTGCGTTGAGAAACACGTGATGGTGTCTCCGCAGTGGATATGTTGATCTCCCTAAGGTCAACAATGCTTGCTTAAGTAGTCTTATACTAGGCATTGCCCCCACTAGCCAGATTCCTACTCCACACTGATGAGGGGCAAATACCCCGAAACGGCTGTCTGTGGATGGATACCATGTTTGGTATAGGTGGTCTCCTTGACTGGAGACTGCCCTTCCCGTGGTTGTTCCTTCCCGGTGAAAGACCTGGCTAGTTTCCTGCCAGCGTTGAGAAACACGTGATGGTGTCTCCGCGTCTTTCTTATTTGCATACTTCCCAGGGGGCAATGCTCTAGAATCACTGCGTTGAGAAACACGTGATGGTGTCTCCGCAGTGGATATGTTGATCTCCCTAAGGTCAACAATGCTTGCTTAAGTAGTCTTATACTAGGCATTGCCCCCACTAGCCAGATTCCTACTCCACACTGATGAGGGGCAAATACCCCGAAACGGCTGTCTGTGGATGGATACCATGTTTGGTATAGGTGGTCTCCTTGACTGGAGACTGCCCTTCCCGTGGTTGTTCCTTCCCGGTGAAAGACCTGGCTAGTTTCCTGCCAGCGTTGAGAAACACGTGATGGTGTCTCCGCGGCTTTCTTATTTGCATACGTCCCAGGGGGCAATGCTCTAGAATCACTGCGTTGAGAAACACGTGATGGTGTCTCCGCAGTGGATCTGTTGATCTCCCTAAGGTCAACAATGCTTGCTTAAGTAAACTGATGTGTAGATTGCACTGTATAAGTCTATAGCGCACACATCAGCAGCAGAAGCGGGACTGTTACACACCCACAGCAGAGAGATAATGGCGGCGAAAAGTAAAATGTCCAGGTCTTATAGGGCAAGGACATGTGACATGCACAGCCTATGACACATGCCCTTGCCTGTCTGGCAAAACTTCACTTTTCTGTGTGTGTGTCTGTGATTGGCTGACTGCCTGGCCCGGCCCACTGTACGCGCAGTTAGGAAAAAAAAATGGCGATCGCCATTCTTTCAGCACTCAGCAGCACGGATCTAAACCTCGTCTCCCCCGCACATTATACGCTGATCTTTGATAATACCATATCTTATTAACAGTGACTGACACATTTACAGTGAAAAGCCAGCTAGTAACTAGCTAATCGAACCGATATTGAACGGTAACTCGAACTGCCGAGCTTGAAGCATATCATTCATATCATTCGAGTTCGTCGAACGACTCGAACATCGACCAAAATCACTCGAATTTGAAATTGGCGAACGGTTCTAATCGATCATCGCTCAACTCTACAGATGACATGAGTTTGCTGATCCTTTGCGATGTCAAAAAAGGACCAGGCTAGGCAAGGCTTAGAGCCCATGTGACCTGCAGAGCCACCATCACTTCTGCTAAGAGGCAGAGTTGTGGATGAGGATGCAGTTGTTGACATGCTTCCAGTACTCCATCTCTGTCCAGGAAGGTGCAACTTAACCTCGTCGTAAGTAGCATCCTCCTCCACCTCCTCTGCTGACCTCATCGACTGCCTGACTGTGGGTTGACAGTAAGTGGGAACTACAACCTCATCATCAGCCTGTGTGTTTGCACTCCCCTTGTCCTCTTAGCCAACCTCTTCCTGCCCTGCTCGAATACTTAAGTTGTCATTCCAATCAGGTATCTGAGTCTCATCAGCTTGTTCCTCATTGTCTACACCAAGAGGAGTTACAGTTTGGGAATGAGGGTCTACATTATGCTCAGAACCTTCTTCATCTGGGCCTGGATCCGACTCACAAAGCTTCTGGGCATCAGTGCAGATCATTTCCTTGTCTAGACTCACTGCAGCTTTGGAGCAGACCTCTTCTTCCCAGGCTATAGTGTGACTGAACAGCTCTGCAGACTCAACCATCTCTGTAACCCCATAATTTGCAGGGCGGGTAGAGACTTGAGAGCTGGTAGAAAGCAAGTGTGATTGGCTTGACAACTCATAGGACTGGATTATTTGGGATGTTGAAGTTGAGATGGAGGAGAGGCCACTTGATTGAGCACTTGAGATCCATTCAAGCGCCTGCTGTTTTTGTGCCTCATCTACCTTTGGTAGCAATGGTCGTTTCCGTAACAAAGGGATCATATCAGATTGTCCACGGAAAGTAGTAGACATCTTACTTTGGCTGGAAGATAGTCTTTCTTCAGCAGATGTTACTGTTGCTTTACCCCCTACACCACGGACACATACTTTTTTTTCCCTTTCCAACACGCCTGTTCCCCTTTCCACCAGCATCTGGATTTTTGCCGCTCATTTTGTTTGTGAACAAATTGGACACTGTTTGTTGCAGTTACAAATTGTCTAGCAGAAATGGAGAAGTGGGCTATGTTTGTGGAAAGCAGTGGTACGTCACTGAGTATCATACACGCTGACACTATGCCCCAAGGAATTGCCTGCACTTTTTGCAGTTAAAAATTGTCTAGCAGAAATGGAGAACTGGGCTATCTTTGTGGAAAGCAGTGGTATGTCACTGACTATCACACACAATGATACTATGCCCCTAAGAATTGTCTGCACTTTTTGCAGTTAAAAATTGGCTAATAGAAATGGAGAGGTTGGGTAGCTTTCTTGACAGCAGTGGTATGTCACTGACTAACACACACACTGATACAATGCCCCAAAGTATTGCCTGGACTACCTGCAGTTAAAAATTGGCTAGTAGAAATGGAGAGGTGGGGTAGCTTTCTTGACAGCAGTGGTAGGTCACTGACTATCACACACACTGATACTATGCCCCAAACAATTGCCTGCACTTTTTGCAGTTACAAATTGTGTAGCAGAAATGGAGAAGTGGGCTATGTTTGTGGAAAGCAGTGGTACGTCACTGAGTATCACACACGCTGATACTATGCCCCAAACAATTGCCTGCATTTTTTGTAGTTAAAAATTGTCTAGCAGAAATGGAGAACTGGGCTATCTTTGTGGAAAGCAGTGGTACGTCACTGACTATCACACACACACTGATACTATGCCCCAAGGAGTTGCTTGAGCAGATTTAGACAGACGCTGTGAAAAACCCTTGCACAGCGCTGGCACAGACCTGCCTAGCAAAAATGGCTATGAACTGCTCAAATCTAGCCCTGAAAAGGGATGAAATTACAAGTAGTCCCTAATCCCTAAACGATGTGTAGATTGCACTGTATAAGTGTATAGCACCCACAGCGGGAGCGGTGACTGACACACCCACAGCACTGAGATAATGGCGGCGATGGGAAAAATGGCCGGGTCTTATAGGGCAAGGAAATGTGACATGCATAGTCAATGAAACATGCCCTTGCTTGTCTGGCAAAAATCCACTTTGCTGTGTGTGTGTCTGTGATTGGCTGACAGCCTGGCCAACTCCACTGTACGGTTAGGAAAACAAAACACTCAGCAGCACTGATCTAAACCCCGTCCCCCCTGCACACTATACGTTGAATTTTGATAATATCATTATTAACAGTGACTGACAGTATTACAGTGAAAAGCCAGCTATTAACTAGCTACGCTTTTGGTGATCGAACCATTATCGAACGGTAACTCGAACGGTCGAACGTTAAGCAAATCGTTCGAGTTCGTCGAATGACTTGAACATCGCCCATAACAACTTAAATTTGAAATTGGCGAAAGGTTTGATTCGAACACCGCTCATCTCTATACTGCAGCACTGCCAGACCGGCGCGAGCTGTTGTTGATTTGCAGAAATAATCACACTCGAGGCATACATATTCCAGCAGCTCAGGCATATCTGTTTATTATTTCAGAAAGCGCTGAACCACTAAGTTGAATAAGTGGGTCAGGCATAGTATGTGTGCAAGCTTGCCAAGCTTCAGAACTGCCAACAGTTTACGACTACTATATCACATGATCATGCATAGTTGTAGGTTCAGCGGTGAAAGCCACAGATCTGACTGGTCTGTTATACCTTTCAAAAACTCTGAGGCGGAATGCTGCTTATCATCTAAGCAAATTCGTTTTAGCAGAGACAGCTGCTTCACCAAGGCAGTGCTGCAGTGCTTACAGCATGCAACTGATTTGGGTTATGGGCTCCAAGATCACAATTCAGATATGAAACAGGAGGTAATGCAGGAACTGGTGAAGAAGATGAAGGAATCTCTGATGTAATTAGGGCCCACAATCCTCTGCTATGGTAGCACGTGTGTGCTGTCCCAGGGTCCGACTCCGTCCCTGCCTCCACAAGGTTCATCTAGCGTGCTGTCCTAGAAATGTAGCATCTCTGGCTACAAGTACAGATGAGCGAACCTGTTTGATAAAGGTTCACCAATTTCAAATTTGGTACAAGCCTTAATCTGTTCAGTTCGGGCTCAGTAACCCGAGCACTTTCCTCAACAGTCGGCAATGTTCGGTTTTGTTCGATCACTGATTGTGTTTTAAAAAAATGCTTTTCAAATAACATGTTAGGCTTTTGAATACGATTGTGGTGCTTTATGAGGAATGGGGGGATGCATTTAATGAGTGGAGGGGGTGGGGACTCATGAGAAGCCAGACACATTTTTGTTTTCTTAACTTTATTTGCGGATGTTTCTGCAGCCAACCACAGTGCACCAAACATCCACAAGGTTCAGACAAAAGGGTTTGTGTCATTGGCTGCCTAAGTCACATGTCCGTCGGCATATTAAAGCGGATATGTGGCGTCGGCGCCATTTTGTGAATATGAAACGTTAGGGAAGGTGCTGCCGCTGGTTTTGCTGGCAAGACTGCTAGACTGTTAGCTTAGCTAGTGGTTTAATGATAGGTAGTTGAGATAGATAGGAGAGCGATAGTGTAGAATAGGGATGTGCAGTGTAGCGAAAGTTTTCATTGCCTGGTCAAAATTATGCACACAGTCAATCACATTTGTAGGTACTGCCATTTAGTACTTTGTGCTTTAAATTATCTAGTGAACTAGGTAAAATGGTTTTGGCAGTCTTCAAAACTTGGTCAAAATTACGCAGTCAATTACATTTGTAGTACTGCCTGCTGTAAATGTGCCAGTGAAGTAGGTAAAAAAGGTCTTGGCTTTGTTCATTGCCTGGTCTAAATTACGTAGTCAATTACATTTTTAGGTAATTTTATTTAGTACTGTCTGCTGTCGATTTGCTAGTGAACGAGGTAAATTGTCTTGGCAGTTTCATTGCATGGTCAAAATTACACAGTCAATCACATTTCTGGGTATTGTTATTTTGTACTGTGTGCTGTAAATTTGTTAGTAAACTAAGTAAAAAGGTCTTGGCAGTTTTGATGGCCTGGTCAAAATTACGCAATCACTTTTGTAGGTATTGTTATTTTGTACTGTGTGCTGTAAATTTGCTAGTGAACTAGTTAAAAAGGTCTTGGCACTTTTCAGTGTCTGCTCAAAATTACACAGTGAACCACATTTCTACTTATTGGTATTTTTCAGTGCCTTTACAATATTGCCAACTCAAGCAGGAAATAAATAATTTATCTTTTCTGTCAGGTGTCTGACAGGTGTGCCATAGGGTTGCAAAAGATCTGTTTGAAAGGGGAAGGGTACATCAACCATGAGTGGCAAATCATGACAAGATTGTGGTGGAAGAGTGAATAGGTGGGGTGCACGTGTGGAAAGCTCTCTTAGTCCAAGCTCTAGTGAGAAAACACCAGAACATCCTATCTTCAGAAAAATTAGAACAACTTCTTTTACTGGACAGCCTACTCCACTAGATTTCTTTGGCAGCCACACATCTGTTCAACTTCCAAATGAGGTTAATGAGCTGCATGTGCTACAGTTAATGCTGCATCTGGTGGCCTCTCCTCTTCAACTTCATAAACAGTTAATTCCTCAGAGCTTCCACCCCAATAACACTTGTTTCCCCCACCATCAAAAATCTGCAGCTAGCAAACTGACTGTGGAGAACCATACATGGGTGAGTCTGCAGACCTGTTCACCCATTGCAGAATACTGATGGGCATGTTGCAGCTGGTATTCAACTACTGCAGTCTACTGCTCACAAAGCCTTGTTAACACATGTAATGTGGTTTTCCAGTGTGCCGCCCCTGCAGCGGTCGAACCGCTCGGATCCAGGGGTGATTGCTCGTGGCTCGAGGGTCTCCGCACCCGGGGACTAGGGGCCACACTCAAATGAAAAAGGGGGTATTTACAGGGGAGATATACTGTAGTTCGTGGTGCCACCCGTGGTGTACAGTAAATGGGAGTACCGCCGCTGCCGTTGGGAGTACCCGGGGTGATGGAGTAGGGCAGCAAGATGACGTTACCCTTCACAGGTAAGGGAAGGCCCCGGGACTCTGGATGGTGAGATGGGGTGCAGGGGAAGCGCAGGCTCGCCGGTTGCAGAGGATAATCAGGTACTCATTGAGCAATAAAGCAGACGCTGACAACAGGGTAAACCAAGTCTCTGGGTGCCGCTGCTCTCTTGGGGGAGCTCGTCCGGGTCCCAACCCATGCAGCACTGCCTGGTGGTCTGTGGCTTGCCTCCTGGTACCGTATTGAGTGTCCGTTGTGGCACGTCAGCTTGGAGATTTCCGGGCCTTGCTCCCCACTGTGGCTAAGTAGAAGAGCTTGCTCTCAGGAGCTCACGCTTTGGATTTCAATGGGCTGCTTTGCTTGGAAAGCCCTAATCCCTCATTGCGCTAGTGCCCCTGATCTCTGATCTTCATGGGAACAGTCCATAGAGGCCCTGTCCTCCACAGGTTAACTGCCGGGTCGCCTGAAGCTTCTCCCCAACCTAGGGTCTGTGTACCCCGTCTTGTTTTGGTCCCAGACCAGTGAGTAGGCCCAGGTTGCTGACCGTCCTCCAAGACAGGTCCCAGTCACCTAGCCTCAATCTCCTGCAACCGGGGGTCTGACTCCTGTAGGTCTAGACCACCGTCTTCAACCTAGTCTGCTTCTCCCCTGGGAACTACAACTCCCAGCTCCCTCTGAGCTCCTCACAGCTTGCGGGCTACCACTTAACTGCTCTGACACCTCCCACCTCCCTGAATAGTCCACGGGCATCACACCAGCACATGGTCACATTGCACAATAGTTGATGAGCTGGTACTTCCAAGAGCTGCTGCAGCACTGTCAGACCAATGGCAGGTATAGCTGACTTGCGCTAATGGGCACACATGCAACATGCTTTCACAAGTAGCTCAAGCAAATCTGGGTATGCATTTAGAAAGTGCTGAACCACAAAGTTGAGCATGTGGGCTAGGCATGGTTTGCCTAGCTTCAGAGCTACCGCCAGCTTATGGGTATTATTATACATGACTATGCATGGTTGTAGATTAAATGTCGAGAGTCACAGTTCTGCCTGGTCTGTTAGACCTTTTAACAACTCTGAGACAGTGTGCTATTTGTTACCTAAGCAAATTATTTTCAGCAGAGCCTATTGCTGCTTCACCAAGCCAGTACTGCAGTGCTCACAGCTTGTGACTGATATGAATGATGTACTTGGAGATGACAAATCAGAGGTGGAGTATGAGGAGGAGGGGTTGCAGCAACTGGTATAGGAGGTATAGGAAAGCCTCATGGGACTAGGGCCTTATGTGTGGCATTTCAGGGTCCGACTCGTTCCATCCTCCACAATGTTCACCCAGTGTGCCATCAGGCAAATGGAGTGACCTCTGCCCACAAATACTTGTCCACGTGTTTGTTGTTAAGTGGACCTTCCCAGTAACAGTGTTGGGCATGTTATGGGATGCTTGCTGATGTAATGTGGGGATAACACATGGTTAAAAAAGTGGCAGCTGAGGAATGAGTAAGGAAAGATGGTTGCCACCATGAGGTTACAGTAAGCCTCAGTGACCACAAGCCTACAAACCACCATTTTGAGGTCATACAGTCTGGACATGAGCCAAATTAGTGTTTGGGCGCTGTAGATGGGTGGGTGATTGGGTATTTGCAATTGTATTCCAAGGCCTGAGCTAGGCACAGCTGAACGCTGCCCTGGGATCAATAATCGACAACATTGCTGATGGTGCTTGTGAATGGGCAATGATAGGTGTAGGGAGGGAGGCATCTGAGCCTGCACCCTGGACAGAGGATTAGCAAGCATATAGCATAGGATGAGTCATTGTCATCAACCACAGACACTGACTATGGACCCAGTCATTCGGCGCACCTAGTTGAGTGCCTTGAACATATGTGCCAGAGCATGCTGGTGGTAGTCAGGCTGGTATGTATGAATAAAACCTACCTGATGGCACTCTAAAATGTATGAGTGAGGGCCGCCTGATGGCGCTTCAAAATGTATGAGTGAGGGTCACCTGATGGCCCTTCAAAATGTATGAGTGAGGGCCATCTGATGACCCTCCAAAATATACACATGAGGGTTATCTGATGGCCCTTCAGAATGTATGACTAAGGACCACCTCTTGGCCCTCCAAATGTATAAGTGAGGGCCGCTTGATGGCCCTCCAAAATGTATGAGTAAGGGCTGCTGCTTTTTGAAATATATGTGCAAGTGTTTCCTGATGATCCTGCAATATACAAGAGTGAGGACTGCATGATGGCTTTCCAGAATGTATGAGTGTGGGTTGCTTGATGTCCCTCCATAATGAATGGGTGAAGACTGCCCGATGGCTCTCCAAAATTTATGAGTTTGGGCCACCTGATGACACTCCAAAATTTATGAGTGAGGGCCACCTGTTGGCACTCAAAATTGGGAGCAAGGGTCGCATGATGACCCTGGTGATATGGTAGAGAAGGAGGACAAGAAATAGAAATAACCATATACCATATTTTGGGTGGGAAAGGGTACATATGAATAAACCAGAAAAAAAGAACATTCAATTTGGCTTTATGTTCCACAAAGGTATTCCAGTGGGGTTGAACATTCCTGGCCAATCCTGGCATTGGTTATTTTGACAACAGTTACCCTGCAGGCATTTTTATTTGACAAGTGGATTTGTCAACCAGTTATTATGACCCCGGCAGCACTAACAACTCAAGGAATCAACTTAAGCAAGGAGGGAGCAGTGCCTACTACTCCGAGCTTCAGATTTGGTTAAACTCCTTGGATGGTTCAAATTATGAGTGATGGACGCATGATGACCATCTAAAATTTATAAGTGATGACCGCCTCATGGTCTTCTAGAAATTTGGAGAATGTTGATATGGTGGAGAAAGAGGACAAGAAGATGAAGAAACCAAAAATTGTGTACCTTTTTCTTGGGTTGGAAGAGTGCATGGAAATACACCAGAAAAAAGGGAACATTTGATTGTGGCTTTATGTTCCACTGCTATAATCTGTTAGCCCAGCTATTCGTGGATCGTGTGAGGTTAATCCCCACCCCCTGCCGTGGGAAGGCCGTGGCGATCCACACACATATCAGCTGATTTCAACAGCTGACATGTGTGCCTGCTACTTGCCAGTGGAATCGCATTCCACCAGCGACTATCAACCCCTTACATCTTGCTGCCAAAATCTGGCAGCGAGATGTATATGCGTGCAGCCATAACGATGACTTACCCTGCCCCCACCGGAACTCACGTGATGTAATCACGTGACTTCCGGTTGTTGCCATGGTAGCACAGGGTCATGTGATGACACCTGTAGCTAACATGAGTCACTTTCTCCCAATGCCGTAATAGTGCTCGCATTGAAAGTAAAGCACCATATCTGCAGATCTCAACTGTGTAGCTGTGATCTGGAGATATGGAAGAGCGATCACACTGCTGATCCATATAGCCCCCTAACGGACCTAGTAAAATAAAAAAAGTTAATAAAAGTTTTAAAAAATAATAAAAAATTAAAAAAACCTAACCGTTCAAATCACCTTCCTTTTGCCTCATTTAAAATTAAAGGGTTAAAAAAAATAAAAAAAATATACACATATTTGGCATCACTGCGTTCAGAAATGCCCGATCTATCAAATATAAAATTTGATCATTAAACGGTGCAGCAGCAAAAAAATCCAAACGCCAAAATAAATCTGCACATGATTATTTTCTTTCCTGATTGAAGTGGAAAAACTGCTGCATTTTTAAAAGAACGCAATGTGTGAATTAGAGTTGAGCGCGTTTCGCGGTTCGTGGTTCTCCAGTTCGCGGCTCGAGTGATTTTGGGGGCTGTTCTAGATCGAACTAGAACTCGAGCTTTTTTGCAAAAGCTCGATAGTTCTAGATACGTTCGAGAACGGTTCTAGCAGCAAAAAGCAGGGCTTTTTACAGCTACAGTGTGCAGGAGCCATCGCTGGCAGCCTGCCAGAAGCTGGTAACCAAGATAAACATCGGGTATCCAACCAAAGCGCTTTGGTTAGTAACCCGATGTTTATCCTAGTTATGTGCAGGAAGCCCACACTTCCCCGCTCAGCTCGCTCCACCCCCTCCTGCCCACGGCATGTACACATACATACACACACACACACACACTCTGCACACGTGGCCCCGCTCGGCTTACCTTACTTAGCGGTGATGAAGTCCCGCCATCCCAACCTCAGCGCTGTCACTGTCCTCCATGGCCGCCGCTTGTCACATCACCTTCTCTCGCTTCCGACCCAATACTGACTAGCGGTGACGTCACGGGCCTCTCGCGATACTTGGCTGTGAAGGCGGCGGTCATTGAACTCAGTGACAGGTGCTGTCGGCAGTGCAGGAGATCAGCGCAGGTAATGTACCTCGCTGATAGAAGCACTTGTCATGCCCTGCAGTGACCTGGGCTGACCCATTGATGTTAGCTCAGGTCACTGCACTGCTCTCCCAGCCAATGGGGAACATCCTGCTCTTCATTGACTGGGACAGTGTGGATCGTCATGGCAACCCCTTGGATTACACCAGACCTGGATTTGTTTTTCTTTCTAATAAATTGGTTAAAGAGGGAATGTTTTGGGGAGTGTTTTTTCAAATAAAAATGTGTTTGTTGTCTATTTTTTTTATTACTGACTGGGTTGGTGATGTCGGGTATCTGATAGACGCCTGACCTCACCAACCCCAGGGCTTGATGCCAGGTGACATTACACATCTGGTATTAACCCCATATATTACCCCGTTTGCCACCGCACCAGGGCGCAGGATGAGCTGGGGCGAAGCACCAGGATTGGCGCATCTAATGGATGCGCCACTTCTGGGGCGGCTGCGGCCTGCTATTTTTAGGATGGGGAGAGTCCAATAACCATGGACCTCCCTAGTCTGAGAATATCAGACCCCAGCTGTCTGCTTTACCTTGGCTGGTGATCCAACTTTGGGGGGACCCCTACGTGTTTTTTTTAATTATTTATTTAATTTAAAATAACAGCGTGGGGTGCCCTCAGTTTTGGATTACCAGCCAAGGTGAGGTTGCCAGCTGTGGTCTGCAGGCTGCAGCCATCTGCTTTACCCTAGCTGGCTACAAAACTAGGGGGAACCCTACGCCATTTTTTTTTTCATTTTTTTGGCTAAATACAAAGCTAAGCACCCCTTAGTGCCACATGAAAGGCACCAAAGGGTGCAAAATTACAAAATGCAGGAGAGTGGGACATTATGTGTCTTTCTGCCATTATAATGACAAAAAAGACTGATATGAAGTGCACAAGCACAGGAAAATCACCAGAGCGCTCTACGCTGTGAAAACCAGTAGAAAATGGCACTGGAGGAACATGTCACCGCCTCATGTAGGATGAAGCTATGGATACTGGGTAAATTTATGCATTTACCCTCCTTCAGTTTTTTTGCAGTACACAAAAAAACGGAAGGCACACGGATGACAAACAGATGACATACGGACCGTCTACGGAACGGAAACGGATGCCACACGGATGCACCCGTGAAAAAAAACGGACTGTTTTTTGCAGACCGCAAAAATGGATCGGTCGTGTTAATGTAGCCTTATTCTGATCTGCCGTTTATAAACAGCAGGCAGAAAAAAGTGAATAACGCCCCTCGGCGTCAAAAAATCTCCGGGGTTTCAGGGCTAGCTGAGACCCTGGAGATCATGATTCAGGACGGTTTTTCCGGTCCCCGCTCACGTGATCACAGGTATACACCGTACACCGATGATCACGTTACAGTAAATGACAGCGCCGGTAAAAAATTATTTATCTCCCATCTGGCATGAACAAACACTTCTTCTCCACTTCTCCACTTTTTCTCCACTTTTTCTCCACTTGTTCTCCACCTTTTCTCCACTTTTTCTCCACTTTTTCTCCACTTTTTCTCCACCTTTTCTCCACTTCTTCTCCACTTCTTCTCCACTTCTTCTCCACTTCTTCTCCACTTTTTCTCCACTTTTTCTCCACTTTTTCTCCACTTTTTCTCCACTTTTTCTCCACTTCTTCTCCACTTCTTCTCCACTTCTTCTCCACCTTTTCTCCACCTTTTCTCCACCTTTTCTCCACCTTTTCTCCACTTTTTCTCCACTTTTTCTCCACTTTTTCTCCACCTTTTCTCCACTTTTTCTCCACTTTTTCTCCACTTTTTCTCCACTTTTTCTCCACTTTTTCTCCACTTTTTCTCCACTTCTTCTCCACTTCTTCTCCACTTCTTCTCCACCTTTTCTCCACCTTTTCTCCACTTTTTCTCCACCTTTTCTCCACCTTTTCTCCACTTTTTCTCCACTTTTTCTCCACTTTTTCTCCACCTTTTCTCCACCTTTTCTCCACTTTTTCTCCACTTTTTCTCCACTTTTTCTCCACTTTTTCTCCACTTTTTCTCCACTTCTTCTCCACTTCTTCTCCACTTCTTCTCCACTTCTTCTCCACTTCTCCACTTTTTCTCCACCTTTTCTCCACTTTTTCTACATTTTTTCTCCACTTTTTCTCCCCTTTTTCTCCCCTTTTTCTCCACTTTTTCTCCACTTTTTCTCCACTTTTTCTCCACTTTTTCTCCGTTCTTTTTCTATAGTCGGTCTACCCATTAGCTCTGCCATGCATAGTGTAGCTCTACACCTACTGCACATGTTATTTTATGATTGACATCTCTTTCGTACCAGAGCTGTCTAAGCCTACTCTGACCCCATATCTGTCATTACTATATTGTCCTTGTACTGTATTATGACATTTGTATCATGTGTTTCATTTCTTGCTGTGTTGCAATTTTTTTGCTGTATCCCAATTGTATTTCTACATTGTTCGAGTTTATGTTATTGTTCTCTCTCTCTTATGTGATACTGATTATTGTCATTTTTCATGAATACATGCAGATAAGTCCAATCTGACGAAGGCTCAGGCCGAAACGTCATTTGTAACTTGTTTTGGACAAAAACATATATGCTTATGAAAAAAATTTTTTTCTTAATACGGACCAATAAAGAGTGATTTTGCATTACTATCCGTTGTGACTTACTGACTTAGTCTCGGAGATTTAGAGTGCCGAAGTTACTCACTAATTTTATCTATTATTACCTCTGAGCACCTATATACCAGTGAGCAGAGCTTCCTCTACAGTAGTTCTCCTGATTAGGCATGCCCTTAACTCATGAGCAGGGCATTGCAGCTTTGGTAGCAACCATTACGACATGGACTCTGCTGCTGTGGACCCGGGGAGAGTGAGTGCTTATTCATTGCATCCACACTCCTCACATGAAGGGTCCGCACTCCTAGAAAATGGGGGATATGTTCCCTGAGTGTCTCCCCCCATATTCTAGACGGTTCCAGAGTCGTCGTGGGACCCCTTTATTTTTTTTCTTACAATAAATTGGTGAAAGAGGAAATGTTTTGGGGACTATTTTTTCAAATAAATTTCTTTTGTCGATTTTTTTTTTTTGTTAGTACTGACAGTTTATGATGTTGGGTATCTAGTGGATGCGCCACGTCTGGGGTGCCTGCGGCCTGCTATTTTTAGGCTGTGAAGGCCCAATAACTATGGACCTTCCCACCCTGAGAATACCAGACCACAGCTGTCCGCTTTACCTTGGCTGGTGATCCAATTTGGGGGGGACCCTACTTTTATTGTTTAATTATTAATATTTATAAAATAATTATAAAAAAGAGCCTGAAGGGACCTCCACATTGGATCCCCAACCACGGTAAAGCTGCCAGCTGTGGTTTTCAGGCTACAGCCGTCAGCTACCCAACGTCATTTTTTTTTTAACTATTTTTTAAATAGAAAAAATTAATGGGCTTCCCTTTATTTTGATTGCCAACCAAGGTAACGGCAGGCAGATGGGGGTGGCAACCCATAGCTGTCTGCTTTATCTGCGCTGAGAATCAAAAATACCGCGGAGCGCTACGTCATTTTTTTAAAGATTTATTTTTACAGCACTGTGATGTCCAGCAATCAAAATACAGGGAAGCCCATTTTGTTTTTAGTTATTTAAATAAATAATTAAAAAAAATATATATGGGCTCCCGCTGCATTTTTTGTATTGCTAGCTAAGGGTAATCCAAGCAGCTACTGGCTGCTAACCCCCACTGCTTGGTGTTACCTTCACTGGCAATGGAAAATCCAGGGAAGCATTTTTTATTTTTTTTGCCAAAAAACTACAAAAAAAGGACGTGAGCTTCGCCATATTTTTGTATGCTAGCCAGGTATAGCAGGCAGGTGCTGGAAGAGTTGGATACAGCGCCAGAAGATGGCGCTTCTATGAAAATGCCATTTTCTGAGGCGGCTGCAGACTGCAATTCGCAGCAGTGGGGCCCAGAAAGCTCAGGCCAACCTGTGCTGCGGATTCCAATCCCCAGCTGCCTAGTTGTACCTGGCTGGACACAAAAATGGGGCGAAGCCTACGTCATTTGTTTTCTAATTATTTCATGAAATTCATGAAATAATAAAAAAGGGCTTCCCTTTATTTTTGGTTCCCAGCCGGGTACAAATAGGCAACTGGGGGTTGGGGGCAGCCGTACCTGCCTGCTGTACCTGGCTAGCATACAAAAATATGGCGAAGCCCACAATTTTTTCAGGGGGCAAAAAACTTCTGCATACAGTCCTGGATGGAGTATGCTGAGCCTTGTAGTTCTGCAGCTGCTGTCTGTCTGTATGGAGAAGAGCAGACAGCAGCTGCAGAACTACAAGGCTCAGCATACTCCATCCAGGACTGTATGCAGACATATTTTGCCCACCAAAAAAATGACGTGGGCTTCGCCATATTTTTGTATGCTAGCCAGGTACAGCAGGCAGCCACGGGCTGCCTCCAACCCCCAGTTGCCTATTTGTACCCGGCTGGGAACCAAAAATATAGGGAAGCCCGTTTTTTTTAATTATTTCACTTATTTCATGAAATAATTAAAAAACAAATGACATGGGCTTCGCCCCATTTTTGTGTCCAGCCAGGTACAACTAGGCAGCTGGGGATTGGAATCCGCAGCACAGGTTAGCCCGAGGTTTCTGGGCGCCTCTGCTGCGAATTGCAGTCCGCAGCTGTCCCAGAAAATGGTGCTCTCATAGAAGCGCCATCATCTGGCGCTGTATCCAACTCTTCCAACAGCCCTGGAGCCGGGTGGCTTGTTGGGTAATCATGAGTTAATACTGGCTTTGTTTTACTAGCCAGTATTAAGCCAGAGATTCTTAATTAGAGATGAGCGAACCGGTCCCGGTTCGGCTCGAGGTCGGTTCGCCGAATGGAGGTCCCGTTCGAGTTCGGCTCGTCGAACGTTCGACGAACCGAACTCGAACTGCATAGGAAACAATGGCAGGCAATCACAAACACAGAAAAACACCTAGAAAACACCCTCAAAGGTGTCCAAAAGGTGACAAATGACTCACAACACAACACAAACACATGGGAAAGTGACAAGGACATATACTCATGCGAAAACAAAACAGCTTGACAAGGAAAAAGAGGAGGACACACAGATATAGGCATGGCACGCCCTTCTAAAATCATGTAAAACACCGCAAGGTAACTTCAAGCGGAGTCTCCCTTTTTTTCCAAAAATTGTGCCCCACACACACCCACCCATTCAGTGGCAGCACTTGTGCCCTAGTTGTACACTTCACAGCTAGATTTGCATCAAGCACATTCAAAAATACGCCATAATTAACCGTCCCCAGCATGACACCGGGGTAGGTAGATAAAGTCTTTGCTGAACCATGACTTGTTCATCTTGGCTTCTTTTAAAAACAATGTAAGCAAGGGTTACTCCAAGCGGAGTCTCCCTTTTTTTCCAAAAATTGTGCCCCACACACACCCACCCATTCAGTGGCAGCACTTGTGCCCTAGTTGTACACTTCACAGCTAGATTTGCATCAAGCACATTCAAAAATACGCCATAATTAACCGTCCCCAGCATGACACCGGGGTAGGTAGATAAAGTCTTTGCTGAACCATGACTTGTTCATCTTGGCTTCTTTTAAAAACAATGTAAGCAAGGGTTACTCCAAGCGGAGTCTCCCTTTTTTTCCAAAAATTGTGCCCCACACACACCCACCCATTCAGTGGCAGCACTTGTGCCCTAGTTGTACACTTCACAGCTAGATTTGCATCAAGCACATTCAAAAATACGCCATAATTAACCGTCCCCAGCATGACACCGGGGTAGGTAGATAAAGTCTTTGCTGAACCATGACTTGTTCATCTTGGCTTCTTTTAAAAACAATGTAAGCAAGGGTTACTCCAAGCGGAGTCTCCCTTTTTTTCCAAAAATTGTGCCCCACACACACCCACCCATTCAGTGGCAGCACTTGTGCCCTAGTTGTACACTTCACAGCTAGATTTGCATCAAGCACATTCAAAAATACGCCATAATTAACCATCCCCAGCATGACACCGGGGTAGGTAGATAAAGTCTTTGCTGAACCATGACTTGTTCATCTTGGCTTCTTTTAAAAACAATGTAAGCAAGGGTTACTCCAAGCGGAGTCTCCCTTTTTTTTCCAAAAATTGTGCCCCACACACACCCACCCATTCAGTGGCAGCACTTGTGCCCTAGTTGTACACTTCACAGCTAGATTTGCATCAAGCACATTCAAAAATACGCCATTCTTATCCGTCCCCAGGATGACACCGGGGTAGGTAGCAAAGTCTTTCCTGACCCCAGCTCTGTTCATCTTGGCTTCTTTTAAAAACACAGCAAGCAAGGGTTACTCCAAGCGGAGTCTCCCTTTTTTTCCAAAAATTGTGCCCCACACACACCCACCCATTCAGTGGCAGCACTTGTGCCCTAGTTGTACACTTCACAGCTAGATTTGCATCAAGCACATTCAAAAGTACGCCATTCTTATCCGTCCCCAGGATGACACCGGGGTAGGTAGCAAAGTCTTTCCTGACCCCAGCTCTGTTCATCTTGGCTTCTTTTAAAAACACAGCAAGCAAGGGTTACTCCAAGCGGAGTCTCCCTTTTTTTCCAAAAATTGTGCCCCACACACACCCACCCATTCAGTGGCAGCACTTGTGTCCTAGTTGAACACTTCACAGCTAGATTTGCATCAAGCACATTCAAAAATACGCCATAATTAACCGTCCCCAGCATGACACCGGGGTAGGTAGATAAAGTCTTTGCTGAACCATGACTTGTTCATCTTGGCTTCTTTTAAAAACAATGTAAGCAAGGGTTACTCCAAGCGGAGTCTCCCTTTTTTTCCAAAAATTGTGCCCCACACACACCCACCCATTCAGTGGCAGCACTTGTGCCCTAGTTGTACACTTCACAGCTAGATTTGCATCAAGCACATTCAAAAATACGCCATAATTAACCGTCCCCAGCATGACACCGGGGTAGGTAGATAAAGTCTTTGCTGAACCATGACTTGTTCATCTTGGCTTCTTTTAAAAACAATGTAAGCAAGGGTTACTCCAAGCGGAGTCTCCCTTTTTTCCAAAAATTGTGCCCCACACACACCCACCCATTCAGTGGCAGCACTTGTGCCCTAGTTGTACACTTCACGGCTAGATTTGCATCAAGCACATTCAAAAATACGCCATAATTAACCGTCCCCAGCATGACACCGGGGTAGGTAGATAAAGTCTTTGCTGAACCATGACTTGTTCATCTTGGCTTCTTTTAAAAACAATGTAAGCAAGGGTTACTCCAAGCGGAGTCTCCCTTTTTTTCCAAAAATTGTGCCCCACACACACCCACCCATTCAGTGGCAGCACTTGTGCCCTAGTTGTACACTTCACAGCTAGATTTGCATCAAGCACATTCCAAATCCACAAGCATTTACTCTCCCCAGGATGACACAGGGGTTGTAAATTCCTTCTGGATCCATGACTTGTTCATTTTGATGAACGTCAGTCTGTCCACATTGTCACTGGACAGACGCGTGCGCTTATCTGTCAGCACACACCCAGCAGCACTGAAGACACGTTCAGAGACAACGCTGGCAGCTGGACACGACAAAATCTCCAAGGCGTAAGTTGCGAGCTCTGGCCATTTTTCTAGGTTTGAAGCCCAAAAGGAGCAAGGCTCCAGTTGCACAGTCATGGCATCGATGTTCATTTGGAGATACTCCTGTATCATCCTCTCCAGCCGTTGACTATGTGTCAGACTTGTTGTCTCTGGTGGCCTTGCAAAGGAGGGTCTAAAAAAATTATGAAAAGATTCCATAAAATTGCTGTTACCAGCACCAGATACGGTCCTACTGGTACGTGTAGACTGTTGAAGATGACGAGACCGTCCCATGTTTGTCAAGTTACAACTGGGAGATTCCCTCCCTGCACCTGCACGGTTGTTTGGTGGAAAAGTGGATCTAAGATCGAGTAACAGCTTCTGCTGATACTCCTGCATACGTGCGTCCCTTTCTATGGCTGGAATTATGTCACAAAATTTGGACTTGTACCGGGGATCTAATAGTGTGGCAAGCCAGTAGTCATCATCACTTCTAATTTTGACAATACGAGGGTCATGTTGGAGGTAGTGCAACAAGAAGGCACTCATGTGTCTTGCGCAGCCATGCTGACCAAGTCCACGCTGTGTTTGTGGCATAGAGGTGCTAACCGTTCTTTCTTCCTCTGACATCTCCCCCCAACCTCTTTCAACTGAAATTTGACCAAGGTCTCCCTCATCTGCTGAGTCTTCCATGTTCATGGACAGTTCGTCCTCCATTTCTTCATGTCCTCCTGCACCTTCCTCAACATCTCGCCTGCTACCATGCGCCCTTGTTGATCCCTGTCCCCCATGCTCCCATGCCTGGCGCCTTGGTGATGATGAACGTCTGGACCTTGGTGATGTTGTTGTGTCTTGCACATATGAATCCTCCTGTAGTTCCTCCCCTTCCTGTTGTCCCACCCCCTGACTCCGAATAGTGTTTAGCGTGTGTTCCAGCATGTAAATGACTGGAATCGTCATGCTGATAATGGCATTGTCAGCGCTAAACATATTCGTCGCCATGTCGAAACTGTGCAGAAGGGTGCATAGGTCCTTGATCTGAGACCACTCCATCAGGGTGATCTGCCCCACGTCTGCATCTCGTTGGCCCAGGCTATACGTCATGACGTATTGCACCAGGGCACGGCGGTGCTGCCACAGTCGCTGTAACATGTGGAGAGCTGAATTCCAGCGTGACGCCACATCGCATTTCAGGCGATGAACCGGCAGGCCGAAAGACTTCTGGAGCGATGCAAGTCACTCAGCTGCGGCGCTTGAACGGCGGAAGTGAGCAGACAGTTTTCGTGCCCTGTTCAGAAGGCCATCTAGGCCGGGATACTGTGTTAAAAATTGCTGCACGACAAGGTTCAACACGTGAGCCATACAAGGTACGTGTGTCACCTTGCCCAGGCGAAGGGCCGCACCCAGGTTTGCAGCATTGTCGCACACGGCCTTACCAGGCTGCAGGTTGAGTGGAGACAACCATTTATTAAACTCGGACCGCAGAGCTGACCACAACTCCCCAGCTGTGTGACTCTTATTCCCAAGACATGTCAAGCTAAAGACCGCCTGATGCCGTTGCGCTCTGCTGCCAGCATAGTAATGAGGGGTGCGTGATTCCTTCTGCGCAGTGAGAACGCTGGTGGCCTGACCAGGCAGGCTTGGGGCGGAGGTGGAGGACCCAGATGAGGTGGAGGATGCAGAAGCAGTGGCGGAACTTGGACAGAAAGAGGATTGACACACAAGTCGTAGGGACGGCATGACTTGTGCAGCAGACCCTTCACCATCTATCACCATAGTTACCCAGTGCCCAGTCAGCGACATGTAACATCCCTGTCCATGCTTACTGGTCCAAGTATCGGTGGTGAAATGCACCCGTTGACACACAAAGTTTCTCAAGGAAGCGGTGATGTTGTGTGTGACATGCTGGTGTAGCGCGGGCACACCTTCCTTAGAGAAGTAGTGTCGACTAGGCATCTGGTACTGGGGCACAGCGACAGACATAAGGTCTCTAAAATCCTTTGTGTCCACTAGGCGGAAAGGCAGCATTTCTGTAGCCAACAGCTTACAGAGGGATAGAGTCAACCTCTTAGCTTTGTCATGGGTCGCAGGAAATGGCCTTTTATTTGTCCACATCTGAGGGACAGAGATCTGGCTGCTGTGTGTAGACGGTGTTGAGTAGGGTGTCCCTGGAAAAATGCAGGTTTGTGAGGAAAGTGCAGGCGGAGACATGATGTTGCCTTCATCCAAAGTTGGTGCTATCGATGTCTGAGAGAGCTGTACACACTCACTTGTTTCCCCTTCCAAAACAACTGACGACCTACCAAGCAAACTGCCTGTTGCGGTTACAGTGGTGGAAGTTGTGGGTGGAAAAACAGGTGTGACAGCTGTCCCCACAGTCCTAGAAGATGACGAGCGCGCGGATGCACTGGAAGGGGCAGACGGTGGATGGTTCGCTCCGCTAGGCCGCATTGCAGCACGGTGAGCTTCCCACCGGGCCATATGATATTTATTCATGTGACGACTCATGGAAGAAGTTGTCAAACTGCTGAGGTTTTGACCTTTACTAAGAGAACCATGACAAATTTTACAGATCACATAATTTGGGCGATCTTTTTCTATGTCAAAAAAGGACCAGGCTAGGCAAGGCTTAGAGGCCATGCGACCTGTTGATCCACCCCGAATAATGCTCAGAGGCAGAGTGGTGGCTGAGGATGCAGTTGTAGACGTGCTACCAGTACTCCGACTCTGTCCAGGAAGGCGCAAGGTAACTTCGTCATCAGTTGCATCCTCCTCCACCACCTCTGTTGACCTCCTCGAGTGCCTGACTGTGGGTTGACAGTAGGTGGGATCTAGAACTTCATCATCAATTGTTGTGTTTGCACTCCCCTCCCCCTCTGACCGAGCCTCTTCTTGCCCTGACCGAATATTTAAGTTGTCATCCCAATCGGGTATCTGAGTCTCATCTTCATCAGTATGTTCCTCATTGTCTATAACCACAGGTGTTACAGTTTGTGACAAAGGGTCAACATTATGCTCCGAAACTTTGTCCTCACGGCCTGAATCAGAGTCACAAAGGTTCTGGGCATCACTGCAGACCATTTCCTGTTCTGTACTCACTGTAGCTTGGGAGCAGACCTCTGATTCCCAGGCTATAGTGTGACTGAACAGCTCTGCAGACTCAGCCATCTCAGTTCCACCATACTGTGCAGGGCGGATGGAGACTTCAGAGCTGGGAGAAATCAAGTTTGATTGGGATGACAACTCAGAGGACTGGTGTTTTTTGGATGCGGTACTTGAAGTGGCTGAGAGGGCACTTGTTGGACCACTTGAGATCCATTCAAGCATTTTCCTTTTTTGCCCATCATCTACCTTTGTTCCTGTTGTTCATGTCCGTAAAAAAGGGAGCACATCGGATTGTCCACGGTAAGTAGTAGACATCTTACTTTTGCTGGTAGATGGTCTATCTTCAGCAGATGATAATGGAGCTTTGCCACCTTCCCCACGGACAAAACCTTTTTTGCCTTTTCCACCACGCCTCTTCCCCTTTCCACCAGCATCTGTCATTTTGCCACTCATGTTGATTGCGACAAGATTGTGGACTGAAAATGTGGTAGTAAAAATTGAGAGGTGGTGTAGATTGCAGTGGTGGTCTAGCTTTATTAACAGCAGAATAATAAAGAATAAATATCCCTGACAATGCAACTACGGCCCTTAAACTGGCAGCAAAAATTGCTAGTATAATGGCTTAGTTATAATGAGTTGGAGTGTGCAATGCAGGCAGACGTGCTCTGCAAATGTCTTTGCACTAGTGTGACTATAGCAAAGTCCAATAGCCACGTTTAGGATGCCACTAGGTACACTGAGTGTTTGCTAGTATAATGGCTTAGTTATAATGAGTTGGAGTGTGCAATGCAGGCAGACGTGCTCTGCAAATGTCTTTGCACTAGTGTGACTAGACAACAGTCCAATAGCCACGTTTAGGATGCCACTAGGTACACTGAGTGTTTGCTAGTATAATGGCTTAGTTATAATGAGTTGGAGTGTGCAATGCAGGCAGACGTGCTCTGCAAATGTCTTTGCACTAGTGTGACTAGACAACAGTCCAATAGCCACGTTTAGGATGCCACTAGGTACACTGAGTGTTTGCTAGTATAATGGCTTAGTTATAATGAGTTGGAGTGTGCAATGCAGGCAGAGGTGCTCTGCAAATGTCTTTGCACTAGTGTGACTATAGCAAAGTCCAATAGCCACGTTTAGGATGCCACTAGGTACACTGAGTGTTTGCTAGTATAATGGCTTAGTTATAATGAGTTGGAGTGTGCAATGCAGGCAGACGTGCTCTGCAAATGTCTTTGCACTAGTGTGACTAGACAACAGTCCAATAGCCACGTTTAGGATGCCACTAGGTACACTGAGTGTTTGCTAGTATAATGGCTTAGTTATAATAATGAGTTGGAGTGTGCAATGCAGGCAGACGTGCTCTGCAAATGTCTTTGCACTAATGTGACTATAGCAAAGTCCAATAGCCACGTTTAGGATGCCACTAGGTACACTGAGTGTTTGCTAGTATAATGGCTTAGTTATAATGAGTTGGAGTGTGCAATGCAGGCAGACGTGCTCTGCAAATGTCTTTGCACTAGTGTGACTATAGCAAAGTCCAATAGCCACGTTTAGGATGCCACTAGGTACACTGAGTGTTTGCTAGTATAATGGCTTAGTTATAATGAGTTGGAGTGTGCAATGCAGGCAGACGTGCTCTGCAAATGTCTTTGCACTAGTGGGACTATAGCAAAGTCCAATAGCCACGTTTAGGATGCCACTAGGCACACTCAGTGTTTGCTAGTATAATGGCTTAGTTATAATGAGTTGGAGTGTGCAGAGGACAGGAGGGTACAGTGCCAGGATTGTGGGGCTCTGGGTAGAGGAATGGAAGCCTGCCTTTCTATTCCCTCCTAATAGGGAAATGCAGGGAGGAAATCCCTGACCTTGGCTACACAGACGCTGTCGCTGTTTTCAGGACCTGTCACCTATGGCTCTGACCCTAACGGTTTGAGCCCTTAAAAGGACTGCTAGAAAGTGCTATCCCTAAGCTGTCCAGCGCTGTGTATGGAGCGCATACAGCAGTATCGGCGATAGGACTCAGGAGGACGGAGCTGCGACAGTGATGTCTGACACCAAAGACGCAGAAGAGATAATGGCGTCCTGGAGGAAAATGTCCGGTTTTATAATGCAGGGACATGTGACATGGACATCCTATCACACATACCGTTGCTTCTCTGGCTAAAAGTCCACTTAGCTGTGTGTGTGTCTGAGATTGGCTGACATGCTGGCCCGCCCCACTACACGCGCACGCTTAGGGAAGGAAGACAAGGAAAAAAAAAAAAAAATGGCGATCGCCATTATAGAAACAGCAGTGATCTGAAGGCGCTGTTCCCGCACACTATACACTGAAATGTCATAATAGTGTGATTCACAGAGTGACTTACACTATTACAGCGGAAACCAAGCTAGGAATTAGCTGTTTTTTTTGCTGCTAGAACCGTTCTCGAACGTTTCTAGAACTATCAAGCTTTTGCAAAAAGCTCGAGTTCTAGTTCGATCTAGAACAGGCCCCAAAATCACTCGAGCCTAGAACTGGAGAACCTCGAACCACGAACCGCGCTCAACTCTATTCTTAATGTCAGGCACGTTTTACCCGGCCATTAAGAATCTCCAATAAAGGGTTAAAAAAAAGACACCACACAGAGAAAAAATACTTTAATAGAAATAAATACACAGAGACATTAGAGACTCCATCTTTATTACCCCCTGTCAGCCCTCCACGATCCATGGTCTTCTGTCTTTCTCGTTCAACAAATGCAGCTCTGCTACATCACTGCTGCATGGGGGAAGACGCTGCTTCCCGTGGAGCATTCACTCCGTGAAAGCTGCACGAGAAGCAGCGTGCAGCCTTCACTCCGTGAGTGATCAGTGCTGCTAGCGGTAACAGCGGTAACGCTGACAGACGTGTTACCATAGCAACGGTGCTCCCGGAGCCACGGTTAGCGGTGACGTCACCGCTAACTGCATTGCTATGGCAACGGTGATCTCCGTTAATGACCGGCTGTGTCAGCCGGTCCCTAACGGAGCGGGGAGTCGACCGTGTGCTAGAGCATGTGGCCGGTACACGGCGATACACAAATGTGCACCGTGTACCGAAGAGATGCACTCGCAGGTCCTACATGACGCGTCATGGTCATGTGACCAGTCTGTAGCCAATGAGATAATAGCCACGTGACTGGTCACATGGCTATTTTGACGTCACGATAGGTCCTGCATCTCTGCTGGCAGTGCCGGTCACCGGGAGGATTCAGCGATCGTCGGATGGAATAGCGGCAGGAGACAGAGTGCAGGAGGGATCGCGGGGACCGGTAAGTGTTATGGCAATGTTTATTAACTGTATGTGTACATTTATAATGCATTTTTATGTGTTTGTGATTGCCTCCCATTATAGCCTATTGGTTCGAGTTCGGTTCGTCGAACGTTCGACGAACCGAACTCAAACGGGACCTCGGCTCGGCGAACCGACCTCGAGCCGAACCGCAACCGGTTCGCTCATCTCTAGTGGAAATATAAATACCTATATGAAAAAATATGAACTGAAGACCAAAATAGACACAAAATTACATTTATTGAAACATTATAAAATACAGAGTTGAAAAATTGTTTTGCAAGTGACCACAAGGTGGCACTGCTCACAAAATGCAGGGAATCAAACACAGAATATTCAATAAATATAACAAGGAATGGTAAAGTGCAAAGGGTAAAAAGCAGTCAGATAGAATCATAATTAGAGATGAGTCACCCCCCCTGGTGTTTGAGTTCGGTTCGTCGAACGGAAGCCCCGTTTGACGAACGTTCGACGAACCGTTCGACGAACCTCTCGAACCCCATTGAAAACAATGGGAGGCAAACACAAATACATAAAAACACACTATACATGTACATATACAGTAAATAAACATTGCCATAACACTTACAGGTCCCCGCGACGCGTCCTGCACTCTGTCTCCCGCCGCTTTTCCTTGTGATAATCGCTGCGTCCTCCCGGTAACCAGCACTGATGATAGGATCTATCGTGACGTCAAAATAGCATGTGACCAATCACGTGTCTATTATCTCATTGGCTACGGACTGGTCACATGGCTAGACGTCATGCTAGGTCCTGTCAGTGCATCTCTCCAGTAAGCGGTGTTCATTTGAGCATGTCCTTTTACCAGTGAGATGCTCTGGCACATGATCGGCTTCCCCATCCATGCATGTCGGCGCTCTTTACAGAGTCAGCCCTCATGCAGGGACTAGATGCCACAGCCGGTGAATAGCAGCATCGCACCGTAACCCGTCTGTCAGCGGTGACGTCACCACTTACAGCACGCAGCTGCTGCTCACTCACTGAGTAAATAGACTGCACGGAGCAGCAGCGTTCTTCCTCCCATGCAGTGCTGTCTGATATAGCAGAGCTGAATGGGTTGAAGGAGAAAGAAGACAGAAGAGCAGGATCATGGAGGGCTGACAGGAAGCAAAAAACATGGAGTCTCTAATGTGTCTGTGTATTTATTTCTATTAAAGTATTTTTTCTCTGTGTGGTGTCTTTTTTTAACCCTTTATTGGAGATTTTTAATAGCTTGCCTGACATTAAGAATCTCTGGCTTAATACTAGCTAGTAAAACAAAGCTAGTATTAACCAATTATTACTCAGCAAGCCACCCTGTTTCAGAGCTGCTGGAAGAGTTGGATACAGCGCCAGATGATGGCGCTTCTATGAAAGCGCCATTTTCTGGGGTGGCTGCGGACTGCAATTCGCAGCAGAGGGGCCCAGAAACCTCAGGCCAACCTGTGCTGCGGATTCCAATCCCCAGCTGCCTAGTTGTAACTGGCTAGGTACAAAAATAGGGCGAAGCCTATGTTGATTTTTTTTAATTACTTCATGAAATTCATGAAATAATTAAAAAAAGTACTTCCCTATTTTTTTAGTTCCCAGGTGGGTACAAATAGGCAGCTGGGGGATGGGGCAGCCATACCTGCCTGCTGTACCTCTGGATGTAAACTCCTCCATACAGTACTGGATGGAGTATGCTGAGCCTTGTAGTTCTGCAGCTGCTGTCTGCTCTCCTCCATACAGACAGACAGCAGACAGCAGCTGCAGAACTACAAGGCTCAGCATACTCCATCCAGGACTGTATGCACGAGTTTATGCACAAGTTTTTTGCCCCCCCAAAAATTTAGTGGGCTTCTTCATGTTTTTGTATGCTAGCCAGGTACAGCAGGCAGCTACGGGCTGCACCCAACTCCCAGCTGCCTATTTGTACCCAGCTGGGAACCAAAAATATAGGGAAGCCCTTTTTTTTTTAATTATTTATTGAATTTCATGAAATAATTAAAAAAAACAAATGACTTGGGCTTCACCCAATTTTTGTGTCCAGCCACGTACAACTAGGCAGCTGGGGATTGGAATCCGCAGCTTAGGGTGCCCAAGCTTTCTGGGCAACCCTGCTGCGAATTTCAGTACGCAGCCACCCCAGAAAATGGCGCTTTCATAGAAGCGACAACTTCTGGTGCTGTATCCAACTCCTCCAGCTGCCCTGGTGATGGAGGGCTCGCTGAGTAATAATGGGGTTAGGGCTAGCTGTATATTATCAACTGGCCCTAAGCACGAAATTCATGGTGTCACGCCAATATTAGACATGGCCACCATGAATTTCCAGTACAGATAAAAAAACACAACGCACAGAAAAATATTTTTATTAGAAATAAAACTCAACACAATTAGTGACTCCATCTTTATTGAAATAAAGAATCCCCCTCCGCAGTAATCCTGGGTTAAGGGTCCCATGCCGTTCAATCCGGATCCAATATCAACTGATCGGTTTGCTGGAAGGCAAAGCGATCAGATGATGTGTCAGGTTTAGAGTTGAGCGCGGTTCGTGGTTCGTGGTTCTCCAGTTCGCGGCTCGAGTGATTTTTGGGCTGTTCGAGATCGAACTAGAACTCGAGCTTTTTGCTAAAAGCTCGATAGTTCTAGATACGTTCGAGAACGGTTCTAGCAGCAAAAAGCAGGGCTTTTTACAGCTACAGTGAGCAGGAGCCATCGCTGGCAGCCTGCCACAAGCTGGTAACCAAGATAAACATCGGGTATCCAAGCAAAGCGCTTTGGTTAGTAACCCGATGTTTATCTTAGTTACGTGCAGGAAGCCCACACTTTCCCGCTCAGCTCGCTCCACCCCCTCCTGCCCGCGGCATGTACACATACATACACATACACAAACACACACACACACACACACACATCCACCCCCCCCCCCGCCCGCCCGCCCGCCCGCCCGCTCGCTCGCTCGCTCGCTCGCTCGGCTTACCTGCGGTGATGAAGTCCCGCCATCCCGACCTCAGCGCTGTCACTGTCCTCCATGGCCGCCGCTTGTCACATCACCTCTCGCTTCCGACCCGAGACTGACACTGGCGGTGACGTCACGGACCTCTCGCGATACTTGATGTGAAGGCGCCGGTCATTGACCTCAGTGACAGGGGCTGTCGGCAGTGCTGGAGATCAGCGCAGGTAATGTACCTCACTGACAGCAGCACTTGTCATGCCCTGCAGTGACCTGGGCTGACCCATTGATGTTAGCTCAGGTCACTGCACTGCTCTCCCAGCCAATGGGGAACATCCTGCTCTTCATTGACTGGGACAGTGTGGATCGTCATGGCAACCCCTTGGATTACACCACACCTGGATTTGTTTTTCAATCTAATAAATTGGTTAAAGAGGGAATGTTTTGGGGAGTGTTTTTTCAAATAAAAATGTGTTTGTCGTGTATTTTTTTTTATTACTGACTGGGTTGGTGATGTCGGGTATCTGATAGACGCCTGACCTCACCAACCCCAGGGCTTGATGCCAGGTGACATTACACATCTGGTATTAACCCCAAATATTACCCCGTTTGCCACCGCACCAGGGCGCGGGATGAGCTGGGGCGAAGCACCAGGATTGGCGCATCTAATGGATGCGCCACTTCTGGGGCGGCTGCGGCCTGCTATTTTTAGGCTGGGGAGATTCCAATAACCATGGACCTCCCTAGTCTGAGAATATCAGGCCCCAGCTGTCTGCTTTACCTTGGCTGGTGATCCAATTTTGGGGGACCCCTACGTGGTTTTTTTTTTTAATTATTTATTTAATTTAAAATAACAGCGTGGGGTGCCCTCAGTTTTGGATTACCAGCCAAGGTGAGGTTGCCAGCTGTGGTCTGCAGGCTGCAGCCGTCTGCTTTACCCTAGCTGGCTACAAAACTAGGGGGAACCCTATGTCATTTTTTTTTCATTTTTTTGGCTAAATACAAAGCTAAGCACCCCTTAGTGCCACATGAAAGGTACCAAAGGGTGTTCCACTTTTTCTCCATTTTTTTCTCCACTTTCTCTCCACTTTTTCTCCACTTTTTCTCCATTTTTTTCTCCACTTATTCTCCACTTTTTCTCCTCTTATTCTCCACTTTTTCTCCACTTTTTCTCCACTTTTTCTCCTCTTATTCTCCACTTTTTCTCCACTTTTTCTCCACTTTTTCTCCATTTTTTTCTCCACTTTCTCCACTTTTTCTCCACTTTTTCTCCACGTTTTCTCCACGTTTTCTCCACTTTTTTCTCCACTTTTTCTCCTCTTATGCTCCACTTTTTCTCCACTTTTTCTCCACTTTTTCTCCTCTTAATCTCCACTTTTTCTCCACTTTTTCTCCATTTTTTCTCCACTTTTACTCCACTTTTTCTCCACTTTTTTCTCCACTTTTTCTCCACTTTTTCTCCTCTTATGCTCCACTTTTTCTCCACTTTTTCTCCACTTTTTCTCCACGTTTTCTCCACGTTTTCTCCACTTTTTTCTCCACTTTTTCTCCTCTTATGCTCCACTTTTTCTCCACTTTTTCTCCACTTTTTCTCCTCTTAATCTCCACTTTTTCTCCACTTTTTCTCCACTTTTTCTCCACTTTTTCTCCACTTTTTTCTCCACTTTTTCTCCACTTTTTCTCCTCTTATGCTCCACTTTTTCTCCACTTTTTCTCCACTTTTTCTCCACTTTTTCTCCTCTTATGCTCCACTTTTTCTCCACTTTTTCTCCACTTTTTCTCCTCTTATGCTCCACTTTTTCTCCACTTTTTCTCCACTTTTTTCTCCACTTTTTCTCCTCTTATGCTCCACTTTTTCTCCACTTTTTCTCCACTTTTTCTCCTCTTATGCTCCACTTTTTCTCCACTTTTTCTCCACTTTTTCTCCATTTTTTTCTCCACTTATTCTCCACTTTTTCTCCTCTTATTCTCCACTTTTTCTCCACTTTTTCTCCACTTTTTCTCCTCTTATTCTCCACTTTTTCTCCACTTTTTCTCCACTTTATCTCCATTTTTTTCTCCACTTTCTCCACTTTTTCTCCACTTTTTTCTCCACTTTTTCTCCTCTTATGCTCCACTTTTTCTCCTCTTAATCTCCACTTTTTCTCCACTTTTTCTCCACTTTTTCTCCACTTTTTTCTCCACTTTTTCTCCTCTTATGCTCCACTTTTTCTCCACTTTTTCTCCACTTTTTCTCCACTTTTTCTCCTCTTAATCTCCACTTTTTCTCCTCTTATGCTCCACTTTTTCTCCACTTTTTCTCCACTTTTTCTCCTCTTATGCTCCACTTTTTCTCCACTTTTTCTCCTCTTAATCTCCACTTTTTCTCCTCTTATGCTCCACTTTTTCTCCACTTTTTCTCCACTTTTTCTCCTCTTATGCTCCACTTTTTCTCCACTTTTTCTCCACTTTTTCTCCACTTTTTTCTCCACTTTTTCTCCTCTTAATCTCCACTTTTTCTCCACTTTTTCTCCACTTTTTCTCCACTTTTTCTCCACTTTTTCTCCACTTTTTTCTCCACTTTTTCTCCACTTTTTCTCCTCTTATGTTCCACTTATTCTCCACTTTTTCTCCACTTTTTCTCTACTTTTTCTATGGTCGGTCTACCCATTAGCTCTGCCATGCATAGTGTAGCTCTACACCTACTGCACATGTTACTTTATGATTGACATCTCTTTCGTACCAGAGCTGTCTAAGTCTACTCTGACCCCATATTTGTCATTACTATATTGTCCTTGTACTGTATTATGACATTTGTATCATGTGTTTCATTTCTTGCTGTGTTGCAATTTTTTTGCTGCATCCCAATTGTACCTCTACATTGTTCGAGTTTATGTTATTGTTCTCTCACTCTTATGTGATACTGATTATTGTCATTTTTCATGATTACATGCAGATAAGTCCAATCTGACGAAGGCTCAGGCCGAAACGTCATTTGTAACTTGTTTTGGACAAAAACATATATGCTTATGAAAAAAAAATTTTCTTAATACGGACCAATAAAGAGTGATTTTGCATTACTATCCGTTGTGACTTACTGACTTAGTCTGGGAGATATAGAGTGCCGAGGTTACTCACTAATTTTATCTATTATTACCTCTGAGCACCTATATACCAGTGAGCAGAGCTTCCTCTACAGTAGTTCTCCTGATTAGGCATGCCCTTACCTCATGAGCAGGGCATTGCAGCTTTGGTAGCAACCATTACGACATGGACTCTGCTGCTGTGGACCCGGGGAGAGTGAGTGCAGATTCATTGCACCCACACTCCTCACATGAAGGGTCCGCACTCCTAGAAAATGGGGGATACGTTCCCTGAGTGTCTCCCCCCCCATATTCTAGACGGTCCAGAGTCGTCGTGGGACCCCTTTATTTTTTTTCTTACAATAAATTGGTGAAAGAGGAAATGTTTTGGGGACTGTTTTTTCAAATAAATTTCTTTTGTCGATTTTTTGTTTTTGTTAGTACTGACAGTTTATGATGTTGGGTATCTAATAGACGCCATGACATCACAAACTGCTGGGCTTGATCTCAGGTGACTTTACAGCTAGTATCAACCCGATTTATTACCCCGTTTGCCACTGCACCAGGGCACGGGATGAGCTGGGGTGAAGCGCCAGGATTGGCGCATCTAGTGGATGCGCCACGTCTGGGGTGCCTGCGGCCTGCTATTTTTAGGCTGTGAAGGCCCAATAACTATGGACCTTCCCACCCTGAGAATACCAGACCACAGCTGTCCGCTTTACCTTGGCTGGTGATCCAATTTGGGGGGTCCCCTACTTTTATTGTGTAATTATTAATATTTATAAAATAATTATAAAAAAGAGCCTGAGGGGACCTCCACATTGGATCCCCAACCACGGTAAAGCTGCCAGCTGTGGTTTTCAGGCTACAGCCGTCTGCTTTACCCTAGCTGGCTATCAAAAATGGGGGGACCCAACGTAATTTTTTTTTTTTTAACTATTTTTTAAATAGAAAAAATTAATGGGCTTCCCTGTATTTTGATTGCCAACCAAGGTAACGGCAGGCAGATGGGGGTGGCAACCCATAGCTGTCTGCTTTATCTGCGCTGAGAATCAAAAATACCGCGGAGCGCTACGTCATTTTTTTAAAGATTTATTTTTACAGCACTGTGATGTCCAGCAATCAAAATACAGGGAAGCCCATTTTATTTTTAGTTATTTAAATAAATAATTAAAAAAAATATATGTTAGCTCCCACTGCATTTTTTGTATTGCTAGCTAAGGGTAATCCAAGCAGCTACTGGCTGCTAACCCCCACTGCTTGGTGTTACCTTCACTGGCAATGGAAAATCCAGGGAAGCATTTTTTTTTTTTTTTGCCAAAAAGCTACAAAAAAAGGACGTGAGCTTCGCCATATTTTTGTATGCTAGCCAGGTATAGCAGGCAGGTGCTGGAAGAGTTGGATACAGCGCCAGAAGATGGCGCTTCTATGAAAATGCCATTTTCTGAGGCGGCTGCAGACTGCAAATCGCAGCAGTGGGGCCCAGAAAGCTCAGGCCAACCTGTGCTGCGGATTCCAATCCCCAGCTGCCTAGTTGTACCTGGCTGGACACAAAAATGGGGCAAAGCCTACGTCATTTGTTTTCTAATTATTTCATGAAATTCATGAAATAATAAAAAAAGGGCTTCCCTTTATTTTTGGTTCCCAGCCGGGTACAAATAGGCAACTGGGGGTTGGGGGCAGCCGTACCTGCCTGCTGTACCTGGCTAGCATACAAAAATATGGCGAAGCCACATAATTTTTTCAGGGGGCAAAAAACTTCTGCATACAGTCCTGGATGGAGTATGCTGAGCCTTGTAGTTCTGCAGCTGCTGTCTGTCTGTATGGAGAAGAGCAGACAGCAGCTGCAGAACTACAAGGCTCAGCATACTCCATCCAGGACTGCATGCAGAAGTTTTTTGCCCACCAAAAAAATGACGTGGGCTTCGCCATATTTTTGTATGCTAGCCAGGTACAGCTGGCAGCCACGGGCTGCCTCCAACCCCCAGTTGCCTATTTGTACCCGGCTGGGAACCAAAAATATAGGGAAGCCCGTTTTTTTTTAATTATTTCACTTATTTCATGAAATAATTAAAAAACAAATGACGTGGGCTTCGCCCTATTTTTGTGTCCAGCCGGGTACAACTAGGCAGCTGGGGATTGGAATCCGCAGCACAGGTTAGCCCGAGGTTTGTGGGCGCCTCTGCTGCGGATTTCAGTCCGCAGCCGTCCCAGAAAATGGCGCTCTCATAGAAGCGCCATCATCTGGCGCTGTATCCAACTCTTCCAACAGCCCTGGAGCCGGGTGGCTTGTTGGGTAATCATGAGTTAATACTGGCTTTGTTTTACCAGCCAGTATTAAGCCAGAGATTCTTAATGTCAGGCACGTTTGACCCGGCCATTAAGAATCTCCAATAAAGGGTTAAAAAAAGACACCACACAGAGAAAAAATACTTTAATAGAAATAAATACACAGACACATTAGAGACTCCATCTTTATTACCCCTGTCAGCCCTCCACGATCCTGCTCTTCTGTCTTCTTTCTTTCTAGTGTAGTAGTAGTGACGATTGTAGTGAGGGGCATCACTTGGGGCTGGGGAACCTCCATCCTCACTACAATGCTCACTACAATCGGGAAGCAGCGTGCAGCCTTCACTCCGTGAGTGATCACTGCTGGCTGCTAGCGGTAACAGCGGTAACGCTGACAGACGCGTTACCATAGCAACGGTGCTCCCGGAGCCGCGGTTAGCGGTGACGTCACCGCTAACTGCGTTGCTATGGCAACGGTGATCTCCGTTAATGACCGGCTGTGTCAGCCGGTCCCTAACGGAACGGGGAGTCGACCGTGTGCTAGAGCATGTCGCCGGTACACGGCGATACACATATGTGCACCGTGTACCGGAGAGATGCACTCGCAGGTCCTACATGACGTGTCATAGTCATGTGACCAGTCTGTAGCCAATGAGATAATAGCCACGTGACTGGTCACATGGCTATTTTGACGTCACGATAGGTCCTGCTTCTCTGCTGGCAGTGCAGGTCACCGGGAGGATTCAGCGATCATCGGATGGAATAGCGGCAGGAGACAGAGTGCAGAAGGGATCGCGAGGACCGGTAAGTGTTATGGCAATGTTTATTAACTGTTTGTGTACATTTATAATGCATTTTTATGTGTTTGTGATTGCCTCCCATTATAGCCTATTGGTTCTAGTTCGGTTCGTCGAACGTTCGACGAGCCGAACTCGAGCCAGACCCCCCGTTCGGCGAACCGCCTCGAGCCGAACCGGGACCGGTTCGCTCATCTCTAGTCAGGTTCAAGGGCCTGAATCACATGACACAGCACCTGATTGTATAAACAGCTTTTATACAATCAGCTGATGCATCAGTGCCAAAAAATTAAACAAAAAAAAAAAATACAAACTTCTGTGCAGACTCTTGTCCGACAGCATCAGCTGATAGTTTAGCCGGCCGGGCGGTAAAAAGCCGGCCTCACCGCTCGACTTATAGTGTCAGCTGATCCTGTCAGGTGACCGCATCAGCTGATCATCGCCATGTCTGAGAGAGAGAGAGAAAGAAGAGAGAGATGATAGAGAAAAAAGAGAGAAAAGAGAGAGATAAAAGAGAGAGAAAAGAGAAGAGAGGGAGGGAGAGAAGAGAGAGAAGAGAGAGGAGAGAGAGAGAGGGGGGGTAAAAAGAGAAAAAGAGAGACTGAGAAAAAGAGAGAGTGAGAAAAAGAGAGAAAGAGAGAGAGAGAGAGAGCGAGAAAGAGAGAGAGAGAAAAAAAGAGAGAAAGAGGGAGAGAGAGATAGAGAGAAGAGAGAGAGGGAAAGAGAGAGAGGGAAAAAGAGAGAGAGAGAGAAAGAGAGAGAGAAAGAGAGAGAAAAAGAGAGAGAGAAGAGAGAGAGAGGGAAAAAGAGAGACTGAAAAAAGAGAGAGAGAGAAAAAGAGAGAAAAAGAAAGAGAGAAAGAGAAAAAAGGGAGAGACAGAACAGAGAGGGAGTGAGAGAGAAAGAGAGAAAAAGAGAGAGAGTGGAGAGACAGAGGGAGAGAGAGAGAAAAAGAGAGAGAGGGAGAGAGAGAGAAAAAAGAGAGAGAAGAGAGAGCGAGGGAAAAAGAGAAAAAGAGAGACTGAGAAAAAGCGAGAGAGAGAAAAAGAGAGAGGGAGAGAAAGAGAGAAAAAGAGAGAGAATGAGAGAGAGAGAGACAGAAAGAGAGAAAAAGAGAGAGAGAAAGACAGAGAGAGAAAGAGAGAGAGAGAGAGAAAGAGAGAGAAATGCAGCCTCATTTCGTGAACTGCTCCGATTTTAGAGGTGTGTCTCGCGGCTCACAGCTAATGTCCGGCTCTTCCCCTCAGTGTATAATTAAATTAAATTATAATTATAAATAAATAATAATTTAAAATAAATTACATTTTTTACCGGGACGGCCGGGATTTGAACTCGTACCCTAATGCTTTTCAGAGAGGAGCTCTATCCATTGAGCCACTGGTTCTATTGAGAAACATAGGCAGATTTGGTAATCTTGACTAGTGATGAGCGAGTACCAAAAAGCTCGGGTGCTCGAGGCTCGGGCCGAGCATCCCAAGATACTCGTGTACTCGGCCCGAGCACCGAGCCCAATGTTATCCTATGGGAGACCCGAGTATTTTTGTGAAATCACCCCCGGCAGCATGTAGAAACCAGAAAACTGTAAATTAAAAAAAAAACGTGCGTGTGTGTGTAAGCGTGCATATATATATACACGCGGAGTGGAGTGCGGGAGGGGCCGTAGCCGAGCGGGGAAGTGTCGGGCTAAAGGCACGGTCACGCTGTGCGGGCTGGCCAATCACTGCAATTCCACAACAGGGCTGTGGCATTGCAGTGGTCTGCCAGCCAATCCCTGCATAAGGGATGGCTGTAAAAAGAGCGCCAACATGAAGACCACGAGTACAGCACGAGTATCGCGAGATTACTCGGTCCCCGCCGAGTAGCCCGAGTACATTGATACTCGTGCGAGTACCGAGTAGTAACAAGCATACTCGCTCAACACTAATCTTGACGTCTACATTGCAGAGTGAAGTCTGGTGACAGCGTGGCTCACTTCAGGTGCTACAAGGAGAGGACACAGATCGCTCCCTGTTATCTTCATGTAGCAGAGCTGACAGAGTCATGTGGATTACTTCGGACGTGGATTGTTGTTTGGGAATTTTAATAAAAAGGTAAATGAGGTGTTTTTTTGTCTTTTATTCCAAATAAAGGATTTTTTGCTGTGTGTGTTTCTTTACTTTCACTTACAGGTTAATCATGGAAGGTGTCTCAGGGAGACGCCTGGCATGAATAACTCATTATTACCCTGATTGCCACCGCACCAGGGCAATTCGGTATGAGCTGGGTAGAGTCCTGGGACTGATTCATCTAATGGATGCAGCAATTCCGGGCGGCTGCTGGGTGATATTGTTAGGGTGGTGGGCTCCCCATAATGTGGCGCTCTCCATCCTGACAATACCAGCCTCCAGCCGTGTGGCTTTATCCTGGCTGGTATCAAATATGGGGGGAACCGCGTTTTTTTTTATTATTTATTTATTTATTTTACTGCATGATATAGACCTGCCCGCCGGCGGCTGTGATTGATTGCAGTGAGACAGCTGTCACTCATCGTGGGAGCATGTCTGACTGCAACCAATCATGGGCGCCGGTAGGCGGGTAAAGCACGGAATAACTAATTGAATAATGTAGCGGCAGGCATTTTCAAAAGAGGAAATGCCGCTGGAGATTTGTGACATGCAGCGAGACGCCCGTGATCGGTGAGTAGGGATTGTATTGGGGATGCAGGACGCATGCAGACACGAAAGGTGCGCACAAACTTACTGTGAGAAGCCACGCTTTTGGTGCTCAAACCGTTTTCGAACGTAACTCGAACTACCGAACTTTTACCAAATCGTTCGAGTTTGTCGAACGACTCGAACACCACCCAAAATCACTCGAACATGAAATTGGCGAACCTCGAACATTGCTCATCTCTAATCATAATACCTGGATCAAGAGCAGTGCCACAGCCCCAAAGCATGTTTTGATGCAATGCCTTCTTCCGGGGGTGTGGCTATCCTCTCAACAGTGTTTCATTATAACAGGAGTGATCAATCAAGGAAGGGGAAGAAAGTGAAACTCATTTTTCTATTGGCACATGCCAATGCCGACAATCCCCACTATTGGAAGGTCAGCCCACACAGCGTCATGTGCCGCTAACACGAGCATGAAAAATGATGCCCCACCCACAAAGGGGAGGAGTCTCATCAAATGTTCGCAACATCCGTCCATCATGATGAGGTGCTGGACAACATTGGGAGATATAAGCATGCATGGGCACTACATAGTTTCACCAGATATCGAGGCTGCATAACAGAATAGGTAATGAAAATACTGTTGTAATTTGAGGCTGATGACGAGAGTACCAGATGTGAATCCCCACCCCAAAAGGGGAGGAGTCATGTCCAGCGATCTCATCATTAGCCACCGCCAAACAACACTGAAAGACATAAACATTGCATTGGTACATCAACTCCGCCCACAAGGAGGAGGAGCCACAAACATTATATGATTACATCAGATTTTATAAATGCATTGAAAAGATGGCCAGTAGGCACCACAAAAATAATCACAAATAACTGTACAGATTAGAATACCAAGAATACAGTCCAAACACAAAAATAAATGCCAAAAAAATGAAAAAAGCTGCCTGGTAACACTGCACACCCAAATAATATTATGTAAAAGTATGATCTTTATTAACAAATACATCAATCTGACAAAAACCAATAAAATATTTCATTAAAAACATGTTGGACAGGATAAAATAGTTTCCAAATATATTGGGACAGGATATAATAATCCTACAGGAATGTCACCAAAATAATATACAGACACTGGACACTAATATCTATAAAATAGTATCTGGCAGGCACACTATACAGAGCGGACAATAAGAGAAATGCAAATATGTATAAATCATCCTAACACTAGGTAACAAGTGCATAATTTAAATAGCCGTTAACAAACAGTTGCCACCATTGCACTGACTGCTATAGAAACAGGCACATAGATAATTCCCAGCCTAAAAATAGCAGCCTGCTCATGAGAAGTTGTGGTCTGCCACTAACCAGAAGTGACCTATGCAGCCTTATTCTGAGAAACGGAGCTCATTGGATTACGCCGGAACTTCCAGGATTTCTTTGAATTAATAAATTGGTGAATGACGGAGTATGGCGGAATCTTTACTCCCTAATTGGATAAAGCTGAAACGTCGAGGATTTTTTACATTCAATAAATTGGTAAAGGAGGGCATGTGCGGGAGTAATTATTCAAATAATCATTTTTTTTTTCTTGTGTGCTTTTCTTAACTCTATACATACCTGGTTAGTAATGGTACTGTCTAATAGATGGTTATCCATTACTAACCACTAGGCTTGATGTCAGCTGTCAATTCAAAGCTGACATCAACCCAAAAATATTACTCCAATTGCCACCGCTTTAGGACAATCAGGAAGAACCAGGCAAAGCACCAGAATTGGCACATCTCATAGATGTGCCACTTCTGGGCAAGCTGTGGACTGCTATTTTTGGGCTGGGAGGGGCCAAATTATCCGTGGGCCATCCTAGTATGATAATGTTCAAAGGGAAGAAAGCAGTCCTGCACTACTGCGGGGTTACCTTATTAACACGGCTATGAAAGGAGAAAGTCTGCTCGAGCTCTCTGTTGATCAATGATGGCTCTGGGTGCATACTCTAAGCAAAAAATATCACCAAGATGGAAACCAACAGAAGGAAACAGTGGCACTCTCCACAGCTCAAGCGTAAAATTCCAGTTTTTTCAGAATGTGTGCATAAAAGTGCGGGGAAGAAACCAGGTGCAGCCGCTCTCAGGACAGAATGATAATACCATGGCTGCTTATCAAAAATAAGGCGAAACCCATGTCCTTTTTTTTATTATTATTTTTTAAATAACTTTAAAAAAATGGAGTGGGATCCTTTCTATTTTTGAAACCAGCCAAGGTCGTTGAGGATTGCTGCCCCCAGCTGCCTCCTTTACCTGCTCTGGTTATCAAAAATAGGTGCGATCCCTTACAATTTTTCTTTATTTATTTCCTATCCACATTTGTTTGGGGGGCAATTCCTACCATCTTACATCCTCTTGCAGCCCCCTAGATCTAACAGCTATTAAGCAGCACAGAAGTTTGCATCTTCGTTGATTTGTATGGGATTTGGGGTCTGGGGTCAAGTCTTGATCTCAAACCGAACTTGTAACTAAATTCCTTCCAAACCCGGTGAACCCGAACATGCATGCATTCACTCACCTCTATTAAGCAGCAGTACTCAATGTCAAGCAGCAGCTGCAAAAGCAAACATGATGTTCGGGTCTATAAAAACTAGATTAAGTTCCGGTATTCCCAAAGTGTCTTTACCCCTTGTGAGGTAGCGTGGTCAGCTGCACGGCAGAAGACACGGGATCCAGGCACCAATGGTCACAGCACACGGTTTATTACACAAGCCAAACGTCCAACAACAATATACATGTGCTCCCCGGGCAGACACTCAGGGAGTTATGTTCACTCCCTCACACTAAGGCCCCACGCCCATGTTCCTGTTTCCTTTTAACCCTTCTTTCAGCCTGCAGGGAAACAGCATAAACCCTGGAGTGGAGTTGCTTTCTATGCATGGAGTGAGCACAACCGGGGCGAGACGTACCGGCCGTCATAGATAACCCCGGTCATAGTCTCACACCCTCTATAAATAACTTGTAATGTCACATCAAGAGTATGAGATCCTGTTTTGGGCTTCACTTTTTAAAAAGGATATTCAGAAGTTAGAGTTAATTCAAAAGTGGGCAACTAGATTACTAGATTATTACAAGTGATGTAAGGCCTCCCGTATGATGAAAGGTTGAAAAAGTTGTTTTTTTTTAGCTTAGAAACATATGTCTCAGAGGAGATCTCATTTATATTTATAAATACATGTGTAGCTAATACAAAGGACTGGCACATTACAGCAATTATTCCTTCTAAAGACCATACTAAGGAAAAGGGGATACGCATTACGAGTGGAAGTAAGGCGATTCCGACAGCTAAATAGGAAAAGGTTCTTTACAGTTAGAGCAGTCAGACTTTGGAATGCCCTACCACTTGAAATAGTAATTGCAGACACTATACCAACTTTTAAAAAAGAGTGGAATAATTTCCTCAGCACACAACATTGGGGGTTATAGATAATTTAGTGACAACTAATGTATAATTGGTGAAAAAAGGTTGAACTTGATAGACCTAGGTCTTTTTTCAGTCTATGTAACTTGAAAGAGGATATCCACAATGAATACTGTCACAGGTATTGGTGGAAATATTTACTAAAACAATAATGAAATCAATTCCATTTATATATATTTATTCATTTATATAGCGCTATTAATTCCACAGCGCTTTACATACATTGGCACCACTGTCCCCATTGGGGCTCACACTCTAAATTCCCTATCAGTATGTTTTTGGAGCGTGGGAGGAAACCAGAGTACCTGGAGGAAACCCACGCAAAAACAGGAGAACATACAAACTCATTCCAGATGTTGTTCTTAGTGGGACTAGAACCCAGGACACCAGCACTACAAGGCTGCAGTGCTAACCACTGAGCCACCATGCCACCCTAATAAACCAACAAAGCAATGTGATAGGACATGCCCTTAGGCAGCAATGGACCATAGAGAGAGGTATACATCCTGATTGTCATGATTCATCCGCTCACTGCATTTAGGAGACAATGAAAGACTATTTGTTTAAACTATGTAATAAGGGCATGCTGAGCTGACAATTTTGTGAGTGACATCTCAGTTGTCCAATCCAGTACTGGGGTGTGCTGAGTAGAGATGAGCGATGTTCGAAGTTCGCAAATTTCATGTTCGAGTGATTTTGGGGGTGCTCGAGATCGAACTCAAACTCAAGCTTTTTGCTAAAAGCTCGACAGTTCGAGTTACGTTCGAGAATGGTTCGATCACCAAAAGTGTGGCTTTTTACAGCTACAGTGTGCAAGGAGCCATCGCTGGCAGCCTGCGGTAAGCTGGTAACCAAGGTAAATATCAGGTATCCAATCAAAGCGCTTTGCTTAGTAACCCGATACTTACCCTGGTTACTTGTGCAGGGAGCCCCCCCGCTCGGCTCCGCCCCCTCCTGCACTTGGCATGTACACACACACACTCACACTCACCTGTTCCCAGCCATGCAGTCCCCAGCACTGACGTTCCCAGCGCCACATGGCCCCACTCGGCTACACCCACCTCGCACTCCACCGCCCGCACACATGAAACCGCTCGGCTCCACCCACCTCGCACTCCGCTGCCTGAACGGCACCACCCACCTCGCACTCCGCACACATTACCCGCTCGGCTCCACCCACCTCGCACTCTGCACACATTACCCCGCTCGGCTCCACCCACATTACCCCGCTCAGCTCCACCCACCTCGCACTACGCACACATGGCCCCGCTTGGCTCCACCCACCTTGCACTCCACACACATTACCCCACTTGGCTCCACTCACCTCACACTCCGCACACATTACTCTGCTCGGCTTACCTGCAGTGATGAAGTCCTGCCCTCCCAAAGTTAGCGCTGTTACTGTATTCCATGGCCGCCGCTTGTCACATCTCCTCTCGCTGCCGGCCCGAGACTGTCACTAGCAGTGACGTCACGGGCTCCCATGATACTTGGTTGTGAAGACGGCGGTCATTGAACTCAGTGACAGCTCTGCTATCAGGAGTGCAGCGATCACCGCAGGTAATGTACCTAGCTATCCTTCTGACAGCAGCACTTGTCATGCCCTGCACTGACCTGGGCTGACCTATTGATGTTATCTCAGGTCACTTCATTGCTCTCCCAGCCAATATGGAACATTCTGTTCTTCTTTGACTGGGACATTGACTACGGTATGGATCGTCATGGGAACCCCTTGGATTACAGCAGACATGGATTTGTTTTTCTTTCTAATAAATTGAAGAAAGAGGGAATGTTTTGGGGAGTGTTTTTTCAAATAAAAATGTTTGTCGTCTATTTTTTTATTAGTGACTGGGTTGGTGATTTCAGGTATCTGATAGCCTCCTGACATCACCAACCCCAGGGCTTGATGCCAGGTGACATTACACATCTGGTATTAACCCCATATATTACCCCGTTTGCCACCGCACCAGGGCAACGAGATGAGCTGGAGCGAAGCACCAGGATTGGCGCACCTAATGGATGCGCCACTTCTTGGGTGGCTGCGGCCTGCTATTTTTAGGCTGGAGAGAGTCCAATAACCATGGACCTCCCTGGTCTGAGAATATCAGACCCCAGCTGTCCGCTTTACCTTGGCTGGTAATCCAATTTGGGGGGACCCCCACGTGTTTTTTTTTTTAATTATGTATTTAATTTAAAATAACAGCATGGGGTGCCCTCAGTTTTGGATTACCAGCCAAGGTGAAGCTGCCAGCTGTGGTCTGCAGGCTGCAGCCGTCTGCTTTACCCTAGCTGGCTACAAAAATAGGGGGAATCCCATGTAATTTTTTTTAAATTTATTTATTTTTTTGGCTAAATACAAGGCTAAGCACCCTTTAGTGCCACATGAAAGGCACCAAAGGGTGCAAAATTACAAAATGAAAGAGAGTGGGACATTATGTGTCTTTCTGCCATTATAATGACAGTAAAGAGTGATATGAAGTGTACAAGCACAAGAAAATCACAAGAGCGCTCTACGCTGTGAAAACCAGTAGAAAATGGCACTGGAGTAAACATGTGACCGCCTCATGTAGGTTGAAGCTATGGATCCTGGGTAAATTTATGTATTTTCCCTCCTTCAGTTTTTTGCGGTACGCAAAAAAACGGAGGGCACACGGATGACAAACGGATGACATACGGACCATATACGGAACGGAAACGGATGCCACACAGATGCACCCGTGAAAAAAACTGACCTTTTTTGCGGACCGCAAAAACGGATCGGTCGTGTGAATGTAGCCTTATTCTGATCTGCCGTTTATAAACAACAGGCAGAAATAAGTGAACAGCACCCCCCAGCGTCAGAAAATCTCTGGGGTTTCAGGGGGTAGCTGAGACCCTGGAGATCATGATTCAGGCCGATTTTTCTGGTCCCCTCTCACGTGATCACCGGTATACACCGTATACCGATGATCACGTTACAGTAAATGACAGCGCCGGTAAAAAATTATTTATCTCCCATCTGGCATGAGCAAACATGTCAGATGGGAGATAAATCTCCTCCTCGGTCCCCTTCAGTCCCCCGATGTAACCAAAGTGCTCTTCCCGATCCCCTCCTGGAAATCCAAGATGGCCGCATGCACAGCAGCGCGCCGGTCGCATTCACCCTACTCCTCTGATTTCTGTCAGAAAACCCCTCCCCAGGCCCTGCCAGGTCACCCTCTATAATCCCACCGGTGTTCCCTGGTGTTCCACGGTACCTGTGCAGCGTTGATCCCCCGCGGCCCCCTCCTTCACAATAGATGCTGCCGCATGCACAGAGCGGCTGTCAGCTCAGCTTCCTGTGTTCAGACACAGTGAGTGGTGGTAACCATGCATCTGTAAGCTACTGCAATGCATGGCTCATGAGGTAAGGAACATAGTTGATCAGGAGAGCTATACTACATTTCCAAATGGAGGTATTTTATTTTTTATAGTTGCCCTGCTGAATGACTACCAAACATGAGAGTCCATTATACGCCACAAGAAAACATGTCTAAATAGTGAGCTCTGTTGTTTAGTATTCATTCAGCTGGATAACTGGACTTAAAGGGGTATTCCATCTCCAAGATCCCATCCCCAATATATAGTAGGTGGAATAGCAATAATATCAGCAAATACCAATATTTGGAAACGTAGAATAGTTCTCCTGATTAGGCATGCCCTTACCTCATGAGCAAGGCATTGCAGCTTTGGTAGCAACAGTTACGATATGGACTCTGCTGCTGTGGACCCGGGGAGAGTGGGTGCAGATTCATTGCACCCACGCTCCTCACATGGAGGGTCTGCACTCCTAGAAAATGGGGGATACGTTCCCTGAGCGTGTCCCCCCATATTCTAGATGGTCCACAGTCATCGTGGGACCCCCTTATTTTTTTTCCTTACAATAAATTGGTGAAAGAGGGTATGTTTTGGGGAGTGTTTTGTCAAATACATTTTTTTTCGTCTATTTGTTTTGTTAGTACTGACAGTTTGTGATGTCGGGTATCGCCATGACATCACAAACTGCTGGGCTTGATGTCATGTGACGTTACAGCTAGTATCAACCCCATTTATTACCCCATTTGCCACTGCACAAGTGCACAGGATGAGCTGGGGTGAAGCACCAGGATTGGCGCACTAGTGGATGCGCCACTTCTGCGGCACCTGCGGCCTGCTATTTTTAGGCTGTGAAGGGCCAATAACTATGGACCTTCCCACCCTGAGAATACCAGACCACAGCTTTACCTTGGCTGGTGATCCAATTTGGTGGGGACCCTTCTTTTTTTTGTAATTATTAATATTTATAAAATAATTATAAAAAAATAGCCTGGGGTGACCTCCACATTGGATCACCAACCACGGTAAAGCTGCTAGCTGTGGTTTTAAGGCTACAGCCGTCTGCTTTACCCTAGCTGGCTATCAAAAATGGGGGGACCCCACGTCTTTTTTTAAATAAAAAAATTAATGAGCTTCCCTGTATTTTGATTGCCAGCCAAGGTAACGCCAGGCAGATGGGGGTGGCAACCCATAGCTGTCTGCTTTATCTGCGCTTAGAATCAAAAATACCGCGGAGCGCTACGTCATTTTTTTTAAAGATGTACAATTACAGCACTTTCATGTTAGGCGATCAAAATACAGAGAAGTCCTTTTTTTTTAGTTATTTAAGTAAATATTAAAAAAAATATATATGGACTCCCGCAGCATTTTTTGTATTGCTAGCTAAGGGTAATCCAAGCAGCTACTGGCTGCTAACCCCCACTGCTTGGTGTTACCTTCACTGGCAATGGAAAATCCAGGGAAGCATTTTTTATTTTTTTTTTTTGCCAAAAAGCTACAAAAAAATGACGTGAGCTTCACCATGTTTTTGTATGCTAGCCAGGTACAGAAGGCAGGTACGGGCTGCCCCCAACACCCAGCTGCCTATTTGTACCCGGCTGGGAATTACAAATATAGGGAAGCCCTTTTTTTTAATTATTTCATGAATTTCATGAAATAATAACAAAAAAAAAACAAAAAAAAAATGACGTGAGCTTCGCCCCATTTTTGTGTCCAGCCGGGTGCAACTAGGCAGCTGGGGATTGGAATCCGCAGCACAGGTTAACCAGAGCTTTCTGGGCACCCCTGCTGCGAATTTCAGTGCGCAGCCGCCCCAGAAAATGGCGCTTTCATAGAAGCGCCATCATCTGGCGCTGTATCCAACTCTTCCAGCTGCCCTGATGCCGGTGGCTAGCTGGGTAATTATGAGTTAATACAAGCTTTGTTTTACTAGCTAGTATTAAGCCAGAGATTCTTAATGTCAGGCAAGTTTGACCCAGCCATTAAGAATCTCCAATAAAGGGTTAAAAAAAGACACCACACAGAGAAAAAATACTTTAATAGAAATAAATACACAGACACAGTTAGAAACACCATGTTTATTGCTCCCTCTTATCCCTCCACGATCCATGGTCTTTTCTCTTCTTTCTCCTTCAACCCATGCAGCTCTGCTACATCAGCAGCACTGCATGGGGGAAGACGCTGCTGCTTCCCATGCAGAATTCACTCCGTGAGTGATCATTGCTGCTGGCTGTAAGCGGTGACGTCACCCCTCACAGGCGCGTTGCTATTGCAACGGTGCTGCGATCACGTGATTCCTGGTGCCGCTGCGGCTGTAAGCGGTGATGTCACCGCTGAAAGGTGCGTTGCTATAGCAACAGTGATCTTCGTTATTAACCAGCTATGGCAGACGGTGAATAATGGAACAGGGAAGCAGAACGTGGAGTCGACCGTGTGCCAGAGCATGTTGCCGGTACACGGAGATACATAAATGATCACCGCGTACTGGAGAGATGCACTGACAGGTCCTAGCGTGACGTCAAAGCCATGTGACCAGTCTGTAGCCAATGAGACATGAGACACGTGACTGGTGCCATGCTATTTTGACGTCACGATAGGTCCTTTCATCAGTGCTGGTTACCGGGAGGATGCAGCGATTTTGGAAGGAAAAGCGGCTGGAGACAGAGTGCAGGACGGATTGCTGGAAAAGGTAAGTGTTATGGCAATGTTTATTAACTGTATGTGTACATTTATAATGTATTGTTATGTGTTTCTGTTTGCCTCCTATTGTTTTCAATGGGGTTCGAGAGGTTCATCGAATGCCTCGCCGAACCGAACTCGAACGTGGCCTCCGTTCGACGAACCGAGTCAAACTCGAGCCTCTAGAGGTTCGGTCATCTCTAGTGCTGAGCTGTCTATGTGTTGAGTGACAGCTCAATCATCCAGTCTGATTCTGGCAGGTGCAAATTTATTAAGGTGTTCCCTGTTCTCAGAAATTGTCCAGGTACTTTGCTGAGCAATTTAACGGAAATTTTGCCAGTTATAACATTCCGTTCAGTGGTGCTTTGACCTGTATTCCTGTGCTCTTGATTGAACTCTTGCTGCCTAACCTTAGATGTCTTTCTGACTCTCCGTTTCTTTAGCCCCTTTGGGGATTTGGGGCGTAGGAGTGATGAACAACTTTTTTGTCTTGACCAAAACAGCAGAACATTTCCATGCTTTTCTTGTTAAAAGTACAACAATATAGATAACACATAAAGAAGACCTCTGTATATAAGATTATTATACCTGAAACTCAGAATACGTGCTTTATTTGATTACTTGCCAATAGAGATGAGCGAGCCTCTGGAGGCTCGAGTTCGGTTCAGTTCGTCGAACGGAGGCCGCGTTCGAGTTCGGTTTGGCGAGCCGTTCGACGAACCTCTCGAACCCCATTGAAAACAATGGGAGGCAATCACAAACACATAAAAACACATTATAAATAATGTACACATACAGTTAATAAACATTGCCATAACACTTACAGGTCCCCACGATGCGTCCTGCAATCTGTAGCCCGACGCTTTTCCTTCCGATAATTGCTGCATCCTCCCAGTAACTAGCACTGATGATAGGACCTATCGTGATGTCAAAATATAATGTGACCAGTCTCGTGTCTATTATCTCATTGGCTACAGACTGGTCACATAGCTGGACGTCATGCTAGGTCCTATCATTGTATCTCTCCGGTACGTGGTGATCATTTGTGTATCTTCGTGTACCGGCGAGATGCTCTGGCACACGGTCGGCTTCCCCATTCTGCTTCCCCGTTCCGTTATTCACCGGCTGCCACAGCCGGTCAATAACGGAGATCACCATTGCTATAGCAATGTGCCTGTCAGCTGTGATGTCACCACTTACAGCCAGCAGCCTCAGCTCACTCACGGAGTAAAAACACTGCAGCAGCGTCTTCCTCCCATGCAGCGCTGCTGATGTAACAGAGCTGCATGGGTTGAAGGAGAAAGAAGACAGAAGACCATGTATTGTGGAGGGATAAGAGGGAGTAATAAACATGGAGTCTCTATAAGTGTGTCTGTGTATTTATTTTTATTAAAGTATTTTTTCTCTGTATGGTGTCTTTTTCTTAACCTTTTATTGGAGATTCTTAATAGCCAGATCAAACTTGCCTGATATTAAGAATCTCTGGCTTAATACTAGCTAGTAAAATAAAGGTAGTATTAACCCATTATTACCCAGCGAGCCACCGTCACCAGGGCAGCTGGAAGAGTTGGATACAGCGTCAGATGATGGCGCTTCTATGAAAGCGCCATTTTCTGGGGCGGCTGCGGACTGCAATTCGCAGCAGAGGGGCCCAGAAAGCTTGGGCACCCTGATCTGCGGATTCCAATTCCCAGCTGCCTAGTTGTACCTGGCTGGACACAAAAATTGGGCAAAAACCACGTCGTTTTTTTTAATTATTTCATAAAAATCATGAAATAATTAAAAAAAGTGCTTCCCTTTATTTTTTTTTCTACGCCGGGTACAAATAGGCAGCTGGGGGTTGGGGCCAGCCCGTAGCTGCCTGCTGTACCTGGCTAGCATACAAAAACATGGCAAAGCCCACGTAATTTTTTTGGGGGGCAAAAAACTCTTTCAAACAGTCCTGCAAAACACAGCGCACAGAAAAATATTTTTATTACAAATAAAACACAACACAATTAGTGACTCCATCTTTATTGAAATAAAGAACCCCCTCCGCAGTAATCCTGGGTCATGGGTCCCGCGCCGTCTAATCCGGATCCAATATCATCTGATCGTCTTGCTTGAAGGCAACGCGATCAGATGAAGTGACGGGTTCAAGGGCCTGAATCACATGACACAGCAGCTGATTGTATAAACGGCTTTTATACAATCAGCTGAGGCATCAGTGCAAAAAAAAAAGCAAAAACAAACTACACACTCCAGTGCAGACTCCTGTCCGACAGCATCAGCTGATAGTTTAGCCGGCCAGGCGGTAAAAAGCCTGCCTCACCGCTTGACTTATTGTGTCAGCTAATTCCGGCAGGTGACTGTATCAGCTGGTCATCGCCAGGTCTGAGAAAGAGAGAGAGAGAAATAAGAGAGAGAGAAGAAAGAGAAAAGAGAGAGAAAAGAGAGAGAGGACAGAGGGAGAAGAGAAAGGAGAGAGAAGAGAGAGGGAGAGAGAGAAGTGAGAGAGAGAGGAGAGAGAAGAGAGAAAGAGGAAAGAGAAAGAGAGAGAAAGAGGGGGGGAAAGAGAGAAAGAGGAGAGAGAGGAGAGAGAGAGAGGAGAGAGAGAAGAGAGGGAGAGAAAAGAGGAGAGAAGAGGAGAGAAGACAGTGAGAGGAGAGAGATGAGAGAGTGAGAGAGAGAAAGAGAAAAAGAGTGAGAGAAAGAGAGAGAGAAAGAGAGAGAGAGAGGAGAGAGAGAGAGGAGAGAGAGAGAGAAGCGAGAGAGAGATTGAGAAGAGAGAGAGGAGAGAGCAATGCAGCCTCATTCCGTGAACTACTCCGATTTTGGAGGTGTGTCCCGCTCCTCCCCTCAGTGCTTAATTAAATTAAATTATAAATATCTAATAATTATAATTTAAAATTAAAAAAAAAAAATAAATAAAAAAAAAAATGGAATTCTTTACCGGGACTGGGACTAGAACTCACGACCTAATGCTTCTAAGGCGAGAGCTCTATCCACTGAGCTACTGACTCTATTATTAAAGACAGGCACATGTGGTAGTCTTGAAGTCTGCATTGCTGAAGTCTCTGCTGATCGTGCGATTCACTTCATTGCTACGTGGAGCTGATACAGCACGATGGTGTTCTACGGTGCTGCTGCATCTTCAGGGAGTAGAGCTGACAGTGTTGTGTGGATTACGTTGGACCTGGAGGGGTATTTGGTGATTAATAATCGGGTGAAACAGGGTTGTTTTTTGTCTTTTATTCCAAATAAAGGATTTTTCGCTGTCTGTGTTTATTTATTTTCACTTTCAGTTTAATCATGGACAGTATCTCTGGGAGACGCCTGGCATGCTTAACTCATTATTACTTCGATTGCCACTGCACCAGGGCAATTCGGGATGAGCTGGATAGAGTCCCCACTGGCAAATGTGATTGGTTGCAGTGAGACAGCTGTCACTCAGCTTGGCGACGTGTCTGACTGCAACCAATCATGGGCGCCGGTGGGCGGGGAAAGCACGGAATAACTAATTGACTAATGAAGCGGCAGCCATTTTCTAAAGAAGAAAGGACACCACAGATTTGTGACAGACGTGGAGCGAGGCTCCCGTGATCGGTGAGTAGGAAAGGGAGAGGGATTGTGCTGGGGATGCAGGACGCATGAAGATAGCAACATGTGCACAGTGCACATAGCCTTACTGTGAAAAGCCACGTTTATGGTGATCGAACTGTTCTCGAATCTAACTCGAACTGTCGAGTTTTTAGCAAAAAGCTCGAGTTCGATCTCGAGCACCCCCCAATATCACTCGAACATGAAATTGGCGAACCTTGAACCTCGCTCATCTCTACTTGCCAATGAGCCTAACACTGTGTGGGCGAAACAATTCCAACTGCCTTGGGCCTATTAAATCAAACTTTTGAACAGTATACTTGAATCACCAATTAAAGAAAACATAATTGAAGCAAGATATATTTTTTAGTTAAGGAATTGTCACGGTCATCTCCCTGCTGTTTTGAGATTAGTGACAGTCTTAGGACTGGAGCCTCCTATCTCCATCTACACTCCTCATTTATTTGAAGTTTCCTTTCCTTTGGTATCTCATGGGTTAATGTGAGGTTTTAGTGCCAGCAGCTCATAACAGTGCAGGTCAGCTGTAGCTGCTTTGAGCCCATGCCGATTTAGGTTTAAATAGTGGAGTTTTCCCAGTAGTGCTTGCTATTGTTAGAATTCATTCTTCTCTGGCCATCCTGGTGGAAGTAGCTGCTGAGGAATTGTCCTGTGCCTAAATGTCTGCTACTTTAGAGTCTGTCTACTGCCATAAAGTTTGGTCTTTGCATCCTTCTGTTTATGCCCCTGTCTGTCTTTTCTTTCCCTCCATGTTTATTAGTGTAGTAGTGGGACTACTGTCTCCCGCTGGCCATTTCCCTAGCCAGTGTGTTTGCAGGGTTAGAAAGAGATTAGGTATCTGGCTCGGCAATGGGTTGAAAAACCCTGTATAGGGACACAAGGGAGCTCAGGTAACAGCTTTAGGTGAGTTTACGAGGTGTCCCCGCACCCCTCTCCCCAGCCATAGGGCCCACCATTGTTAAAGTGTACCCAGTGTCCCCTCTTAGTGGTGTTTTTGCAGTGCGGTCTGAACGCGTGTGTCACACGGTACATGCGGAAATGTCCTACTTCATGAGTGACAGAGGGTTGTCAAATCCTTTATACTGATGGCCTATACTTTGGATAGATACTATAGAAAATGTATTCCCAATTGCAAAATGTTTTATTTATTCCAATAATAAAATGTGACAAACACAACAATGATTCAAAGTGATCTCTTAAATTCATAAAATGTAGGATATTCTCCCTATCTATCCCTGAATATCAGGAACAGATGGAGCCTTTCTATCTGCTGGAGGGTAGAATTCTGACAGCATTGTCTGTACCTGAGGCAGGAGTATCTCTGGACGGGCCTCCCATGGAACTGCATCTCTCATCTTGGTTATCTATTATCTTTATTGTGGCCTCCTGAGGAACCATTTATGGGGAAATGCGTCAAGGAGAAGAGACAAAATCACCAGGCGTGTCATCTGTGTATAACGGTGTAATAAACACACTAAGAACTGCTATATTAATGCCAACAAGCAAAGTCTACCTGATCCACAGAAATGGAATGGCTTAATGAACCTGACCAAACACTGGAACATTGCTGAGTATTGGCTTGTAAAAAGCATTGTGTGTTTACACTGTCTGTATCAAACTGCCTAATGTGTGATATTATATCTATTTATTGGGTCCGACTAGGATCCTGCTAATCTGTTCCTGATATTCAGGGATAGATGGGGAGAATATCCTACATTTTATGAATTTAAGAGATCACCTTGAATTATTGTTGTGTTTGTCACATTTTATTATTGGAATTAATAAAACATTTGCACTTGGAAACACAATTCTATAGTATTTATGCATATTCCCTGAATTATAGTAAACACATTAACACTATACTTTGGATAAAAATAGTCTTGGTGAAATGGTGGAGGGGGATGAGGGTAAAGCCAACCTGCTGAATGGCTTTTTTCTATGGTTTTTATACAAGAAAATGCCATGGCAGATGACATGACCAGTGATACCATAAATTCACCCTTGAGTATTACCTGCTTATCCCAGCAGGAAGTACGCTGCCGCCTCGAAATCACTAAGGTTGACAAATCTCCGGGCCCGGATGGCATACACCCCAGAGTACTACAGGATTTGAGTTCTGTGATAGATAGACCATTATTTTTAATCTTCTCAGATTCCTTAATAACAGGGTCGGTACCGCAGGACTGGCGCATAGCAAATGTGATGCCAATATTCAAAAAGGGGACAAAAACTGAGCCGGGAAATGCTAGGCCGGTAAGTTTAACCTCTATGGTTGGTAAAATCCTTGAGGGTTTCTTAAGAGATGCTATACAGGAGTATCTCAAGACAAATAACCTTATGACAGAGTATCAACATGGGTTTATGAGGGATCGATTTGATCAGCTTCTATGAAGAGGTAAGTTCAAGCCTGGACCAGGGAAGTGCAGTGGATGTTGTGTATATGGACTTTTCAAAAGCTTTTCATACGGTGCCACACAAAAGGTTGGTGCATAAAATGAGAATAATGGGGATAGGGGAAAATATGTGTAACTGGCTCAGTGATAGGAAACAAAGGGTGGTTATTAATGGTATGCACTCGGACTGGGTCTCAGTTCATAGTGGGGTACCACAGGGGTCAGTATTGGGCCCGCTTCTTTTCAACATATTTATTAATGACCTTGTTGGGGGCATGCGGAGTAGAATTTCAATATTTGCAGATTATACTAAACTCTGCAGGGTAATCAATACAGAGGAGGATAATTTTATATTACAGGGAGATTTATGTAAATTGGAGGATTGGGCTGAGAAGTGGCAATTGAAGTTTAATGTAGATAAATGTAAAGTCATGCACTTGGGTAGAGGAAATAAAATGTATAATTATGTACTTAACTGTAGAACACTGGGTAAAACAGACACAGAAAAAGACTTAGGTGTATGGGTGGATGGTAAACTTCACTTTAGTGGACAGTGTCAGGAAACTGCTGCCAGGGTTAATAAAATAATGGGATGTATTAAAAGAGGTATGTGTTCATGAAAAAAATATAGTTATACCTCTGTACAAGTCACTAGTGCGACCGTACTTAGAATACTGTGTACAATTCTGGTCACCGATATATAAGAAGGACATACAGTTAGGTCCAGAAATATTTGGACAGTGACACAAGTTTTGTTATTTTAGCTGTTTACAAAAACATGTTCAGAAATACAATTATATATATAATATGGGCTGAAAGTGCACACTCCCAGCTGCAATATGAGAGTTTTCACATCCAAATCGGAGAAAGGGTTTAGGAATCATAGCTCTGTAATGCATAGCCTCCTCTTTTTCAAGGGACCAAAAGTAATTGGACAAGGGACTCTAAGGGCTGCAATTAACTCTGAAGGCGCCTCCCTCGTTAACCTGTAATCAATGAAGTAGTTAAAAGGTCTGGGGTTGATTACAGGTGTGTGGTTTTGCATTTGGAAGCTGTTGATGTGACCAGACAACATGCGGTCTAAGGAACTCTCAATTGAGGTGAAGCAGAACATCCTGAGGCTGAAAAAAAAGAAAAATCCATCAGAGAGATAGCAGACATGCTTGGAGTAGCAAAATCAACAGTCGGGTACATTTTGAGAAAAAAGGAATTGACTGGTGAGCTTGGGAACTCAAAAAGGCCTGGGCGTCCACGGATGACAACAGTGGTGGATGATCGCCGCATACTTTCTTTGGTGAAGAAGAACCCGTTCACAACATCAACTGAAGTCCAGAACACTCTCAGTGAAGTAGGTGTATCTGTCTCTAAGTCAACAGTAAAGCGAAAACTCCATGAAAGTAAATACAAAGGGTTCACATCTAGATGCAAACCATTCATCAATTTCAAAAATAGACAGGCCAGAGTTAAATTTGCTGAAAAACACCTCATGAAGCCAGCTCAGTTCTGGAAAAGTATTCTATGGACAGATGAGACCAAGATCAACCTGTACCAGAATGATGGGAAGAAAAAAGTTTGGAGAAGAAAGGGAACGGCACATGATCCAAGGCATACCACATCCTCTGTAAAACATGGTGGAGGCAACGTGATGGCATGGGCATGCATGGCTTTCAAAGGCACTGGGTCACTTGTGTTTTTTGAGGACATAACAGCAGACAAGAGTAGCCGGATGAATTCTGAAGTGTACCGGGATATACTTTCAGCCCAGATTCAGCCAAATGCCGCAAAGTTGATCGGACGGCGCTTCATAGTACAGATGGACAATGACCCCAAGCATACAGCCAAAGCTACCCAGGAGTTCATGAGTGCAAAAAAGTGGAACATTCTGCAATGGCCAAGTCAATCACCAGATCTTAACCCAATTGAGCATGCATTTCACTTGCTCAAATCCAGACTTAAGACGGAAAGACCCACAAACAAGCAAGACCTGAAGGCTGCGGCTGTAAAGGCCTGGCAAAGCATTAAGAAGGAGGAAACCCAGCGTTTGGTGATGTCCATGGGTTCCAGACTTAAGGCAGTGATTGCCTCCAAAGGATTCGCAACAAAATATTGAAAATAAAAATATTTTTTTTGGGTTTGGTTTATTTGTCCAATTACTTTTGACCTCCTAAAATGTGGAGTGTTTGTAAAGAAATGTGTACAATTCCTACAATTTCTATCAGATATTTTTGTTCAAACCTTCAAATTAAACGTTACAATCTGCACTTGAATTCTGTTGTAGAGGTTTCATTTCAAATCCAATGTGGTGGCATGCAGAGCCCAACTCCCGAAAATTGTGTCACTGTCCAAATATTTCTGGACCTAACTGTAGCTGAACTGGAGAGGGTGCAGAGAAGAACGACCAAGATTATTAGAAGAATGGGTGGGCTGCAATACCATGACAGGTTATTAAACTTGGGGTTATTTAGTTTGGAAAAATGAAGGCTTAGGGGGGATCTAATCACAATGTATAAATATATGAGGGGACAGTACAGAGACCTTACCAAAGATCTTTTTACACCTAGGCCTGCGACTGGAACACGGGGGCATCCGCTACGTCTTGAGGAAAGAAGGTTTAATCATAATCACAGACGAGGATTCTTTACTGTACGAGCAGTGAGACTATGGAATTCTCTGCCGCTTGATGTTGTAATGAGTGATTTCCTACTAACATTTAAGCAGAGCCTGTACCCCTTTCTCAATATTACCAGTTATGTATATTAGATTTTATGACAGGGTGTTGATCCATTGAACTAGTCTGATTGCCGTATGTGGAGTCAGGAAGGAATTTTTTTCCCTATTGGAGCATGTTCGCCACATTGGATTTTTTTTGCCTTCCTCTGGATCAACATGTTAGGCTACGGGTTGAACTAGATGGACTAAGGCGGGCTTTGCACGTTGCGACATCACAAGCCGATGCTGCGATGTCGCTTGCGATAGTCCCTGCCCCTGTCGCAGCAGCGATATCTTGTGATAGCTGCCGTAGTGAACATTATCGATACGGCAGCTTCACATGCACTCACCTGGCGTGCGACTCCGCTCTGGCTGGCGTCCCGCCTCCTTCCTAAGGGGGCGGGTCGTACAACGTCAGAGCGACGTCACACGGCAGGTGGCCAATAGAAGCGGAGGGGCAGAGATGAGCAGGATATAAACATCCTGCCCACCTCCTTCCTTCCGCATAGCTGCCGGCGGCAGGTAAGGTGATGTTTCTCGCTCCTGCGGCTTCACACACAGCGATGTGTGCTGCCGCAGGAACGAGGAACTACATCGTACCTGTCGTGGCACTGGCATTATGGAAATGTTGGAGAATACACCGATGATACGATAACGACGCTTTTGCGATCGTTAATCGTATCATCTAGAATTTACACACTACAAGGTCGAAAGTGACGCCAGATGTGCGTCACTTTCGATTTGACCCCACCGACATCGCACGTGCGATGCTGTAACGTGCCAAGCCGCCCTTAGAGTCTCCCTTCAACCTTAAAAACTATGATACTATAATACTATGATAGGTCATCATTGTTGGATCAGTGGTTGTGCATGTGGCACTCCAACTGATCAGCTATTCTCTGTGCAAACAGCAGCGGTAAGTTATGAGTTGTAGATAAAAACTAAACAGCTCCTTTAACTGTATTCTGGTTGCTGTGATATGCTACAGATCCACTACTATTAATTTAAATTGGAGCAAATACACACATTGTCAACATTGTAGGTACCCATCGTTTAATAAAAGAGAAACCCAAAATGGTCAAAGAAATAACTTGAATCTGGCAAAAGTAATAATAAATTAAAAATCTATGAAAATGAACAAGTCGGACATTGCTGCTTTTCTGCTTCCACAGAATTTTTTTAAAAAATAGAACTTATGAATAGAGTTGAGCTCGGTTCGTGGTTTGTGGTTCTCAAGTTCGCGGTTCGAGTGATTTTGGGGGCTGTTCTAGATTGAACTAGAACTCAAGCTTTTTGCTAAAGCTCGATAGTTCTAGTTACGTTCGAGAAGCAAAAAGCCAAGCTAATTACTAGCTGGCTTTCCGCTGTAATAGTGTAAGTCACTCTGTGACTCACACAATTATGAAATTTCAGAATATAGTGTACGGGAACAGCGCATTCAGATCACTGCTGCTGGGATAATGGTGATCGCCATTTCTTTTTTTTTTTTCCTTGTCTTCCTTCCCTAAGCGCGCGCGTGTAGTGGGGCGGGCCAGCATGTCAGCCAATCCCAGACACACACACAGCTAAGTGGACTTTTAGCCAGAGAAGCAACAACATGTGTGATAGGATGTCCATGTCACATGTCCCTACATTATAAAAATGGGTATCTGCCCATCAGGACGCCATTATCTGCCTTCTGCATCTGGGTGTCAGTCACCGCAGGTGCAGCTCCTGTCTCCGATACTGCTGTGTACGCTCTACACACAGCGCTATACAGAATAGGGATAGAGGTTTCTTTTAGCCCTTGTAAGGGCTAATAACAGCAGGCTCAGAGCCATAGGTGACAGTCAGGTCCGTGGAAACAGATTTTAACAGCTACAGATGACAGCGTCTGTGTAGCTAAGGTCAGGGACTTCCTCGCTGCATTTCACCATTAGGAGGGATATAAAGTGAGGCTTCTTTTCCTCTACACAGACCCACAACCCTGCCACTGTACCCTCCTGCCCTTTGCACACTCAAGCTCATTGTTATAAGCCATTATACTAGCAAACTCTGAGTAAACTTAGTGGCATCTTAAAAGTGGCTGTTGTACTCCATTTGTGCCCCACTGGTGCCAAGCTATTTGCAGCACCACTGCATTGCAGACTCAAACACATTTTTACTAAGCCATTATACTAGCAAATACAGAGGAAACTTAGTGGCATCCTAAAAGTGGCTATTGTACTCCATTTGTGCCCCACTGGTCCCAAGCTATTTGCAGCACCACTGCATTGCAGACTCAAACTCATTGTTACTAAGCCATTATACTAGCAAACACTGAGTAAACTTAGTGGCATCCTAAAAGTGGCTGTTGGACTTCCATTATTGTCCCACTGGTGAAAAGCTATTTGCAGCACCAATGCATTGCACACTCAAACTCATTATATCACCAAGGAAAAAAAGGATAAATACAAAAATCTTTATTGCAAGTATATAGACAAAACTGCTGAACACACTGGCAGTACAAAACACACAAGAAGATTAAAAACATTTAAAAAGCCAAACAGGCGTATTTTCCACTGACAGAGCCCTCCATAGTAAGAATTATAATAGAATTGATTTTAATATCACCTTACTGAGATCAGTCCGGTAGGCACAATTAGTTAGTCGTGGAGCTTATATTTCTGCACAGTATGTCAAAGTATGGTAATTAGACAGATGGTAAGAATACAGTGACCATGGATAGGTCCATGCCCAAGGACCTAGCAAAGTGTACAAACTGAAGCCCTCATAGTTGCATGGGAAAAAGTCCAGACAGGAAGTTATACAATAATATATATAGTCTGTCTAGAGCTGCTGTAATAAGTGATAGAAGTGAACCAAACTAACTATTGTACAGATCTTATACAAGATATTACAATATATTTAAACATAATACAGGTAAACACAAAGAAATGTTTAGCTGTTCTACGAATTTAGCCCAGTGCAAACTTCACATATCAGGCAAACTACAAGGTGTAGCATGCATAATATAACAAATGGAGAAAAAGACATGGATCGCACATCCCAAAAATACATTGATCTAAAAGCCGCTAGGCAAAAATTTAAATAGAATGTGAGGTTCTTAGTTACCATTCTGATCAGACTGTATTAAGCCCACCGCCACGTCACGGCGAACCTCTAGAGTGGGTCCCTATCCTAAGCCTTTGTGGTGCGGCACTGTGCACCAACCACTGCTGCAGCGACAAAGCACCAGCAGGGCAGGCGACCCGGTGCCTCACAGCACCCATGCTGCAAGGCAAAGCCCCCAAGGCTCCAGGCCGCACTGCCCCACTTTCACGACACCACCACAACAGTGGCCACTGCACAGCACCAACACAGAGTGAGAGGAGCTGCGCACTCACCTCCCACTGGCTCCCATAAGTGAACTGAGAGCAAAAGGCTGACCCCTCTTGCAGTCTCCTGCTAATTAAAAACACCTGTGCCAAATGGGGGGAGTGCAGATCCAAGCAAAAAAAGGAGGGGGATAGAACATATTAATATAACAAATGGAGAAAAAGACATGGATCACACATCCCAAAAATACATTGATCTAAAAGCCGCTAGGCAAAAATTTAAATAGAACGTCAGGTTCTTAGTTACCATTCTGATCAGACTATATTAAGCCCACCGCCACGTCACGGCGAACCTCTAGAGTGGGTCCCTATCCTAAGCCTTTGTGGTGCGGCACTGTGCACCAACCACTCCTGCAGCGACAAAGCACCAGCAGGGCAGGCGACCCGGTGCCTCACAGCACCCATGCTGCAAGGCAAAGCCCCCAAGGCTCCAGGCCGCACTGCCCCACTTTCACGACACCACCACAACAGTGGCCACTGCACAGCACCAACACAGAGTGAGAGGAGCTGCGCACTCACCTCCCACTGGCTCCCATAAGTGAACTGGGAGCAAAAGGCTGACCCCTCTTGCAGTCTCCTGCTAATTAAAAACACCTGTGCCAAATGAGGGGAGTGCAGATCCAAGCAAAAAAAGGAGGGGGATAGAACATATTAATAAAACAATAATGGTAACTAAGAACCTCACGTTCTATTTAAATTTTTGCCTAGCGGCTTTTAGATCAATGTATTTTTGGGATGTGCGATCCATGTCTTTTTCTCCATTTGTTGTAGCATGCATAATATGTATCGGTTTATGCAATCCAAATGGTGATAACCAAGAGAGTCATCTTAGTACAAGTACATTCGTTTGGTGATCCCTTTTAAGGTATACTCTTTTTTCCTTGGTGATATATTGTCTGTTCATATACCGGGAGATCCCATTGGGTGGTGCCCTTCCCCCATTAGTTTGCTTCCAGGTCTAGTTTGGTGTACTCTGTCACCTGTTCTGGAAGGAGGCACACCTCTTTCTTCTATTCTGACCTATCTAAGAGGTTTTATTTTTTTGAGGATTATTGATTGTATTCCTTGTGCAAGTATATTGGATATATGAACTTAGCGGCTAGAGAGGCGGCATGGTGCAACCAGTCGTTAGACGTTTTTGGTACTCCCCTTAATCCCGGGGCACCTAGTGCTTCAGTAGATATACAGGATGAAAATCAGCGATTGATGCAGGATCTGACTGATTTACATAAAAAAGTTGTGAGAGTTTGGTGGAATGTTAGGACACTTGAAGAATACAAAAAATTAAAAATCACTCCCAGAGGCCTTCATGTCCAGATTTTCCCTGCCTGGGAGACAGACGGGCAGTTCAGGATTACTTGGGAACAAGGGTTACAGGCATGTTCAACCATTCTCTTAAATATGCTAATAGAACATGACCGCTCATTGTTGATCCATGTTACGGTTGCTGTGGCTCTGGAGACTATGCTCGGATTTCTTGCTACTGCACATGTGCGAGCACTGGAGACTATGTTCAGATTTCTTACTACTGCACATGTGCAAGCGCTGGAGACTAAGTCCTATCTTGGAGCCATTGCACATGTGCGGCTGACATCATCGCTGACACGAGGTCACATGTCTCTGACACCTTCTATGCCGATTGGTCGCTGGTCATGTGCTTGTGACGCTTTGCTCGGTGATAGGCCAGCGTGATGTCATTGCTGTCGTTCTAGCAGTGGATTGGCTCTGGTGTCCTCCATCTTGGATGAGGCACAGAGTCTATATAAGACCCTGACGCACGTCGCCCGGCGCTCAGTCCTCTTGGTTCATGCATGAGAATAGATGCTCTGTGCACGTCCCTCTAGGCATCTCTCTGTCTATGCTAGGTGAGTGCTACCGGCAGGGTAGCGTTCTTATACCTTACAGCTTCGGCTGCGGTCCGTATCCTTGCACCTTATTGGAGCGGACATAGGCAGATGTCTGAGGCACATGGTCTGGCTGGGCCTTGTGGGTCTACTCGTAGGTGGACGTTGCCGCTAGGGTAACGTTTCTTATACTGTGTCTGGCAGTTGTTTGTATCCTCACACACTAGGGGAGCGAACATAGGTAGGAGCTTTGTGCGGCTTTGTGCTGCTGTCCGTCTCTTTTGCACCACTAGTGGAGCGGACCTAGGCAGGTGCCATATCTAGTGGTTCGCGTCCTCGCACACTAGTGGACCGAACGCAGGTAGGAGTTTTGTGCGGCTTATGCTGCTGCCCGTCTCCTGGCACCGCTAGAGGAACGGACCTAGGTAGGTGCCATTTCACACTCACTGTCTTGTCTCTGTGACCTTTAACAGAGACCATACCACACACCCTCCAAGTATGGGAGGAATTGCTTTATTTCCTAACTATATTCCACTTTGAGTTTAACAGAGGTATTGCACTCTGCACTTGTGTTACAACTATTTACAGCGGCACACTTATATACTTTTCCTCACACTTTAACATATCCTCTGCCATACACTGCAGCAGAGACTTTGCACGGTGGACCCTGACTGTCTGATATCCCTTTGTTTTTCATAATCAGGCAGCCCCCGTAACATTAGGACTGAGCCAAGGGTCTGGCAGTTATGGCAGAATATCAGCAGTTAAACCGTTACATACAAGTACTTGAGTCGCGGCTCAAGACTATAGAGGATAAACCTCAGACCATGGTGACATCTGCACATGATCCACTTGCTCTGCCAAACAGATATTCTGGCAAGGCCAGATCATGTTGTGGTTTCATTTGTCAGTGTCAGATACACCTAGAGGTCAACTCTTCTCGCTTCTCTACGGAGAGGTCCAGAGTAGGCTTTATCATCTCCTTACTTCAGGACAAAGCCTTAGAATGGGCGACTCCCCTATGGGAGCACTCTGATGTGGTTACTCTGAGACATCAAGACTTTCTTGATGCTCTTAAAGCGGTATTCATGGGTCCGCAGGTTACCCATGATGCGGCCCTGAGATTGTTAGATCTATCTCAAGGTTCATTATCCACTAGTTCTTATGCCATAGCTTTTCGAACTCTGGTGGCAGAACTAGATTGGCCAGAGAGGGTGTTGATTCCTATCTTCTGGAGAGGGTTGGCAGGCTATGTCAAGGATGCCCTTGCTACTCGTGAGGTCCCTGCTTCTCTGGAGGACTTGATCACAGTAACAACAAGGATCAACGTACGCCATAGAGAGCGTAGACTCGAGGTCTCTTCCTCACGCCCTAAGCATCGGGCTATTCCAGTTGTTGAGGGTCAACCACCATCTTCCTCAGCATCTGAACCATCTCCCACTCCTATGGAGTTAGGTCATACGTCCTCCAGACTACGCAAGTTTGGTCCTCCTATATGTTACGTATGTCGTCAGGCTGGGCACTATGCCAACAAGTGTCCTAGCCATCAGGGAAACTCCCAGGCCTAGTAACCATTAGAAGGGGGTTACTAGAGACGTCTTCTGCACCCTCTAAGTGTAGTATCCCAGGTCAGCTCTCATTCTCTGAGAATAAATGGCCTATTATGGCTTTTGTGGATTCCGGAGCTGACGGGACTTTTGTGTCTTCAGGATTTGTAAAGAGACACAATATTCCCTCTATCATGTTAGAGGCGCCTATTCCTGTCCGTGTTGTTAATGGGACTATGTTGTCTGACTCCATTACATTGAGGACAGTTCCCTTGCGCCTTTCCCTGTCTCAGAGTCACATAGAGGAGATTTCTTTTCTTGTTTTGCCTGAGGGTATAGACGACGTACTTCTGGGTCTCCCATGGCTTCGGACTCATGCTCCTCTAATTGACTGGGAGTCCGACAGCATTATTAGTTGGGGTTCGAAATGTCAATCCTGATGTCTTCCCTTACCACCTAAGGTCGTTGCGGTTGTATCAACTGATCTGTCTCCCATACCTACACCCTATTTGGATTTCGCTGACGTGTTCTCCAAACAGGGTGCTGAGGTTCTTCCACCCCATAGGCCGTATGACTGCGCCATAGACCTTTTCCCAGGTTCGGTTCCACCTAAGGGCAGGGTTTATTCTCTGTCAATTCCTGAGTCGGAGGCTATGTCGACCTATATAAGAGATAGTTTAGAGAAGGGGTTCATTCGTAAGTCTGTCTCTCCCGCGGGAGCTGGGTTTTTCTTTGTTCGGAAGAAAGAGGGTGATTTGCGTCCCTGCATAGATTACAGGTGTCTCAACGCAATCACAATAAAGAACAAATACCCGTTACCTTTAATTTCGGAGCTCTTTGACAGACTAAGGGGAGCTCAGGTTTTTACTAAGTTGGATCTGCGGGGTGCGTATAACTTGGTACGAATTCGAGAGGGTGACGAATGGAAGACCGCATTTAACACCCGAGACGGTCATTATGAATACCTCGTCATGCCTTTTGGTTTATGTAATGCACCCGCAGTATTTCAGGACTTCGTAAACGATGTATTCAGGTAATTACTGTTATCCTCCGTCGTGGTGTATCTGGACGACATCCTGATTTTTTCTCCTGATCTGGAGACTCATCGTCAGGATGTCGTTCGTGTCCTTTCCCGTTTAAGGGAGCACTCATTGTTTGCTAATCTCGAAAAGTGTGTATTCGAGCAGTCATCCTTGCCTTTCTTGGGTTACATTTTCTCACAAGAGGGTCTGGCTATGGATCCTGCGAAGCTCTCTGCTGTCCTGGAATGGTCCGAACCTCATTCCTTGAAGGCGGTGCAATGCTTCTTACGATTCATAAATTATTACCGGCAGTTCATACCCCATTTCTCCACTTTGGTGGCCCCTTTGGTGGCCTTGACTAAGAAAGGTGCTAATCCAAAAGTCTGGTCTACTGAGACATCCCAGGCTTTTGAGGCAGTAAAAAGACACTTTTCAACTGCTCCCGTTCTTCAAAGACCCGATGAGAATAAGCCATTCCTCTTGGAGGTTGATACCTCTTCAGTGGGTGCTGGTGCGGTCTTGTATCAAAAGAACGGTGTAAGTAGAAAAAGGCCGTGTTTCTTCTTTGCTAAAACCTTTTCACCGGCAGAGAGAAACTATACCATTGGGGATAGGGAACTGCTCGCCCTGAGATTAGCCTTGGAGGAGTGGCGTCACTTGCTAGAAGGAGCGAAACATCCTTTCCAGGTCTATGCAGACCATAAGAATCTGACGTACTTACAAACCGCTCAGCGTCTGAATCCTCGCCAAGCCTGCTGGTCCTTGTTTTTCTCCCGCTTTCACTTCTCCATCAACTATCTGTCTGGGAGCAAGAATAACAAGGCAGATGCCCTTTCTCGCTCTATGGTTTCTACCAGGAAGAGATTGACGAACCTCGTCTTATTCTTCCCTCCAGGGTTTTTCGTACGCTCTCCCCTGTGACGTTAGACCAAATCCCACCGGGCAAGACCTTTGTTCCGCCTGATCGACAGAATGATATACTGTCGTGGGCCCACACCTCAAAGGTGGGTGGGCATTTTGGTATTAGACGGACACGAGAGTTACTCGAGAGGTGGTATTGGTGGCCACACTTAGCCAGCCACGTCAAGAGATATGTCGGTTTCTGCTACTCGTGTGCTCGCAACCGTCCGTTACGGCAGAGACTGGCTGGGCTCTTGCATCCTCTACCAGTGCCAGATAGACCATGGGAGGTGGTAGGCATGGACTTTGTGGGTGATCTTCCGTGTTCACAGGGACATAGATTTGTGTGGGTCATTACGGACCATTTCTCCCAGATGGTTCATCTCGTACCGTTATCGAGAATCCCATCTTCCAGGGTACTAGCCAAACTATTCCTCAAGCATGTCTTTAGGCTTCACGGGATGCCAGATTGTATCATTTGTGATAGAGGCCTGCAATTTGCTTCCTGTTTCTGGCGAGATCTTTGTAGCCTTCTGCAAATTGAGTTGAATCTCTCTTCGGCATACCATCCAGGGACCAATGGTTTGGTTGAGCGTACCAATCAATCCATGATTATATACCTTCGACACTTTGTTGCTGAGAACCATGATAACTGGTCCTCCCTCCTACCCTGGGCAGAATTTGCTCTTAACAATTCGCTGGCTGAGGCCACTGGGCAGACACCGTTCGTACTCAATAATGGGCAACACCCTAGGGTACCGGTACCGTTTCCCGCTGCTGCACCTCCTCCTCTTGTGGCCGACTGGGCAACTAATGCCAGGGAGGTTTGGGATCGGACTCAAGAGTCGATCTAAGCAGCTAAGGACCGTATGAAGATGGTGTCCGATCGGTTTCGTCGCCCGGCTCCTGTCTATTCTCCGGGGCACTTTGTGTGGCTCTCTGCAAAACACGTGAAACTTAGAGTGAGCTCTGTCTAATTTGCTCTTCACTTCCTGGGTCCTTATGAGGTTCTTCGACAGGTAAATCCTGTAGTCTACCAATTGAAGTTACCCGTCCATCTTAGGATCCATGACAAATTCCATGTCTCACTGCTAAAGCCGGCTATTTTACCTCACGCTCGTGAAGTGCACTCTCCTGCCTCTGATTCCTCTCGCTCTAGCTATGAGGTACGAGCCATAGTTGGTTCTAAGATGGTTTGAGGGCGCAGGTTCTTCTTGATAGATTGGGAGGGCTACGGCCCGGAACATCGCTCTTGGGAGCCTGAGGAGGCTGTCCATGCTCCCGACTTAGTTGCCGATTACCTGCGTCGCCGGGAGGGGGGCCCTTGAGGGGGAAGTACTGTTATGGTTGCTGTGGCTCTGGAGACTATGTTTGGATTTCTTGCTACTGCACATGTGCGAGCACTGGAGACTATGTTCGGATTTCTTGCTACTGCACATGTGCAAGCGCTGGAGACTAAGTCCTATCTTGGAGCCATTGCACATGTGCGGCTGACATAATCGCTGACACCAGGTCACATGTCTCTGACACCTTCTATGCCGATTGGTCGCTGGTCATGTGCTTGTGACGCTTTGCTCGGTGATAGGCCAGCGTGACGTCATTGCTGTCGTTCTAGCAGCGGATTGGCTCTGGTGTCCTCCATCTTGGATGAGGCACAGAGTCTATATAAGACCCTGACGCACGTCGCCCGGCGCTCAGTCCTCTTGGTTCATGCATGAGAGTAGACGCTCTGTGCACGTACCTCTAGGCATCTCTCTGTCTATGCTAGGTGAGCGCTACCGGCAGGGTAGCGTTCTTATACCTTACAGCTTCGGCTGCGGTCCGTATCCTCGCACCTTATTGGAGCGGACATAGGCAGGTGTCTGAGGCACTCTGCACTTGTGCTACGACTATTTACAGCGGCTCACTGATATACTTTTCCTCACACTTTACCATATCCTCTGCCATACACTACAGCAGAGACTTTGCACGGTGGACCCTGACTGTCTGATATCCCTTTGTTTTTCATAATCAGGCAGCCCCCGTAACAATCCAGCTGAAAGAGGAAATTAAAAACAAAGAGCACATCCTACATCAACTTGATAAATTAACAGTGGTCACTCCCTTTCAAAATAGATTGAAGAACATCTTAGATGTTCTCGAAAAAGATGTCATCAAGGGGAAAAGGAACAAATTTCAGTGGGACAAAAACGACTACGCAGAGAATAAGGCCTAAAGGTGGACCCATCGTGGTAACAAATGTAGAGTAGGTAGTAGAGCACCGACATCAGCACAAACAGCATCCGAACCCTCTTCAAGTGATTTTTTATCAACCGACACAAGCGACCAAGAAGGCGTACAAGGAGGGGCCGTCGCAAACCCAAACATCAGGAGGAAGGGTTGGAGAAACCAGCAATGGCAGTCGCCACCCCAGAGGGAAATGAGGAGCAGGAGGCGCAACTGGTAACAAGTAACGGTGGGAACCTACAGGTCATAAACCTCTCTAATTACCAACTCTCAGTTGCGGAAATCACACTACTTTCCAAAGGACTGTCGTTTGCCCCAATGAATAGGCTAAACAAGTTTATTGTTACCAAAGATCTTTATTTATTTTGCAGGGAGCTTATGTTCAAATATATTTACAATCGACCGGACCTTATTAATACCCTTCCCCTTGAGGATAGACAGGTTTTTGACGACCTTCTGTGCCTGTTGGAGGAGAATGAAAGAGATCCAGGTAAGAAGGTGCCCTTTACAGGCCGACTTTTATCTCAGGCCACCCCTCCCTTCACACTTTGCCCTGCTATAAATATCTTTTTTAGTAGGGTCTGTAGAGACATTGAACAACTCAAATTGGACAATAACAAGGCCAATAATCTGACCCGTGAGGAGAGACAGACCCTAGCGAAACTTAAGGATAACAAGGACTTCCTTATAAAAGAAGCAGATAAGGGGGGTAATGTAGTCCTGTGGCCCATAGAAATGTACACCAGAGAGGCCAAGCGCCAATTGTCGAACCGGGATTGCTATGTGGGTTTGCCATCAGACCCGACAGTCACCTTTAAAAAGGGTTTAGATAGACTTATAGCCACAGCCCATAGCTAAGACATTATCTCCCTTAAAGAGAAAAACTTTTTGACAACCAGGCACCCTGTAACACCTACTTTCTATATGCTGCCAAAAATACATAAAGGTTGACCCGAGCCCTCTGGGAGACCTCTATTGTCAGGGATCGGTGGCCTCTTTGAAAGACCTTGTGTGTACCTGGACTTTTATTTACAGCCATTGGCTCAGTCTTTGCCATCTTACATCAGAGATTCTACATACCTGATCGAACAACTAGCCAATTTGACGGTCCCGCCTGACACTTTGTTGGTCACTCTAGATGTAGAGTCGCTCTACACTGCCATAAGCCATGATTTAGGTTCCCAAGCCGTGTCATTCTTTCTAAACCGCAAGACAACAGGTAATAGGAGACATGATTCCTTTATCCTGGACCTCCTGTTTACGGTGCTGGACAGAAACTACTTTATTTTTGATAGAACGTACTACCGCCAGACATCCGGCACCGCAATGGGAGCTTGCTGTGCGCCACCCTATGCTAATATCTTTTTAGGGTGGTGGGAAGAGACACAAGTCTACATCTCCGAAGGCTTCAAATCCCATGTAGTACAGTGGTTTAGGTACATTGATGATGTGCTTCTCCTTTGGTCAGGGTCTATTGAGTAATGTGAAGGCTTTATTTCTGCCCTTAATGAAAACAATCTAAACATTAAACTGACTTCAAATATTTCATCTACGTCAGTAGAATTCTTGGACCTCCAACTTTATCAGGAGAACAATAGGATTCATACCACCTTGTACCGTAAGCCAACAGCTAGTAACAGCCTGCTGCTCTACAGGAGCTTTCACCCCACACATGTTAAAAACGCAATTCCAAAGGGACAATTCATGAGGGTGAAAAGGAACTGTAGTGACGAAACTGATTTTGATTTACATGCCTCTGACTTATCTAACAGGCTTCAGAAGAGGGGGTACCCCAAGAATGTTGTCTTGGGCGCTCTACAGCAGTGCAAAGCACTTACACGGGAGACCCTCCTTCAGCCAAAAGGACGTCAGAGAAATACAACAGTGAGTATGATTACTCCCTTCAATAACCAGTGGCAGGACCTTCACAAACTACTTCAAGATAACTGGGATATTCTGCGCAGTGATAGGAAATTGTCCCAGTTCCTGGATACCAAACCAAAATTGGTGGAAAGGAGGGCGCAGAACCTGAGAGGCTTCCTGTCCAAAAGCCATTTTAGAAGACCTGTACGAAGCTTGGGAACGGGTGTGAAACTAAAAGGTACCTTTCCCTGTGGGGCCTGCACAGTCTGTCCTTTTATGGTGGCTGATGATCATATCCTTCTACCAATTTTTCCTAGATGCATAATGAGTCGTGCATTTTACAACTGCTGCTCCAGGAACGTCATCTATGTCCTTGTCTGTGACTGCCCCAAGCTATATGTAGGTCAAACTACACAAGAAGTGAGGAGAAGGATCCAGCAGCACTTATCCAACATCAACACTGCCGAGACTGATCTGAAGAAAGGTAAAACACTTACTTCAGTGGCTTCACACTTCCTCACCCATCATGGGGGACATGTTTCCAACCTGAAAATCATGGTCATGGATTCAGTTAATCAGAGTATCAGGGGAGGGGACTGTGTGAGAGAGTTGCTCCAGAAAGAGTCAAAATGGATCTATAACCTTAAAAGCCTGGTTCCACATGGCTTGAATGAGGAGCTCCTGTACACAGGGTTTTACAACATTATGTGAATTAGGGTTGACAATCTCACCTATTCTCCTAGTAACTCCATCTGAAGAGAAGATTAAGAGAGTGAAAGAGGAGAGAAAGTCGTTATCCTGGATTTTGAGGACCACCTTGGAAGATGAAGCCCCTCCTTTATAGGCAAACCATCACTGCATCTATGGACTGGATCCACAAGAAGAGCAACTTTTGTAATAACAAGCAATCTGGTGTATATTATGCAATAGCAGAAGGATTCATGCATATGTTCTCCCAACCTCTTTGGTCTGAACTGTAGGAGTCACATTGATAAAATTGGACAGAATACTATCTCAATGGTACCATTGTATTACAGACTTGCAACATTTTCGACATGTTCATGTATACTCCTCTTCCTCTTTGAAGGTTTGATAATATTTACTGATGGAGAATGGTACTTTACTATATTTCATCTTTATGGTCAACTGTCAATCTTGGCCACATCCCATATCCCCCTCCAGGATTCGTTCCTTGTATATTTGAAGCCGATTTTTACCTGTTCTCTGGCCGCCTGGAACCTGCTAGATCGAAAAGATATGTGAGGAATTTGTTTACTAATGTGGGAGTAACTCATCCCCTCCTCAAACCCCCTCCTCCTCTCCTCTTCTTCCCCACCCCTTTTTTTTGCCATATAGTACAGCACCCTATATTTTTGGGATAGGTCCGCATCATTAACTTCTAAATGGCCATATTCCATACCACTGGGAGGGTCAGTTCTGATATAGTCCTGGTATGTGTAGAGCTTGCTCCACATGCTGGGACCTGGGCTGGCCCCTATCCACAATTGCCTCTTTTGCAACATAGAAGCGGTTATATATACAGGTTACAGGTATGTGTGCTCCATTATGGTTCTGCTTTTAACTTTATCTAGGAGGCCGCATGGCACATGAAATACAGAATATAGAGTAGGACCCCCCTATTGAGATTTGCCGTGACGTTGGCAGGGGTGGCTCAAAGAATTGATCAATTATTTGCTAAAAATCTCATTTATATTACAGTACAGTTGGAATAAATCTGTGAATTTGCACTTTTTATATGATGCATGCCATTTTCAGATCGTGCTGGCTCCCCTCTCTCTCTGTTTGGTTGTAGTTATGCTACAAATGTCTGGTGGCTGGTCACCACCATGTTATGCACGCCTGATCTTGGTTTGCAATATATTCCTCCTGTTGGTAGCTGTACACATTCAGTTGCCTCACCCTTTCCACAGGCATTGCTAATTAAGCACCATACTTGGATCTGGTCCGCCTTTATCAATGGTTGCTGTCTGGCAATGGGAGAGTCAGTTCTGATATAGTCCTGGTATGTGTACAGCTTGCTCCACATGCTGGGACCTGGGCTGGCCCCTATCCACAATTGCCTCTTTTGCAACATAGAAGCGGTTATATATACAGGTTACAGGTATGTGTGCTCCATTATGGTTCTGCTTTTAACTTTATCTAGGAGGCCGCATGGCACATGAAATACAGAATATAGAGTAGGACCCCCCTATTGAGATTTGCCGTGACGTTGGCAGGGGTGGCTCAAAGAATTGATCAATTATTTGCTAAAAATCTCATTTATATTACAGTACAGTTGGAATAAATCTGTGAATTTGCACTTTTTATATGATGCATGCCATTTTCAGATCATGCTGGCTCCCCTCTCTCAATATATATTCTGTAGGATTGCTGCTCTGATGGGAGGCGGACTATACTCTCTTTTTTGCCTCTTCTCTGTGTCTATATCATATCATACAGTACTTTTTAGAGAATGTTGTCTTTCTTGTTTTTCCTGGATCTCTATCCGAACCCTGTTTTCCGGTTTTAGGAAATGTTATATGTATATGCTAAACTAAGGTCTCAATCTAGAGCACTGCGCAAAATGTTTTTCTTTTATACTATCCATCGTAGCCTTCCTCTATGTAATCGGTTGACGCAAATGCACTGATTTGGAAAATTCTATCTCTGCGCATGCGCTGCCGTTAGATGGGACTTTTTTCCCCCTTAGAGTAAATATTCTATACGTTTCATAATTTAACTACTGTAACTTGTATTACTTATGTATTACTTACGTATGAAAATCACACTACTAAAACCTCTAATTTGTAATACCTACAGTAGCGTGTCTCACGCATGCGCAGTAGGTCCAACATGAGGGGTCTGAATCACGTGACCCAGACATCGCCGATTAAGGGGCAAATAATCCCCAGAGGTATCATAACACATTTGCTATGTTCTATTCTGCCTGCTTGCTATCATAAAAACTCTGTTTACCTGAGATCCGTCTGTTTCGCTGTGCCTGCAGCGCTACGTCTCTTGCGCATGCGCAGTAAGGACACAGGCTTGAATCATGTGATTCAGCCAAGATGGCGGCCACCATCAGAATGACTGCACCGCATAACGCTTTGCCGCTCTGAAGCTTACACACCGGTAAGCAATTTTTAATTTGACTTTGGATTGAAATAGGACGCACAATGAACTGTGCTCTGTTCCCTTTCTTCTCCCCTGATGAAGCCACTCTTTTGGTGGCGATATGCGTGGGGTAGGGTAAGCACGCCAGAACCCTCCCTCCCTGAGCTTATTTGTCCTCCAGTTAGGTAACTAGCATGCTTTAGTGCACCATATTTGGGCTCTGTGGCCTTGCATGGATCTAATGTTATGTATTTATTTCTATACCTATACTATATAGGATTCCATGCCTGGCCCCTGCACTACTTGTTTTTTTTTCTCCCTAGTACTATTAGTCTTGGGCTGAGCTTGTTTAGACCTGTAGCTATTGTACTTGTACTAAGATGACCCTCTTGGTTATCACCATTTGGATTGCATAAACCGATACATATTATGCATGCTACACCTTGTAGTTTGCCTGATATGTGAAGTCCGCACTGGGCTAAATTGGTAGAACCACTAAACATTTCTTTGTGTTTACCTGGATTATGTTTAAATATATTGTAATATCTTGTATAAGATCTGTACAATAGTTAGTTTGGTTCACTTCTATCACTTATTACAGCAGCTCTAGACAGACTATATATATTATTGTATAACTTCCTGTCTGGACTTTTTCCCATGCAACTATGAGGGCTTCAGTTTGTACACTTTGCTAGGTCCTTGGGCATGGACCTATCCATTGTCACTGTGTTCTTACCATCTGTCTAATTACTATACTTTGAAATAATGTGCAGAAATATAAGCTCCACGACTAACTAATTGTGCCTACCGGACTGATCTCAGTAAGGTGATATTAAAATCAATTGTATTATAATTGTTACTATGGAGGGCTCTGTCAGTGGAAAATACGCCTGTTTGGCTTTTTAAATGTTTTTAATCTTCTTGTGTGTTTTGTACTGCCAGTGTGTTCAGCAGTTTTGTCTATATACTTGCAATAAAGATTTTTGTATTTATCCTGATACATTCGTTTGGTGATCCCTTTTAAGGTATACTCTTTTTTTCCTTGGTGATATATTGTCTGTTCGTATACCGGGAGATCCCATTGGGTGGTGCCCTTCCCCCATTAGTTTGCTTACACTCAAACTCATTGTTACTAAGCCATTATACTAGCAAACAGTGAGTAAACTTAGTGGCATCCTAAAAGTGGTTGTTGGACTTCCATTATTGTCCCACTGGTGCAAAGCTATTTGCGGCAACACTGCATTGCACACTCAAACTCATTTTTACTAAGCCATTATACTAGCAAACACTGATTAAACTTAGTGGCATCCTAAAAGTGGCTGTTGGACTTCCATTAGTGTACCACTAGTGCAAATCTATTTGCAGCACCTCTGCATTGCACACGCAAACTCATGGTTAATAAGCCATTATACTAGCAAACAGTGAGTAAACTTAGTGGCATCCTAAAAGTGGCTGTTGGACTTCCATTATTATCCCACTGGTGCAAAGCTATTTGCGGCAACACTGCATTGCACACTCAAACTCATTTTTACTAAGCCATTATACTAGCAAACACTGAGTAAACCTAGTGGCATCCTAAAAGTGGCTGTTGGACTTCCATTATTGTCCAACTGGTGCAAAGCTATTTGCAGCACCACTGCATTGCACACTCAAGTTCATTGTTACTAAGCCATTATACTAGCAAACACTGAAAAAACTTAGTGGCATCCTAAAAGTGGCTGTTGTACTCCATTTGTGCCCCACTGATGCTAAGATATTTGCAGCACCACTGCATTGCACACTCAAACTCATTTTTACTAAGCCATTATACTAGCAAACACTGAGGAAACTTAGTGGCATCCTAAAAGTGGCTGTTGGCCTTCCATTATTGTCCCACTGGTGCAAAGCTATTTGCGGCACCACTGCATAGCACACTCAAACTCATTGTTACTAAGCCATTATACTAGCAAACAGTGAGTAAACTTAGTGGCATCCTAAAAGTGGCTGTTGGACTTCCATTATTGTCCCACTGGTGCAAAGCTATTTGCGGCAACACTGCATTGCACACTCAAACTCATTTTTACTAAGCCATTATACTAGCAAACACTGAGTAAACCTAGTGGCATCCTAAAAGTGGCTGTTGGACTTCCATTATTGTCCAACTGGTGCAAAGCTATTTGCAGCACCACTGCATTGCACACTCAAGTTCATTGTTACTAAGCCATTATACTAGCAAACACTGAAAAAACTTAGTGGCATCCTAAAAGTGGCTGTTGTACTCCATTTGTGCCCCACTGATGCCAAGATATTTGCAGCACCACTGCATTGCACACTCAAACTCATTTTTACTAAGCCATTATACTAGCAAACACTGAGGAAACTTAGTGGCATCCTAAAAGTGGCTGTTGGACTTCCATTATTGTCCCACTGGTGCAAAGCTATTTGCGGCACCACTGCATTGCACACTCAAACTCACTGTTACTAAGCCAATATACTAGCAAACACTGAATAAACTTAGTGGCATCCTAAAAGTGGCTGTTGGACTCCAGTAGTGCCCCACTGGTGACAAGCTATTTGCAGCACCACTGCATTGCAGACTCAAACTCATTGTTACTAAGCCATTATACTAGCAAGCACTGAGTAAACTTAGTAGCATCCTAAAGTGGCTGTTGGACTTTCATTATTATCCCACTGGTGCAAAGCTTGTTGCAGCACCTTTGCATTGCACACTCAAGCTCATTGTTACTAAGCCATTATACTAGCAAACACTGAGGAAACTTAGTGGCATCCTAAAAGTGGCTGTTGGACTTCATTATTGTCCCACTGGTGCAAAGCTATTTGCGGCACCTCTGCATTGTACACTGAAACTCATTGTTACGAATCCATTCTAATAGCAAACTATGCTGCCAGTTTAATGGCCGTAGTTGCATTGTCAGGGATAGTTATTGTTGTTTATTCTGCTGTTAATAAAGCTAGACCACCGCTGCAATCTACACCTCCTCTTAATTTTTACTACCACATTTTAAGTGCACAATCTTGTCGCAATCAAAATGAGTTGCAAAATGACAGATACTGGTGGAAAGGGGAAGAGGCGTGTTGGAAAAGGAATGAAAGGGTTTGTCCGTGGGGAAGGTGGCAAAGCTCCATTAACATCTGCTGAAGATAGACCATCTACCAGCAAAAGTAAGATGTCTACTACTTACCGTAGACAATCCGATGTGCTCCCTTTTTTACGAACACGAACAACTGGAACAAAGGTAGATGATGGCCAAAAAAAGAAAATGCTTGAATGGATCTCAAGTGGTCCAACAAGTGCCCTCATCATCACCTCAACTACCGCATCCAAAAAACACCAGTCCTCTGAGTTATCATCCCAATCACACTTGCTTTCTCCCAGCTCTGAAGTCTCCATTCACCCTGCACAGTATGGTGGAACTGAGATGGCTGAGTCTGCAGAGCTGTTCAGTCACACTTTAGCCTGGGAATCAGAGGTCTGCTCCCAAGCTACAGTGAGTACAGACCAGGAAATGGTCTGCAGTGATGCCCAGAACCTTTATGACTCTGATTCAGGCCGTGAGGACCAAGTTTCTGAGCATAATGTTGACCCTTATTCACAAACTGTAACACCTGTTGTTATAAACAATGAGGAACATACTGATGACGATGAGACACAGATACCAGATTGGGATGACAACTTAAATATTGGTTCCCGTCAGGAAGAGGCTCAGTCTGAGGGTGAGGGGTGTGCAAACACAACGCTTGATGAGGAAGTTCTAGATCCCACCTACTGTCAACCCACAGTCAGGCACTCGAGGAGGTCAACAGAGGTGGTGGAGGAGGATGCTACTGACGACGAATTTACCTTGCGCCTTCCTGGACAGAGGAGTAGTACTGGTAGCACGTCTACAACTGCATCCTCAGCCACCACTGTGCCTCTGAGCACTAGTCGGGGGGGCTCAGCAGGTCGCATGCCCTCTAAGCCTTGCCTAGCCCCGACCTTTTTTGACATAGAAACACTATTCAGACTCAGGGGGTGGGACAACAGGAAGGGGAGGAACTACAGGAGGAAACAACAACGTCACCAAGGTCCAGACGTTCATCATCCCCAACTCGGCAGGCATGGGACCATGGGGGACAGGGATCAACAAGAGCGCATGGTAGCAGGCGAAATGTTGAGGAAGGTGCAGGAGAACATGAAGAAATGGAGGACGAACTGTCCATGGACATGGAAGACTCAGCGGATGAGGGAGACCTTGGTCAAATTTCAGTTGAAAGAGGTTGGGGGGAGATGTCAGAGGAAGAAAGAACGGTTAGCACCTCTATGCCACAAACACAGCGTGGACTTGGTCCACATGGCTGCGCAAGTCACATGAGCACCTTCTTGCTGCACTACCTCCAACATGACCCTCGTATTGTCAAAATTAGAAGTGATGATGACTACTGGCTTGCCACACTATTAGATCCCCGGTACAAGTCCAAATTTTGTGACATAATTCCAGCCATAGAAAGAAACGCACGTATGCAGGAGTATCAGCAAAAGCTGTTACTCGATCTTAGCTCGGCTTTTCCAACAAACAACCCTGGTGCAGGAAGTGAACCTCCCAGTTGTAACCTGACAAACATGGGACGGTCTCGTCATCTTTAACAGTCTACCCGTACCAGCAGGACCGTATCTGGTGCAGGTAACAGCAATTTTATTGAAGTGTACAACTAGGGCACAAGTGCTGCCACTGAAGGGGTGGGTGTGTGGCCCAATTTTTGGAAAAAAGAGAGACTCCGCTTGGAGTAACCCTTGCTGTGTTTTTTAAAAGGAGCCAAGATGAACAAGTCATGGTTCCGCAAAGACTTTGCTACCTACCCCGGTGTCATCCTGGGGACGGTTAAGTATGGCGTATTTTTGAATGTGCTTGATGCAAATCTAACTTTAAAGTGTACAACTGGGGCACAAGTGCTGCCACTGAAGGGGTGGGTGTGTGGCCCAATTTTTGGAAAAAAGGGAGACTCCGCTTGGAGTAACCCTTGCTTACAGTGTTTTTAAAAATGATCAAAGATGAACAGAGCTTGGATCAGGAAAGACTTTGCTACCTACCCCAGGGTCATCCTGGGAACGGTAAAGTATGGCTTATTTTTGAATGTGCTTTATGCAAATCTACCTGTGAAGTGTATAACTGGGGCACAAGTGCTGCCACTGAAGGGGTTGGTGTGTGGCCCAATTTTTGAAAAAAAAGGGAGACTCCGCTTGGAGTAACCCTTGCTTACATTGTTTTTAAAAATGATCCAAGATGAACAGAGCTGGGATCAGGAAAGACTTAGCTACCTACCTCGGTGTCATCCTGGGGACGGTTAAGTATGGCGTATTTTTGAATGTGCTTAATGCAAATCTAGCTGTGAAGTGTACAACTGGGGCACAAGTGCTGCCACTGAAGGGGTGGGTGTGTGTGTTGCCCAATTTTTGGAAAAAAGGGAGACTCCGCTTGGAGTAGCCTTGCGGTGTTTTACATGATTTTAGAAGGGCATTCCATGCCTATATTTGTGTCTCATCCTCTTTTCCTTGTAACGCTGTTTTGTTTTCGCATGAGAATTTGTTCTTGTCACTTTCCCATGTGTTTGTGTTGTGTTGTGAGTTGTTTGTCACCTTTTGGACACCTTTGAGGGTGTTTTCTAGGTGTTTTTATGTGTTTGTGATTGCCTCCCATTGTTTCCTACGCGGTTCGAGTGGTTCGCCGAACCGAACTCCAACGAGACCTCCGTTCGGCGAACCGAACTCGAGCCGAACCACGGCCGGTTCGCTCATCTCTACTTATGAACTAGGCCTAGACAGAAATGATGTTACCCTTAACATAATATTTTGCTGCACAACCTTTTGAGGCAATCACTGCAATCAACCGATTCCAGTAACTGTCAATGAGACTTCTGCACCTCTTGACAAGTACTCTCCGCCCACTCCGGAAGAGCAAACTGCTCCCGGAGGGGAGCTAGTCCGGGTCCCGTTCCCAAGTGGTGCTGCCTGGTGATCCGTGACTGCCTCCTGGCACTTAGTTTGACTTCAACTTGATGGCCCGGCAGCGTGGAAGTAACCGGGCCCCGCTCCCTACTATGGCTAAGTATGGGAGCTTGCTCTCATGGCTCACGCTTGGGATTTTCTGGAGTGTTTTGGTTGGAAAGTCCTATTCCCCTCATTGCACTATTTCCCTGATTCTGGAGCGGGTGTGAACGGATCGTAAAGGCTCCATTCTCCTCAGGTAAATTGTCGGGTTGCCTGAAACTACTCTCTGACCCAGGGTCCATGTATCCCGTCGTGCCTTCGGTCTCGTACCGTTGATAGGGCTAGGCTGCCGGCTGTCCTCCTCGACAGGTCTGAGCACCTCGCCACACCCCCTGCGACCGGGGGTCCGACTCCTCTAGGCCCAGACCACCATCTGCAACCTATGCAGTTACTTTGGGAGTCACCACTCCCGACTTCCTCTGAGCTCCTCTCAGCTCGAGGGCTACTTCCACCTCCTTCTCCACTCACAGACAGACTAACTACACTCCTCACCTCACTTCCCTGATCCCCAGGTGGGCGACTCTATTCCGCTTAAGCCGTCCACTGGTGTGTCAGGTGGGTGTGGTGCAGGGTGTCTCTAGGATTTTATTTGCTGTTGGAGGCAACACCACTTAAGTAGGGACCCAGAACCAAGAGGGAGGCGGAATACTGCACGGAAGGGTAGCTTGTGCAGTACCCTGTGATGACCTGATAGTCCTGGAGTTGTACCCTGATGTCTTTTTAATTGTATGAGAACACGAGTTAGACCAGAAAGAGGAAGAAGAGAGTCTGAAGTGCCATTATGGATTAATAGCTTGGTATCTGATGATTGGGTACTATTTCTGATGGGTCTTTTTTAGCATATTTTGTTTTGAAAATGACATTTTGCAATCAAAACATCAACACTTATATTCAGTATGACTGGGAATTTTAACATAATGAGAATGCTTGAAGATCATGCGGTGCCTTCAAAATCAACCTTTTTTCTTACTATGTTGCGTGAAGAAGAGTCTTTTCTAAGTATGCACTGATTTTAGGAGTAGTGTGGGCAATGTGACGTAAATTGATGATGATTTTCATAGACATAAGTGTGTGATCTGTTATTCTTAGAGCTTCACAGCTATATAGAGTTTTTCTTTAATGTTGAAAACCCCACCTTTAATAGCTGATATAAAACAAAAGTATAACAAAAATAATTATAGATTAGTGGTACAGACAAGAGCAGTTTGCATAGTCTATTTTATTTTTTCCTTTTTGATAATCATAGCAATTAAAATATTGAACGTTTTAACCTTAGCCGTTTGGGACTATTAATTTTTAAGTATTCTCCTAAGCAGTAATATTGCATGAAGATTATATGTGAACCTTCCTTTATATACCAGTGATTAAAGACACATTATTACATTAAACCCCTATCCTCAGTACATTCAAGATGACACACGATGGTGAGTAGTTAATCTTCAAATTACAGTAATTCAGTGCTTCCACCATCTTTTTCTGACGATGTTTATTTTAAATACTTAACTCGGTTAGCATTTTAATTTTTTTTCTTTTGGTTATATTATCAAGATTATTATGTATAAAATATTAGGTTTGTTTATAAAAAAAATTACAATTATGTTTCAAAACAATCGCCATTTAAAATAGTCACAAATGTCTATAGCCTAAGCCTAAACCTCTGTCACATGTCCGTGAAAAAACACGCAAGTTTCTCACGGGCGTGTCAAAGGTGTGTTTGCCCTCCGTGACCCGTGTTTATGGCACACGTGTGTTCTCCGTGTGTTATCCGTGATAACACACAGAGAACGGAAACGTTCTACTCACCTGTCTCTGGTTTCGCTGTCCGTGGTGCTGATCTTTGGTCTCTGGTCCTGCCGCCTCCCCGTTGCTGCTGCTTCCGGCCTCACTAAAGTGAATATGCAATGAGCATAATGAGCGGCGGTCGGAAGCAAGTGACAGCAACAGCAGAGACAGCAGTGCTGGAGAAGGTGAGTAATGTTTTGGTTTTTTTTCTCGCAGACATATGTAATTTCTCCGGTGCGTGTCACACGGAACACATCCGCATTGCATTACGTGTGACCCGTTTGCGTTCCGTGTGACACCCGTGATGCTGGAGAGAAAACGGACATGTTGCTTTGAGGAACACACGGACACACGTATGTATGGCATGGACCCACGTTACGTGCGTAAATACATACGTGTATCCAAGTCCATTAAAAAAACAAGGTCTACGTGTGTACGTGTCTCCAGTATGTGAGGAAACTGACTAAACACATACCAGAGGCACGGACGTGTGAAAGAGGCCTAAGGCTGATTGCAGGTGCATTTGCAAGCACATTAACCCCTTTCTGTCTGAGTAAGTGTTTGACATGGAGTCATGGGTGTGAGTAGGATGAATCTTGAAAGTACTGCGGGACTGAACTATGAATCCTTGAAACTGACATGACCAGTGAAAGCACAGACAGCCCAGGTAAAACAGAAGAAAAATCTGGAAGTGTACAATACTAAGGAAACAAGTAACATAAAGTGTTGTAACCAATACTATGTATTGCAAAACGATAACTAGAAAGCTTCTTTGGTTTGAAATGAAGTGGGTGTCCATTGGTACCTATGCAGCGGTTCCTGAAATGGAAGACTTGGAGTCAGCCAATGCCTGTTGTGCAACAGTGAGTACAATGCAATCCACACAAAACAGCACATTTAACACTAGAAGTCCCAGAAATTTCGAGCTCCCTGGGTTCCAAAGGAAGAAATGTTAAAGGACCCGTCTCTGGGACTTCTAGTGTTAATCTGGGATACAATCTCTATGTAGAGTGCCAAGGCACTATGAAAAAGCAGCAGTTTGCTCAAGACTACCGCCCTCTGACACTCTAGGGATATTTGAATTTTGGAGTGCAGATTTCACTGTTTTTTATTTGGGGGCTGGAAACCATTGCTTTTACAGAGCCTTTGTTCTACCAGTAACATTGAAACCTCCTATACTTTCATTGACAGATAACATACCTGAGCAGGGGCTGGTTTTGTGCGGAATATATTATGGGTTTGTTGGTAACATTTTAGGGTAGATAACATTTTTTGATAATAAAACACTAGGGTTTCCATGTAAGTCCCACAAAAATGCAATTCAGAAGAAACCCCTTATTTATGTGTGCACAAAACTGTAGTCATCCACATTTGTGCTCTAAAAAGATGGCTAAAATGATGGGACATCACCGGAGCGGACACCAGATAGAGTTCAAAGTGGCTCCATTTGTTTCATTATAGTGATTGGTTCCATAGGGGGTATTGTCTGATTCGTGATTTTTGGGATTTATACAGAAACCCCGAATTAAGTGCTCAGCTTAGAACACAAGAATGTGCTTGGTGGAGATGTGAACCAAGCTTTATTTCAATTTTTGGGAGGTAGAAGGAAAAAATAGACAGCAGTACAAGAATAGTTAATATTTTTATTTTTGCGCAGTTCACCATGCAGTATAAGTGATAAGATGGATTTGTTCTTCGGGTCAGTGTGAATACAGTGATACCAGATTTATATTGGGTTTTTTTTCTGTTTTACTACTATTACACAGCTAGAGATGGGTGAACCCACAGATGTTTGGGTGTGGGTTCGGCCAGACTTAAAAAAAAAGTCTTTATTGGGACTAGACTTGAACCTGAACATCTGCCCGGATACCAAACACCATATAAAGCTATGGAGACCTGAGCAATTTGCTGTAAAATTGTGGGAGAAAGAGCTAGAGGGCTGTAAAAAGGAGAATTATACTTACTAAACCTCCTGCATGGCTGTCACACTGCTTTCAGGTCTGCTCTTTAGCCCTTATGCATATTCACTACTTCTCCCGTCCACATTCTATGACAGTATCTGTAGATTGGTTGTAGTCAGATAATATATATTTTGATACCCAGTTCAGAAAAAGCCGCCAGCTGCGGGCTTATTTTCTAAGACTGTGGAAGCCCATGAATGTTGGGCACCCCCAGGCTTAAAATAGCAGCCTGTAGCCACACCGGAATTGTCGCGACAATTCTGGTGCTTTACCCAACTTATTACGATTGCAATGGAGCTGTGGCAATCAAGGTAATTAAAGGGATTAATGACAGCTGTGATTTGACAAAAAAATCACAGCTGTCATCAAACCCAAGGTTAATAATGGAAAGTGGTCTATGGGATTTCTCCATTACCAACCCTGTAAGTAAAAAGAAATAAACACAAATTCACAAAAATCCTTTATTTTAAATTAAAAAAACATCCTCTTTCTCCATTTTATAAACCTCAAAAAATGCCTGCAGGTCCGACGTAATCCACATGAGGTCCCATGACAATTCTGGTTCTTCTACATCTGAGGTCAAAGTGCGTGGACACATTAGAAAGCATGATTCCTCACTGCGGCTTTAGAGAAACACTGACAGAGCCACAGCTCTGACATCACTTAGTTCACCTGAGGTTACCGCATAGTGCCCCAGCTGTGACTTCAGGAGAACTGACTTCTGGTGAACTTAGTGACCTCATCTTAGAGGAAGTCATTAATCTCAATGCAGGATTACCAGATTTCACAATGTGTGCACATTGAGTATTTGTGTGCAGACATTTCTGCACCAAATCTGCATTTTCTGGCAAAAAAATGCATCAAAACCTCATGGGTTTTGATGCGGTTTTGGTGCATTTTTTGCCAGGAGATGTAGATGCAGAAATGTCTGCACCCAAATACTCACTGTCCGCATCTGAAAGGAGTTTGTATGTTCTCCCCATACTAATAGGGAATTTAGATTCTGAGCCCCAATGAGGACAGTAATGATTACATCTGTAGAGAGCTGTAAAATTATTGGTACGGTATAAGTGAATAAATATTTTTATTATTACTATCATCCAAATCCTCGGCCCATTCTGATATAAATGCCCTTTATCCTGGACCCATCCTGGAATATATGTCCCTCATCCTTGTATACATGCTCCCCATCCTGGTATATATCCCTTATCCTGGTATATATGTGTTCACTTCAGCCACTGGCTTCTTACAGCAGTGTCCCTGCTCCTGCCTCCAATAACCCTATCCACCTTTGCCGCTGCCCCCATGGTGAACCAAGTACATCTGGACTAAAAGACGCACCTCCCACTTTCCTCCCAAATATGGGGGGAGTGCGACTAATAGTTAAAAAAATGCAGTAAATCACTGAGTCATCTCCAATAATCTCAGTGAAAGATTTGTCAGTGACTTAAAAGAAGGACCAACAAGAAAATTGTGTATTCAGCTCACCTGTATCTGTGCACTGCTTCCTGCAGGAGTGCAACGTGGTCCGCTGTACTGGCCAGTTCAGCTCAAAAAAAGTCCAGGGAAGAGAAAGGAGGTTGGACTTGGCATGAGTACAAATGGTAAAATATCTTCTTTATTGAAAAATTGTTAAAAACACATGAACACACCAAACGCAGGGTCAAAAAAGAACATGGAGAGCTTGACGCATTTTGGACTGGGGTATTAAAAACAAAAAGAGAGGAATTTTTTTGTTTTTAATACCCCAGTCCGAAACGCGTCAAGCTCTCCATGTTCTTTTTTGACCCTGCGTTTGGTGTGTTCATGTGTTTTTAACAATTTTTCAATAAAGAAGATATTTTACCATTTGTACTCGTGCCAAGTCCAACCTCCTTTCTCTTCCCTGGACTTAAAGAAGGCTCTCCTCTTTTACAAAAAGCAGCACCACCCATGTGCATGTGTTCTGTCTTTTATTGAAGCTAATTCTTATTCAAGAGACTGGGACTGAGCTGCAATACATCCAATGAAAATGAGTAAGAGTGTTTTTAGGAAAAAGAAAGGATTATTTTTTTGCTAATGTGGGACAAGTACTTTATAAAAAAAAGAGGGGGTTGAATACAAAGATATAGCCCAAAAGGAGTAGAAATAGGGGATTGTAGACAAGAGAGTTTAGCCTGTAAATACCTATTATGAGCCATCCCCAAGGTTGAGTGGACAGAAATGAATATGGCTAGACATTAGATATAACACCTATAGATAAAGAAGCAGTCATTTGAAATATAAAAATTAAATCTTTATTAATAATTAATTAAAATATAACAGGATTAATATACATACCTATAGGGGGAGATAGATAATAAAATATGAACAACAGTGTTTTTTATATATGAATACATATAAAAAATGCTACACTAACCATATGTGGAATGTAGCACAAGAGTATGCTGAAACAAGGTTGAATAGTAAAAATAAAAAGAGTGTGCCATGAAGAATAAAATTAAAAGAAAAATGTTTTGGTACCGTGTTAGCCAGTTGAAAAATGATTGATTGCTCTCAGTGAGAGAAACAAAATTATAATTTTGTAGTTGTGATACCTGGCTTAATGACTAACTAAAATAAAATAAGAGGATGTTACAAAGCAAGCTTTCGAGACTTCTCAGGTCTCTTCATCAGTCATGGTAACCCTGATCAAGAGACCTGAGAAGTCTTGAAAGCTTGCTTTGTAACATCCTCTTATTTTATTTTAGTTAGCCATTAAAAGGTATCACAACTACAAAATTATAATTTTGTTTCTCTCACTGAGAGCAATCACTCATGAAGAATAAACTAACCTGTGGACATATCCGCCTGCTGGAATTTTGCCTCTATATGTGTTTCGATGTTAGCCTTCGTCATGGCACCCCTGTTGGTTTGTGCTGCCCTTTTGTGCACATTTTATGCAAAAATTATTTTATATTTCAATTAATTATTAATAAAGATTTAATTTTTATCTTTCAAATGACTACTTCTTTATCTATAGGTGATGTACATAGAGAGGGTTGCACACTTTCATGAACAGCCTGGAAAACCCCATTAATGTATACCTACCACATTATGGCTCATGTGCATGTGTGAGCTCTTAATGAGCTCTAAGGCATTGAATGTATTCTTCAATATAAAGTATGTTCCATAACACACTGATCTGTTAAAGTTGAACATGAAAACTCATAGTTACTTATTTGATTTCTAGTTTTCTATTTAGAATAACATTAAGCTACTACTTGTAATTATTGTTTTTTTATTTTTCAGCTTTTTCTAGTGGAATGAAAATACTTTCAGTAAACAGGAGCATTGTAAATGACTTCATCCTAGTGGGATTTTCCATCTCATCATACTACGTTCCATTGATCTATTTCACATTCTTAATGTCTTATTTAATCACAATGACGGGAAATATTTTTATTCTTGCATTTTACATTAGTAATGAGAGTCTCCAGAAACCAATGTATTTTTTTATCTGTAATTTAGCCATTTTAGACATCATTTTCACCAATACTATTCTGCCAATTCTCTTAAAGGGGGTTATTAAGAAACCAAATCAACTATCAGTAGCTGGTTGCCTAACACAGAGTTACTTGTACTTTTTGGTAGGAACAACTCAATTCTTCTTGCTTGATGCCATGTGTTTTGACAGATATTTAGCCATATGTCATCCACTGCGTTACCCGGCTATAATGCATAGAAAAACATGTGCTTGGCTTGTTATAGGAGCATGGATGGGATCTTTTGTATCCAATCTCGTTCCTACAATTTTCATTATGAAACTTTCATATTGCTATCAGGTGATAAATCATTTCTTCTGTGATGTAGGACCACTTCTACAAAATGCCTGCACTGATACCACCTTTCTTCAAAGTGTGGTGTTCATTAGCTCTTGTACATTGCTTTTTTCTCTTTTTGTTGCCACAATATCATATTCTTATATCGTGTTAGCCATTTTTAAAATTAATTCAGTACAAGGAAGAAAAAAAGCATTTTCTACCTGTTCTTCACATGCACTGGTTGTTACTGTATTTTTTGGGAGCTGCATTTTCATGTATGTAAAGCCTAATCAGCACACGGGAACGGATGAGTATGATAAAAAAGTGGCCATTCTCAACACTGTGGTAGTTCCTTTAATTAATCCTTATATTTACACTTTGAGAAACAAGGTAGTAAGGAATGTAATCAATGCAAAGTGGAAACAGATAACACGTTTGGTTAGTGTGAGGACAAGCTGTTCATACTAGAGTTAAGCAAATATATTTGCAGAACTCTTTTCAAGGGGCCTCTTCTATAAGCTGTGACCACCTGACCAAACCTCTTAATTGCCAGTATTTACAGTGCCTCTTCTTCTTTGCAGGCAGAGAGCGACATCATTGTTGCGGTGCAATGCTTGCGAGTGTCACCAGGCCAACTGATCAGAAGTGGCATCAAGAATGCTTGCTGTTAGTGAGGAGCAAGCACTGAACTGCTTGGTGCTCATTACTCGAATCAAGCATGACGTACTGCTTAGGTGCTCGACTCAAGTAACAAGCAAAATTAAAGTCTATAGAGAAGTTGAGCACATTTCCCGAAAAACATCAACATGCAGATTGGTAAAGGGGAGCAAGAGGAAGAGAAAGCAGGAGAGAGAGAGAGAGAGAGAATGTCGCTCCCAGATATAACATCACATGCAAATACTGGTAATGCCAAAAAAGAGCAACCAAACAAAATATTTCAGCCCAAAGATAATTTTTTTATTAAATTCGACAATTGATTAAATAAAAGCCAATACATTCAACAGTAGTTCTATTTGCAAATACAAAGCCAGTGCTCATTATGAATAGAGGAACACTAGAGTATACACAGACTGGCACTTCAACAGGTAGTAAAACAATCTAAAGCTTAATCACAAATCGATGTCTTTTGAGCCGTAATATAAAAAATATAAGTGGATAGTGCTTTCTACATAAGGATTTCAGTAAGGTAAATTATAGTGTAGATTATAATAAATTTTGCTTACGCTAGTGGCAGTCACACAGCTGCAGAGTTGTGGACTGCTATCCAGGCCGAGTTTGATCCATGGCTGTCTCCACTGAACCTGGAGCCAGGGAAGGCAATGTGCGATAACGGTGCAAACCTGGTGACGGCACTATGCCTGGGTGACATCACACATGTGCCTTGCATGGCTCACATTCTCAAACTAGTTGCACAACAATTTCTAGGCAACTATCCTGGCCTGGATGGACTGTTGCAGAAGGCACACTTCCGCTGTTCCCACCCTGTGGCTAATCAACTTGCACCTCTACAAAGTTCTTTTAGCCCAATGGCTAACCGTTTGATATGCGATGTTCCAACAGAGGGGAATTCCACTCTGCAAATGTTGCAGTGACTGTGGAGGCAGAAGTAAGCCCTGGTGCACTCTGTCTTGGCGCATAGCCTTGAACACCACAGTCCAGATGTGGGGAAAATCACGGTTTTGGAGTGAGCACAGATGAAGGACCTCTGCACCCTCCTGCACAGTTTGAAATGGCTACAAAGATGGTTAGAACTGACGATGCAGTTATCAGCATCACTACTCCACTCATCTGCATGTTGGAGCACATTTTAATTAGTCTGCGTCAGGAGGTGGAGGTTCCAGGGGAAGAGAAGAAAGCAGAGGAGGACAAGGAAGTGATACCATTTTCTGTAAGGTATGGACAGACATCGCACAAGTGGCTGTCATGGGAAGAGTGGAGTCCATCAATCAAGGTGGGGTCATAGTAACACACAAACTGGTAGTGATTGTGCAGGAGCCGAGGAACAAATAGAGGAGGAAGATGAGTGACAAAAACTCAGAAAATTAAGAAGATATTGATCCTGTCTCTGTTGTCCATGGTTAGTGGGAGGAAATATAGGAGGCAAGCATGAGCGTTACCCCGCCACCAAAACAACATGGACGTGGACCTCATAGAAGCGTCCGACACATGAGTGCCTTCTATCTGCACTATCGGCAACATGATGTCCTTTCTGTTAGGATTAGAAATAGTATAGACTACTGGGTTCCCACAGTAAAAGAGTAAAATCTAGCAAGATGCTTCTCCTCCGGAAAAAGACGTGATGCTGCAGTTTTGAAACATGCTTGTAGATCATCTGAACAGTAGTTTTATCGAAGACAGCGGTGAGGCACTCAGTGTGCCTCTCAGTTCTAGAATTCCAACAACAGGAACATCATGTCGTCATCGCAGAAACATTAGCAGCAGCAGTTCAAGTGACAGAAACAATTTCTGCGAGATTTGGCAAACACTTTTTTTAGACCATTGCATGTATCAGCAGAATAGAGTCGAAGTCTGACGCATAGTGAATGACTGGAGAGGATGGTGCAGGAGTATATAGAGCTCAGTATCAAAGCCAAAAGGGGTATTGGACCTTTTTGCATTTTGGTCTTCAAAAATAGAAGCGTGGCCTGAGTTTACAAGGCATGCTGTGGAAATATTGTTATGCTCGGCAGCCAGCATTTTCTCAGAACGTGTCTTCAGCACTGCTGGTGCTGTACTGACAGATAAACATATCCGGCTGTCCTCTGAAAGTGTAAACCACCTAACTTTTATAAAGATGAACAAATCATGGATGTCCAATGACTTTGCCACCCCAGTCCTAGACTGTGCAGACTAGGCAATGGCGTAGTCCCAGGGGTAGATTTGAGCACGGTTAGTGGTTCGTGGTTCTCCAGTTCGCGGTTCGAGTGATTTTGGGGGCTGTTCTAGATCGAACTAGAACTCGAGCTTTTTGCTAAAGCTCGATAGTTCTAGTTACATTCGAGAACGGTTCTAGCAGCAAAAAGCCAAGCTAATTACTAGCTGGCTTTCCGCTGTAATAGTGTTAGTCACTCTGTGACTCACACTATTATGAAATCTCAGCGTATAGTGTGCGGGAACAGCGCATTCAGATCACTGCTTTTGGGATAATGGCGATCGCCATTTTTTTTTTCCTTGTCTTCCTTCCCTAAGTGCGCACGTGTAGTGGGGCGGGTCAGCATGTCAGCCAATCCCAGACACACACACAGCTAAGTGGACTTTCAGCCAGAGAAGCAACGGCATGTGTGATAGGATGTCCATGTCACATGTACCTGCATTATAAAAACGGGTATCTGCCCGTCAGGACGCCATTATCTGCCTTCTGCATCTGGGTGTCAGTCACTGCTGGCGTAGCTCCTGTCTCCGATACTGCTGTTTACGCTCTACACACAACGCTATACAGAATAGGGATAGAAGTTTCTTTTAGCCCTTGTAAGGGCTAATAACAGCTGGCTCAGAGCCATAGGTGACAGTCAGGTCCGTGGAAACAGATTTTAACAGCTACAGATAAGAGCGTCTGTGTAGCTAAGGTCAGGGACTTCCTCGCTGCATTTCACCATTAGGAGGGATATAAAGTGAAGCTTCCTTTCCTCTACACAGACCCACAACCCTGCCACTGTACCCTCCAGCCCTTTGCACACTCAAGCTCATTTTTACTAAGCCATTATACTAGCAAACACTGAGGAAACTTAGTGACATTCTAAAAGTGACTGTTGGACTTCATTATTGTTCCACTGATGCAAAGCTACTTGCGGCACGTCTGCATTGCACACTCAAACTCATTTTTACTAAGCCATTATACTAGCAAACACTGAGGAAACTTAGTGGCATCCTAAAAGTGGCTGTTGTACTCCATTTGTGCCCCACTGGTGCCAAGCTATTTGCAGCACCACTGCATTGCACACTCAAACTCATTTTTACTAAGCCATTATACTAGCAAACACTGCGGAAACTTCGTGGCATCCTAAAAGTGGCTGTTGGACTTCATTATTGTTCCACTGGTGCAAAGCTACTTGCGGCACGTCTGCATTGCACACTCAAACTCATTGTTACTAAGCCATTATACTAGCAACCACTGAGGAAACTTCGTGGCATCCTAAAAGTGGCTGTTGGACTTCATTATTGTCCCACTGGTGCAAATCTATTTGCGGTACCTCTGCATTGCACACTCAAACTCATTTTTACTAAGCTATTATACTAGCAAACACTGAGGAAACTTAGTGGCATTCTAAAAGTGACTGTTGGACTTCATTATTGTCCCACTGGTGCAAAGCTACTTGCGACACCTCTGCATTGCACACTCAAACTCATTTTTACTAAGCCATTATATTAGCAAACACTGAGGAAACTTAGTGGCATCCTAAAAGTGGCCATTGGACTTCATTATTGTCCCACTGGTGCAAAGCTATTTGCGGCACCTCTGCTCTGCATACTCAAACTCATTTTTACTAAGCCATTATACTAGCAAACAATGAGGAAACTTAGTGGCATCCTAAAAGTGGCTGTTGTACTCCATTTGTGCCCCACTGGTGCCAAGCTATTTGCAGCACCACTGCATTGCACATTCAAACTCATTTTTACTAAGCCAATATACTAGCAAACACTGCGGAAACTTAGTGGCATCCTAAAAGTGTCTGTTGGACTCCATTATTGTCCCACTGGTGCAAAGATATTTGCAGCACCACTGCATTGCACACTCAAACTCATTTTTACTAAGCTATTATACAAGCACATACTGAGGAAATTTAGTGGCATCCTAAAAGTGGCTGTTGGACTTCATTATTGTCCCACTGGTGCAAAGATATTTGCAGCACCACTGCATTGCACACTCAAACTCATTGTTACTAAGCCATTATACTAGCAAACACTGAGGAAACTTCGAGGCATCCTAAAAGTGGCAGTTGGACTTCATTATTATCCCACTGGTGCAAATCTATTTGCGGTACCTCTGCATTGCACACTCAAACTCATTTTTAGAGATGAGCGAACCGGTCGCGGTTCGGCTCGAGGTTGGTTCGCCGAACGGACCTCCCGTTCGAGTTCGGTTCGTCGAACGTTCGACGAACCGAACTCGAACTGCATAGGAAACAATGGCAGGCAATCACAAACACAGAAAAACACCTAGAAAACACCCTCAAAGGTGTCCTAAAGGTGACAAACAACTCAAACACATTGGAAAGTGACAAGGACATATACTCATGCGAAAACAAAACAGCTGGACAAGGAAAAAGAGGAGGACACACAGATATAGGCATGGCACGCCCTTCTAAAATCATGTAAAACACCGCAAGGTGACTCCAAGCGGAGTCTCCCTTTTTTCCAAAAATTGGGCCACACACACACCCACCCCTTCAGTGGCAGCACTTGTGCCCCAGTTGTACACTTCACAGCTACATTTGCATCAAGCACATTCAAAAATACGCCATTCTTATCCGTCCCCAGGATGACACTGGGGTAGGTAGCAAAGTCTTTCCTGATCCCAGCTCTGTTCATCTTGGCTTCTTTTAAAAACACAGCAAGCAAGGGTTACTCCAAGCGGAGTCTCCCTTTTTTCCAAAAATTGGGCCCACACACACCCACCCCTTCAGTGGCAGCAGTTGTGCCCCAGTTGTACACTTCACAGCTAGATTTGCATCAAGCACATTCAAAAATACGCCATTCTTATCCGTCCCCAGGATGACACCGGGGTACGTAGATAAAGTCTTTGCTGATCCATGACTTGTTCATCTTGGCTTCTTTTAAAAACAATGTAAGCAAGGGTTACTCCAAGCGGAGTCTCCCTTTTTTTCCAAAAATTGGGCCACACAGACACCCACCCCATCAGTGGCAGCACTTGGGCCCTAGTTGCAAACAGGATGTTTTGATTTGCATCAAGCACATTCAAAAATACGCCATTCTTATCCGTCCCCAGGATGACACCGGGGTAGGTAGCAAAGTCTTTCCTGATCCCAGCTCTGTTCATCTTGGCTTCTTTTAAAAACACAGCAAGCAAGGGTTACTCCAAGCGGAGTCTCCCTTTTTTCCAAAAATTGGGCCCACACACACCCACCCCTTCAGTGGCAGCAGTTGTGCCCCAGTTGTACACTTCACAGCTAGATTTGCATCAAGCACATTCAAAAATACGCCATTCTTATCCGTCCCCAGGATGACACCGGGGTAGGTAGCAAAGTCTTTCCTGATCCCAGCTCTGTTCATCTTGGCTTCTTTTAAAAACACAGCAAGCAAGGGTTACTCCAAGCGGAGTCTCCCTTTTTTCCAAAAATTGGGCCACACAGACACCCACCCCATCAGTGGCAGCACTTGGGCCCTAGTTGCAAACAGGATGTTTTGATTTGCATCAAGCACATTCAAAAATACGCCATTCTTATCCGTCCCCAGGATGACACCGGGGTACGTAGATAAAGTCTTTGCTGATCCATGACTTGTTCATCTTGGCTTCTTTTAAAAACAATGTAAGCAAGGGTTACTCCAAGCGGAGTCTCCCTTTTTTTCCAAAAATTGGGCCACACAGACACCCACCCCATCAGTGGCAGCACTTGGGCCCTAGTTGCAAACAGGATGTTTTGATTTGCATCAAGCACATTCAAAAATACGCCATTCTTATCCGTCCCCAGGATGACACCGGGGTAGGTAGCAAAGTCTTTCCTGATCCCAGCTCTGTTCATCTTGGCTTCTTTTAAAAACACAGCAAGCAAGGGTTACTCCAAGCGGAGTCTCCCTTTTTTTCCAAAAATTGGGCCACACAGACACCCACCCCATCAGTGGCAGCACTTGGGCCCTAGTTGCAAACAGGATGTTTTGATTTGCATCAAGCACATTCAAAAATACGCCATTCTTATCCGTCCCCAGGATGACACCGGGGTAGGTAGCAAAGTCTTTCCTGATCCCAGCTCTGTTCATCTTGGCTTCTTTTAAAAACACAGCAAGCAAGGGTTACTCCAAGCGGAGTCTCCCTTTTTTCCAAAAATTGGGCCCACACACACCCACCCCTTCAGTGGCAGCAGTTGTGCCCCAGTTGTACACTTCACAGCTAGATTTGCATCAAGCACATTCAAAAATACGCCATTCTTATCCGTCCCCAGGATGACACCGGGGTAGGTAGCAAAGTCTTTCCTGATCCCAGCTCTGTTCATCTTGGCTTCTTTTAAAAACACAGCAAGCAAGGGTTACTCCAAGCGGAGTCTCCCTTTTTTCCAAAAATTGGGCCACACAGACACCCACCCCATCAGTGGCAGCACTTGGGCCCTAGTTGCAAACAGGATGTTTTGATTTGCATCAAGCACATTCAAAAATACGCCATTCTTATCCGTCCCCAGGATGACACCGGGGTACGTAGATAAAGTCTTTGCTGATCCATGACTTGTTCATCTTGGCTTCTTTTAAAAACAATGTAAGCAAGGGTTACTCCAAGCGGAGTCTCCCTTTTTTTCCAAAAATTGGGCCACACAGACACCCACCCCATCAGTGGCAGCACTTGGGCCCTAGTTGCAAACAGGATGTTTTGATTTGCATCAAGCACATTCAAAAATACGCCATTCTTATCCGTCCCCAGGATGACACCGGGGTAGGTAGCAAAGTCTTTCCTGATCCCAGCTCTGTTCATCTTGGCTTCTTTTAAAAACACAGCAAGCAAGGGTTACTCCAAGCGGAGTCTCCCTTTTTTCCAAAAATTGGGCCCACACACACCCACCCCTTCAGTGGCAGCAGTTGTGCCCCAGTTGTACACTTCACAGCTAGATTTGCATCAAGCACATTCAAAAATACGCCATTCTTATCCGTCCCCAGGATGACACCGGGGTAGGTAGCAAAGTCTTTCCTGATCCCAGCTCTGTTCATCTTGGCTTCTTTTAAAAACACAGCAAGCAAGGGTTACTCCAAGCGGAGTCTCCCTTTTTTCCAAAAATTGGGCCACACAGACACCCACCCCATCAGTGGCAGCACTTGGGCCCTAGTTGCAAACAGGATGTTTTGATTTGCATCAAGCACATTCAAAAATGCGCCATTCTTATCCGTTCCCCAGGATGACACCGGGGTACGTAGATAAAGTCTTTGCTGATCCATGACTTGTTCATCTTGGCTTCTTTTAAAAACAATGTAAGCAAGGGTTACTCCAAGCGGAGTCTCCCTTTTTTTCCAAAAATTGGGCCACACAGACACCCACCCCATCAGTGGCAGCACTTGGGCCCTAGTTGCAAACAGGATGTTTTGATTTGCATCAAGCACATTCAAAAATACGCCATTCTTATCCGTCCCCAGGATGACACCGGGGTAGGTAGCAAAGTCTTTCCTGATCCCAGCTCTGTTCATCTTGGCTTCTTTTAAAAACACAGCAAGCAAGGGTTACTCCAAGCGGAGTCTCCCTTTTTTCCAAAAATTGGGCCACACACACCCACCCCTTCAGTGGCAGCAGTTGTGCCCCAGTTGTACACTTCACAGCTAGATTTGCATCAAGCACATTCAAAAATACGCCATTCTTATCCGTCCCCAGGATGACACCGGGGTAGGTAGCAAAGTCTTTCCTGATCCCAGCTCTGTTCATCTTGGCTTCTTTTAAAAACACAGCAAGCAAGGGTTACTCCAAGCGGAGTCTCCCTTTTTTCCAAAAATTGGGCCACACAGACACCCACCCCATCAGTGGCAGCACTTGGGCCCTAGTTGCAAACAGGATGTTTTGATTTGCATCAAGCACATTCCAAATCCACAAGCATTTACTCTCCCCAGGATGACACAGGGGTAGTAAATTCCTTCTGGATCCATGACTTGTTCATTTTGATGAACGTCAGTCTGTCCACATTGTCACTGGACAGACGCGTGCGCTTATCTGTCAGCACACACCCAGCAGCACTGAATACACGTTCAGAGACAACGCTGGCAGCTGGACACGACAAAATCTCCAAGGCGTAACTGGAGAGCTCTGGCCATTTTTCTATGTTTGAAGCCCAAAAGGAGCAAGGCTCCAGTTGCACAGTCATGGCATCGATGTTCATTTGGAGATACTCCTGTATCATCCTCTCCAGCCGTTGAGTATGTGTCAGACTTGTTGTCTCTGGTGGCCTTGCAAAAGAGGGTCTAAAAAAATTATGAAAAGATTCCATAAAATTGCTGTTACCGGCACCAGATACGGTCCTACTGGTACGGGTAGACTGGTGAAGATGACGAGACCGTCCCATGTTTGTCAAGTTACAACTGGGAGATTCCCTCCCTGCACCTGCACGGTTGTTTAGTGGAAAAGCCGAGCTAAGATCGAGTAACAGCTTCTGCTGATACTCCTGCATACGTGCGTCCCTTTCTATGGCTGGAATTATGTCACAAAATTTGGACTTGTACCGGGGATCTAATAGTGTGGCAATCCAGTAGTCATCATCACTTCTAATTTTGACAATACGACTGTCATGTTGGAGGTAGTGCAACAAGAAGGCACTCATGTGTCTTGCGCAGCCATGCGGACCAAGTCCACGCTGTGTTTGTGGCATAGAGGTGCTAACCGTTCTTTCTTCCTCTGACATCTCCCCCCAACCTCTTTCAACTGAAATTTGACCAAGGTCTCCCTCATCCGCTGAGTCTTCCATGTCCATGGACAGTTCGTCCTCCATTTCTTCATGTTCTCCTGCACCTTGCTCAACATTTCGCCTGCTACTATGCGCCCTTGTCGATCCCTGTTCCCCATGGTCCCATGCCTGCTGCGTTGGTGATGATGAACGTCTGGATCTTGGTGATGTTGTTGTCCCTTGCACATATGAATCCTCCTGTAGTTCCTCCCCTTCATGTTGTCCCACCCCCTGACTCCGAATAGTGTTTAGCGTGTGCTCCAGCATGTAAATGACTGGAATCGTCATGCTGATAATGGCATTGTCAGAGCTAAACATATTCGTCGCCATGTCGAAACTGTGCAGAAGGGTGCATAGGTCCTTGATCTGAGACCACTCCATCAGGGTGATCTGCCCCACCTCTGCATCTCGTTGGCCCAGGCTATACGTCATGACGTATTGCACCAGGGCTCTGCGGTGCTGCCACAGTCGCTGTAACATGTGTAGAGTTGAATTCCAGCGTGTCGCCACATCGCATTTCAGGCGATGAACCGGCAGGCCGAAAGACTTCTGGAGCGATGCAAGTCGCTCAGCTGCGGCGCTTGAACGCCGGAAGTGAGCAGACAGTTTTCGTGCCCTGTTCAGAAGGCCATCTAGGCCGGGATAGTGTGTTAAAAATTGCTGCACGACAAGGTTCAACACGTGAGCCATACAAGGTACGTGTGTCACCTTGCCCAGGCGAAGGGCCGCACCCAGGTTTGCAGCATTGTCGCACACGGCCTTACCAGGCTGCAGGTTGAGTGGAGACAACCATTTATTAAACTCGGACCGCAGAGCTGACCACAACTCCTCAGCTGTGTGACTCTTATTACCAAGACATGTCAAGCTAAAGACCGCCTGATGCCGTTGCGCTCGGCTGCCAGCATAGTAATGAGGCGTGCGTGATTCCTTCTGCGCAGTGAGAACGCTGGTGGCCTGACCAGGCAGGCTTGGGGCGGAGGTGGAGGACCCAGATGAGGTGGAGGATGCAGAAGCTGTGGCGGAACTTGGACAGACAGAGGATTGACACACAAGTCGTGGGGACGGCAAGACTTGTGCAGCAGACCCTTCACCATCTATCACCATAGTTACCCAGTGCCCAGTCAGCGACATGTAACGTCCCTGTCCATGCTTACTGGTCCAAGTATCGGTGGTGAAATGCACCCGTTCACACACAGAGTTTCTCAAGGAAGCGGTGATGTTGTGTGCGACATGCTGGTGTAGCGCGGGCACACCTTTCTTAGAGAAGTAGTGGCGACTAGGCATCTGGTACTGGGGCACAGCGACAGACATAAGGTCTCTAAAATCCTGTGTGTCCACTAGGCGGAAAGGCAGCATTTCGGTAGCCAACAGCTTACAGACGGATAGAGTCAACCTCTTAGCTTTGTCATGGGTCGCAGGAAATAGCCTTTTATTTGTCCACATCTGAGGGACAGAGATCTGGCTGCTGTGTGTAGACGGTGTTGAGTAGGGTGTCCCTGGAAAAATGCAGGTTTGTGAGGAAAGTGCAGGCGGAGACATGATGTTGCCTTCATCCAACGTTGGTGCTATCGATGTCTGAGAGAGCTGTACACACTCACTTGTTTCCCCTTCCAAACCAACTGACGACCTTACAAGCAAACTGCCTGTTGCGGTTACAGTGGTGGAAGTTTTGCGTGGAAAAACAGGTGTGACAGCTGTCCCCACAGTCCTAGAAGATGAAGAGCGCGCGGATGCACTGGAAGGGGCGGGCGGTGGATGGTTCGCTCCGCTAGCCGGCATTGCAGCACGGTGAGCTTCCCACCGGGACTTATGATATTTATTCATGTGACGATTCATGGAAGAAGTTGTCAAACTGCTGAGGTTTTGACCTCTACTAACAGAATCATGACAAATGTTACATATCACATGAGTTGGGCGATCTTTTTCGATGTGAAAAAAGGCCCAGGCTAGGCAAGGCTTAGAGGCCATGCGACCTGTTGATCCACCCCGAATAATGCTCATAGGCAGAGTGGTGGCTGAGGATGCAGTTGTAGACGTGCTACCAGTGCTCCGACTCTGTCCAGGAAGGCGCAAGGTAACTTCGTCGTCGGTTGCATCCTCCTCCACCGCCTCTGTTGACCTCCTCGAGTGCCTGACTGGGGGTTGACAGTAGGTGGGATCTAGAACGTCATCATCAATTGTTGTGTTTGCACTCCCCTCCCCCTCAGACCGAGCCTCTTCTTGCCCTGACCGAATATTTAAGTTGTCATCCCAATCGGGTATCTGCGTCTCATCTTCATCAGTATGTTCCTCATTGTCTATAACCACAGGTGTTACAGTTTGTGACAAAGGGTCAACATTATGCTCAGAAACTTGGTCCTCACGGCCTGAATCTGAGTCACAAAGGTTCTGGGCATCACTGCAGACCATTTCCTGTTCTGTACTCACTGTAGCTTGGGAGCAGACCTCTGATTCCCAGGCTATAGTGTGACTGAACAGCTCTGCAGACTCAGCCATCTCAGTTCCACCATACTGTGCAGGGCTGATGGAGACTTCAGAGCTGGGAGAAATCAAGTGTGATTGGGATGACAACTCAGAGGAATGGTGTTTTTTGGATGCGGTACTTGAAGTGGCTGAGAGGGCACTTGTTGGACCACTTGAGATCCATTCAAGCATTTTCCTTTTTTGCCCATCATCTACCTTTGTTCCTCTTGTTCGTGTCCGTAAAAAAGGGAGCACATCGGATTGTCCACAATAAGTAGTAGACATCTTACTTTTGCTAGTAGATGGTCTATCTTCAGCAGATGATAATGGAGCTTTGCCACCTTCCCCACTGACAAAACATTTTTTGCCTTTTCCACCACGCCTCTTCCCCTTTCCACCAGCATCTGTCATTTTGCCACTCATGTTGATTGCGACAAGATTGTGGACTGAAAATGTGGTAGTAAAAATTGAGAGGTGGTGAAGATTGCAGTGGTGGTCTAGCTTTATTAACAGCAGAATAATAAAGAATAAATATCCCTGACAATGTAACTTAGTTATAATTCGTTGGAGTGTGCAACGCAGGCAGACGTGCTGCAAATGTCTTGGCACTAGTGGGACTATAGCAAAGTCCAATAGCCACGTATAGGATGCCACTAGGTACACTGAGTGTTTGCTAGTATAATGGCTTCGTTATAATTAGTTGGAGTGTGCAACGCAGGCAGATGTGCTCTGCAAATGTCTTGGCACTAGTGGGACTATAGCAAAGTCCAATAGCCACGTATAGGATGCCACTAGGTACACTGAGTGTTTGCTAGTATAATGGCTTCGTTATAATTAGTTGGAGTGTGCAACGCAGGCAGATGCGCTCTGCAAATGTCTTGGCACTAGTGGGACTATAGCAAAGTCCAATAGCCACGTATAGGATGCCACTAGGTACACTGTGTGTTTGCTAGTATAATGGCTGAGTTTAAAAAACTTGGAGTGTGCAATGCAGGCAGATGTGCTCTGCAAATGTCTTGGCCCTAGTGGGACTATAGCAAAGTCCAATAGCCACGTATAGGATGCCACTAGGTACACTGAGTGTGTGCTAGTATAATGGCTTCGTTATAATTAGTTGGAGTGTGCAACGCAGGCAGATGCGCTCTGCAAATGTCTTGGCACTAGTGGGACTATAGCAAAGTCCAATAGCCACGTATAGGATGCCACTAGGTACACTGAGTGTGTGCTAGTATAATGGCTTCGTTATAATTTGTTGTAGTGTGCAACGCAGGCAGATGCGCTCTGCAAATGTCTTGGCACTAGTGGGACTATAGCAAAGTCCAATAGCCACGTATAGGATGCCACTAGGTACACTGAGTGTGTGCTAGTATAATGGCTTCGTTATAATTAGTTGGAGTGTGCAACGCAGGCAGATGCGCTCTGCAAATGTCTTGGCACTAGTGGGACTATAGCAAAGTCCAATAGCCACGTATAGGATGCCACTAGGTACACTGAGTGTTTGCTAGTATAATGGCTTCGTTATAATTTGTTGGAGTGTGCAACGCAGGCAGATGCGCTCTGCAAATGTCTTGGCACTAGTGGGACTATAGCAAAGTCCAATAGCCACGTATAGGATGCCACTAGGTACACTGAGTGTTTGCTAGTATAATCGCTGAGTTTAAAAAACTTGGAGTGTGCAATGCAGGCAGATGTGCTCTGCTAATGTCTTTGCACTACTGGGACTATAGCAAAGTCCAATAGCCACGTATAGGATGCCACTAGGTACACTGAGTGTTTGCTAGTAAAATTGCTTAGTTTAAAAAACTTGGAGTGTGCAATGCAGGCAGATGTGCTCTGCAAATGTCTTGGCCCTAGTGGGACTATAGCAAAGTCCAATAGCCACGTATAGGATGCCACTAGGTACACTGAGTGTGTGCTAGTATAATGGCTTCGTTATAATTAGTTGGAGTGTGCAACGCAGGCAGATGCGCTCTGCAAATGTCTTGGCACTAGTGGGACTATAGCAAAGTCCAATAGCCACGTATAGGATGCCACTAGGTACACTGAGTGTTTGCTAGTATAATGGCTTCGTTATAATTTGTTGTAGTGTGCAACGCAGGCAGATGCGCTCTGCAAATGTCTTGGCACTAGTGGGACTATAGCAAAGTCCAATAGCCACGTATAGGATGCCACTAGGTACACTGAGTGTGTGCTAGTATAATGGCTTCGTTATAATTAGTTGGAGTGTGCAACGCAGGCAGATGCGCTCTGCAAATGTCTTGGCACTAGTGGGACTATAGCAAAGTCCAATAGCCACGTATAGGATGCCACTAGGTACACTGAGTGTTTGCTAGTATAATGGCTTCGTTATAATTAGTTGGAGTGTGCAACGCAGGCAGATGCGCTCTGCAAATGTCTTGGCACTAGTGGGACTATAGCAAAGTCCAATAGCCACGTATAGGATGCCACTAGGTACACTGTGTGTTTGCTAGTATAATGGCTGAGTTTAAAAAACTTGGAGTGTGCAATGCAGGCAGATGTGCTCTGCTAATGTCTTTGCACTAGTGGGACTATAGCAAAGTCCAATAGCCACGTATAGGATGCCACTAGGTACACTGAGTGTTTGCTAGTAAAATTGCTTAGTTTAAAAAACTTGGAGTGTGCAATGCAGGCAGATGTGCTCTGCAAATGTCTTGGCACTAGTGGGACTATAGCAAAGTCCAATAGCCACGTATAGGATGCCACTAGGTACACTGAGTGTTTGCTAGTATAATGGCTTCGTTATAATTTGTTGGAGTGTGCAACGCAGGCAGATGCGCTCTGCAAATGTCTTGGCCCTAGTGGGACTATAGCAAAGTCCAATAGCCACGTATAGGATGCCACTAGGTACAGAGTGTTTGCTAGTATAATGGCTGAGTTTAAAAACCTTGGAGTGTGCAATGCAGGCAGATGTGCTCTGCTAATGTCTTTGCACTAGTGGGACTATAGCAAAGTCCAATAGCCACGTATAGGATGCCACTAGGTACACTGAGTGTTTGCTAGTAAAATTGCTTAGTTTAAAAAACTTGGAGTGTGCAATGCAGGCAGATGTGCTCTGCAAATGTCTTTGCACTAGTGGGACTATAGCAAAGTCCAATAGCCACAGATAGGATGCCACTAGGTACACTGAGTGTTTGCTAGTATAATGGCTTAGTTAGAATGAGTTGGAGTGTGCAGAGGACAAGAGGGTACAGTGGCAGGATTGTGGTGCTCTGGGTAGAGGAATGGAAGCCTGCCTTTCTATTCCCTCCTAATGGTGAAATGCAGGGAGGAAATCCCTGACCTGGGCTACACAGACGCTGTTGCTGTTTGCAGGACCTGTCACCTATGGCTCTCTGACCCTGCCGGTACGAGCCCTTAAAAGGACTGCTAGAATGTGCTCTCCCTAAGCTGTCTAACGCTGTGTATGCAGCGCATACAGCTGTATCGGCGATAGGACAAAGGACGGAACTGCGACAGTGATGTCTGACACCAAAGACGCAGAAGGCAGATAATGGCGATCGTGAAGAAAATGTCCGGTTTTATAATGCAGGGACATGTGACATGCAGATCCTATCACACATGCCGTTGCTTCTCTGCCTCAAAGTCCACTTAGGTGTGTGTGTGTCTGTGATTGGCTGACATGCTGGCCAGCCCCACAAGACGCGCGCGCTTAGGGAAGGAAGACAAGAAAAAAAAAAAAGAAAATGGCGATCGCCATTATAGAAACAGCAGTGATCTGAAGGCGCTGTTCACGCACACTATACACTGAAATGTGATAATAGTTTGATTCACAGAGTGACTTACACTATTACAGCAGAAACCAAGCTAAGATTTAGCTGTTTTTTGGCTGCTAGAACCGTTCTCGAATGTTTCTAGAACTATCGAGCTTTTGCAAAAAGCTCGAGTTCTAGTTCGATCTAGAACATGCCCCAAAATCACTCGAGCCTAGAACTGGAGAACCACGAACCACGAACCGCGCTCAACTCTACTCATTTTTACTAAGCTATTATACTAGCAAACACTGAGGAAACTTAGTGGCATCCTAAAAGTGGCCGTTGGACTTCATTATTGTCCCACTGGTGCAAAGCTATTTGCGGCACCTCTGCATTGCATACTCAAACTCATTTTTACTAAGCCATTATACTAGCAAACACTGAGGAAACTTAGTGGCATCCTAAAAGTGGCTGTTGTACTCCATTTGTGCCCCACTGGTGCCAAGCTATTTGCAGCACCACTGCATTGCACATTCAAACTCATTTTTACTAAGCCAATATACTAGCAAACACTGCGGAAACTTAGTGGCATCCTAAAAGTGTCTGTTGGACTCCATTATTGTCCCACTGGTGCAAAGATATTTGCAGCACCACTGCATTGCACACTCAAACTCATTTTTACTAAGCTATTATACAAGCAAATACTGAGGAAATTTAGTGGCATCCTAAAAGTGGCTGTTGGACTTCATTATTGTCCCACTGGTGCAAAGATATTTGCAGCACCACTGCATTGCACACTCAAACTCATTGTTACTAAGCCATTATACTAGCAAACACTGAGGAAACTTCGAGGCATCCTAAAAGTGGCAGGTGGACTTCATTATTGTCCCACTGGTGCAAATCTATTTGCGGTACCTCTGCATTGCACACTCAAACTCATTTTTACTAAGCTATTATACTAGCAAACACTGAGGAAACTTAGTGGCATCCTAAAAGTGGCCGTTGGACTTCATTATTGTCCCACTGGTGCAAAGCTATTTGCGGCACCTCTGCATTGCATACTCAAACTCATTTTTACTAAGCCATTATACTAGCAAACACTGAGGAAACTTAGTGGCATCCTAAAAGTGGCTGTTGTACTCCATTTGTGCCCCACTGGTGCCAAGCTATTTGCAGCCCACTGCATTGCACACTCAAACTCATTTTTACTAAGCCATAATACTAGCAAACACTGCGGAAACTTAGTGGCATCCTAAAAGTGTCGGTTAGACTTCATTATTGTCCCACTGGTGCAAAGCTATTTGCAGCACCACTGCATTGCACACTCAAACTCATTTTTACTAAGCTATTATACAAGCAAATACTGAGGAAATTTAGTGGCATCCTAAAAGTGGCTGTTGGACTTCATTATTGTCCCACTGGTGCAAAGATATTTGCAGCACCACTGCATTGCACACTCAAACTCATTGTTACAAAGCCATTATACTAGCAAACACTGAGGAAACTTCGTGGCATCCTAAAAGTGGCTGTTGGACTTCATTTTTGTCCCACTGGTGCAAATCTATTTGCAGTACCTCTGCATTGCACACTCAAACTCATTTTTACTAAGCTACTATACTAGCAAACACTGAGGAAACTTAGTGGCATCCTAAAAGTGGCCATTGGACTTCATTATTGTCCCATTGGTGCAAAGCTATTTGCGGTACCTCTGCATTGCATACTCAAACTCATTTTTACTAACCCATTATACTAGCAAACACTGAGAAAACTTAGTGGCATTCTAAAAGTGGCTGTTGTACTCCATTTGTGCCCCACTGGTGCCAAGCTATTTGTAGCCCACTGCATTGCACACTCAAACTCATTTTTACTAAGCCATAATACTAGCAAACACTGCGGAAACTTAGTGGCATCCTAAAAGTGTCTGTTAGACTTCATTATTGTCCCACTGGTGCAAAGCTATTTGCAGCACCACTGCATTGCACACTCAAACTCATTTTTACTAAGCTATTATACAAGCAAATACTGAGGAAATTTAGTGGCATCCTAAAAGTGGCTGTTGGACTTCATTATTGTCCCACTGGTGCAAAGATATTTGCAGCACCACTGCATTGCACACTCAAACTCATTGTTACAAAGCCATTATACTAGCAAACACTGAGGAAACTTCGTGGCATCCTAAAAGTGGCTGTTGGACTTCATTTTTGTCCCACTGGTGCAAATCTATTTGCAGTACCTCTGCATTGCACACTCAAACTCATTTTTACTAAGCCATTATACTAGCAAACACTGAGGAAACTTAGTGGCATCCTAAAAGTGGCCGTTGGACTTCATTATTGTCCCACTGGTGCAAAGCTATTTGCGGCACCTCTGCATTGCATACTCAAACTCATTTTTACTAAGCCATTATACTAGCAAACACTAAGGAAACTTAGTGGCATCCTAAAAGTGGCTGTTGTACTCCATTTGTGCCCCACTGGTGCCAAGCTATTTGCAGCCCACTGCATTGCACACTCAAACTCATTTTTACTAAGCCATAATACTAGCAAACACTGCGGAAACTTAGTGGCATCCTAAAAGTGTCTGTTAGACTTCACTATTGTCCCACTGGTGCAAAGCTATTTGTAGCACCACTGCATTGCACACTCAAACTCATTTTTACTAAGCTATTATACAAGCAAATACTGAGGAAATTTAGTGGCATCCTAAAAGTGGCTGTTGGACTTCATTTTTGTCCCACTGGTGCAAAGATATTTGCAGCACCACTGCATTGCACACTCAAACTCATTGTTACAAAGCCATTATACTAGCAAACACTGAGGAAACTTCGTGGCATCCTAAAAGTGGCTGTTGGACTTCATTTTTGTCCCACTGGTGCAAATCTATTTGCAGTACCTCTGCATTGCACACTCAAACTCATTTTTACTAAGCTACTATACTAGCAAACACTGAGGAAACTTAGTGGCATCCTAAAAGTGGCCATTAGACTTCATTATTGTCCCATTGGTGCAAAGCTATTTGCGGTACCTCTGCATTGCATACTCAAACTCATTTTTACTAAGCCATTATACTAGCAAACACGGAGGAAACTTAGTGGCATTCTAAAAGTGGCTGTTGTACTCCATTTGTGCCCCACTGGTGCCAAGCTATTTGCAGCACCACTGCATTGCACTCCTCAAACTCATTTTTACATAGCCATTATACTAGAAAACACTGCGGAAACTTAGTGGCATCCTAAAAGTGTCTGTTGGACTTCATTATTGTCCCACTGGTGCAAAGCTATTTGCAGCACCACTGCATTGCACACTCAAACTCATTTTTACTAAGCTATTATACAAACAAATACTGAGGAAATTTAGTGGCATCCTAAAAGTGGTTGTTGGACTTCATTATTGTCCCACTGGTGCAAAGATATTTGCAGCACCACTGCATTGCACACTCAAACTCATTGCTAGTAAGCCATTATACTAGCAAACACTGAGGAAACTTCGTGGCATCCTAAAAGTGGCTGTATGACTTCATTATTGTCCCATTGGTGCAAATCTATTTGCGGTACCTCTGCATTGCACACTCAAACTCATTTTTACTAAGCTATTATACTAGCAAACACTGAGGAAACTTAGTGGCATTCTAAAAGTGACTGTTGGACTTCATTATTGTCCCACTGGTGCAAAGCTACTTGCGGCACCTCTGCATTGCACACTCAAACTCATTTTTACTAAGCCATTATACTAGCAAACACTGAGGAAACTTAGTGGCATCCTAAATGTGGCTATTGGACTTCATTATTGTCCCACTGGTGCAAAGCTATTTGCGGCACCTCTGCATTGCATACTCAAACTCATTTTTACTAAGCCATTATACTAGCAAACACTGAGGAAACTTAGTGGCATTCTAAAAGTGGCTGTTGTACTCCATTTGTGCCCCACTGGTGCCAAGCTATTTGCAGCACCACTGCATTGCACTCCTCAAACTCATTTTTACTAAGCCATTATACTAGCAAACACTGCGGAAACTTAGTGGCATCCTAAAAGTGTCTGTTGGACTTCATTATTGTCCCACTGGTGCAAAGCTATTTGCAGCACCACTGCATTGCACACTCAAACTCATTTTTACTAAGCTATTATACAAACAAATACTGAGGAAATTTAGTGGCATCCTAAAAGTGGTTGTTGGACTTCATTATTGTCCCACTGGTGCAAAGATATTTGCAGCACCACTGCATTGCACACTCAAACTCATTGCTAGTAAGCCATTATACTAGCAAACACTGAGGAAACTTCGTGGCATCCTAAAAGTGGCTGTTGGACTTCATTATTGTCCCATTGGTGCAAATCTATTTGCGGTACCTCTGCATTGCACACTCAAACTCCTTTTTACTAAGCTATTATACTAGCAAACACTGAGGAAACTTAGTGGCATCCTAAAAGTGGCTGTTGGACTTCATTATTGTCACACTGGTGCAAATCTAGTTGCAGTACCTCTGCATTGCACACTCAAACTCATTTTTACTAAGCTATTATACTAGCAAACACTGAGGAAACTTAGTGGCATCCTAAAAGTGTCTGTTGGACTTCATTATTGTCCCACTGGTGCAAAGATATTTGCAGCACCACTGCATTGCACACTCAAACTCATTGTTACAAAGCCATTATACTAGCAAACACTGAGGAAACTTCATGGCATCCTAAAAGTGGCTGTTGGACTTCATTATTGTCCCACTGGTGAAAATCTATTTGCGGTACCTCTGCATTGCACACTCAAACTCATTTTTACTAAGCTATTATACTAGCAAACACTGAGGAAACTTAGTGGCATTCTAAAAGTGACTGTTGGACTTCATTATTGTCCCACTGGTGCAAAGCTACTTGCGGCACCTCTGCATTGCACACTCAAACTCATTTTTACTATGCCATTATACTAGCAAACAATGAGGAAACTTAGTGGCATCCTAAAAGTGGCTGTTGTACTCCATTTGTGCCCCACTGGTGCCAAGCTATTTGCAGCACCACTGCATTGCACATTCAAACTCATTTTTACTAAGCCAATATACTAGCAAACACTGCGGAAACTTAGTGGCATCCTAAAAGTGTCTGTTGGACTCCATTATTGTCCCACTGGTGCAAAGATATTTGCAGCACCACTGCATTGCACACTCAAACTCATTTTTACTAAGCTATTATACAAGCACATACTGAGGAAATTTAGTGGCATCCTAAAAGTGGCTGTTGGACTTCATTATTGTCCCACTGGTGCAAAGATATTTGCAGCACCACTGCATTGCACACTCACACTCATTGTTACTAAGCCATTATACTAGCAAACACTGAGGAAACTTCCAGGCATCCTAAAAGTGGCAGTTGGACTTCATTATTGTCCCACTGGTGCAAATCTATTTGCGGTACCTCTGCATTGCACACTCAAACTCATTTTTACTAAGCTATTATACTAGCAAACACTGAGGAAACTTAGTGGCATCCTAAAAGTGGCCGATGGACTTCATTATTGTCCCACTGGTGCAAAGCTATTTGCGGCACCTCTGCATTGCATACTCAAACTCATTTTTACTAAGCCATTATACTAGCAAACACTGAGGAAACTTAGTGGCATCCTAAAAGTGGCTGTTGTACTCCATTTGTGCCCCACTGGTGCCAAGCTATTTGCAGCACCACTGTATTGCACATTCAAACTCATTTTTACTAAGCCAATATACTAGCAAACACTGCGGAAACTTAGTGGCATCCTAAAAGTGTCTGTTGGACTCCATTATTGTCCCACTGGTGCAAAGATATTTGCAGCACCACTGCATTGCACACTCAAACTCATTTTTACTAAGCTATTATACAAGCACATACTGAGGAAATTTAGTGGCATCCTAAAAGTGGCTGTTGGACTTCATTATTGTCCCACTGGTGCAAAGATATTTGCAGCACCACTGCATTGCACACTCAAACTCATTGTTACTAAGCCATTATACTAGCAAACACTGAGGAAACTTCGAGGCATCCTAAAAGTGGCAGTTGGACTTCATTATTGTCCCACTGGTGCAAATCTATTTGCGGTACCTCTGCATTGCACACTCAAACTCATTTTTACTAAGCTATTATACTAGCAAACACTGAGGAAACTTAGTGGCATCCTAAAAGTGGCCGTTGGACTTCATTATTGTCCCACTGGTGCAAAGCTATTTGCGGCACCTCTGCATTGCATACTCAAACTCATTTTTACTAAGCCATTATACTAGCAAACACTGAGGAAACTTAGTGGCATCCTAAAAGTGGCTGTTGTACTCCATTTGTGCCCCACTGGTGCCAAGCTATTTGCAGCACCACTGCATTGCACATTCAAACTCATTTTTACTAAGCCAATATACTAGCAAACACTGCGGAAACTTAGTGGCATCCTAAAAGTGTCTGTTGGACTCCATTATTGTCCCACTGGTGCAAAGATATTTGCAGCACCACTGCATTGCACACTCAAACTCATTTTTACTAAGCTATTATACAAGCAAATACTGAGGAAATTTAGTGGCATCCTAAAAGTGGCTGTTGGACTTCATTATTGTCCCACTGGTGCAAAGATATTTGCAGCACCACTGCATTGCACACTCAAACTCATTGTTACTAAGCCATTATACTAGCAAACACTGAGGAAACTTCGAGGCATCCTAAAAGTGGCAGTTGGACTTCATTATTGTCCCACTGGTGCAAATCTATTTGCGGTACCTCTGCATTGCACACTCAAACTCATTTTTACTAAGCTTTAATACAAGCAAACACTGAGGAAACTTAGTGGCATCCTAAAAGTGGCCGTTGGACTTCATTATTGTCCCACTGGTGCAAAGCTATTTGCGGCACCTCTGCATTGCATACTCAAACTCATTTTTACTAAGCCATTATACTAGCAAACACTGAGGAAACTTAGTGGCATCCTAAAAGTGGCTGTTGTACTCCATTTGTGCCCCACTGGTGCCAAGCTATTTGCAGCCCACTGCATTGCACACTCAAACTCATTTTTACTAAGCCATAATACTAGCAAACACTGCGGAATCTTAGTGGCATCCTAAAAGTGTCTGTTAGACTTCATTATTGTCCCACTGGTGCAAAGCTATTTGCAGCACCACTGCATTGCACACTCAAACTCATTTTTACTAAGCTATTATACAAGCAAATACTGAGGAAATTTAGTGGCATCCTAAAAGTGGCTGTTGGACTTCATTATTGTCCCACTGGTGCAAAGATATTTGCAGCACCACTGCATTGCACACTCAAACTCATTGTTACAAAGCCATTATACTAGCAAACACTGAGGAAACTTCGTGGCATCCTAAAAGTGGCTGTTGGACTTCATTTTTGTCCCACTGGTGCAAATCTATTTGCAGTACCTCTGCATTGCACACTCAAACTCATTTTTACTAAGCTACTATACTAGCAAACACTGAGGAAACTTAGTGGCATTCTAAAAGTGACTGTTGGACTTCATTATTGTCCCACTGGTGCAAAGCTACTTGCGGCACCTCTGCATTGCACACTCAAACTCATTTTTACTAAGCCATTATACTAGCAAACACTGAGGAAACTTAGTGGCATCCTAAAAGTGGCCGTTGGACTTCATTATTGTCCCACTGGTGCAAAGCTATTTGCGGCACCTCTGCATTGCATACTCAAACTCATTTTTACTAAGCCATTATACTAGCAAACAATGAGGAAACTTAGTGGCATCCTAAAAGTGGCTGTTGTACTCCATTTGTGCCCCACTGGTGCCAAGCTATTTGCAGCCCACTGCATTGCACACTCAAACTCATTGTTACTAAGCCATAATACTAGCAAACACTGCGGAAACTTAGTGGCATCCTAAAAGTGTCTGTTAGACTTCACTATTGTCCCACTGGTGCAAAGCTATTTGTAGCACCACTGCATTGCACACTCAAACTCATTTTTACTAAGCTATTATACAAGCAAATACTGAGGAAATTTAGTGGCATCCTAAAAGTGGCTGTTGGACTTCATTATTGTCCCACTGGTGCAAAGATATTTGCAGCACCACTGCATTGCACACTCAAACTCATTGTTACAAAGCCATTATACTAGCAAACACTGAGGAAACTTCGTGGCATCCTAAAAGTGGCTGTTGGACTTCATTTTTGTCCCACTGGTGCAAATCTATTTGCAGTACCTCTGCATTGCACACTCAAACTCATTTTTACTAAGCTACTATACTAGAAAACACTGAGGAAACTTAGTGGCATTCTAAAAGTGACTGTTGGACTTCATTATTGTCCCACTGGTGCAAAGCTACTTGCGGCACCTCTGCATTGCACACTCAAACTCATTTTTACTAAGCCATTATACTAGCAAACACTGAGGAAACTTAGTGGCATCCTAAAAGTGGCCATTGGACTTCATTATTGTCCCATTGGTGCAAAGATATTTGCGGTACCTCTGCATTGCATACTCAAACTCATTTTTACTAAGCCATTATACTAGCAAACACTGAGGAAACTTAGTGGCATTCTAAAAGTGGCTGTTGTACTCCATTTGTGCCCCACTGGTGCCAAGCTATTTGCAGCACCACTGCATTGCACTCCTCAAACTCATTTTTACATAGCCATTATACTAGCAAACACTGCGGAAACTTAGTGGCATCCTAAAAGTGTCTGTTGGACTTCATTATTGTCCCACTGGTGCAAAGCTATTTGCAGCACCACTGCATTGCACACTCAAACTCATTTTTACTAAGCTATTATACAAACAAATACTGAGGAAATTTAGTGGCATCCTAAAAGTGGTTGTTGGACTTCATTATTGTCCCACTGGTGCAAAGATATTTGCAGCACCACTGCATTGCACACTCAAACTCATTGCTAGTAAGCCATTATACTAGCAAACACTGAGGAAACTTCGTGGCATCCTAAAAGTGGCTGTTGGACTTCATTATTGTCCCATTGGTGCAAATCTATTTGCGGTACCTCTGCATTGCACACTCAAACTCATTTTTACTAAGCTATTATACTAGCAAACACTGAGGAAACTTAGTGGCATCCTAAAAGTGGCTGTTGGACTTCATTATTGTCACACTGGTGCAAATCTATTTGCAGTACCTCTGCATTGCACACTCAAACTCATTTTTACTAAGCTATTATACTAGCAAACACTGAGGAAACTTAGTGGCATCCTAAAAGTGTCTGTTGGACTTCATTATTGTCCCACTGGTGCAAAGATATTTGCAGCACCACTGCATTGCACACTCAAACTCATTGTTACAAAGCCATTATACTAGCAAACACTGAGGAAACTTCGTGGCATCCTAAAAGTGGCTGTTGGACTTCATTTTTGTCCCACTGGTGCAAATCTATTTGCGGTACCTCTGTATTGCACACTCAAACTCATTTTTACTAAGCTATTATACTAGCAAACACTGAGGAAACTTAGTGGCATCCTAAATGTGGCTATTGGACTTCATTATTGTCCCACTGGTGCAAAGCTATTTGCGGCACCTCTGCATTGCATACTCAAACTCATTTTTACTAAGCCATTATACTAGCAAACACTGAGGAAACTTAGTGGCATTCTAAAAGTGGCTGTTGTACTCCATTTGTGCCCCACTGGTGCCAAGCTATTTGCAGCACCACTGCATTGCACTCCTCAAACTCATTTTTACTAAGCCATTATACTAGCAAACACTGCGGAAACTTAGTGGCATCCTAAAAGTGTCTGTTGGACTTCATTATTGTCCCACTGGTGCAAAGCTATTTGCAGCACCACTGCATTGCACACTCAAACTCATTTTTACTAAGCTATTATACAAACAAATACTGAGGAAATTTAGTGGCATCCTAAAAGTGGTTGTTGGACTTCATTATTGTCCCACTGGTGCAAAGATATTTGCAGCACCACTGCATTGCACACTCAAACTCATTGCTAGTAAGCCATTATACTAGCAAACACTGAGGAAACTTCGTGGCATCCTAAAAGTGGCTGTTGGACTTCATTATTGTCCCATTGGTGCAAATCTATTTGCGGTACCTCTGCATTGCACACTCAAACTCATTTTTACTAAGCTATTATACTAGCAAACACTGAGGAAACTTAGTGGCATCCTAAAAGTGGCTGTTGGACTTCATTATTGTCACACTGGTGCAAATCTAGTTGCAGTACCTCTGCATTGCACACTCAAACTCATTTTTACTAAGCTATTATACTAGCAAACACTGAGGAAACTTAGTGGCATCCTAAAAGTGTCTGTTGGACTTCATTATTGTCCCACTGGTGCAAAGATATTTGCAGCACCACTGCATTGCACACTCAAACTCATTGTTACAAAGCCATTATACTAGCAAACACTGAGGAAACTTCGTGGCATCCTAAAAGTGGCTGTTGGACTTCATTATTGTCCCACTGGTGAAAATCTATTTGCGGTACCTCTGCATTGCACACTCAAACTCATTTTTACTAAGCTATTATACTAGCAAACACTGAGGAAACTTAGTGGCATTCTAAAAGTGACTGTTGGACTTCATTATTGTCCCACTGGTGCAAAGCTACTTGCGGCACCTCTGCATTGCACACTCAAACTCATTTTTACTATGCCATTATACTAGCAAATAAGAAAGCCGCGGAGACACCATCACGTGTTTCTCAACGCTGCCAGGAAACTAGCCAGGTCTTTCACCGGTAAGGAACAACCTAGGTAAGGGCAGTCTCCAGTCAAGGAGACCACCTATACCAAGCATGGTATTCATCCACAGACAGCTGTTTCGGGGTATTTGCCCCTCGTCAGTGTGGAGTAGGAATCTGGCTAGTGGGGGCAATGCCTAGTAAAAGACTACATAAGCAAGCATTGTTGACCTTAGGGAGATCAACATATCCACCGCGGAGACACCATCACGTGTTTCTCAATGCAGTGATTCTAGAGCAACGCCCCCTGGGAAGTATGCAAATAAGAAAGCCGCGGAGACACCATCACCATACCCCGAAACAGTTGTCTGTGGATGTTTACCATGCTTGGTATAGGTGGTCTCCTTGACTGGAGACTGCCCTTCCCGTGGTTGTTCCTTCCCGGTGAAAGACCTGGCTAGTTTCTTGGCAGCGTTGAGAAACACGTGATGGTGTCTCCGCGGCTTTCTTATTTGCATACTTCCCAGGTGGTGTTGCTCTAGAATCACTGCGTTGAGAAACACGTGATGGTGTCTCCGCGGTGGATATGTTGATCTCCCTAAGGTCAACAATGCTTGCTTAAGTAGTCTTTTACTAGGCATTGCCCCCACTAGCCAGATTCCTACTCCACACTGACGAGGGGCAAATACCCTGAAACAGCTGTCTTTGGATGGATGCCATGCTTGGTATAGGTGGTCTCCTTGACTGGAGACTGCCCTTCCCGTGGTTGTTCCTTCCCGTTGAAAGACCTGGCTAGTTTCCTGGCAGCGTTGAGAAACACGTGATGGTGTCTCCGCGGCTTTCTTATTTGCATACTTCCCAGGAGGCGTTGCTCTGGAATCACTGCGTTGAGAAACACGTGATGGTGTCTCCGCGGTGGATATGTTGATCTCCCTAAGGTCAACAATGCTTGCTTAATTATACTAGCAAACACTGAGGAAACTTAGTGGCATCCTAAAAGTGGCTGTTGTACTCCATTTGTTCCCCACTGGTGGCAAGCTATTTGCAGCACCACTGCATTGCACACTCAAACTCATTTTTACTAAGCCATTATACTAGCAAACACTGAGGAAACTTAGTGGCCTCCTAAAAGTGGCTGTTGGACTTCATTATTGTCCCACTGGTGCAAAGCTATTTGCAGCACCACTGCATTGCACACTCAAACTCATTTTTACTAAGCTATTATACTAGCAAACACTGAGGAAACTTAGTGGCATCCTAAAAGTGGCTGTTGGGGATCAGCAGGTTGCATGCCTTCTAAGCCTTGCCTAGCCTGGTCCTTTTTTGACATAGCAAAAGATCGCCCAAATCATGTGATATGTAAAATTTGTCGTGATTCCATTAGTAGAGGGCAAAACCTCAGCAGTTTGACAACTTCTTTCATGAATCGTCACATGAATAAATATCATATGTCCCAGTGGGAAGCTCACCATGCTGCAATGCGGCCTAGCGGAGCGAACCATCCACCGCCTGCCCCTTCCAGTGCATCCGCGCGCTCTTCATCTTCTAGGACTGTGGGGACAGCTGTCACACCTGGTTTTCCACGCACAACTTCCACCACTCTAACCGCAACAGGCAGTTTGCTTGGTAGGTCGTCAGTTGGTTTGGAAGGGGAAACAAGTGCGTATGTACAGCTCTCTCAGACATCGATAGCACCAACGTTGGATGAAGGCAACATCATGTTTACGCCTGCACTTTCCTCACAAACCTGCATTATTCCAGGGACACCCTACACAACATCGTCTACAGACAGCAGCCAGATCTCTGTCCCTCAGATGTGGACAAATAAAAGTCCATTACCTGCGACGCATGACAAAGCTAAGAGGTTGACTTTATCCCTCTGTAAGCTCTTGGCTACCGAAATGCTGCCTTTCTGCCGGGTGGACACACAGGATTTTAGAGACCTTATGTCTGTCGATGTGCCCCAGTACCAGATGCCCAGTCGCCACTACTTCTCTAACAAAGGTGTAGGTGTGCCTGCGCTACACCAGCATGTCGCACACAACATCACCGCTTCCTTGAGAAACTCTGTGTGTGAACGGGTGCATTTCACCACCGATACTTGGACCAGTAAGCATGGACAGGGACGTTACATGTCACTGACTGGGCACTGGGTAACTATGGTGATAGATAGTAAAGGGTCTGCTGCACAAGTCTTGCCGTCCCCACGACTTGTGTGTCAATCCTCTGTCTGTCCAACGTCCGCCACTGCTTCTGCCTCCACCTCGTCTGGGTCCTCCACCTCCGCCCCAAGCCTGCCTGGTCAGGCCACCAGCGTTCGCACTGCGCAGAAGGAATCACACAGCCCTCATTACTATGCTGGCAGCAGAGCGCAACGGCATCAGGCGGTTTTTAGCTTGCAATGTCTTGGAAATAAGAGTCACACAGCGGCTGAGTTGAAGGCAGCTCTGGAGACTGAGTTTGGTAAATGGTTGTCTCCACTCAACCTGCAGCCTGGTAAGGCTGTGTGCGACAATGCTTCAAACCTGGGTGCGGCCCTTCGCCTGGGCAAGGTGACACACATGCCTTGTATGGCTCACGTGTTGAACCTTGTTGTCCAGCAATTTTTAACACACTATCCCGGCCTAGATGGCCTTCTGAACAGGGCACGAAAACTGTCTGCTCACTTCCGCCGTTCAACCACCGCTGCTGAGCGACTTGCATCGCTCCAGAAGTCTTTCAGCCTGCCGGTTCATCGCCTGAAATGCGATGTGCCGACATGCTGGAATTCGACTCTCCACATGTTACAGCGACTGTGGCAGCACCGTCGAGCCCTGGTGCAATACGACATGACGTTTAGCCTTGGCCAACGAGATGCAGAGGTGGGGAAGATCACGCTGATGGAGTGGTCTCAGATCAAGGACCTATGCACTCTTCTGCACAGTTTCGACATGGCGACGAATATGTTTAGCGCTGACAATGCCATTATCAGCATGACAATTCCAGTCATTTACATGCTGGAGCACACGCTAAACAGTATTTGGAGTCAGGGGGTGGGACAACAGGAAGGGGAGGAACTACAGGAGGATTCATATGCGCAAGAGCCAACAACATCACCAAGGTGCAGACGTTCATCATCACCAACGCGGCAGGCATGGGACCATGGGGGACAGGGATCAACAAGGGCGCATGGTAGCAGGCGAAATGTTGAGGAAGGTGCAGAAGAACATGAAGAAATGGAGGACGAACTGTCCATGGACATGGAAGACTCAGCGGATGAGGGAAACCTTGGTCAAATTTCTGTTGAAAGAGGTTGTGGGGAGATGTCAGAGGAAGAAAGAAAGGTTGGCACCTCTATGCCACAAACACAGCGTGGACTTGGTCCGCATGGCTGCGCAAGACGCGAGCGCCTTCTTGCTGCACTACCTACAACATGACCCTCGTATTGTCAAAATTAGAAGTGATGATGACTACTGGCTTGCCACACTATTACATCCTCGGTACAAGTCCAAATTGTGTGACATAATTCCAGCCATAGAAAGGGACGCACGTATGCAGGAGTATCAGCAAAAGCTGTTACTCGATCTTAGCTCGGCTTTTCCACCAAACACCTGTGGTGCAGGGAGTGAATCTCCCAGTTGTAACTTGACAAACATGGGACGGTCTCGTCATCTTCAACAGTCTACCCATACCAGCAGCACCATATCTGGTGCTGGTAACAGCAATTTTATTGAATCTTTTCATAATTTTTTTAGACCATCCTTTGCAAGGCCACCAGAGACAACAAGTCTGACACATAGTCAACGGCTGGAGAGGATGATACAGGAGTATCTCCATCGATTCCATGACTTTGCAAATGGAGCCTTGCTCATTTTGGGCTTCAAATCTTGAAAAATGGCCAGAGCTCTCCACTTACGCCTTGGAGATTTTGTCGTGTCCAGCTGCCAGCGTTGTCTCTAACCGTGTCTTCAGTGCTGCTGGGTGTGTGCTGACAGATAAGCGCACGCGTCTGTCCAGTGACAATGTGGACAGACTAACGTTCATCAAAATGAACAAGTCATGGATCCACAAGGAATTTACTACCCCTGTGTCATCCTGGGGAGAGTAAATCCTTGTGGATTTGGAATGTGCTTGATGCAAATCTACCTGTGAAGTGTACAACTGGGGCACAATTGCTGCCACTGAAGGGGTGTGTGTGTGTGGGGCCCAATTTTTGGAAAAAAAGGGAGACTCCGCTTGGAGTAACCCTTGCTTACAGTGTTTTTAAAAATGATCCAAGATGAACAGAGCTGGGATCAGCACATACTTTGCTACCTACCCCTGTGTCATCCTGGGGACGGCTAAGTATGGCTTATTTTTGAATGTGCTTGATGCAAATCTACCTGTCAAGTGTACAACTGGGGCACAAGTGCTGCCACTGAAGGGGTGGGTGTGTGTGTGGCCCAGTTTTTGGAAAAAAAAGGGAAACTCCGCTTGGAGTAACCTTGCGGTGTTTTACATGATTTTAGAAGGGCATGCCATGCCTATATCTGTGTCTCATCCTCTTTTCCTTGTAACGCTGTTTTGTTTTCGCATGGGAATTTGTTCTTGTCACTTTCCCATGTGTTTGTGGTGTGTTGTGAGTTGTTTGTCACCTTTTGGACACCTTTGAGGGTGTTTTCTAGGTGTTTTTATGTGTTTGTGATTACCTCCCATTGTTTCTTATGCAGTTCGAGTGGTTCGCTGAACCAGTTCGCTGAACCGAACTCGAACGAGACCTCCGTTCAGCGAACCGAACTCGAGCCGAACCAGGCTTATTCGCTCATCTCTAGCCAGGGGTCTGGGAGCACCAGTTCTACACCTGTTTGTCAACTTGCTGTCTCTGGTGAATGTAGAAAGGCTGGTTCAGGCTTTGTTACAGGCCCTGTTCCAAGCATCCATGTTGCAGTGTTAAACTATTTGTAGTCTGTGCCAATTGTTATCACTCTTACTGTGGTCTGACTTTAATTTTTGGAAATGTGGAGATTCCAAGTAGGGTCTTCAAATTTTCTTTTGCTTATAGTGTCACTGGTCTAGGAGCACCAGCCCGATGCCTGTCTGTTATCTTGCTGTCTTTGGTGAAAGTAGAAATGCTGGTTGAGGCTTTGTTACAGGGTCAGTCCTACCCATCCATGTTGCGGTGTTTGCCTATTTGCAGTCTGTGCCAATTGTTGCCACTATTCCTATTGTTTGGCCTTTATTTTTGGAAATGTAGAGACTCCAAGTAGGGTCTCCAAATTGTCTTTTGACTGTTCTGGCAGGGATGTTGGAGCAAGAGGCCTAATCCTGTCACTCATTCACCGCTTGATTTTAAAAATGGAAATGCCAGGCCACATCCTGTGTGTCATGGACCATACCTGACTGCTGTGCAAAGACACTATGGAGAAATGGGGGGAAGCATTTGATGCCACTGTCCTGCTGTCTGCCTGAAATGTTTTTAAATTTCAAGACTCCAAGATGGGCCTCAAAGTTGTGTCTTGTTTTTACTGGCAGGGGTATGGAAGCAAAAAACCTAATCCTGTCACTCATTCACCTCTTGATTTTTAAAAAGGAAATGCCAGGTCACGTCCTGTGTTCTGCATGTAACTCTATTTTATAGAAAATTAGTAGACAAAAAATAAAAACTGTGTAGAAGCATAATTAAAATCCAGGAAACAAAAACAAAACAGAAAACAAGGCCACAACATAATTAAACTTTACCTGCCTGGCTCTTAAAAACACTAATCATTTAGCCTGGTTCTACTGCTACCAACTTCATTCACTCAGGTCATTATTTACAGTATTTTACACTATATACATTATAAACAAAATGAACAACTCTAAAACATATATAAACTACAAAGCAACCATATACACAAAACAACCAAAAGCAAAATCAACATATAAATACACCACACAAAATTATCACACAATTTTTATTTTTTTCCATGGTAAAAACACAGCAGACCTGTACTAGACATACTGACTAAACACACCACCCCGATCTACCCTGGCCACCAAGTTCAGGAAAAGTCCTCCGGGCTTGGATCAGACCCCAAAATCTTCCCCAGGTAGGAGCCTGGGCCAGGACAGGTCAGTCCTTTTAACACCACCCCAACCCCCTTCCCCCATTACCCCCATCCAACTTCTCTAACACCCTTGCACTAATAACCGTAACAACATTAACATAAATACGCGGGAACCACTTCATTTTGCACAAGCTTGGTGTTTGCAAAGCCTTTCCAACTGAGTTGTTTCAAGAAAAACTAAAATCTACTATGAGATAAATTTAGCTCTCTCCCAGGAAAGCTGGAGTACAACCTGACTAGTGCACCATAAAAGAAAAACCTCTCCAAAGACGAGAGGCCTTTGATGCTCCTAGTCGCTCATATTCCAAACCTTCACCAGGTCATCAAGTATGTTACTACATGCGTTTTCTACCAAGAGGACTTTGCTACCCGTCAAAACTAGACACCATGCATTCCAAGTGAAGTACCTAACTTCTATGCTAACTAATAATAAAGTGGTATGGTGCAGATCTCTAAATGCCCCAAAGGCCCACCCACCATAGGAGAGGCTGGCATGCGAGGCCAGCCTGTGGAAGCCCGCACCCTCTTGTACACCTCTATATTGAAGGGACAATGAAGCAGGAAGTGCTCCAATCTTTCCAGCATGTAAGTGTAACGGGGTGCCGGGGGTGCCTCGGGGGTTGAAGTCGTGGCCCCTTTTTGCGACAGGCTAACCCCCGGCACAGCCGTCACTATTGGGACAGGGGATTGTCTTGCGGGGCAGAGTGTGGATGAAGGAAGCACGTTGACAGACGCAGGAAGATTCTGCAGGCAGGCATCAGTTGAACCAAACGGGATTTTATTGCACATAGTTTCACAACAGGCTCAATGCACATATCTTGTAACAAGCAATCCCAATTCCTGACGGGGAAAAACTGCTCCTGTCTTCTCTTCTCAGGGGACCTTGCCCGGCTATTTCTAGTCTTCTTCACCCGGGCTCCCGCTCCGGCTACCACAGATTTGACCCACACAACTCTGCTTCACCGACTAGGACACTTTCTTTCTCCTTTCTTTTGCTAGCTGCCACCATAGCTCCCACACTCTGCCCCCGTTGCTCTTGCTCCCCCGTCCCGGACTCGACTATCTCAAACTCAAACTTTCTTCCCTACAGCACTCTCTCTCCCTCCCCTAAGCTGCCGGCTCCACCTCTCTCCTGCACTGTGTCTATGGGGACAGCCGTCCCACCAGGCCACTAGGGGGAAAACCCACTAATACAGTAAAAACACAATTTATCACTATCATTAATATTAACAGCTTTATCTACCCCCAGCGTGGGGTATCTTCAGGGGGGAAAACTACGCCTCTTTGTAAGGGGTCTGTCCACACCTTACATTCCTCCCCTCTTTTTGCCTTAGCCTCCCGGCAAGGCTCGCACCTGCAAAACACAATCTTAGAAGCAAGGCAATTTTTTTTATAAAACGTTAAAACTTTTGTGTAAAAACTAGAGTTGAGCGCGGTTCGTGGTTCGAGGTTCTCCAGTTCTAGGCTCGAGTGATTTTGGGACCTGTTCTACATCGAACTAGAACTCGAGCTTTTTGCAAAAGCTCGATAGTTCTAGAAACGTTCGAGAACGGTTCTAGCAGCAAAAAACCAGCTAAATCCTAGCTTGGTTTCTGCTGTAATAGTGTAAGTCACTCTGTGAATCACACTATTATGACATTTCAGTGTATAGTGTGCGTGAACAGCGCCTTCAGATCACTGCTGTTTCTATAATGGCGATTGCCATTTTTTTTTTTTTTTTCCTTGTCTTCCTTCCCTAAGCGCGCGTGTAGTGGGGCGGGCCAGCATGTCAGCCAATCCCAGACACACACACAGCTAAGTGGACTTTTAGCCAGAGAAGCAACGGCATGTGTTATAGGATGTCCATGTCACATGTCCCTGTATTATAAAACCGGACATTTTCCTCCAGGACGCCATTATCTCTTCTGCGTCTTTGGTGTCAGACATCACTGTCGCAGCTCCGTCCTCCTGAGTCCTATCGCCGATACAGCTGTATGCGCTCCATACACAGCGTTAGACAGCTTAGGGAGAGCACTTTCTAGCAGTCCTTTTAAGGGCTCAAACCGGCAGGGTCAGAGAGCCATAGGTGACAGGTCCTGAAAACAGAGACAGCGTCTGTGTAGCCAAGGTCAGGGATTTCGTCGCTGCATTTCACCATTAGGAGGGAATAGAAAGGCAGGCTTCCATTCCTCTAGCCATACCCACAATCCTGGCACTGTACCCTCCTGTCCTCTGCACACTCCAACTCATTATAACTAAGCCATTATACTAGCAAACAGTCAGTGTACCTAGTGGCATCCTAAACGTGGCTATTGTACTTTTGTGTAGTCACACTAGTGGAAAGATATTTGCAGCACGTCTGCCTGCATTGCACACTCCAACTTTTTTTAACTAAGCCATTATACTAGCAAAGAGTCAGTGTACCTAGTGGCATCCTAAACATGGCTATTGGACTTTGCTATAGTCCCACTAGTGCAAAGACATTTGCAGAGCACGTCTGCCTGCATTGCACACTCCAACTCTTTTTAACTAAGCCATTATACTAGCAAACAGTCAGTGTACCTAGTGGCATCCTAAACGTGGCTATTGGACTTTTGTCTATTCACACTATTGTAAAGATATTTGCAGCACGTCTGCCTGCATTGCACACTCCAACTCTTTTTAACTAAGCCATTATACTAGCAAACAGTCAGTGTACCTAGTGGCATCCTAAACGTGGCTATTGGACTTTGCTATAGTCCCACTAGTGCAAAGACATTTGCAGAGCACGTCTGCCTGCATTGCACACTCCAACTCTTTGTAACTAAGCCATTATACTAGCAAACAGTCAGTGTACCTAGTGGCATCCTAAACGTGGCTATTGTACTTTTGTGTAGTCACACTAGTGGAAAGATATTTGCAGCACGTCTGCCTGCATTGCACACTCCAACTTTTTTTAACTAAGCCATTATACTAGCAAACAGTCAGTGTACCTAGTGGCATCCTAAACATGGCTATTGGACTTTGCTATAGTCCCACTAGTGCAAAGACATTTGCAGCACCTCTACCTGCATTGCACACTCCAACTCATTATAACTAAGCCATTATACTAGCAAACAGTCAGTGTACCTAGTGGCATCCTAAACATGGCTATTGGACTTTGCTATAGTCCCACTAGTGCAAAGACATTTGCAGAGCACGTCTGCCTGCATTGCACACTCCAACTCTTTTTAACTAAGCCATTATACTAGCAAACAGTCAGTGTACCTAGTGGCATCCTAAACGTGGCTATTGGACTTTTGTCTATTCACACTATTGTAAAGATATTTGCAGCACGTCTGCCTGCATTGCACACTCCAACTCTTTTTAACTAAGCCATTATACTAGCAAACAGTCAGTGTACCTAGTGGCATCCTAAACGTGGCTATTGGACTTTGCTATAGTCCCACTAGTGCAAAGACATTTGCAGAGCACGTCTGCCTGCATTGCACACTCCAACTCATTATAACTAAGCCATTATACTAGCAAACAGTCAGTGTACCTAGTGGCATCCTAAAAGTGGCTATTGTACTTTTGTCTATTCACACTATTGTAAAGATATTTGCAGCACGTCTGCCTGCAATGCACACTCCAACTCTTTTTAACTAAGCCATTATACTAGCAAACAGTCAGTGTACCTAGTGGCATCCTAAACGTGGCTATTGTACTTTTGTGTAGTCACACTAGTGGAAAGATATTTGCAGCACGTCTGCCTGCATTGCACACTCCAACTTTTTTTAACTAAGCCATTATACTAGCAAAAAGTCAGTGTACCTAGTGGCATCCTAAACGTGGCTATTGGACTTTGCTATAGTCCCACTAGTGCAAAGACATTTGCAGCACCTCTACCTGCATTGCACACTCCAACTCATTATAACTAAGCCATTATACTAGCAAACAGTCAGTGTACCTAGTGGCATCCTAAACGTGGCTATTGGACTTTGCTATAGTCCCACTAGTGCAAAGACATTTGCAGAGCACGTCTGCCTGCATTGCACACTCCAACTCTTTTTAACTAAGCCATTATACTAGCAAACAGTCAGTGTACCTAGTGGCATCCTAAACGTGGCTATTGGACTTTTGTCTATTCACACTATTGTAAAGATATTTGCAGCACGTCTGCCTGCATTGCACACTCCAACTCTTTTTAACTAAGCCACTATACTAGCAAACAGTCAGTGTACCTAGTGGCATCCTAAACGTGGCTATTGGACTTTGCTATAGTCCAACTAGTGCAAAGACATTTGCAGAGCACGTCTGCATGCATTGCACACTCCAACTCATTATAACTAAGCCATTATACTAGCAAACAGTCAGTGTACCTAGTGGCATCCTAAAAGTGGCTATTGTACTTTTGTCTAATCACACTATTGTAAAGATATTTGCAGCACGTCTGCCTGCATTGCACACTCCAACTTTTTTAACTAAGCCTTTATACTAGCAAACAGTCAGTGTACCTAGTGGCATCCTAAACGTGGCTATTGTACTTTTGTCTATTCACACTATTGTAAAGATATTTGCAGCACCTCTACCTGCATTGCACACTCCAACTCTTTTTAACTAAGCCATTATACTAGCAAACAGTCAGTGTACCTAGTGGCATCCTAAACGTGGCTATTGGACTTTGCTATAGTCCCACTAGTTCAAAGACATTTGCAGAGCACGTCTGCCTGCATTGCACACTCCAACTCTTTTTAACTAAGCCATTATACTAGCAAACACTCAGTGTACCTAGTGGCATCCTAAACGTGGCTATTGTACTTTTGTCTATTCACACAATTGTAAAGATATTTGCAGCACGTCTGCCTGCATTGCACACTCCAACTTTTTTAAACTAAGCCATTATACTGGCAAACACTCAGTGTACCTAGTGGCATCCTTTAAAGTGGCTATTGTACTTTTGTCTATTCATACTATTGTAAAGATATTTGCAGAATGTCTGCCTGCATTGAACACTCCAACTCATTATAACTAAGCCATTATACTAGCAAACAGTCAGTGTACCTAGTGGCATCCTAAAAGTGGCTATTGTACTTTTGTCAATTCACACTATTGTAAAGATATTTGCAGCACGTCTGCCTGCATTGCACACTCCAACTTTTTTAAACTAAGCCATTATACTAGCAAACACTCAGTGTACCTAGTGGCATCCTAAACGTGGCTATTGTACTTTTGTCTATTCACACTATTGTAAAGATATTTGCAGCACGTCTGCCTGCATTGCACACTCCAACTTTTTTAAACTAAGCCATTATACTAGCAAACACTCAGTGTACCTAGTGGCATCCTAAACGTGGCTATTGTACTTTTGTCTATTCACACAATTGTAAAGATATTTGCAGCATGTCTGCCTGCATTGCACACTCCAACTTTTTTAAACTAAGCCATTATACTAGCAAACACTCAGTGTACCTAGTGGCATCCTAAACGTGGCTATTGTACTTTTGTCTATTCACACAATTGTAAAGATATTTGCAGCACGTCTGCCTGCATTGCACACTCCAACTTTTTTAAACTAAGCCATTATACTAGCAAACACTCAGTGTACCTAGTGGCATCCTAAACGTGGCTATTGGACTTTGCTATAGTCCCACTAGTGCAAAGACATTTGCAGCACCTCTACCTGCATTGCACACTCCAACTCATTATAACTAAGCCATTATACTAGCAAACAGTCAGTGTACCTAGTGGCATCCTAAACGTGGCTATTAGACTTTGCTATAGTCCCACTAGTGCAAAGACATTTGCAGAGCACGTCTGCCTGCATTGCACACTCCAACTCTTTTTAACTAAGCCATTATACTAGCAAACAGTCAGTGTACCTAGTGGCATCCTAAACGTGGCTATTGGACTTTTGTCTATTCACACTATTGTAAAGATATTTGCAGCACGTCTGCCTGCATTGCACACTCCAACTCTTTTTAACTAAGCCATTATACTAGCAAACACTCAGTGTACCTAGTGGCATCCTAAACGTGGCTATTGTACTTTTGTCTATTCACACAATTGTAAAGATATTTGCAGCATGTCTGCCTGCATTGCACACTCCAACTTTTTTAAACTAAGCCATTATACTAGCAAACACTCAGTGTACCTAGTGGCATCCTAAACGTGGCTATTGTACTTTTGTCTATTCACACTATTGTAAAGATATTTGCAGCACATCTGCCTGCATTGCACACTCCAACTCATTATAACTAAGCCATTATACTAGCAAACAGTCAGTGTACCTAGTGGCATCCTAAAAGTGGCTATTGTACTTTTGTCTATTCACACTATTGTAAAGATATTTGCAGCACGTCTGCCTGCATTGCACACTCCAACTCTTTTTAACTAAGCCATTATACTAGCAAACAGTCAGTGTACCTAGTGGCATCCTAAAAGTGGCTATTGTACTTTTGTCTATTCACACTATTGTAAAGATATTTGCAGCACGTCTGCCTGCATTGCACACTCCAACTCTTTTTAACTAAGCCATTATACTAGCAAACACTCAGTGTACCTAGTGGCATCCTAAACGTGGCTATTGTACTTTTGTCTATTCACACAATTGTAAAGATATTTGCAGCACGTCTGCCTGCATTGCACACTCCAACTTTTTTAAACTAAGCCATTATACTAGCAAACAGTCAGTGTACCTAGTGGCATCCTAAACGTGGCTATTGTACTTTTGTCTATTCACACTATTGTAAAGATATTTGCAGCACGTCTGCCTGCATTGCACACTCCAACTTTTTTAAACTAAGCCATTATACTAGCAAACACTCAGTGTACCTAGTGGCATCCTAAACATGGCTATTGGACTTTTTGTTTATTCACACAATTGTAAAGATATTTGCAGCACGTCTGCCTGCATTGCACACTCCAACTTTTTTAAACTAAGCCATTACACTAGCAAACACTCAGTGTACCTAGTGGCATCCTAAACGTGGCTATTGGACTTTTGTCTATTCACACAATTGTAAAGATATTTGCAGCACGTCTGCCTGCATTGCACACTCCAACTTTTTTTAAACTAAGCCATTATACTAGCAAACACTCAGTGTACCTAGTGGCATCCTAAACGTGGCTATTGGACTTTGCTATAGTCCCACTAGTGCAAAGACATTTGCAGCACCTCTACCTGCATTGCACACTCCAACTCATTATAACTAAGCCATTATACTAGCAAACAGTCAGTGTACCTAGTGGCATCCTAAACGTGGCTATTAGACTTTGCTATAGTCCCACTAGTGCAAAGACATTTGCAGAGCACGTCTGCCTGCATTGCACACTCCAACTCTTTTTAACTAAGCCATTATACTAGCAAACAGTCAGTGTACCTAGTGGCATCCTAAACGTGGCTATTGGACTTTTGTCTATTCACACTATTGTAAAGATATTTGCAGCACGTCTGCCTGCATTGCACACTCCAACTCTTTTTAACTAAGCTATTATACTAGCAAACACTCAGTGTACCTAGTGGCATCCTAAACGTGGCTATTGTACTTTTGTCTATTCACACAATTGTAAAGATATTTGCAGCATGTCTGCCTGCATTGCACACTCCAACTTTTTTAAACTAAGCCATTATACTAGCAAACACTCAGTGTACCTAGTGGCATCCTAAACGTGGCTATTGTACTTTTGTCTATTCACACTTTTGTAAAGATATTTGCAGCATGTCTGCCTGCATTGCACACTCCAACTCATTATAACTAAGCCATTATACTAGCAAACAGTCAGTGTACCTAGTGGCATCCTAAAAGTGGCTATTGTACTTTTGTCTATTCACACTATTGTAAAGATATTTGCAGCACGTCTGCCTGCATTGCACACTCCAACTCTTTTTAACTAAGCCATTATACTAGCAAACACTCAGTGTACATAGTGGCATCCTAAACGTGGCTATTGTACTTTTGTCTATTCACACAATTGTAAAGATATTTGCAGCACGTCTGCCTGCATTGCACACTCCAACTTTTTTAAACTAAGCCATTATACTAGCAAACAGTCAGTGTACCTAGTGGCATCCTAAACGTGGCTATTGTACTTTTGTCTATTCACACTATTGTAAAGATATTTGCAGCACGTCTGCCTGCATTGCACACTCCAACTTTTTTAAACTAAGCCATTATACTAGCAAACACTCAGTGTACCTAGTGGCATCCTAAACATGGCTATTGGACTTTTGTTTATTCACACAATTGTAAAGATATTTGCAGCACGTCTGCCTGCATTGCACACTCCAACTTTTTTAAACTAAGCCATTACACTAGCAAACACTCAGTGTACCTAGTGGCATCCTAAACGTGGCTATTGGACTTTTGTCTATTCACACTATTGTAAAGATATTTGCAGCATGTCTGCCTGCATTGCACACTCCAACTCATTATAACTAAGCCATTATACTAGCAAACAGTCAGTGTACCTAGTGGCATCCTAAAAGTGGCTATTGTACTTTTGTCAATTCACACTATTGTAAAGATATTTGCAGCACGTCTGCCTGCATTGCACACTACAACTTTTTTAAACTAAGCCATTATACTAGCAAACACTCAGTGTACCTAGTGGCATCCTAAACGTGGCTATTGGACTTTTGTCTATTCACACAATTGTAAAGATATTTGCAGCACGTCTGCCTGCATTGCACACTCCAACTTTTTTAAACTAAGCCATTACACTAGCAGACACTCAGTGTACCTAGTGGCATCCTAAACGTGGCTATTGTACTTTTGTCTATTCACACTATTGTAAAGATATTTGCAGCACGTCTGCCTGCATTGCACACTACAACTTTTTTAAACTAAGCCATTATACTAGCAAACACTCAGTGTACCTAGTGGCATCCTAAACGTGGCTATTGTATTTTTGTCTATTCACACTACTGCAAATCTATGTGCAGCACCTCTGCATGACACCCTCCTGCTCTGTTTTTAATAAGCTATAATGATAGCAAAAAATACTGCCATTTAGTGGCATCATAGAACTGGTTGTTGTATTCCATTAGTGCCCCACTGGTGCCAAGCTATTTCTTGCACCTGTGCAGGACACCCTCCTGCTCTGTTTTTAATAAGCTATAATGATAGCAAAAAATACTGCCATTTAGTGGCATCATAGAACTGGCTGTTGTATTTCATTATTGTCCCACTGGTGCCAAGCTATTTCTAGCACCTGTGCAGGACACCCTCCTGCTCTGTTTTTAATAAGCTATAATGATAGCAAAAAATACTGCCATTTAGTGGCATCATAGAACTGGCTGTTGTATTCCATTAGTGCCCCACTGGTGACAAGCTATTTATAGCACCTCTACATGACACCCTCCTGCTCTGTTTTTAATAAGCTATAATGATAGCAAAAAATACTGCCATTTAGTGGCATCATAGAACTGGCTGTTGTATTCCATTAGTGTCCCACTGGTGACAAGCTATTTATAGCACCTCTACATGACACCCTCCTGCTCTGTTTTTAATAAGCTATAATGATAGTAAAAAATACTGCCATTTAGTGGCATCATAGAACTGGCTGTTGTATTTCATTATTGTCCCACTGGTGCCAAGCTATTTCTAGCACCTGTGCAGGACACCCTCCTGCTCTGTTTTTAATAAGCTATAATGATAGCAAAAAATACTGCCATTTAGTGGCATCATAGAACTGGCTGTTGTATTCCATTAGTGCCCCACTGGTGACAAGCTACTTATAGCACCTCTACATGACACCCTCATGCACATTTTGCTACGCTAATGTTATAGCAAACTCATGGAATTCATTGCTGCATTTCATAATTCGGAGGGATAGAAAGTCAGGCTTCCTCTAGCTTTTCCTTCTGTTCATAGACAGCATCTCCAAGAGCAATTTCCCCTCCACGTCTAAGTGTGGAGAGGCAGCTAGTGCGCATGCGTGTGCCGATTTACCCCAGCTGCAGCCTAATTACAGTGTTTCGCCTAGTGAGTATGCTCAGCCTGACTGTGTTATTCCTGACGCTAAGTCTTCATTTCGGGATACAGCGCATGCTCCCACACTAAGTGTGAAAAGCCTCTTTGCACAGGTGCTTGCATTCCGTGCCGGGTCTAAGTCCTGTTTTGTGCCTAGACACCATGCTAAAGCTGATAGTCTTTTTTCAGAGACTGTATTTCATGCTACTGAGCATGCTCAGGCACTTCCTGCATCAGAGACTAGGTCCGGTAATGAACTCTTTGGCCCTGCCCCTGATGTGGGGGTCCCATATAGACCACAGGGCATCAGGTGTCCTCCCAAATGGCTTGCAGAGGCCCACCCCTATGACTTGTCACCGCATTATTGATGGTCAGACGATGACTGGTGAGGTGTTTGGGTCATGGCAGCCATGAGGTCATCATTGAAGTTGCGGTTCCAAATAGGACGCTACTTATGCCACTCATGACGTGTCACTTTACTTTTGTCTCCAGGAGGTGCATTGTGGTTCACCCTGGTTTGGGGCGGACCCAGGTTATAAAAGGGGCTGGAGCCAACAAGGAGGTGCGCAGTCTTCTATTATGCTACGAAAGAGCACACCTCCATGTGTTGAACCCATTGCGGCTTTAGGCCAGAGGTAGGCAGGGATAGGGTGTCGATGCAGGCCACCACCACAGTTGGTAACGCAGAACGGTTAAGACCAGCTCCTGTCCTACCAGTCCTGCTTGTGCAGCCCAGTGGCATTAACAGGCCTGCTGCTGCTGATGCGCCTGCTGTCCACAGGTGTGCCCCTACGCACACGGTCAGCGTACTCAATGGCCCCTGTGTTGTTAACAGGGAGTTCCTGGGCTGTGTGGGCATGTGGACCCTGTGACGCTAACAGGGCTCACAGTCTCCAGATCCGAATGGCGTCTAACTCGGTTCAGGCTACTATTAGTTTCATAGCCACACAGCTCTGTATCCTCCACCAAACCTTACAGTTGCCAACCTCTCCTTTTCCAACTGGGAGCACGGTGGACACTGACTGCTGATGGGGATATATACCTTTCTCTTTCTTTTCTTATTAATTTTCGTTATATAGCGGTAACATAGTATATACCACTTTATCCAAATCTGCCAGTCCCACTGTAACAGATGGTGTTTCTTCAGCAAATGTTACAGTTGCTTAACCACCAAATCCACGGACCCAAACTTTTTTCCCCTTTCCAACACACCTGTTCCCCTTTCCACCAGCATCTGTCCTTTTTCAACTCATTTTGGTATATGACCAAAAGTGCAACTCTGCAGGGACACCGTACTCAACGCCATCTCAGCACAGCAGCCAACCCTCGGTCCCTCCGATGTGGACAAGTAAAAGACCATTTCCTCCTATCCATGACAAAGCGTTGAGATTCACTCTGTGCAGCACTGGTGTTTAGTGGAAAAGTAGATCTAAGATTGCGTACCACATTCTGCAGATACTCCTGTATACGTGCGTCCATTTCTATGGCAGGAATTAGTTTGCCAAATTTTGTCTTGTACCGGGGATCTAACAGTGTGGCAACCCAGTATTCAGGATTACTTCGAATTCATACAATCCGAGGGTCATGTAGGTAGTGCAGCAAGAAGGCGCTCATGTGTCTTGTGCATCCAGGAGGACCAAGTCCTTGGTGTGTTGGTGGCAGAGAGGTGAGAATCGTGCATCCTTCCTCTGCCCTCTCCCCACAACCTCACACAACCGAAATGTGAGCAAGCTCTCACTCATCTGCTTAGTCTTCCATGCCCATCGCCAGTTCGTCCTCCATTTCTTCATGGGCTCCTGCACTTTCATCAACACTTTTTGCTGATACTATGCGCCCTTGTTAATCCCTCTCCCTCACCATGAATGCCGCATAGGTGCCGCTGACCATCTGGACCTCGTAGATCTTGTTATTCCTTCCGCATATGACTCCTCCTGTACTTCCTCCCCTTCCTCTTGTCCCAACACCTGACTCCGAATAATAATTACAGTGTGCTCCATCATGTAGATGACCAGAATTGTCACGCTGAGAATGACATTGCCAGTGCTAAACATCTTCGTCGACATTTGTAAACTGTGTAGCAGGGTGCATAGGTCCTTGATCTGACACCACTCCAGCAGCGTGATCTGCACCACCTCTTGATCAAGTTATCCCAGGCTATATGTCATACCGTATTTCAGCAGGGCTCTGCGGTGCTGCCACACACGCTCCAACATGTGCAGATTCCAATTCCTGCGTGTCGGAACATCGCATTTCCGGCGTTTAACTGCCAGACCCTAAGACTTCCGGAGTGATGAAAGTTGTTGAGCTGCTGTGTGCGCACGATGTAAGTGAGCACATAGCGAGCGTGCCCGCTGCACAAGGCCATGTAGGCCGGGATGGTGTTTTAAAAATTGCTGGAGAATTCGGTTCAACACGTGAGCCATACAAGGCACGTGTGTCACATTGCCCTGAGGATGGCTCGCAGCCAGGTTTGCATCATTGCCGCACACGGCTGTTAAGTCACCAACGGAGTCCGCTCCGTCAATTTGTACTCCGGTCGCCAGGTGACAATGTGTTCCTTTCATGAATAGTGCTGATGATGGGAGAGGAGTCGATGCCAGCGGCGCAGGTGGACGCAGGTTATGCTCACCCACTGGGCTGCATTACCTTGACAGATGCAGAATCTCTGGCTGAATGTAGCTGGTGGGTATCTCACAGATGAAATACCATCATTCAGCTACAACCAATGGGAAGACACCACACCCTTTTTTATGCCCATCCTGTCTGCAGACCACTGCCAGACATAGCTATGACCTCTGGTTACTTTTACCCCCAGTTCAGTTTTATGATTTTGTGTGCTTGTTACCTGACTACTTTTCCTGCTTGCTGTTTATGTACCTTGTTGGCCGATCCGCATTTCACCTCTGCTTGTTTTCTGATTAAGTCCTGGCCGTCCCATTCTGTTCCTGTTCCTCAATTAATGTTTTGACCCTGCCTGACTACTATTCTCTGGAACTGCAGCCTTCCATAGGTATTAATCACATTGGGCCCTGTGCAATTCCTAATCCCTGTATAGGGGTTAAAGGGTTTCAGGGTTCTAGGGGTCCTGCTTGGTGAGTGGCTTCCCTCTAGCCTATCATTAACAGCCCATCTGAGTGTGTGGATCAAGGAAGGCGTTACACCGTGCTCTCTGTAGAAGGCCATGTGGTCCAGGATAGTGCTTTAAAAATTGCTGGACAACCAGGTTCAACACGTGAACCACACAAGCCATGTGTGTCACATTGTCACAGCGAAGGGCCGCACCCATGTTTGCATCATTGTCGCACCCGGCCTTCCCTGGCTGCTGGTTGAGTGGAGACAACCATTGATGAAACTCGGTATCCAGAGCTAACCGTCCACAACTTCTCAGCGGTGTGACTCACATTTCCCATACATTTCAAAGTAAAACTTTGACCACCTGATGGCATTGAGCTCTGCTGCCAGCATAGTAAGGAGGTGTGTGGTAGTGCTTGTGCGCAGTTACAAGGAAGGGTGGCCTGACCACACAGGGTTTGCGCCAAGGTGGAGGACCCACACGAGGTTGAAGAGGCAGAAGCAGTGTATTAACTTCTACATACAGAAGAAGGATTGAAACAACTCGTGGGGACGGCAAGACTTGGACAGCAGACCCTTCTCCATCTCTCACCATAGTTTGCCAGTGCCCAGTCAGTGACATGTAATGACCCTGTCTATGCTTACTGGTCCAAGTATCTGTGTTGAAATGCACCGTGTCGCACACAGAGTTTCTCAAGGAAGTGGTGATGTTGTGTGCGACATGCTGGTGTAGCGCAGGCATGCTGTTCTTGGAGAAGCAGTGGTGATTGGGCATCTTGTACTGGATCACAGCGACAGACATAAGGTCTCTTAAATCCTGTGTGTCCACTAGGCGGAAAGGCAGCATTTCGGTAGCCAACAGCTTACAGACGGATAGAGTCAACCTCTTCGCTTTGTCATGGGTCGCAGGAAGTGGCATTTTATTTGACCACATCTGAGGGACAGAGATCTGGCTGCTGTGTGTAGACGGTGTTGAGTAGGGTGTCCATGGAAAAATGCAGGTTTGTGAGGAAAGTGCAGGCGGAGACATGATGTTGCCTTCATCCAACGTTGGTGCTATCGATGTCTGAGAGAGCTGTACACACTCACTTGTTTCCCCTTCCAAACCAACTGACGACCTACCAAGCAAACTGACTGTTGCGGTTACAGTGGTGGAAGTTGTGGGTGGAAAAACAGGTGTGACAGCTGTCCCCACAGTCCTAGAAGATGACGAGCGCGCGGATGCACTGGAAGGGGCAGGCGGTGGATGGTTCGCTCCGCTAGGCCGCATTGCAGCACGGTGAGCTTCCCACCGGGCCATATGATATTTATTCATGTGACGATTCATGGAAGAAGTTGTCAAACTGCTGAGGTTTTGACCTCTACTAAGAGAACCATGACAAATTTTACAGATCACATAATTTGGGCGATCTTTTTCTATGTCAAAAAAGGACCAGGCTAGGCAAGGCTTAGAGGCCATGCGACCTGTTGATCCACCCCGAATAATGCTCAGAGGCAGAGTGGTGGCTGAGGATGTAGTTGTAGACGTGCTACCAGTGCTCCGACTCTGTCCAGGAAGGCGCAAGGTAACTTCGTCGTCGGTTGCATCCTCCTCCACCACCTCTGTTGACCTCCTCGAGTGTCTGACTGTGGGTTGACAGTAGGTGGGATCTAGAACTTCATCATCAATTGTTGTGTTTGCACTCCCCTCCCCCTCAGAACGAGCCTCTTCTTGCCCTGACCGAATATTTAAGTTGTCATCCCAATCGGGTATCTGCGTCTCATCTTCATCAGTATGTTCCTCATTGTCTATAACCACAGGTGTTGGAAAGGCAGCATTTTGGTAGGCAACAGTTTGCAGATGCTGAAAGTCAACCTCCAAGCCATGTCATGCCCTTCTAAAAGCATGTAAAACACAGCGAGGGGACTCCAACCACAGTCTCCCTCGTTTCCACTAACTGGGCCACACACACCCCACTTGACTGGCATCGGTTGACCCCCCTTTTGAAAAAGAAAAAGATGCTTTGCATGAAGCACTCTCAAAAATACGCGTGCCTTTCCCGTCCCCTGCTGACCCAGGGGAAGAAAAGTCCTCTGAGAGCCATGACTTGTTCATCTTGGTTCTTTTAGAAACACAGCGAGGGGACTCCAACCACAGTCTCCCTCGTTGACACTAATTGGGCCACACACACCCCACTTGACTGGCATCAGTTGACCCCCATTTTCAAGATGAAAAAGATGCTTTGCATGAAGCACTCTCAAAAATACGCGTGCCTTTCCCGTCCCCTGGCTGACCCAGGGGAAGAAAAGTCCTCTGAGAGCCATGACTTGTTCATCTTGGTTCTTTTAGAAACACAGCAAGGGGACTCCAACCACAGTCTCCCTCGTTGACACTAATTGGGCCACACACACCCCACTTGACTGGCATCAGTTGACCCCCATTTTCAAGATGAAAAAGATGCTTTGCATGAAGCACTCTCAAAAATACGCGTGCCTTTCCCGTCCCCTGGCTAACCCAGGGGAAGAAAAGTCCTCTGAGAGCCATGACTTGTTCATCTTGGTTCTTTTAGAAACACAGCGAGGGGACTCCAACCACAGTCTCCCTCGTTGACACTAATTGGGCCACACACACCCCACTTGACTGGCATCAGTTGACCCCCATTTTCAAGATGAAAAAGATGCTTTGCATGAAGCACTCTCAAAAATACGCGTGCCTTTCCCGTCCCCTGGCTGACCCAGGGGAAGAAAAGTCCTCTGAGAGCCATGACTTGTTCATCTTGGTTCTTTTAGAAACACAGCGAGGGGACTCCAACCACAGTCTCCCTCGTTGACACTAATTGGGCCACACACACCCCACTTGACTGGCATCAGTTGAGCCAATTTTCAAGATGAAAAAGATGCTTTGCATGAAGCACTCTCAAAAATACGCGTGCCTTTCCCGTCCCCTGGCTGACCCAGGGGAAGAAAAGTCCTCTGAGAGCCATGACTTGTTCAACTTGGTTCTTTTAGAAACACAGCGAGGGGACTCCAACCACAGTCTCCCTCGTTGACACTAATTGGGCCACACACACCCCACTTGACTGGCATCAGTTGAGCCAATTTTCAAGATGAAAAAGATGCTTTGCATGAAGCACTCTCAAAAATACGCGTGCCTTTCCCGTCCCCTGGCTGACCCAGGGGAAGAAAAGTCCTCTGAGAGCCATGACTTGTTCATCTTGGTTCTTTTAGAAACACAGCGAGGGGACTCCAACCACAGTCTCCCTCGTTGACACTAATTGGGCCACACACACCCCACTTGACTGGCATCAGTTGAGCCAATTTTCAAGATGAAAAAGATGCTTTGCATGAAGCACTCTCAAAAATACGCGTGCCTTTCCCGTCCCCTGGCTGACCCAGGGGAAGAAAAGTCCTCTGAGAGCCATGACTTGTTCATCTTGGTTCTTTTAGAAACACAGCGAGGGGACTCCAACCACAGTCTCCCTCGTTGACACTAATTGGGCCACACACACCCCACTTGACTGGCATCAGTTGACCCCCATTTGCAAGATGATAAAGATGCTTTGCATGAAGCACTCTCAAAAATACGCGTGCCTTTCCCGTCCCCTGGCTGACCCAGGGGAAGAAAAGTCCTCTGAGAGCCATGACTTGTTCATCTTGGTTCTTTTAGAAACACAGCGAGGGGACTCCAACCACAGTCTCCCTCGTTGACACTAATTGGGCCACACACACCCCACTTGACTGGCATCAGTTGAGCCAATTTTCAAGATGAAAAAGATGCTTTGCATGAAGCACTCTCAAAAATACGCGTGCCTTTCCCGTCCCCTGGCTGACCCAGGGGAAGAAAAGTCCTCTGAGAGCCATGACTTGTTCATCTTGGTTCTTTTAGAAACACAGCGAGGGGACTCCAACCACAGTCTCCCTCGTTGACACTAATTGGGCCACACACACCCCACTTGACTGGCATCAGTTGAGCCAATTTTCAAGATGAAAAATATGCTTTGCATGAAGCACTCTCAAAAATACGCGTGCCTTTCCCGTCCCCTGGCTGACCCAGGGGAAGAAAAGTCCTCTGAGAGCCATGACTTGTTCATCTTGGTTCTTTTAGAAACACAGCAAGGGGACTCCAACCACAGTCTCCCTCGTTGACACTAATTGGGCCACACACACCCCACTTGACTGGCATCAGTTGACCCCCATTTTCAAGATGAAAAAGATGCTTTGCATGAAGCACTCTCAAAAATACGCGTGCCTTTCCCGTCCCCTGGCTGACCCAGGGGAAAAAAAATCCTCTGAGAGCCATGACTTGTTCATCTTGGTTCTTTTAGAAACACAGCGAGGGGACTCCAACCACAGTCTCCCTCGTTGACACTAATTGGGCCACGCACACCCCACTTGACTGGCATCAGTTGACCCCCATTTTCAAGATGAAAAAGATGCTTTGCATGAAGCACTCTCAAAAATACGCGTGCCTTTCCTGTCCCCTGGCTGACCCAGGAGAAGAAAAGTCCTCTGAGAGCCATGACTTGTTCATCTTGGTTCTTTTAGAAACACAGCGAGGGGACTCCAACCACAGTCTCCCTTGTTGACACTAATTGGGCCACACACACCCCACTTGACTGGCATCAGTTGAGCCAATTTTCAAGATGAAAAAGATGCTTTGCATGAAGCACTCTCAAAAATACGCGTGCCTTTCCCGTCCCCTGGCTGACCCAGGGGAAGAAAAGTCCTCTGAGAGCCATGACTTGTTCATCTTGGTTCTTTTAGAAACACAGCGAGGGGACTCCAACCACAGTCTCCCTCGTTGACACTAATTGGGCCACACACACCCCACTTGACTGGCATCAGTTGAGCCAATTTTCAAGATGAAAAAGATGCTTTGCATGAAGCACTCTCAAAAATACGCGTGCCTTTCCTGTCCCCTGGCTGACCCAGGGGAAGAAAAGTCCTCTGAGAGCCATGACTTGTTCATCTTGGTTCTTTTAGAAACACAGCGAGGGGACTCCAACCACAGTCTCCCTCGTTGACACTAATTGGGCCACACACACCCCACTTGACTGGCATCAGTTGACCCCCATTTTCAAGATGAAAAAGATGCTTTGCATGAAGCACTCTCAAAAATACGCGTGCCTTTCCCGTCCCCTGGATGACCCAGGGGAAGAAAAGTCCTCTGAGAGCCATGACTTGTTCATCTTGGTTCTTTTAGAAACACAGCGAGGGGACTCCAACCACAGTCTCCCTCGTTGACACTAATTGGGCCACACACACCCCACTTGACTGGCATCAGTTGACCCAATTTTCAAGATGAAAAAGATGCTTTGCATCAAGCACTCTCAAAAATACGCGTGTCTTTCCCGTCCACTGGATGACCCAGGGGAAGAAAAGTCCTCTGAGATCTATGTCCACATTGTCAGTGGACAGACACGTGTGCTTATCTGCCAGCAGACCCCCAGCAGCACTGAAGACAGGTTCTGAGAGAATGCTGGCTGCAGGACACGACAAGATCCCCAAGACTATCCCCTACCCTTGCAAACTTCAAACGGAACCTGAAAACGCACCTGTTCCGAAATGCCTACAATCTACAATGAACTCGCTGCCGCCCGACCACCGTGCGGAGCTGCCGCCCGACCACCGTGCGGAGCTGCCGCCCGACCACCGTGCGGAGCTGCCGCCCGACCACCGTGCGGAGCTGCCGCCCGACCACCGTGCGGAGCTGCCGCCCGACCACCGTGCGGAGCTGCCGCCCGACCACCGTGCGGAGCTGCCGCCCGACCACCGTGCAGAGCTGCCGCCTGACCTACACCCCACCTATTGTCTCCTCTCCATAATCCTATAGAATGTAAGCCCGCAAGGGTAGGGCCCTCTTCCCTCTGTACTAGTCTGTCTACTGTAACTTGTATACGTATTTTGTATGTAACCCCCTTCTCATGTACAGCACCATGGAATTAATGGTGCTCTATAAATAAATAATAATAATAATAATAATAAAAGGCGTACGTGGCGAGCTCAGGCAATTTATCCAGATTGGAAGCCTAAAATGAGCAGGGCTCAAGTTGCACAATAATGGAATCGATGTTTCCTTGCATATACTCATATATCTGTGTGTCCTCCTCTTTTTCCTTGTCCAGCTCTTTTGTTTTCGCATGAGTATATGTCCTTGTCACTTTCCCATGTGTTGTGAGTTGTTTGTCACCTTTTGGACACCTTTGAGGGTGTTTTCTAGGTGTTTTTCTGTGTTTGTGATTGCCTGCCATTGTTTCCTATTGGCTCGAGTTCGGTTCGTCGAACGTTCGATGAGCCGAACTCGAACGGGACCTCCGTTCGGCGAACCGACCTCGAGCCGAACCGGGACCGGTTCGCTCATCTCTAGTAAAAACACAATCAATGGGCGCACAAGTCCGGCGCCCGGAGTCCCTCCAAGGGAGCTCCCGGTCTTTGCAGCAGGTTTGCCCGGAGGCCTTCAACAGGCGCTCCCGGTCTTGGCTGGTTTTCTGCCCGGAGACTTTCACAGCACTCCCGGTCTTTGTAGGCAGAGAGCAAAGATAATAAGAGTCTCCGTCAACATCACAGAGGGAGTCCTTGCACAGTCCGGCATCAGGCTCCTTCCGGGCTCAGTAACTTGAACGTGGTTACAAACTTTAAATCTTCACCGGTTCCTTCAACAATACCGGTTCTTAGCACAGATATGTCCCCCACCTCCGGTCGCTGTGATTCACACGGGGTGGTAAGCTCGTAGCCATTCGGCCCGCTGGGCCCTCACATAATCGGAGAGGGACTGGCCTGGCAAGCGGCGCAGCCTCCGGAACGGTTCATAGTTAACCGGTGCCTCCGATTCTTCCGGCTCCGGCTTTGGCCCCTCGGCTCCCGGCGGAGGTGACGGGGTAGCTGGATGGGACGGCTGTGGACTTCCAATGACGACCACCGGGTGCGTCACCATACTTTGACGAATCGCCAATACCACCGGCGTCCCCTTTTCTGGCTCAGCTAGCAGTCCTGTGATGACTTCTGGCGACACTGCCAGCGTTTTTTTCGGCCGGCAAGTCTCAGCCAGCACCGGTCTCTGTTGTGTACGTCTCCGGTACTGACACTCTTCCCACTCAATCTCTTGTTGCCACTGTGCGGCCTCTTGGGCAGTGGGCATCCGGGTCACTCCCACGGCAAATAGGCCCCTACTTCTCTCCGGAACTTTACTTTCTCCCCCGGGTACAGTGTATGGAGGCGTTGAGGTAACCCTTCAATGTCCAAATTGACCCGGTTATAAAAAAAATGATCCCCGGACTCGTCGTCTTCAATGAACCCGTAGCCTTCGGCCTGATTGAACTTGACCACGGTGCCAACGGTACACTGCCGATAAAAAACTCTTCGCTAAGGGGACCGGCCATCATCTCATGGGCCACGGTCTCGGCCAGTAACCTTTTTTGCACGGGATCTGTTTCAGGCGGCGGGGACTGTCGTCGGGTCAGGGGCGCCGGCTTCACCGGCTCCCAGAAAAATCCCCACTCATCTTCCTCTAACTCCGGGGCATGTTGCTCTCCCGGGGCCGGAACTTCTGTGGGGGCTGGATGTCCCACCTTGACTGGCGTAACTACCTCCGGACTCTGGAGGGGTGTTCCCAGGGTTTCGCTTCCCGGCTGTAGTTGCGTCTTGTAGGTGGCCCGGACTTCAGTGGATGTTTCACCGGTCACGGCATCCCATGAAGTGACCCACGTTACTTTTGCGGGCCGCTCCGGACCTCCTGGCACAGTCGGTAGCTTAATGGTAAGTGCCTCCTCGGCTGCAGTCTGCCTCGGGCGTCCTCTTCCAAAGCTGGTTGCCACTAGCGCGCCCACTGCAGCTCGCTGCTTTGCCTGGGTCTCCATCTCACTCTGAGTCAGTCGCTGAGTTGGCATCTTATGCAGCCCTTCCTGTAATGGTGCCGGGGATGGTGGAGATGCTGGGGAAGGTGGAGGCGGGCCTTCTTTTCCCGCTCTTGTATACACTCCACCCCCAGTCTCGCACATCAAATCGGCCCAGCATAGGCGACACTTTTTTTCTGTAACGCCGCCCTCTTCACATGTCTTCAGCAACATCTTGGGGCCAGCACCTCCCCTCTTTGGGCGGCGCACTCTGTACTTCTTTTTCTTCGCCGGCCAGCTCAGGGTTCTTCGCTTGGCGCCAATTCTTCGCGCACTCGCTGTATTCGTGAAGATGGCGGCCATCTTAGCGCCATCTTGTGCCTGATCCAACGCCTTAGGCACCACTTGGTCTTCACATTCAGGGATCGGGACCCCCCGCAGATAGTCCGCATCCTGCCGACTACGCCACATGTAACAGGGTGCCGGGGGTGCCTCGGGGGTTGTAGTCGTGGCCCCTTTTTGCGACAGGCTAACCCCCGGCACAGCCGTCACTATTGGGACAGGGGATTGTCTTGCGGGGCAGAGTGTGGATGAAGGAAGCACGTTGACAGACGGAGGAAGATTCTGCAGGCGGGCATCAGTTGAACCAAATGGGATTTTATTGCACATAGTTTCACAACAGGCTCAATGCACGAATCTTGTAACAAGCAATCACAATTCCTGACGGGGAAAAACTGCTCCTGTCTTCTCTTCTCAGGGGACCTTGCCCGGCTACTTCTAGTCTTCTTCACCCGGGCTCCCGCTCCGGCTACCACAGATTTGACCCACACAACTCTGCTTCACCGACTAGGACACTTTCTTTCTCCTTTCTTTTGCTAGCTGCCACCATAGCTCCCACACTCTGCCCCCGTTGCTCTTGCTCCCCCGTCCCGGACTCGACTGTCTCAAACTCAAACTTTCTTCCCTACAGCACTCTCTCTCCCTCCCCTAAGCTGCCGGCTCCACCTCTCTCCTGCACTGTTTCTATGGGGACAGCCGTCCCACCAGGCCACTAGGGGGAAAACCCACTAATACAGTAAAAACACAATTTATCACTATCATTAATATTAACAGCTTTATCTACCCCCAGCGTGGGGTATCTTCAGGGGGGAAAACTACGCCTCTTTGTAAGGGGTCTGTCCACCCCTTACATAAGCACAACTCTTGTGAGGACAATTCCTGTTGCTGCAGTTCCTATATTTCAAATTGTCACTCACATACACCTTACCCTGGAAACAGCGCCAAGTCAATTCCCGAAACTTTGTGGGCATCTGACTAGAATTTAATAACCACAAGCACACCTCCAGATCCTGACGTGAGCAGTCCCTGTGGTTCAGCCTTTTTTGAAAATACGTTGACAAGATTCTCTCATCGAGTAACTTTCTCAACATAGTCCTTATCTCTCACCATCCCAGACCCCACCAGCGGATTACCTTCAGAACCTGGGTAACGTAAGCCGGAAGATGTCCATGGAGTGTGCAAAGATCCTTCATTCGCCTTCCTGTCTCCCATTTCTGATAGAAGGGCCAAAACCACCCACTGAACCCCCAATGTCCCTGAGGAGCCCTCTCTTTCCAGAGGTTTGAGATGTTAGCTTTTAGAAAGGTGTCCACTAACAACAGGGCTGACCATACCTAAACGCCCTAGTCTCCATGTGCGATAAGTTACCTCCCGCTTGGCTAGGTTCAGCCTACTTCCCCATAATAGTTGGAAAAACAGATTGTAAACCCACCTTCAGAGAGGCTCTGGCAAAATGCAGACACTGCCCAAATAAATCAGCAAAAGCAGGAAGCTTTTGCACAGGGTTACCTTTTCCCTCAGGGTCAAAGTCAAACCCTTCCAACAGTCCACTTTCTCAGAGGCACACTGATTCTGCCATCCCAATTTTTCTCTTGGGAAACAATCTGGCCAAACTTGATGCCCAGGACTTTGGCAAATTTCTGGGGCTCTAGGAGAATGTCTGGAAAACTAAAATCAGGCTCTTCTCCACCCAGTCAGAGACTTGTCCCGATTGATCTTGGACTCGTATGCGCTGCACTTCTGACATCACCTTCCATGCCTCCCCTTTCCAAGGAGAAAAAGACCATGATGTCATCAGCATAGACCAAGAATACAAAAGGGGGGGGGAGATCGGCACCACTATAAAAAAGATCATTGTAAATAGTTCAATGCAAGCACAAAATTTAATGCTAAGCAGAAAGAGGGAGAAAAAGTGCTGCAACTGCCCCAGAACTAATAAAAGGTGACTCCACACACTTGTTTAGGAAAATATAAACAATGCATAATTTTATTACACAAATACATACCTAAAACTATTAAAAAGGAGAGACATCATCCACCAGGATGAAGACATCCTAATGCCAAATACACATAACCTAATAACTACTACAAATGAAGTAAGAAAGAATATAAATGTCAGAGGTGTGTTGAAAAGAGCAAATAGACCCATATGTTATGCCAAAGGCTTCCTCTGCAGTGACTTATACTCACTTAATTTCTCAGGTCATACTGGTCCTTTTATGTCTAGTAAATATACCTTGCACAATTGTGTGATAGGTTGATTAGTTGATCTTTCTTAGACGATGTCAGTATGTCCTATTAGTTATTAGGTTATGGGTATTTTGAATTAGGGTGTCTTCATCCTGTTGAATTATGTGTGTGGAGTCACCTTTTATTAGTTTTGGTGCATTTGCCGCACGTTTTCTCCCTCTTTCTGATCAGCATAGGCCACTACCCTCAGGATGGTATTCTATGTGCTAGCGCTGCCCTTCTGCACCCCTGCCACACACCCACGATGTATCCTTCTTACAATCGCAAAAGTGTAAAGCAGAGGGCTAAGAGGACAACCCTGATGAACACCTGACCCGGCCATCAAGGGTCATCCAACCCAACCATTTACCAGCAGAAAACTCTCAGCACCTTTATATAATATTTTTAGCCAGTCCATGAAACCCCCAGCAGACTATACCTCAGCATTGTGGACCAGAGGTACTCATGATCAATGCATTTAAAAGCTTTGGCCTGGTCCAAGGACAACATGTACTGCTTCAGAGGCCCACCCAACCCTGCTCTACGGCCTACTGGACACTGAGAACAGCTCTAAAAGTGCTACGGGCAGGAACAATGCAGTGCTGGGACCCCAAAATGAGCTGTGGTGCAAATTTCATCAAGCTAGTAAGGAGCACTTTTGCCAGGACCTTCCTATCCACACTGAAAAGTGCTATGGGTCACCTATTCTCAATGTGTGATGGGTCTTTCTTTACCCTTTGACGGAAGGATCAAATCAGACCTCCTTATTGACCTTGGTAAAGTGCCCAAGGAAAGACACTTATTAAATACCTTAATTAACAAGGGACTAAAGAGTCCTTAAGACCTTGTAAAACTCAGATGTTAAGCCATCCAGACCTGGTGATTTTTGGGGCTGAAGCATATCAGCCAGTCTTACTTTTTCTACTTTGATCTCTTCCTTCAAAATGCCAAGTTAGGGGTCTACCCTTTTCATGAGAACAGCATCAGTCAGGAAAGCTGACACCTTCTCTCAATCTAGCTCCTTCCTCCCCAAGAGGAGAGAGTAGTAGCATCTGACCACTTCCAAAATCCCTGGTTTGGACCATACAAACGATCCTGTACCATCCTTGAGACCCACAACCACCTTACTATTTACTGACATCCTGCAGTTATTATAACTGTCAGGCAAGCAGTTCCCAAAATTCCTCTCTAAAAACAAAAATGTTTGTCTATCATAGCGACACCTCCTGAGCAAGGTTTCCACTCTGGAGATTTCCTCATGGTCACCTCTAATCGAGATAAGGTTCTCACATTTCATACTCAGGCTCTGATACAGACGATCTCTGTTCAGGCTTCTGAGGTTGGAAAGCTGTAGGAAGAACCTCGCCACCTGATGTTTGAACATCTCCCACCGCTCTAACTTGCTGTTACAAAGGCCGAATAATCGTACCTAGCTCTGAAGACATTCCCCAAAGGACCGTCTTACAGCTGTTTCTTCCAGGAGTGATGAATTCAGCTTCCTCACGGTTCTTTTCATCCAAGGGGTCTCAGCAGCAATATATCCTTGACCTAGTCTGGCTACTTTTAAAGAAAGTGAACCTCACGCCTGGGTTATTCTTGATGTGGATATTCACCAGGCGAGCCTCACAAACTAAACTGTTCAACGCAATGCTGTCGTAACCTTGCCGGTCTCTGGAACTTCCTCTATCTTGCAGCCTAAAGACATTATTGAAGTCTCCCCCAAAAACCACCTGCTGGCTAGAACACAGAAATAGTTTCATCCTCATAAAGAGACTTTTGTGGTTCCACTTAGACAGAGGACTGTAAATGTTTATGAGCCGAAGCTCCTGTCCCTTCATGAGCAAACCTAAAATTAAGCACCTCTCAATTTCCAACTCAATTACTAGTCGGCATGTTACATTTGCAGTTTTAAAAGATAACCGCCACCCCGCTATACGGCCCGGCCACAAGAGACCAGTAGGAGAAACCATGCTTCCACTCCTGCCTTGCTTTACACAAGGATGACAGATCCGTCAACCTGGTCTGACGCAAAAATAAAATGTCAGCACAAAAACAGCCGAAAAAAATCAAAGGCCGCATATTTAGCTGCATCTGATTTTGTGCTGGCAACATTAATAGTCGCCAGCGTTAACGGGTTGATTAAGTTCTAGAGCCACTTTCTTCCCACCCCCCAGCAATGCCATCCTCCTCAGAGGAAGATGTCCCCTTTCCTCATTTCAGACACACAGACACATCCATTTTGTCTTTTTTAGCCATGTACTCCCTTTTCGCGCCTTCATCCGGCGGTTTCGGAACAGCCTCCTCCCTTGGAGGGTTCCTTCAGCGAAGGAGACCCAGCATCCTTTAAGATCCTTATGTTCTTGTCTGCTTCCCCTGGCACCACAGCCTCCTTCTCCCCACCTGAATGGCAAGTAGAGATATGACACAGGGCATGGTAATGATTGGAGAAGCTTACCAGAGGCAGGGTGGCTAAAACCTCCCTAGGTTCTCCGGACTTGGCACTTGTTTCAGTGGGTTTCATTGGATTCCTCCAGAATTGGAGTCCCCAAAGGGTTCCACTCCAGGGAAGGAGTCCTGCGAACAATATTACTGGGTCTCCTCTTTCCTCTGCTTTACCCTTGTTACCCTTCTTTCTCTTCTCTTGCCATTTTGTCGCATCCTCATCCTAACACTTACTGGATGAGGACTGGAGGTGTCGGCCTCCTCCTCTCGACTTAACCTCCTCACCTCTTCATCCAGCTAACCATCCTAGACCTCAGCTGCTTGTGTGATAGAGTTATGGAACAGAGACATAATTCTCAGTCCCCTGTTCTTGCCTTCTCACCTTTGAGGGGGGCACCTTTTTGCTCTTCACTGGTCCCTTGTCCCTTTCACCTTTGCTAGTATCTTCCCCAGCAGAGTCTGACTAAGGCTACTTTCACACATCAGGTTTTTCCCATCAGGCACAATCCGGAAAAAATGGTTAAAACGGATCTGCATCATCCGTTTTATCCCCATTGATTTCTATTGTTGCCGGATTGTGCCTGATCACCTTGCGTTGCATCCGGCTTTTTCCGGATATGGCTTAATTAATGAATGCGGTGGCCGCATGCAACGTTTTTTGTCTCATAAAAAAAACGCACAGCGCCGGGTGCGGCGCTGTGCGGCATGGTGCATAATGAAAGTCTATGCACGCGGAATCCGGTGGCATGCATCAAACGCCGGAAGCATGTACCGGATTCGGTTTTTACTTCTGAGCATGCCCAGAAGTGATTCTCTGGTCTAAGAAAATCGGTGTGAGTGGAGTGCGATAAAACATCGCAATCCCCTCGGACCAATTCTAGCCTGTGTGTCAGCACACATGAGCGATTATTTTTTCGGACTGTCCTAATCGGACTGAGAAAACAATCGCAGCATGCTGAAACTGTAATGCGAGACTCTTTTCTCTCGCACCCATTCAAGTGAATGGGGCGAGAAAAAAATCGCACTGCCCTCGCGGTACTCCGGTGTACCGGCATGCAGAGCAAGAGTCGCAATAGCTGGCTACGGAGGAGAGAGGGAGATAAATCCCACCTTCCCCTCCTCTGTACCGGCCCGCCCCTCCTGACAGCCGGCCTGCCCCCCCGCAGCTGAGGTCCGCTTGCACAGTCGGACCGCACTCAGACGCAGGAACACTAGCATGACACTCGGCTCCTGCTGTGCTGCCAGCACGAGCCGAGTGTCATGCGAGCATCGCAGTAGTGCCCCGTGTGGCCCCAACCTCTCTCACACTCACACTCACACTCACTGACTCACTCACTGACTCATTCACTCACTCTCACCCACTCACCGATCACCTGCGCGGTGCTGCACGGCTGTGACACTCTTCTGGAAGCTTCTCCTGATTTGAAAATGCCGGCTGCCCATTATTCAATCTCGTATTCCCTGCTTTCCCCGCCCACCGGCGCCTATGATTGGTTGCAGTCAGACACGTCCCCACGCTGAGTGACAGCTGTCTCACTGCAACCAATCACAGCCACCAGTGGGCGGGTCTATATCTTGCAGTAAAATAAATAAATAAATAATTACAAAAAAACGGCGTGTGGTCCCCCCCAATTTTGATACCAGCCAGGGTAAAGCCACACGGCTGAAGGCTGGTATTCTCAGGATGGGGAGCTCCACGTTATGGGGAGCCCCCCAGCCTAACAATATCAGCCAGCAGCTGCCCGGAATTACCGCATGCATTAGATGCGACAGTCCCGGGACTCTACCCGGCTCATCCCGAATTGCCCTGGTGCGGTGGCAATCGGGGTAATAAGGGGTTAATCATGGGAGGCGTCTATGAGACACCCCCAATGATTAACCTATATGTGAAAGTAAATAAACACATACACCCAAAAAATACTTTATTTGGAATAAAGGACAAAAAAACACCCTCTTTCACCATTTTATTAAAATCCCCAAATACCCCTCCAGGTCCGACGTAATCCACGAGGTCCCGCGACAATTTCAGCTCTGCTACATGAAGCTGACAGGAGCGGCCGTGGAACACCGCCGCTCTCTATCAGCTCCACGCAGCAACTGAGGGAGTCGCGCTGTCAACGGTGACGTCACTGAGGTAATGTCGGGGTGTGCGGTGATGATGATGATGATAATGCGTGCTGGAGTGCCGGGGTGTGTGCAGTGATGATGCATGCGGGAGTGCCGGGGTGTGTGCGGGGATGATGCGTGCGGTAGTATCGGGATGTGTGCGGTAATGCTGCGTGCGGGAGTGTTGGAGTGTGTGCGGGGATGATGCGTGCGGGAGTGCCGGGGTGTGTGCGGGGATGATGCGTGCGTGAGTGTCGGGGTGTGTGCGGGGATGATGCGTGCGGGAGTGTCGGGATGTGTGCGGGGATGATGCGTGCGGGAGTGTCGGGGTGTGTGCGGGGATGATGCATGCGGAAGTGCCTGCATGTGTGCGGGGATGATGCATGCGGGAGTGCCGGTGTGTGTGCAGTGATGATGCGTGCGGGAGTGCTGGGGTGTGTGTGGGGATGATGCGTGTGGGAGTGCCAGTGTATGTGCAGTGATGATGCGTGCAGGAGTGTCGGGGTGTGTGCGGGGATGATGCGTGCTGGAGTGTCGGGGTGTGTGCGGGGATGATGCGTGTGGGAGTGTCGGGGTGTGTGCGGTGATGGTGCGTGTGGGAGTGTCGGGCTGTGTGCGGGGATGATGCGTGCGGGAGTGCCTGCGTTGCGGGGATGATGGGGTCTCTCCCTCTCTCTCAGCTTTAAAAAAAAAAACGGATCCGTTTTTTACTGGATCCGTTGCTTCAGTTTTTACACACTCTGACACTGATCCGTTGCATCAGGCACAAACCGGATTGTGCCTGATTGCAAAAAACTGATGTGTGAAATTAGCCTTATCCTGAAAGACACTCGCTAGGAGAAGGACCAAATTGATGAAGGAACATGGACAGAGGCTGAAAGGGTGACCAAGATTCCCACACAGTTTACACCTAAATGGCCTTACACGTTTCGGAAAGGTGGTCATGTGCCCCGGACAACACACACTTCAGCACTTTACAACCGGCGCTGAAGTGGGTGGGACTGCCGCATTTGTGACATACTTTTGGCTGCTCCCAGTAGTGGATCATGATCCTATCCCTACCCAGCAACATTGAGGAAAGGATGTGGGTAACTGTTTTTCCCAAAACCTTCAATTTTACCAAGAAAGTCCAGGACCCTTTCCAGAAACCGAATTGGAGGGTAAGAAGAAGATGGAGGCCTGGATGAGAGCGCAGCTTGCCCTGCTGGGTTGTGGCAGTATCAGTGGCCGTGTGACCCACAGGGTAATCCGATACCTCAAACATAAGCATGGCTATGGGTTCTTCCAGTAAGATGGGACCGGAGAGAAGGTGTACATCAATGCCAGCTCATTGTGCGAAGGATCCGCTCCTACCTAGATGGACCGGGTCTGCTTTGTGAAAGAGGATGGCCCCTGACCTTGGTGAATGTGGCTAAAGGGGTGCACTCAGCCATGTACGTTAAAGTGGCAGGGTCCCAGACCACCTGTCTGTAAAGTTTGGCCGCTAGTTTGGCGGTGTAAGGAGAAGAGCCGGATCCGGATGACTTTCCCAAGTTGTGCCTGTTGCACCTCCAAACAGGACTGTTCTACTTTCTGTGGGGATAGATCATGAGTCTTGGCTCCTGAAGATGGCCCAAGCAGCCAAAAGTACTTTTTGTTCATTTGTTCATCCTCCCTTTTTCTGTTGTGCATGTTGCACTCCCCTCTGCTGGAATGCTGAATGGCTAAGCTGGCGCTGAATCAATTTGCCCCACCAAGTGTACACTGCATCTTGCCACATGGACACAGTCTTTTGCCCAAGGACATTTCCCTTTTTGCCCCAAAGACTTTGCCCTCATTTCCCCAAGGACTATTTCCCATAGAACTTTCTCTATGTCTGGTGTTGTTTATCCTGTACTGGCGTACATAGTCTTCTTTAATTAAGAAATGTCTATGGGTCTTTGTAAAAGTCCTCTTATGCATGGAATATAACAATATTACAAGGGACCAGTATAGCTGTAACCACAAAGATTGAAATTAACAGGGAGCTGATGACTCCAGTCCATTTACCGACTCCCTTTTCCAGAAGATTGATGAAGTAGTCATTAATTCTGGACTTCTCTGCTAGTTCTTCTAAAGGGCTTGTAAGACCCTCCTGTGACTTGGTACATTTCACATACGGTACACTTCCCTTCTCTGGTAGCAGCATTTCTAATGCCATTCTCTTTTGTCATAATATTAAGGATGTGAGACTCAATTGCTCTGCAATACCCTTCACTGCATCTCCAATACAGTTTACAAACCTCTGCTGAGTATAGTGCATATACTTTATCCAATCTACATTCTTGTTAATTGTAGGCCACCAGAGAAGTAGTTAATCAAACCCTACAACCACCTGATTTCTACCCTTGATCTCATTGGGTACTCCCCTAGGAACTCCAGTAGTGTCGATTTAGACTCAGTTGTCGAAGGTCCCTCCTGGAGCAGACCTCTTATTTCTAAAGGCCACGTCACACTAAGCAACATCGCTAGCAACATCGCTGCTGAGGCACGACTTGCTAGCGATGTTGCTGTGTGTGAAATCCAGCAACAACCTGGCCCCTGCTGTGAGGTCGCTGGTTGTTGCTGAATGTCCTGGACCATTTTTTAGTTGTTGCTCTCCCGCTGTGAAGCACACATCGCTGTGTGTGACAGCGAGAGAGCAACAACTAAATGTGCAGTGAGCAGGGAGCCGGCTTCTGCGGACGCTGATAACCAATGTAAATATCGGGTAACCAAGAAGCCCTTTCCTTGGTTACCCGATATTTACTTTCGTTACCAGCGTCCGCCGCTCTCACGTTGTCAGTGCCGGCTCCCTGCTCCCTGCACACATAGCCAGACTAGACATCGGGTAATTAACCCGATGTGTACTCTGGCTAGGAGTGCAGGGAGCCAGCGCTAAGTGGTGTGCGCTGGTAACCAAGGTAAATATCGGGTTGGTTTGCCGATATTTACCTTACTTACCAAGTGCAGCATCGCTTCCACGCGTCGCTGCTGGCTGGGGGCTGGTCAGTGGTTGCTGGTCAGATCTGCCTGTGTGACAGCTCACCAGCAACCCGTTGTAGCGACGCTCCAGCGATCCCTGCCAGGTCAGGTTGCTGGTGGGATCGCTGGAGCGTCACTTAGTGTGACGGTACCTTAAGCCATTCGTGGGTCTTCATAGTGTCCTTGAGATAATGAAAATTATCTATTGTAAATAAGCTGGAGGGCATAGGATCTGAACCAACATACAACTCCCACTCCAGTCCATGGGGAGTCTAGGCCTGTGTGACGCCCCTGACTCTATCAGGGTGTCACAGGGATCTGCACACCTTTCTCTTTTGGTGCAGAACTCATCCTCCATGGTTCTGGGATCCTAACTCTGGTATTGCTTACATCAGCACTCAAATCATAACCACACCGCACACCACACCCTGTCAGGCACACCAGTGGGTGGTCTAGCTGGAAAAGGGCCACCCGCCTAGGGGTCAGGCAGACTGGTGGGAGGGACATAGTCAGTTCAGGAGTAGCTCCCAAAGAGTGAGGAGCTGGGAGTAATAGCTCCCTGGAGTCGAGTAGTAGCCCTCAAAGAGTGAGGAGCTGAGAGAGTTGTAGCTCCTTGGGTGATGTTGGTTAGGTCGCAGATGGTGGTCTGGGACCGGAGGAGTCGGAGACCCGGTCGCAGGGTATTGGAAAATGGTGCCCAGACTTAGTTTTGGAGAATGGTTGGCACTGGAAAGTCCAGTAACCGGACCGGTACTGAGCACGGCGGGACACTGGACCCTAGATTAGGGAGTAGCTTCACGCAACCTGGTAATTCACCTGTGGAGGATAGTCTCTTTATGAACTTTCCCCAAGAGCTCAGAGATTGAAGGCACCAACACAACGAGGGGGATAGGGCTTTCCAGCTTATGCGGCCCACTGAAATCCCAAGTGTCATCCATCGAGAGCACAGCTCCACTATTTAAATTAGGGAGCAGGACCCTGACTGCTTCAGGCCGAGGGGGTAACTCAGAAACATCTAAATACAAGTGCAAGGAGGCAGGCTCCAGACCACTAAGCAATACCAGCGGGAACTGATTCCCGGACGGGCTCCCCGGAGTGGCAGTGGCCCCCAGAGACTTGGTTTACTCCTGTGTCAAAGTCTGCTTAATGGTTGTACCAACATCCACACAGCCTGAGGCTAGCGCCACACATCCCTGCTGCCGGCACGTGTTTGTCATTTTTTACACGTACCGGCGGCACGGAGACACGTTAACCAATGCTACCCTATTGTAGCAGGCACACACACGTAAAACCACACGGAACGTGTGTCCGTGTGCGTTTGTACGTGTGTGCGTTTTTCAAAGCGCTGACATGTCAGTGTTTTCTCCGGAAGCACGGGTGTCACACGGCCCGCACCCGTACCACACGGGTGTAGTGTGGATGCGGTCCCGTGTGACACGCGCCGGAGAAAACACACATGTCAGTGAAAAAAACAAAAAACATTAACTCACCTTCTCCAGCCCTCCTGTCTCTGCCGCTGCTGCCTCTTGCTGCCGACCGCCGCTCATTATTCTCATTGAATATTCACTTCACTGCCTGGCAGCAGCAGCAGCGGGGAGACGGGAGGGCTGGAGACCGAGGATCAGCACCACGGACAGCAGCGCGGACATCAGGAAGGACCAGGTGAGTATGATAATTACCGGTTCTACGTGTGCTATCGCGGATAGCACACGTAGAACACACGTGTCACGCACGTACCAGAGACACGTACTTACCTGCACGCAACACGCAGGGAAAATACGTGTCTCTCGGCACGTGCGTGATTTTCACGTGAGTGTGGCAGAAGCCTGAGTGAGTGCACTGCTTCCCCTGTGTCCTGCCTGCCCGCATAGCCTTCACAATGCTTCCCGCCACCTATATCTCCAGAGTCTCGAGGCCTCCCCTACCCGTGGAGGGAAGACCATATGGCTGCCCCACTCTATCTCTCCCAGGTACTCCAATCGGCAGCGGTGGTACTCCCCTTACTGCGAAACACGGGTGGCGTCACAGACACTTTTCCCCTGCAAATAACCCCCCTTACATTTTAGAGTGGTCGCAAGCCCCCGAGTCCGGAGACCCTCGAGCCACAGCGATCCTGGATCCGAGCGGTCCACCTGCTGCAGGGGCGGCACATCTGAGCTTCCTATCCCCACACAATCAGCATAGGTCAGCTTGAGCTGCAGTCTGATGCAAGAATCTTGATAATAAATAGTTACTTGAGCTCTGGGTGACATTGAGGATCTCCATAGTAGTAGTAGCAATAGTTATAACTCAATTCTTATCTACCAGTTTGTGGCTTTGTGGCCAAGCTAAACAAGTATAGTTACCAGAGTGGCAGTGCAAAGTGGCAGTACAGAACACAGTAACAGGGCAGAGTTCCAGGGCAGAGTGAAAGTGCAGAATGATGGGGAAAAATGGCAGGTTGGAGTAGCAGGGCAGAATGACAGGGCAGAGTAGCAGAGCAGAATGACAGGGAAAAGTGGCATGGCAGAGTGGCAGGGCAGAACAGAGTGACATAGAAGAGTGTCAGTGCAGATAGACAGAGCAGAGTGGCAGGGCAGAGTGACATGGAAGAGTGGAAGTGCAGAGTGGGAAGGCAGAATGACAGGGCAAAGTTGCAGGGCAGACTGTGAGGGCAGAACAGAGTGGCATAGAAGAGTGTCAGTGTAGATAGACAGAGTTGAGTAGCAGGGCAGAGTGACAGGGAAGAGTGGAAGTGCAGAGTGGGAAGGCAGAATGACAGGGCAAAGTGGCAGGGCAGAGTGGCAAGGCAGAACAGAGTGGCATAGACGAGTGTCAGTGCAGATGTGACGCCCTGGACTAGCCAAGTAGTCACAGGCAGACCCTCGCACTACACCTGTCCCCCAATAAGATAACATCAGCCAACCATAAAAACCTAGTCACCTCCCTCAGTGCTTGATGAACACACCGGGGGGCGGAGCCAGGTGGTTGTCCACGCCCACCGAGGATTTCTGAGGGCCTGAGGCAGGAAAACACAGTTGAGTTGTCAGTTGTGGTCAGGTGAGTTCAGTGGTAGTTGAGTGAGGAGTGAAGGAGTCTGACAGGTGCCGGGGTTGGAGCCCGGGCACCCTTTGGCTAGGAGGCATATGGTGGCCTTAGCCTGCAGGAGCTGGGAAGACGTCTCGGTGGAACCGTGGTGGACCGGGACTGGGTAGTGGCCTGTCGGTACCGACCCGGGGAACCGACTCGGAATCCGGAGCACACAGGGGGTACTTAGACCCTGAAACAAGGTCCAGAATCCACTGGACTGAGTTAATTAACTGATTGCGGTCTGGACTATAGGTCCTTTTCCACCCAAGTCCCGACTGAAGACAACAGCCCACCGAGGGGGATAGAAAGCCACGACACAGGCAGAGAGATCCCACGGGCCAGCGTCTGCGGGCAAACGGGCTCTCCCGACATACACACAGCCGGGGAGCGGACTCCCGTTGCTGAAGCGCAGGCAGCCCAAATACATAACACGGTGCAGGCGAAAAGCAAAGACCACCAAACCGGGTGGGGGACCAGACGCAGCCAGCTGCAGGCACCGACCACCATCAACTTTGTTTACCAGAGACTTGTGTGTGTCAATAACAGTGAGTACCACAGTGCCACCCAGCCGCGCACCGCCCTGCACCGCCCAGCTATCCCCCCAACGGGTCCCGGGGGCCATCATCCCTGCCCACGGAGGGGTTAGCATCTTGCTGCACTACCATCTCCCCCGGGTGCCCCGTAACTGCAGCGGTGCTGTCTACACCTTCACCACATCCCGTGAGTGGCGTCACAAACTCTAGCCCGGCTCCAGCCGTGCATCTACCTAGCCCCCACCAAAAGCGCCAGCATCCCCTTTCAGAGTGAAGTGACCCCGGGTCCGGAGGTGCTCGAGCCACCGACGAATGAGCCCGGATCCGAGCGGCTCGGCTGCAGCCGAGCACAGGGCGGTACACAGATAGAGCAGAGTGGCAGGGCAGAGAGACAAGGAAGAGTGGCAGGGCAAAGTGGCACGGCAGAGTGACATAACAGTAACGAGGCAAAGTGGCAGGGAAAAATGGCAGAGCTGAGTAACAGTGCAGAGTGGAAAACAGAGTGGCAAACCAGATCAGCAGGGAAGGACAGAGACACAGGGCACATTGACAAAACAGAGTTGCAGGGCTGAGTGGAGAACACAGTGACAGGGGAAAGTGGCAGTGCAAAGTGGCAAGACAGAAAATTACCAAGCAGATAGTCAAGGCAGAGTGGCAGGGTAGAGTGGCAAAGAATAGCTGCAGAGCAAAGTGGAAGGGCAGAGTGGCTGGGCAGAGAGACAGGGGAGATTGACCGGGCAGAGTGAAAAACAGTAACAGGGCAAAGTGGCAGGGAAGAGTGCCAGGGCAAAGTAACATGATAGAATGGCAAGGCAGAGTAGTAGGGCAGGACAGAGAGGCAGGGCACAGTGACAGAGCAGAGTGGCAAGGCAAAGTGGAAAACAGTGTGACAGGGCAAAGTGGCAGAACAGAAAGGCAAAACAGAATGAAAGAGCAGACTGGCAGGGCAGAGTAGCAAAGCAGAGGGTTAGGGCAGATGGCAGGGCACGGTAACAGGGAAGAGTGGCAATGCAAAATGACATAACAGAGTAACAAGACTGAGTGACAGGGCAAAGGGAAAACCAGAGTCACGAGGCAGAATGGCAGTTAGGCAGAGTGAAAGGGCAGAGTGACAGGGCAAAGTAGTAGGACAAAGCAGCAAATTTCCAGTGCCAGGAGAAGCTTAATTAAAAGTCCACTTTATTATGAAAAATAAAATAAAAAACAGCAGGTACAGCATATGTCGGATGGGTTACAGAACAACGCGTTTCGACGCTCAGGTCTTAATCATGTTCTGACATTAAATGCGACCATCTTCCTTTTGTTGGATCACTCCACCGTTAATAATCCTAAACACATGTGTGGGTCGTAATAGGCAACTCCCAAAGTGGTGGTGGAGAGGGATCCCACAGAATGGAAGAAAAAAGTTCAAGATATATATAAAATTGTTATAAGAGAAGCAGTATTCTCATATGATACTTTTAAAATATGGATATCCACTATGGATTTGATATATACAGTCCTACATGAATATAATTCATACATATAGTTCTTAGTTTAACATAAATTTATAAAAAAAAATGTTTTTGTTTTTTTATTATATATATATATGTATAAATCAAAGGACAATAAACAAACCACATTATAACTGTATGATTAAATAGAGTGGCAAAAAGCAGGATATAGGTATATTTTTGCAGCAGTCAAAAAGACAAAAAATGGATGTTGATCCTATAGGAAAAGTGGGATATAAGATCCATCAGTGCAGTGATACATAAAGAGGATATATAGAAACCGCACATGGTCTGAACCAGGTTATAAGGATTTTTTGTTAACTTGTTCATGAAACTTTTGATCATCACTATTATAATAATTCGATCAGGGAATGTATATATATTCTCAAATCCATAAAGGACTGCATTAGTGAATTTATTGCAAATTTATAATAGGTAAATTTTCCCCTTATATAGCATTCAAAATGATTTTTTATATATATATATATATATATACATTTTCTGCATTTGTTTTTTTAAAAAAAGTCAGATTAATTTATTTTAATACTATTTTAGTTCAATAATGCAGTATTAAATCCTGGCGGTTATTCAGACCGTTCGGGTTTCTTGTATTGAGGGTGAGGATCCAGAAGGATTCTCTATTAAGAAGTTTCCTTCTATGATCTCCACCCCTAATCGGTCTGAAAACCTGTTCAATACCCATAAACTGAAAACCACTGACATCTCCCTTGTGAATAGAGGCAAAGTGTTTGGATACTGCAGAAATCGCAATTGCGTTCTGTTTGGAAACATCAGAAAGATGCCTTCTGATCCTAACTTTTAGTGGACCCATTGTGCAGCCTGTATACTGGATGTTGCATATTTTGCAAGTTATTAGATATACTACATAAGTGGTATTGCAATTAATCAGGGAATTAATTTGAAATGTTTTTTGATTAGAGATGGAATAAAAGGTTTTCCCTTTTTGTACATAACTGCACGCTTTGCATCTCGTCGCACCACATTTATGGAAGCCTTTTAAGGCAATACAGGAGGATTGTTTGTCATAACTACTATCACTCAGAAAGAGACTCGGGGAGAGTATAGTACCCAAAGTTGGAGCTCGTTTGGCAACACATTTTACGTTGTTTTTTATTACCTATTACCTGTTTTAATACTGGATCCTCATTTAGGATTGGTAAATATTTTTTCACTATATTAGTGACCAAATTATATTGATTGCTATAGTTAGTGGAAAAGACAATATTATTATTAATATTTTTTTTCTTTTTAAGTTGTAGTTTATTTTTATGCAGTAAATCTGCTATGTCTATTCCACTAACAATTGTTTTAGCTCGATTGAGAACCCAGGTGGAATACCCTCTGTCAGAGAGTCTATTGCAGATTTGAGCCTCTACCCTAGAATAATCACTAGTTAGGGAACAGTTACGTTTTGTTCTAATAAGTTCTCCTACAGGAATATTATTCTTGGTCGACGTGCTATGGCATGAATCTGCTGTTAATATAGAATTGGTGGCAGTAGGTTTCCTATAAGGTGTGACTATGACACAGTCAGAATCTTTCACAGATAAAGTTATATCCAGGAAATTCATAGTAGTTGGATGACAATAGGATGTGAACTTCAAATTGAAACCATTACTATTCATATAAGCAAGAAACTCCTCAATATGATCTGTTGGTCCTGACCAAATAATGAGTAAGTCATCCAGATATCTGCCATACCACCGCAGATACCTGGAAAAAACATTTTGGTCAGTGTACAGAAAATCTTCCTCCCACCTCGCCATCACAATATTTGCTAGCGAGGGGGAGAAGCGAGCCCCCATACTGACTCCTCTACACTGTAGGTAGAATTTCTTGTCAAAAGAAAAATAATTATGTCTCAAAAGAAAGTCCACGGAAGAAATTAAAAAATCCTTCAGACAAGTGTCATAGTCACTGAATTTGTCAAGATGTTGAGATAGACAACGTAATGCCACATTATGGGGAATAGATGGATATAGTGAAATCACGTCACAAGAAAGCCAAGAATAATAAGATTTCCAACTGTAACCATCCAAAGCCCTAACGACTTCCTTAGTATCCCTGATATAACCTGGTATATCAAGGATCAGGGGTTGAAAAAAATGATCTATCCACCCTCCCAAGTTTTCCCCCAATGACCCAATACCCGAAACTATCAGTCGCATTGGGGGGGGAATGTTTTTATGAATTTTTGGGAGACAGTGGTAGATTGGGACCACAGGATTTTTATTAAATAATAGATCTTTTGTTTTATCATTAATGGCCCCAGTACAGACTCCCTCTTCATGATTTTTTAACAACAAGTTATTAAAGTGTTTGGTTGGATCTCTATCTAGAATAATATATGTCTCCACATCATGCAAATCCTGTAAGACCAATTTTTTATATAAACCTGAGTTCATTAAAACAATGGCACCCCCCTTGTCGGCCTCTCTTATAGTAATATCAGAGTTATTTTTTAACTCCTTAAGTGCCAGTCGTTCTTGGTAAGACAAATTGTCTTTAGGGGGAGCCATTGTTTCACTCAACTCAGTAAACTCTGTAACTATAAGCTCCTGGAATAGATCCAGGATTTGAGGTCGAGATTGTATCGGATAATATTCACGGTTTATCAGTGGAGGTTGTATATTACTAACGGATTCCACTGATAAAGGCTTTGTTTCAGCTGAGAGGAGTCTCAAATCCATAAGAGCTTTTTGTTCACAAAAGGAAAACGAAAGGGCATCAGTATTAATATTCCCAACCTCATCATTACAATTCTGTGGAGAAATTTGTTTGTTATTATCAAAAAAATGGCATTTTAACGTTACGCTCCGTGCAAATTTGTTCAAGTCCAATATTGTCTGGAAGAGGTCAAAATTAGTGTTGGGAGCAAATCCAAGTCCCCTGCTGAGCAAAGATATCTGTTCCTGAGAAAGCATATAGCTGGATAAGTTCCAATCAGGAATAGTTAATATCTCTGATGTTGGAGATGGGCAGGAAATATATTGTTTCTGGTGTTTCCTGCCCGCTCGTCTTGTGCGTTTTTTGACTTGTTTTTTGGGAACGATGGTGAAAAATTCTTTGTTTTATATTGTTTGGTACGAGTGATAATGCCTGTGCAGTCCAACGAGGAATTGGAGAGATCCGTTACTCCATCTGAGGTGGAGGGAAGGGACGTATCACCTGCAGAGTCTGAATGCTCAAAGTTCACTCTGTTAAAGGTAGAATATCGTCTCCTTCTAATGATGGATCTAGGTTTGTAGTTCCAAGTATAAATTTCATTTTTAGCATAATCATTGGAGTCTCTCATAAATTTTTTCTTTTTTATCTCCATGATATTATGCTCCAATTTAGACAATTTTGATTGGATTTTGTCATAGGAGATTTGATAATTTTCCATGGTATTAAGTTTTTTGAGAGAGTCCTTGATGTTACAAATATTAGATTTAATCTGTGCAAATTCCAATTCCTCCTGTGTCACTATAAGTTGCATTAATTTGATAGAACAGTCACTTAATATAGTGTTCCATTTATTGGTGAACTCTGTGTTATATTTACTGGTGGGAAATTTCTTTATACGTAGACCTCTAGGTATCATACCTTTATCGATGTAATTCTTTAAAGAGGTAGAATCCCACCAGGTCTTGAGTTCTTTAACCATGTTCCGTTCGAGGTCCAACATAAATTCTTGAAACGAATCCTGTTCAGACGTAGAAGTATTCTCTGTTGCATTAAATATAGATGCAATTTTAGAAAGTCTGTTTGAATATTCATCTTTGTCCATAGGAAGATCCATACCAGAATCCGACAGAATATGCAATATAGAGGTTATCAGTAATATCTGTAGTTTATTCCTCAGTTGGGAGCATAGGGCAAAGCCAATATAAATCCAAGAAAAGAGAAAAAGTCCAGCTCACGAACCGTCCTGCTGATATTATCCAGTTCCTGCGCACGGAATATGGCTAGGCAGCCGTACAATGTAGAAAAAAGCAGCAAATTTCCAGCGCCAGGAGAAGCTTAATTAAAAGTCCACTTTATTATGAAAAATAAAATAAAAAACAGCAGGTACAGCATATGTCGGATGGGTTACAGAACAACGCGTTTCGACGCTCAGGTCTTAATCATGTTCTGACATTAAATGCGACCATCTTCCTTTTGTTGGATCACTCCACCGTTAATAATCCTAAACACATGTGTGGGTCGTAATAGGCAACTCCCAAAGTGGTGGTAGAGAGGGATCCCACAGAATGGAAGAAAAAAGTTCAATATATATATAAAATTGTTATAAGAGAAGCAGTATTCTCATATGATACTTTTAAAATATGGATATCCACTATGGATTTGATATATACAGTAATACATGAATATAATTCATACATATAGTTCTTAGTTTAACATAAATTTATAAAAAAAAATGTTTTTGTTTTTTTATTATATATATATATATATATGTATGTATAAATCAAAGGACAATAAACAAACCACATTATAACTGTATGATTAAATAGAGTGGCAAAAAGCAGGATATAGGTATATTTTTGCAGCAGTCAAAAAGATAAAAAATGGATGTTGATCCTATAGGAAAAGTGGGATATAAGATCCATCAGTGCAGTGATACATAAAGAGGATATATAGAAACCGCACATGGTCTGAACCAGGTTATAAGGATTTTTTGTTCACTTGTTCATGAAACTTTTGAACATCACTATGTTGGTATGGCAGATATCTGGATGACTTACTCATTATTTGGTCAGGACCAACAGATCATATTGAGGAGTTTCTTGCTTATATGAATAGTAATGGTTTCAATTTGAAGTTCACATCCTATTGTCATCCAACTACTATGAATTTCCTGGATATAACTCTATCTGTGAAAGATTCTGACTGTCATAGTCACACCTTATAGGAAACCTACTGCCACCAATTCTATATTAACAGCAGATTCATGCCATAGCACGTCGACCAAGAATAATATTCCTGTAGGAGAACTTATTAGAACAAAACGTAACTGTTCCCTAACTAGTGATTATTCTAGGGAAGAGGCTCAAATCTGCAATAGACTCTCTGACAGAGGGTATTCCACCTGGGTTCTCAATCGAGCTAAAACAATTGTTAGTGGAATAGACAGAGCAGATTTACTGCATAAAAATAAACTACAACTTAAAAAGAAAAACAATATTAATAATAATATTGTCTTTTCCACTAACTATAGCAATCAATATAATTTGGTCACTAATATAGTGAAAAAATATTTACCAATCCTAAATGAGGATCCAGTATTAAAACAGGTAATAAAAAACAACGTAAAATGTGTTGCCAAACGAGCTCCAACTTTGGGTACTATACTCTCCCCGAGTCTCTTTCTGAGTGATAGTAGTTATGACAAACAATCCTCCTGTATTGCCTTAAAAGGCTTCCATAAATGTGGTGCGACGAGATGCAAAGCGTGCAGTTATGTACAAAAAGGGAAAACCTTTTATTCCATTTCTAATCAAAAAAACATTTCAAATTAATTCCCTGATTAATTGCAATACCACTTATGTAGTATATCTAATAACTTGCAAAATATGCAACATCCAGTATACAGGCTGCACAATGGGTCCACTAAAAGTTAGGATCAGAAGGCATCTTTCTGATGTTTCCAAACAGAACGCAATTGCGATTTCTGCAGTATCCAAACACTTTGCCTCTATTCACAAGGGAGATGTCAGTGGTTTTCAGTTTATGGGTATTGAACAGGTTTACAGACCGATTAGGGGTGGAGATCATAGAAGGAAACTTCTTAATAGAGAATCCTTCTGGATCCTCACCCTCAATACAAGAAACCCGAACGGTCTGAATAACCGCCAGGATTTAATACTGCATTATTGAACTAAAATAGTATTAAAATAAATTAATCTGACTTTTTTAAAAAAAACAAATGCAGAAAATGTATATATATATATATATATATATATATAAAAAAATCATTTTGAATGCTATATAAGGGGAAAATTTACCTATTATAAATTTGCTATAAATTCACTAATGCAGTCCTTTATGGATTTGAGAATATATATACATTCCCTGATCGAATTATTATAATAGTGATGATCAAAAGTTTCATGAACAAGTTAACAAAAAATCCTTATAACCTGGTTCAGACCATGTGCGGTTTCTATATATCCTCTTTATGTATCACTGCACTGATGGATCTTATATCCCACTTTTCCTATAGGATCAACATCCATTTTTTGTCTTTTTGACTGCTGCAAAAATATACCTATATCCTGCTTTTTGCCACTCTATTTAATCATACAGTTATAATGTGGTTTGTTTATTGTCCTTTGATTTATACATATATATATATATAATAAAAAAACAAAAACATTTTTTTTTATAAATTTATGTTAAACTAAGAACTATATGTATGAATTATATTCATGTAGGACTGTACATATCAAATCCATAGTGGATATCCATATTTTAAAAGTATCATATGAGAATACTGCTTCTCTTATAACAATTTTATATATATCTTGAACTTTTTTCTTCCATTCTGTGGGATCCCTCTCCACCACCACTTTGGGAGTTGCCTATTACGACCCACACATGTGTTTAGGATTATTAACGGTGGAGTGATCCAACAAAAGGAAGATGGTCGCATTTAATGTCAGAACATGATTAAGACCTGAGCGTCGAAACGCGTTGTTCTGTAACCCATCCAACATATGCTGTACCTGCTGGTTTTTATTTTATTTTTCATAATAAAGTGGACTTTTAATTAAGCTTCTCCTGGCGCTGGAAATTTGCTGCTTTTTTCTACATTGTACGGCTGCCTAGCCATATTCCGTGCGCAGGAACTGGATAATATCAGCAGGACGGTTGGTGAGCTGGACTTTTTCTCTTTTCTTGAAAGTAGTAGGACAGAACAAATTGGAAGGGCAGAGTGTCAGTGCAGATTGACAGGGCAGAGTTGGGGGTACTTTGCACACTACGACATCGCAGGTGCGATGTTGGTGGGGTCATGTCGAAAGTGACGCACTTCCTGCGTCGCTCTCAACATCGTAGTGTGTAAAGCCTAGATGATACGATTAACGAGCGCAAAAGCGTCGTAATCGTATCATCGGTGTAGCGTCGGCGAAAACCATAATTACCTTGCGGCGACGGTCCGATGTTGTTCCTCGTTCCTGCGGCAGCACACATCGCTGTGTGTGAAGTTGCAGGAGCGAGGAACATCTCCTACCTGTTTCACCGCTGCTCCTGTCGGCTATGCGGAAGGAAGGAGGTGGGCGGGATGTTTACGTCCCGCTCATCTCCGCCCCTCCGCTTCTATTAGCCGCCTGCCGTGTGACGTCGCTATTACGCCACACGTCCCGCCCCCTTATTAAGGAGGCGGGTCGCCGGCCAGAGCGACGTCGCAGGGCAAGGTGAGTGCATGTGAAGCTGGCGTAGCGATAATTTTCGCTACGCCAGCTATCACCACATATCGCTGCTGCGACAGGGGGACTATCGCACTCGGCATCGCAGCATCGGCTTGTGATGTGATAGTGTGCAAAGTACCCCTTACTGTGCAGATAGACAACGCAGAGTTGCAGGGCAGAATGAAAGGGCAAAGTGACAGGGCCAAACAGAGTGTCAAGGCATAACAGTGCGGCATGGTAGAGTGGCAGTGCAGAATGACAGGGCAGAGCAGAGTGACAGGGCAGAGTTACCTGGCAGATTGACAGAGCAGTGTCACAGGGCAGAGTGGCAGGGCAAATTGAAAGGGCAGAGTGGCAATACAGAGTAAAAGAGGAGAGTGGCAGGGAAGACTGGCAAATCAGAGGGTCAGGGCAGATGTAAGTTTGGCGCCCCTGAGGGTCCAGTCACCACAAAAGTACTGCACCTAAGCCAGAGGTGTGATACCCTATTCCCTGGTAAGAAGGAGGACATAGATCGTTACACACACACACTCTTAGTATAGTTACACCACTTCAGACGAGATTGCTCCTTAGGGAGAGCACAGTCCTGGAGCCAGTCTGGAGGTGGGGTTAGTTAGTGGGTGGACACTTATAACGGACTGCAGAACGAAGGAGGAAGTGGAGGGGAGGGGTCCTGAGGATTGGAGCCGGAAGAGCTCGTACTACGACAAGAAGGAAGAAAGGAAGAAGGGGTCCTAGACCAATGGGAAGTGAGAGATGGGCTCGCTTTCACAGCCGACGCACCGGTGTGGAGGGACTTGGCCACAAAAGGGACTGGTCCCTAGACTAGTGGAGCACAACCGGGTTCAGCTAGCAAAACCGGAGTTTGAGGTAACTTCAAATGCCGAAGCCACAACTATACGCAAATCCACTGAAAAGGTGACCACAGAGGGTCAGGGGATCAGGACAGAAGAGCCTCCCAAAACAAGACTCAAGGAAAATGGCTCAGGGCACTGTGTGTGGGATGCAGTGCAGAAGGGTGAAGCCAGCGTAAGAAGACGACGAGGAAAGGGACACAGAAAGGTTCACTGGTCTTGTGCCTCCGAATTACCTGGGGATTGGCTGGATCCCGTCACCGCAGGACTCTGCACTCTAAGGGCAGCATTTGACCATCTGAACATGATAATCTGGAACTGACAACTGTGAGTAAAGAACTTTTGACTACATCCCACTGTGTCCTGGACTCATTGCCTGTGCCGCCAGACCCGCCCTATCCAAACATCCCACTGGCTAACAACTGCCTACAGTTGCCCTGGGGTCTTAGCTTCACTGGCTGTACCATCTTAGCTGTGTCACCATCTGACCCAGCGGTCCCGTCCAGCAGTGTCAGCCATACTTGGCTGAAGACCACAGGTGGCGTCACAATTCATCATTCCCCAATTTATTTTAACCGTTATCGCCAGGGTCACAGAATCGGGCCCTGCCGCCGTGACCTCCCTAAAACAGAACCGCGAGCGACCCGGTTCCGAGTGTCCCCCAAACAGGGCCTGGTGGGGCGTATCAAACTTGGCGTCACGAACAGGATTTTGTGCCCATTACAAAGGGCACTGTGTGCCTACAGACTGTGTGAAAGACTGTGTAATAGTGGCTACCAAAAAGAACAGGCGCCATGTCTAATCAGAGATGTTGGGTGTGTCCTCCCTTCATGGGATGGATTGAAAAACGGCGTGAAGAGCCGTGCCCGTCCACAGCTGAGGCTGCAGAGAAACAAAACTTACTAAATGACTCAGGAGCCCCGCTTCCCCAATAAGCAGACAGAGGAGTAAGGGAGTGGAATGGAGCACCTGTGTCATCAAAGGACCTGGTGTGTGTGATGGCTAGCGGTGACCGGAACAACCTGGAGCGTAGGGTGGAGCCCATGGATTCCCCCAGCTGTCCAGAGGGGATACCAGCTGTCCATACTAGACCCGGACTTCATGGACAGGGAGGTGGAGGAGCTCAGCCGTCGGCTGCTGGAGGTCCAGGTGAGGGTGGTAACGCGATGGTGATAGTACCTGCTTGAGAAAGTGGCAGAGTGTCGCGCCGCGTCTGAACTGGCAAAGCCAACCCCACAAGAGGAAGAGACTGACCCCGGAGAGGTAACGATTAACGAACCAGTTGTTGCCCCGGGAGCCAAAGACACCCTGGTGGGACCTTTAGCAACCCCACAAGCTCCTGCACTTGGTCAGGTCTCCCGTTACTGGGCCTGAGATCAGATGTCCAGCAATGGGAAAGGACTGGTGACCCCTCTTCAGCCCATGACTGTACCCTGGGGTGCGGAAGGAGCAGGCTGCGGGATCCTTGGTACAGAGGTCCACTGGGAAGGAACCCGAGGCGCGATACCCTGCAGCGCCAGCGAGATGTTCTGCCAGCAGCAGTTGGCCAAGTTTGCCATGGAGCAGGAGGAACGTACGGCCCAGTGGTAAGCCATGGAGGCTAGAAACATGCTGGCAAAAAAGAGACTTTGCAAGTCCTGCGCAGCGGGGCCCACTAAGACGTGGGATAGTGGTCTGTTTCGACTTGCAGAAGGGCTGGGGTTTCATCAAAGACCCCGGACTGGCCTCAGACATTTTTGACACCCATCGGGATGTGGAGTCACATTTACCACAAGGACACCCAGATTGTGACATGTACCCAGGTGATGTTGTAAGATATACACAACACAACAAGAAGGTGAATGGGGATGGTATGCCTTAGACATTAAGAAAGTGCACCTACAGCGTTAGGAACTGGCTAAGGAGCACACACCAGCGGTGCCAGACCTGGGCGCTGTAGCACTTAGTAAGACGGTGCGGTGTAACCGGGAAACCCAGACACCATAAATAACTGTAAGGAGTAAAACATGTAAAGAGGTTTTTTTGTGAAGCATAAACATGTTAAAGTAAAGTTTCTTGCATTGGAAATGTTGACCTGTAAGCGTTTTAAAGACTGTTAAGTTGTGGACGGTAATCAACTTGTTGTACTAGTTAGCACTGGTTACAGTGCTCCCTAGCAGAATTAACAAACCACAAAGTTAAAACCCATTTAGCGTGGCTAAAGAACCAAGTGGTGGTCATTACATGCTCTGTCGCCACGCCCAGAGGCGCCACGCCCAGGGGGTTTGTTGGTGACGAGTCCCCCCCTCTTTATCATGCTGTTGTTATCCTGCTGTTTGCATTTGGAGCGGTGAAAAAGAACACCTGAAGAGTAAATCATCATGGACTCCTGAAAAGCTGTACAAAATGTTAATAGTACAGATGTTATATTTTATAATACAGTTTATTTTTGTAACGTTAAAAGAATGGTGCCTCCCATAAAGTGATGAAATGTTTAACTGTTACCTGTTAAAATGCATTGCTAAAATTATTTGCATGCCTTAATACCGGTTGTATTTTTCTCTGTTCCAGCCCAAAGACATGATGGGTTTTGCTGTGGGGGAGTGTGGAGCCCCTGAGGGTCTTAGTCGCCACAGAGGTACTGCACCTAAGCCAGAGATGTGATACTCCATTCCCTGGTAAGAAAGAGCACATAGATCGTTACACACACACACTCTTAGTATAGTTACACCACTTCAGGCCATGGTTAGGGCGAGATTGCTCCTTAGGGAGAGCACAGTCCCAGAGCCAGTCTGAAGGTGGGGTTAGTTAGTGGGTGGACACTTAGAACAGAGTGCAGAACGAAGGAAAAAGCGGAGGGGAGAGGTCCTGAAGACTGGAGCCGGAAGAGCTCGTCCTACGACAAGGAAGAAGAAAGGAAGAAGGTATTATAGTCCAACGGGAAGTGAGCGATCCACCCATGGGCTCGCATCCACAGCCGACGCACCGGTGTGGAGGGACTTGGCCGCAAAGGGGACTGGCCGCTAAACTAGTGGAGCACAACCAGGCTCAGCTAACAAAACTGGAGGTTGAGGTAACTTCATGTGCCGAAGCCATAACTATACGCAAATCCACTAAAAAGGTGACCACAGAGGATCAAGGGATCAAGACAGAAGAGCCTCGCAAAACAAGACCTGCAGACACCGGTTCAGGGCACTGTGTGTGAGACGTAGGGCAGGAGGGCGAAGCCAGCGTAGGAAGATGACCAGGAAAGGGACACAGAAAGGTACACCAGTCTTGTGCCTCTGAATTATCTGGGGATTGTCTGGATCCCGTCACCGAAGGACTCGGCACTCCAAGTTCAGCATTTGACCATCCGGACATGATAATCTGGAACTGACCACTGTGAGTAAAGAACTTGGGACTGCATCCCACTGTGTCCTGGACTCACTGCCTGCGCCGCCAGCCCCGCGATATCCAAACATGCCACTGGCTAACAACTGCCTACGGTTGCCCTGGGGTCCCAGCTCCTCCTGTGGGGAGCTGTACCATCTTAGTTGCATCACCATCTGACCCAGCGGTCCCGTCCGGTAGTGTCGGCCGTACCTGGCCGAGGACCACAAGTGGCGTCACGATTCATCATTCCCCAATTTATTTTAAACGACACCGCCAGGGTAACAGAGTCGGGCCCTGCCGCCATGACCTGCCTAAAACAGAACTGCAGCCTGGTTCCGAGTGTCCCCCAAACAGGCCCCGGTGGGGCGTGTCATAAGGGCAGAGGGTTAGAGCAGATGGCAGGGCAGGGTAACAGGGCAGAGTAGCATGGCAGAGTGACAAGGCAAAGTGACATAACAGATTGACAGAACAGAGTAAATAGCAGAGTCACAGGGCAGAATGGCAGGGCAGAGTGTTAGGTGCAGTGAAAGGGCAAAGTGGTAGGACAGAACAGATTGACAGGGCAGATTAAAAGGGCTGAGTGACAAGGCCGTGTGACAGGGAAGAGTGGCAGGGCCATGTGACAGGGAAGAGTGGCAGGGTAGAGTGTCATTGCAGATTGATAAGGCAGAGTTACCATGCAGATAGATGATGCCATACCCACGGGGTCTTGGGGGTTACTCGTCACCGGGCCGGTGGGTTGTCACAGCAGATAGGCCCGGTTCCTTGACCCTGGCGGTGTCAATAAAGATGGGGATGGGGATGATGAGAGTAGTTATTCGTGACGCCACCTGTGGTATGTGGCCATTTATCAGCTGCTGCTGTGCAAAGTCTCTCTCTTCTGGGGCAGATGGTGACGCAGCTCGGGTGTTGCAGCTCTTCACAGGTAGAGCTCCAGGGAGGATGTTGGGAGTAGTAGTTACCTATGGCGCAGAGGCGCAATGATGGGAGCGCCGGCAATGATGGGACGACTCAGAGGGTGCAGTTAAACTTCTTTACTCACTGATGTTACATCGCATTAGGAGTGACGTGTTCCGCTGTGATTAGTCTCAGCCAATCCTGGATAGTTCAGAGGTCAAGGTCGGTGTTTCATCTGTGTGTCCTTTCCAGTGGTCTTTCCTCCACCCTAGCTCCTGGGCCGTGGAATGGGTCACGGGTGCCTGCTGCACTCCCCGCGAACCCTGAGATTCCCCTTCCTCCTAAGAACTAGGGTTGAGCCTCCAGCTATAGACCAGGGGCCCCTGTCTTTTCTTGTCGCTTCTGATTGTTCTCTTTCCTTGAGTGCGACCTGGCGCTTGCTACGCCCCAAGTTAACTGAATGCTGTGTGAGATGGCTCCTTACTTCCCGTGCAGGTGCCCCACCTCCCGGGTTGCTGAACTAGTGGGCAAGAGGTCCCATACCTCGTGGGCAAGAGGTCCCATACCTCGTGATGGCCACACCTGGCACCTACCCTGGCCCAGTCCCAGTGACAAGTGTTATGTGTTGGATGTGTTGTGGTGGCTTACTGGTGATGACCTCATCCGTATCCGAGATGAATACTGCACCTTGGGTGAGGTGCAGTACCCTGTGGCAACCTGAAGCCGCAAGGGTGCCACATACCCCCCACAGCGAATCATAGCACGTCCGCGGGCTGTAATTAAAGCAATACAGTGGAAACTTGTAGAATTTTGATTATACTGTAAAAATGAACAGTTATTCCCTTTATGGGAGGCATGGTTTCTAGAACGTTACAAACTTTCACATACTTCACATTATGACATGTAAAACCCTTGACACTGTAAAACGGATTTTCAGCATAAGACATTCACTTTGGGCAATAAACATTCCCTTTAGCATACAATTTTCACTTTGGCATACTTTACATAAAACTTTTCACTTTGCACCTTGCATTACTCCGACCAAGTGCAATAAATTTAGCAACAGCAACAATTTGGGGGACCTGCCTTGAACCCCCAACGTAGGCTCTGGGCGTGCTCAGAGTGTTCCAGACCATGCTTCATTATTTCAGCACACACGGCAGGTTTTTGGGTCCTATGGTCATTTTAATTATTTGTAGGGTAGTACTGGCCTCACCTAGTCCAGTGGCCCAGATGTCGATTATTAGGCATAGAAAAAAAACAAAACTATCACTACTTTCAATAAATGCTGTTAGATATTCTTATTGCTTGTCTCCAGGCCTGTGGCTTCCCAACTCAGGGCAGTCCATGCACCCTGACAAGCCATAGCTCAGGCCCAGAGTTTGTGTCTGGTCTCAGAAGACGTGCTTGTTGCGCTGCCAGGGGCAGGTTCCCGACCTGATGCACACTCTGGTGCAACTTCCAGATGTTGGCATGTCCCCAGTCCCTCTGTGCAGCCATCCTATGCTCTGCCAGCTCTTGCGAAGGCGGGACCCGGGGTTACTTAGGTAAGTTTTGTTTCTTTTCTGTAGCTGTAGGGGGCGGGCACAGCTTTTCGCACCATGCTGCAATTCAGCCCACGATGGCATGCCCCTTTGTTTCCCACGAGCCGTGTGGTTAATGGTTGCAGCTGCTTTCTGAGGGACTCCATTTGCCATTTGCACAGTCCTTTTTACAGTCTTTAAAGTGCACAGTGCCCGTTGAAGCGGGCACAAAATCCTGTTTGTGACGCAAAAGCTGACGCACCCACGGGGTCTTGTGGGTTACTCGTCACCGGGCCGGTGGCGATTTGGGTTGTCACAGCGGCCAGGCCTGGTTCCGTGACCCCGGCCGTGCCAATAAAGATGGAGACGGGGATGATGGGAGTAGTTATTCGTGACTCCACCTGTGGTGTGCGGACAGTTATCAGCCGCCTCTGCGGAAACTCTCTCTTCTGCTCTTTTTAGACAGAAGGTGATGCATCACGGGTGTTGCAGCTCTCCATAGGTAGAGCTAGGCCCCAGTAAGGTTGTTGGGAGTAGTAGTCGCTTACGCCCCAAGGGTGTCAGTACACTCTGCACCACACCCACCAGACACACCAGTGGACGGCCTGAGTGGAATAGGGTCACCCACTTGGGGGGTTGGTTCAGGGAAGGTCAGGAGTGTCAGTCAGTTGACAGTGAAGAGAGTGAAGAGTAGGAAGTGAAGGAGAGAGGAGGTCAGGAGCCGGGCTCCTTGGAAGCAACTAGGTGGCAGACGGTGGTCTGGGTCTAGAAGGAGATGGACCTCCGGTCGCAGGGGATCATGACAAGGGGAACAGAACTGTCGAGGAGGACATCCGGTGGCCTTGTACCATCACCGGGCTGGGACCAGGGCACGACAAGGTACGTGGACCCTACGTCAGGGAGTAGCTTCAAGCAACCTGACAATTTACCCGACGAGAACGGAGCCTTCAAGATCCACTCTCTACCTGCTCCAAAATCGGGGTAGTAGCGCAACGAGGGGGATAGGACTTTCCACCAAAACGGTCCAGAAAATCCCAAGCGTGAACCCTGAGAGCAAGCTCCCACAGTTAGCCACACTGGGGAGCAAGACCCAACTAGTTTTATGTTACCAAGACCAACAAATAAGTGAACTAAGTGCCAGGAGGTAGGTCACAGATCACCAGGCAGCACCATCAGGGACGGGACCCAAACTAGCTCCCCTCAGCGGCAGCGGTGTCCAGAACTTTGGTTTATCCGGTTGTCGGTGTCAGCTTATTGGGATGAGTGAGTACGAAAGTCACCCCATTCACTCCCCACAGCACTCCCCGAACACCATCCGAGCAGGACTCACTTACCTGGATGACATGCGCCTTAGAAGTCGAAACCGTGAGCTAAGATCCCATTTCCTGCCAATTCCGCCATCTTCCGCCATCTTTTGGCGCCAAAACGCCATCATCTCCACAAAATCACGCAAAGCAGAAGCCCCGCCCTTCATCCTGAGAGTGAGCCCAGAACCGGAAGTTCCCGGAGGGCCACAGCATTGAAGGGAGTGCTGAGTGAAAACCAAAAGGGAACGTGAGAATGTCTGCACCAGACGATGGAAACATGATGGCGCTGCCTCCACCCAATCAGGGTAACGCCGGTGCGGCGGACGCCGTTCCGGCCGCAGGAGCGGTGGCATGGGACCCGCGGCGGTTGCACCAATAATGCCGGTTAAACCTGCCCTACGTTCCTGGCGCTGCCTGGCTCCCGCAGTATGATGGCCGACCAGATGCGCTGCAGGGATTCAAGAGGAAGATATGTAACGTCCTCGATATGTACGCCCTGACCGGACGGCAGTGGGCATCTGTGGTACTGGGGCAGCTGACTGGCACTGCCAAATTTGAAGTGGAGACATGGACTGAGGAGGATCGGGTCTTGGTACCCGCCATCTTTAAGAGACTGGGAGCTGCATTTGAGACCCGCACGGAAACTTAGTTAAGGATGAGATTATATAGCTTCAAACAACGGCCCCAAGAGAGCATTAGGGATTATGCCTTAAAGTTACAAGCGGCGCTGCGGACCCTGAGACTGACCAACGATATTGGAAAACCAGAGGGGAGCAAGATGCTGGTGGAGCAGTTACTGCAAGGCCTAGGGTCAGTGAAGGACCGTAAGCAGCTTCGGCTGTGGGCCATGGAACATCCTGCTTTGGACTTTGCCACCTTAAAAGAGCGGGCAATCAAAGCCCTGCAGCCCCCGGAGGCCCCTGACTCTCCGCTCCCATCTTGGCAAGCTGGTACATCCCCGTTGCATGTGAATCCCCCTGCCTTAGCGCTGCCAGAACCGACTTCTCCAGTAGCACCCGGGAGCCAAGCAAGTGAATTGTCTCCCCAAGTACAGCAACTGAGTAACGACGTCGCGAGAATTCTGGAAGCGATGCAGCTCAAATCCAAGGCCATCCTGACAAGAGAGATCCAACTAGCTGACTGTCCGGAGGACGTCTCCTGGATGCGGAAGAGGACCCCGGCATACAAAGGACAGAGCAGTGACCGGTATGGACCACCTGTCTGTTATAAATGTAACAAGACTGGCCACTATGCGCAGAGCTGTCCTTTAAACGGGCAACCCCTGGGGCCAAGGGCCAATCCCCAGGAATAAACTCTCAAGGCCCAGCAGACTGGCGAGAGCGGTATATAGGGGGACGGCCCATTGTTTCCATCACCCTGGATGGGATCCCGACCTCTGCACCCTTTGATACCGGCTCCCAGGTAACAGTTATTCCCTATGTACTGTATAAGAAATTTTTGGCTTGATGATGAACTCACCCCACCAGATGACAGCATCTATGCCATCAACGGGTTACCAGTGACTCAAATCGGGTTCAAGGAGGTGACTATTAAGGTGGGCCGGGTAGAGTTAGAGAGGCAAGGCCTCATAGTCATACAAAATGACCCTATTGATCGGAACCTTAGATCATTTTAGGCACCAATGTGATTGAAAACTGTATGGGAGAAGTGTTGTTTTTGCTTCAACAGCTGTCTGAGACTGCAGGCGCAGGGCGACAAAGGGTCCTACAATGAGAGATCTGAGCCCTCCTGCAGCGGCAACAGGTAAATCTATCTGGAGGTGAGATAGGTAGTGTGCGGGTAATGGGTGTGGCCTCTCTTATGTTACTCCCGTGAAGTGAAATGATGGTATGGTGCAGGGCAGCTGTAGGCTCCCGTGGACAGGATTACTAGGCAGTGGTAGAGCCCCAGCCTTCAGAGCACTGGCCCACTGCATTTACGGCCAGGGGGGTGGTTGATATCCGGAGGGGGAGAGTGCCCATACGAGTGTTGAATTGTGGGGAAGAGGAGATCACATTACCCAGGTATGCCACTATTGCCAAGCTGTTTGTAGTTAATGCAGATGCCATCCATGCAACAGGTTCCCCACATCAGTCCTTCAGTGCCAGTCCCCAGGAATCGCTAGAGTAGTGGTGTCAGGAGCTATATGTGGGCACCGACTCTACACCCGCACATCATAAACAAGGGGTCTACAGGGATGTCCAGGAGTTTGAGCAGGTTTTTAGTAAACATCCACTAGATTTTGGGCGAATAAAAGGGGTACAACATCACATACCCACAGGCAGTCAGCCACCTATCAAAGAGAGGTATAGGCCCATACCACCTGACCCTTACCAATGTGCCAAGGATATGCTCAGAAGCATGATAGAAGTGGGAGTAATCCGTGACAGCTGCAGTTCCTGGGCCGCCCCTCTGGTACTTGTGAAGACGAAGGATGGTACCATGAGAATGTTTGTAGAGTACCGACAAATTAATAAAATCACGCACAAAGATGCTTACCCCTTGCCCCACACTGAGGAATCGTTGGCTGCCTTAAAATCTGGTACATACTTTTCTACTCTTGATCTCACTAGCGGAAACTGGCAGGTGGCTGTTGCTGAGGAAGACCAGAAGAAGACCGCGTTCGCTACCCCGATGGGACTGTGGGAATTCAATAGCATGCCATTTGGGCTGTTCAACACACCGAGAACGTTCCAGAGGCTCATGGAGTGCTGCTTGGGCCACTGCAATTTTGAGACGGTCTTGCTGTACCTGGATGACGTCATTGTAAACTCCAAGATGTACGAGGCGCACCTGGAACACTTGCCAGAAGCATTTGAGGAACTGTCTAAAGGTGGCTTTACACGCTACGAGATCGCTAAAGCGATCTCGTTGGAGTCACGGAATTTGTGGCAGCTTTAGTGATGTTTTGCGTGTGACACCTATTAGCGATTTTGAATCATTGCAAAAACGTCTAAAATCTCTAATCGGTGACATGCCCCCCTCTTCCCAAATATCATTGCTGCTGCAGTAACGATGTTGTTCCTCGTTCCTGCGGCAGCACACATCACTACGTGTGACACCGCAGGAACAAGGAACCTCTCCTTACCTGCGTCCCGCCAGCAATGAGGAAGGAAGGAGGTGGGAGGGATGTTCGTCCCGCTCATCTCCGCCCCTCCGCTTTGATTGGGCGGCCGCTTAGTGACGTCGCTGTGACGCTGAATGAACCGCCCGCTTAGAAAGGAGGCGGTTCACTGGCCAGAGTGACGTCGCAGAGCAGGTATGTGCATGTGACGCTGCCGTAGCGATAATGTTCGCTACGGCAGCGATCACCACATATCGGCCATACGATGGGGCGGATGCTATCACGCTCGACATCGCTAGCATCGGCTAGTGATGTCACAGCATGTAAAGAGGCTTAAGTATGGGATGAAGCTCAAGCCATCCAAGTGTCACCTGCTGAAGCCGAAGGTACAGTACTTGGGGCATGTGGTCAGTGCTGAAGGTGTGGCACCGGATCCAGAGAAAATTACAGCTATCCTGAACTGGCCAAGGCCAAAAGCCGTCAGAGAGGTGCGGCAGTTCCTGGGCTTGATGGGGTACTATCAGAGGTTTGTCAAGGTATACATGCAGATGGCGGTTCCTTTGCAGGACCTTCTAGTTGGACAAACCGTGCATGGCAAGTCCTCGGGCCCTCCGTTCCAATGGGGCAAGGAACAAGAAGAAACTTTTGAGAAACTGAAGTCTGTCCTGACAGGGGATGAAATTCTGGCGTATCCCGACTACGGCCTCCCGTTCATATTGTACACGGATACTAGTAACGTGGGTCTAGGAGTCGTCCTGTCAGAGGTGCAGAAGGGCAAGGAGAAGGTGATAGCGTACGCCAGCCAGAAGCTGAGGCCCAGGGAGAGATACCTGGAGAATTATAGTTCTTTCAAACTGGAGTTCCTGGCACTTGTATGGGCTGTGACGGAAAGGTTTAAACACTACCTTGCTGCTGCGAAGTTTAGTGTGTACACGGACAATAACCCGTTGACTCACCTGGATACGGCGAAGCTGGGAGCCTTGGAACAGCGATAGGTCTCAAGGTTAGCAAATTATGATTTTATCATAAAATACAGGGCTGGTCGCAAGAATACTAATGCTGACGAACTGTCCAGGATGCCCCATCTGTTTGATGATGGGAGAAACGAAGATGACCTGGAGGAGATTGAATTGCCTGCCTTTCATCAGCCCATGCCCAAGGAGCGGCCTCGACCATATGCCCATCAACAGGAAATGACCTGTGATCCCTTGCCTCATCATAGTTGGCAGGAAGCCCAGGATGGGGACCCTGCAATCAGATTGGTTAAGGTATTGCTGGCCAGGCCTGGTGCCCGTCTTGAGCCGGGCGCCCCAGAAGAAGCCAAGAAACTTTGGAAAGACCGAAGTCGGCTTTATCTTCACCAAGGAAAATTGTGCAGAAGCTTCACCAACCCCAAGACCCATGAGAGGATCTGCCAGATCGTGATACCTTGGGCATAAGTCCCGGTAGTGCTGGAAGTGTACCATGACAGAGCTGGGCACTTTGGATGAAAAAAGCTGGAAATGTTGCTGAGAAGTCTCTTCTACTGGATAGGAATGAGAGACTCCATAAAAGCCTGGTGTAGGAATTGCGGCCCTTGTGCCTTGAGAAGGCAGGATGGCACCAGTCAGCAAGCATCGCTTCAGCCAACTGTCATCAAACAGCCCATGGAGATTGTGGCCCTGGACCATGTCAAGTTAACCCCCAGCAGGAGTGGGTATACGTATGCGCTCACGATAGTCGACCACTATTCACGGTTCTTGGTAGTAATACTCGTTAAAGATTTGACTGCCAGCACCGAGGCAAAGGCGTTCCAAACGCACTTCTGTAGGCTGCATGGGTATCCCGATCGAGTTCTGACTGATCAAGGTTCCGCATTCGAGGCTGAAATCTTCCAGGAGTATCAGGTCGTCATAGGGTATTGTGCAATCTTCCCTTCTGTGAAATCCCCCTTCATTTGAGTGGCCTGCACGACCCCCTCGTCCGGAGACCTCTCGAGCCACCGCGGATCCGGATCCGAGCTGCCCGGCTGCTCACACAGGGGCGGCACACTTTGAAAACTTGGCGTCATGAACAGGATACGAGCAGGACCCACTTATGTGGGTGACGTGCGCCTTGAAGACCGAAACCGCAAGTCAAAACCCCCGTTTCTTACCAATTCCACCATCTTCCACCATCTTTTGGTGCCAAAACGCCGTCTTCTCCACAAAAGTGTGCGAAGCAGAAGCCCCGCCCTTCATCTTGAGAGTGAGCCTGGAACCGGAAGTTCCCAGAGGGCCACAGCATCGAAGAGAGTGCTGAGTAAAAAACCGAGGGGGTGTGATGGCATGGAGCTACAGCGGAAGAGAAGCAGGGATGCTAGGACTCTGCCATAACGTATCTGGACAGCTCAGATGAAAGATGGTGGAGCGGAGCCTGTCACCGGAACATGCTGTGACTGCGACCTGTATTGAGGAAGAGGCGGAGCAGCTGTGCAGGAGAATGCTGATGCAATTCCTGTTTATACTGAACCACTGGAGAGAAGAGATGAGGAGCCTGGTGATGGCAGTGCGAGCACGTGAGATTGAGATCCCACGTGAAGAGAGGGTAAGCAGTTACCTAGTCCCTACTGATTGCCCTAATCCGGCTGATGCGGCTGAGGGATCCAGACCGCCCCCGCTCCCGCTGAGCACTCCGCCGTCACCACCCCCATCCTCGGCGATCGCCGAGCTGCCTGCTCCCACCATGGCAGCGGAACCTTCAGCCCCTATCTACGAAGCTACAGCTGCAGAAACCCCGGTTCTGTCCCTAGACCCGGTCACGACAGCGGTCACCCCGAAACTGGCCAGACCAGATCCGGCTGCGGAGCAGTCGGTACATCTATCCGATGTAGCGGAGGTGGAGCCTGAAGAGCTGCCAGTTCCACCGCCGTGCAGCATCCCAAAGGCTGCTGGGGCCACAAGAGTGCATCTAAGATCAGAGCCAGCTAGGGAGCCGAGGCCGTACTCTGTCGCCCCCTACTGGGAGCGACACCACCAGAAGCTACAGATGGAGATAACAACCCGAGACCGGCAACGACGGGAACTTGTCACCCGTACACATAAGGAGAAAGAGTCCGTGGGCAACGGTGCCGTGGTCTAGCGGATCGGTTTGATCCCATGCAAGGATGGGGGTTCATCCGGGAGGCAGGCCTCACAGCCGGGGTGTTCGCATCCCGACAGGATGTCACATAACACCTCCCCAGGGGACATCCCGAGCGGAATCTAGAGCCCGAAGACATGGTCACCTCCACCCGACATTGTGGGGAGCGGGGCTGGTATGCCATAGAGGTGACCAAACACGTGATGTTGGAAGAAGAAGTTGTGCCGGCGTTGGTAGTACGTAGTCGCAAGGAAGCATGGCTACGGGACCCGGTAGTTTAAAATATGTAAAGTCAGTACAGTATAGGTATCTGTGTTTTCATTTGTTATTTTTCAAAGTTTATTATTTTCATATAAGTTAAAAGATATGCACTTAATCAACAGGGTTTGAATGAACAAAGGAGGATACCAGATTGATGAGAAGATTGTTTATAGTGTGTACCACGGTACATGGATGTTATATTTTTGCACTAATGTTTATAAAAATGGACCATGGTGATGGGACTGGTTGTGACCAACACAAACTCGTGTTCTTGTAAATAGTTGCACCTCCTGTGCCCACCAGAGTCGTCTTTTGCAACACCCGGGACCTTAACCTGGTCACAGACCTACCAATAGTATGCAGCGGGTCAGGTTGTTTCGGTGGCGGGTTAATGGGTTCCGGTACATTGGGACTGGACTGTAGCAGGAAGAGGCTGCAACGGAGAAGGTTGAGCCTCCGCTACTAACGAAACCGGTAGCGTTCCATCATTGGAATGATGGACTCTAAAGTTAATCAACGTTTAAGAATCTAGCCTCCCTAATGAGGGAAGTATTTTGTAAATAAAAATGTTTTTCTATTTTTACAATTAAAAAAAAAAAACTCTGATGTCCTGTAGCTTGAGGACGAGCTATGTTTAACCAAGGGAGAATGTGATGCTCTGGACTATCAGGTCATCACAGGGTATTGTGCAATCTGCCCTTCTGTGCAATATCCACCTCCTCCTTGGTTATGGGTCCTCAACTACACGGTGTTGCCAACATCAGTCAATGAAAATCCTAGGTACACTCTGCACCACACCCACCAGACACACCAGTGGACGTCCTGAGTGGAATAGGGTCGCCCACTTGGGGGGTTGGTTTAGGCAAGGTCAGGAGTGTCAGTGAGTTGAGAAAGAGAGTTGGAAAGTGAAGGTTGGAGTTGGAGAGTGAACGAGAGAGGAAGACAGGAGCCGGGATCCTTGGAAGCAACTAGGTGGCAGACGGTGGTCTGGGCCTAGTAGGAGATGGACCCCCGGTCACAAGGGATCATGACAAGGGGCACGGAACTGTCGAGGAGGACACCTGGCGGCCTTGTACCATCACCGGGCTGGGACCAGGGCACGACGAGGTACGTGGACCCTAGGTTAGGGAGTAGCTTCATGCAGCCTGACAATTTACCCGACAAGAAAGGAGCCTTCAAGATCCGCTCTCCACCTGCTCCAAAATCGGGGTACTAGTGCAATGAGGGGGACAGGACTTTCCACAAAAACGGTCCAGAAAATTCCAAGCGTGAATCCTGAGAGCAAGCTCCCACAGTTATCCACACTGGGGAGCGGGACCCGACTAGTTTTATGCTTCCAGGACCACAAGAAGAGAGAATTTAGTGCCAGGAGTAAGGTCACAGATCCCCAGGCAACACCACGAGACCAAAACTAGCTCCCCTCAGCGGCAGCGGTGTCCAGAACTTTGGTTTATCTGGATGTCGGTGTCAGCTCTGTGGACTGAGTGAATACGCAAGTGACCTCCTTCACTCCCCATGGCATTCCACCAACACCATCACCGAGTTCCCAGGGCATCCCCCCCTACCTGTGGAGGATTCCAACACCTGGCTGCCCCATTCCATCACCCCCGGGTACTCCCAACTGCAGCGATGGTACTCCAAATTACCACATACCACGGGTGACGCCACAAACTTTAACACAACCCCCTGTACATTTGAGTGGCTGTACGACCCCCGGGTCCGGAGACACCTCGAGCCACCGTGGATCCGGATCCGTGCAGCCCGGCTGCTGACAAGGGGGTGGCACACAGTCTGTTCGGGTGCAAAAAGATGTGCATTACACCCCATCATGCACAGACGAATGGGATGTGTGGGAAGATGAACCACCTAGTGAACAATCTGCTGAAGACTCTTCCACTTGAGCAGCGGAACCAGTGGCCTGAAAGGCTACCAGACCTTGTGGACATCTATAACAACATCCCGGTGGTATCCACCAAGTGTACCCCGCCTTACTTGATGAGAGCCAGACCTGGAAGACTTCCCGTGGACTTAGAGATAGAGGTTGAGTTGCCTGAAACGTACTTGCCCGGAGCGGATTGGGACTCACGTCGCCAGATCCAGTACAAACAGATTCAGAAGTGCATTTAAGAGAGCTTGAATCAAACCAGGGAACGGCAAGAGAGAAACTTTATTAAGCAAGCAAAAGCAACCCCTTTCTCACCAGGCGAGATTGGGCTGAAAAGAAAAAGAAAGCTGCACAAATTAGATGATCAATGGGAAAAGTAGCCATATACGGTGCAACCATCCGACTTCGACAACCAGAAGACCTGCATAATCAGAAAGGACCAGGGAAGGACCATGGATACTGTCTACCGAGACAACCTGAAAAGATTTCCAGATCCCTTACGGGTAGCAGATGAGCCTCGACCCCAGCCACAAGTAATGGAAGAAAGAGAATGATCCGTACTATCCTGGGTGACTTTCCGGAAGATTGGCCCATGCAGAAGGAGCAGTAATAGTCCCTGTGGTAACATTCCCACAACCCGTGGAAGAACCAGAACAGGAAAGGCTTACTGACGCTGCACCCACTTCAACACCTAGAGTAGCGCCTGTACCCTTGCCACGCACACGTAGAGTTCTACCAGCAACACCTAGCGTTGAGGGCACAGAACCTGTAGAAAGTATTACCATGTCACAAGAGGGTCCCGAAGGTACAGGGAAGAATGGAAATGGTACCAGTAATATCCTTATAGTATATTAGGTATCTGCGTTTTCGTTTGTTATTCTTCAAAGTTTATTATTTTTCATATAGAAATGTTAGAAGATAAGCACTTGATCAACAAGATATAAATGAACGAAGGAGACTACCAGATTGTCGAGAAGATTCTTTATAGTGTGTACCCCGGTACATGGACTTCGTTATTATATATAGTAAAAATGGACCATGGTCATAAGACTGGTTGTGACCAACACAGACTTGTGTTTCTGTAAATAATTGCACCTCCTGTGCCCACCAGAATCGTCTATTACAAAACCCGGGATCTTAACCTGATTACGGACCCACAATAGGTTTGCAGCGGGTCAGGTTGTTTGGGTGGCGGGTTAATGGGATGCGGGATATTGGGACTGGACTGTTGCAGGAAGAGGCTGCAACGAAGCAGGTTGAGCCTCCACTACTAACAAAACCGGTAGCGTTCCATCGTTGGAATGATGAACTCTAAGTTAAGCAACGTTCAACTATCCAGCCTCCTTAATGTGGGAAGTATATTGTAAATAAAAATGTTCTTTTTTCTATTTCTACAGTTTAAAAAATAAATAAATAAAACCTCTGATGTCCTGTAGCTCGAGGACGAGCTACGTTTAAGCAAGAGGGAATGTGACGCCCCTGGACTATCAGGTCATCACAGGGTATTGTGAAATCTGCCCTTCTGTGCAATATTCACCTCCTCCTTGGTTATGGGTCCCCAACTACATGGTGTTGCCTACATCAGTCAATTAAAGTCCTAGGTAAACTCTGCACCACACCCACCAGACACACCAGTGGACAGCCTGAGTGGAATTGGGTCGCCCACTTGGGGGGTTGGTTAAGGGGAGGTCAGGAGTGTCAGTCAGTTGACAGTGAAGAGAGTGAAGAGTAGGAAGTGAAGGAGAGAGGAGGTCAGGAGTAGAGATGAGCGAACCGGTCCCGGTTCGGCTCGAGGTCGGTTCGTCAAACGGAGGTCCCGTTCGAGTTCGGTTCGTCGAACGTTCGATGAACCGAACTCGAACCGCATAGGAAACAATGGCAGGCATTCACAAACACATAAAAACACCTAGAAAACACCCTCAAAGGTGTCCAAAAGGTGACAAACAACTCACAACACAACACAAACACATGGGAAAGTGACAAGGACATATACTCATGCGAAAACAAAAGAGCTGGACAAGGAAAAAGAGGAGGACACAGATATATGAGTATATGCAAGGAAACGTCGATGCCATTACTGTGCAACTTGAGCACTGCTCATTTTAGGCTTCCAATCTGGATAAATTGCCTGAGCTTGCCACGTACGCCTTGGGGATCTTGTCGTGTCCTGCAGCCAGCGTTCTCTCGGAACCTGTCTTCAGTGCTGCTGGGCGTCTGCTGGCAGATAAGCACACGTGTCTGTCCACTGACAATGTGGACATGGCTTTCAAAGGACTTTTCTTCCCCTGGGTCAGCCAGGGGAGGCGAAAGGCACGCGTATTTTTGAGAGTGCTTCATGCAAAGCATCTGTTTCATTTTGAAAAGGGGGATCAAGTGATGCCAGTCAAGTGGGGTGTGTGTGGCCCAATTAGTGGCAACGAGGGAGACTGTGGTTGGAGTCCCCTCGCTGTGTTTGTAAAAGAACCAAGATGAACAAGTCATAGCTCTCAGAGGACTTTTCTTCCCCTGGGTCAGCCAGGGGAGGCGAAAGGCACGCGTATTTTTGATAGTGCTTCATGCAAAGCATCTTTTTCTTTTTCAAAAGGGGGGTCAACTGATGCCAGTCAAGTGGGGTGTGTGTGGCCCAATTAGTGGCAACGAGGGAGACTGTGGTTGGAGTCCCCTCGCTGTGTTTCTAAAAGAACCAAGATGAACAAGTCATGGCTCTCAGAGGACTTTTCTTCCCCTGGGTCATTTAGGGGAGGCGAAAGGCACGCGTATTTTTGATAGTGCTTCATGCAAAGCATCTTTGTAAGCTTGAAAATGGGGGTCAACTGATGCCAGTCAAGTGGGGTGTGTGTGGCCCAGTTAGTGGAAACGAGGGAGACTGTGGTGGGAGTCCCCTCGCTGTGTTTCTAAAAGAACCAAGATGAACAAGTCATGGCTCTCAGAGGACTTTTCTTCCCCTGGGTCATCCAGGGGAGGCGAAAGGCACGCGTATTTTTGATAGTGCTTCATGCAAAGCATCTTTGTAAGCTTAAAAATTGGGGTCAACTGATGCCAGTCAAGTGGGGTGTGTGTGGCCCAATTTTTGGAAACAAGGGAGACTGTGGTTGGAGTCCCCTTGCTGTGTTTTACATGCTTTTAGAAGGGCATGACATGGCTTAGAGGTTGATTTTCAGCATCTGGAAACTGTTGGCTACCAAAATGCTGCCTTTCCAACCTTTAAGCCCATCGCAGTGCCCCAAGAGCCGATGCCCAGGCGCCACTCCTTCTCCAACAAAGGCGTGCACGCGCTACACCAGCATGTCGCACTAAACATCACTGATTCCTTGAGAAACTCTGTGTGACAGGGTGCATTTCACCACAGATAATTGGCTCAGTAAGCATGGACAGGGGCGTTACATGTCGCTGACTGGGCAATGGGTTACTGTGGGGAGAGATGGAGAAGGGTCTGCTGTACAAGTCTTGCCGTCCCCACGAGTTGTGTCAATCCTTCTTCTGTATGTAGAAGTTAATACACTGCTTCTGCCTCTTCAACCTCGTGTGGGTCCTCCACCTTGGCCCAAACCCTGTGTGGTCAGGCCAACCTTCCTTATAACTGCGCACGAGGAATACCACACACCTCCTTACTATGCTGGCAGCAGAGCTCAATGCCATCAGGCGGTCAAAGGTTTACTTTGAAATGTATGGGAAATGTGAGTCACACCGCTGAGAAGTTGTGGACGGTTAGCTCTGGAGACCGAGTTTCATCAATGGTTGTCTCCACTCAACCAGCAGCCAGGGAAGGCCGGGTGCGACAATGATGCAAACATGGGTGCGGCCCTTCGCTGTGACAATGTGACACACGTGCCTTGTGTGGCTCACATGTTGATCCTGGTTGTCCAGCAATTTTTAAAGCACTATCCTGGCCCACATGGCCTTCTGCAGAGAGCACGGTGTAACGCCTTCCTTGATCCACACACTCAGATGGGCTGTAAATGATAGGCTAGAGGGAAGCCACTCACCAAGCAGGACCCCTAGAACCCTGAAACCCTTTAACCCCTATACAGGGATTAGGAATTACACAGGGCCCAAGGTGATCAATACCTGTGGAAGGCTGCAGTTCCAGAGAATAGTAGTCAGGCAGGGTCAAAACATTAATTGAGGAACAGGAACAGAATGGGACGGCCAGGACTTAATCAGAAAACAAGCAGAGGTGAAATGCGGATCGGCCAACAAGGTACATAAACAGCAAGCAGGAAAAGTAGTCAGGTAACAAGCACACAAAATCATAAAACTGAACTGGGGGTAAAAGTAACCAGAGGTTCATAGCTATGTCTGGCAGTGGTCTGCAGACAGGATGGGCATAAAAAAGGCTGTGGTGTCTTCCCATTGGTTGTAGCTGAATGATGGTACTTCATCTGTGAGATACCCACCAGCTACATTCAGCCAGAAATTCTGCATCTGTCAAGGTAATGCAGCCCAGTGGGTGAGCATAACCTGCGTCCACCTGCGCCGCTAGCATCAAGTCCTCTCCCATCATCAGCACTATGCATGAAAGGAACACGTTGTCACCTGGCGACCGGAGTACAAATTGACAGAGCGGACTCCGTTGGTGACTTAACAGCCGTGTGCGGCAATGATGCAAACCTGGCTGCGGGCCATCGTCAGGGCAATGTGACACACGTGCCTTGTATGGCTCACGTGTTGAACCTAATTCTCCAGCAATTTTTAAAACACCATCCCGGCCTACATGGCCTTGTGCAGCGGGCACGCTCACTATGTGCTCACTTCCATCGTGCGCACACAGCAGCTCAACAACTTTCGTCGCTACAGAAGTCTTTAGGTCTGGTGGTTAAACGCCTGAAATGCGATGTGCCGACACGCAGGAATTTGAATCTGCACATGTTGCAGCGTTTGTGGCAGCACCGCAGAACCCTGCTGCAATACGTTATGACATATAGCCTGGGATAACTTGATCCAGAGGTGGTGCAGATCACGCTGCTGGAGTGGTGTCAGATCAAGGACCTATGCACCCTGCTACACAGTTTACAAATGTCGACGAAGATGTTTAGCACTGGCAATGCCATTCTCAGCGTGACAATTCTGGTCATCTACATGATGGAGCACACTGTAATTATTATTCGGAGTCAGGTGTTGGGACAAGAGGAAGGGGAGGAAGTACAGGAGGAGTCATATGCGGAAGGGATAACAAGATCTACGAGGTCCAGATGGTCAGCGGCACCTAGACGGCAGTCATGGTGAGGAAGAGGGATTAACAAGGGCGCATAGTATCAGCAAAAAGTGTTGAGGAAGGTGCAGGAGCCCATGAAGAAATGGAGGACGAACTGGCGATGAGCATGGAAGACTCAGCAGATGAGTGAGAGCTTGCTCACATTTCGGTTGTGCGAGGTTGTGGGGAGAGGGCAGAGGAAGGAGGCACGATTCTCACCTCTCTGCCACCAACACACCAAGGACTTGGTCCTCCTGGATGCACAAGACACATGAGCGCCTTCTTCCTGCACTACCTACAACATGACCCTCGGATTGTACGAATTCAAAGTAATCCTGACTACTGGGTTGCCACACTGTTAGATCCCCGGTACAAGACAAAATTTGGCGAAATAATTCCTGCCATAGAAATGGACGCACGTATACAGGAGTATCTGAAGAAGGTGGTACGCAATCTTAGATCTGCTTTTCCACTAAACACCAGTGCTGCACAGAGTGAATCTCAACGCTTTGTCATGGATAGGAGGAAATGGTCTTTTACTTGTCCACATCTGAGGGACCGAGGGCTGGCTGCTGTGCTGAGATGGCGTTGAGTGGTGTCCCTGCAGAGTTGCACTTTTGGTCATATACCAAAATGAGTTGAAAAAGGACAGATGCTGGTGGAAAGGGGAACAGGTGTGTTGGAAAGGGGAAAAAAGTTTTGCTCCGTGGATTTGGTGGTTAAGCAACAGTAACATTTGCTGAAGAAACACAATCTGTTACAGTGGGACTGGCAGATTTGGATAAGGTGGTATATACTATGTTACCGCTATATAACGAAAATTAATAAGAAAAGAAAGAGAAAGGTATATATCCCCATCAGCAGTCAGTGTCCACAGTGCTCCCAGATGGAAAAGGAGAGGTTGGCAACTGGAAGGTTTGGTGGAGGATACAGAGCTGTGTGGCTATGAAACTAATAGTAGCCTGAACCGAGTTAGACGCCATTCGGATCTGGAGACTGGGAGCCCTGTTAGCGTCACAGGGTCCACATGCCCACCCAGCCCAGGAACTCCCTGTTAACAACACAGGGGCCATTGAGTACACTGACCGTGTGCATAGGGGCCACACCTGTGGACAGCAGGCGCATCAGCAGCAGCAGGCCTGATAATGCCACTGGGCTGCACAAGCAGGACTGGTAGGACAGGAGCTGGTCTTAACCGTTCTGCGTTACCAACTGTGGTGGTGGCCTGCATCGACACCCTATCCCTGCCTACCTCTGGCCTAAAGCCGCAATGGGTTCAACACATGGAGGTGTGCTCTTTCGGAGCATAATAGAAGACTGCGCACCTCCTTGTTGGCTCCAGCCCCTTTTATAACCTGGGTCCGCCCCAAACCAGGGTGAACCACAATGCACCTCCTGGAGACAAAAGCAGAGTGACACGTCATGAGTGACATAACTAGCGTCCTATTTGGAACCGCAACTTCAATGATGACCTCATGGCTGCCATGACCCAAACACCTCACCAGTCATCGTCTGACCATCAATAATGCGGTGACAAGTCATAGGGACGGGCCTCTGCAAGCCATTTGGGAGTGGCCTGGCCACATCGTCAGGACACCTGATACCCTGTGGTCTATATGGGACCCCCACATCAGGGGCAGGGCCAAAGAGTTAAAGGGAACCTGTCATGAGAAATGTCCCCTAAAACCTCACAGATTCCCCCTCTGCAGCTCCTGGGCTGCATTCTATAAAGGTCCCTGTTATGATTGTGGCCACTTTCTGACCTAAAAAAAGTGTTTATAAAGTTGTACCTTTTTTGCTTCTGATTCTGTAAATCCGTCACGGGGGCGGGCTGCCTGATGGCCGTTATTCTGCCCCCTGGTCCTGTATGCCGCCCCCATCGCTGATTACAATACTTCTGGACGCCGCCCCCTGCTCCATCCATCGCCGCGCATGCCCAGTGCCCATCTCTCGGGGATGAACACTGTGCCTAGCGTCACCGCTGGTGACGTGCACGCAGGGTTAAGATTATGGGCGGTGCTGTGATGTTTATTCCTAAGCAACCGCCCATAATCGCGGGGCCGCGCTTTCCCCCTCGGCCTGCTTCGTTCTGCGCAAGCGCGCTGCTGGTAATCTGATCTTCGCGTCTCCTCCTGATCGGTGTAGTCACTGCTCCGCGCTCCTCCCATCTATTTCCTGCCTCGGGGCAAGATGGGAAGGAGGTGACGTGGGGGTCAGCAGCAGCGCGCTTGCGCAGAACGAAGCAGGCCGAGGGGGAAAGCGGATTATGGGCGGTTGCTTAGGAATAAACATCACAGCACCGCCCATAATCTTAACCCTGCGTGCACGTCACCAGCGGTGACGCTAGGCACAGTGCTCATCCCCGAGAGATGGGCACTGGGCATGCGCGGCGATGGATGGAGCAGGGGGCGGCATCCAGAAGTATTGTAATCAGCGATGGGGGCGGCATACAGGACCAGGGGGCAGAATAACGGCCATCAGGCAGCCCGCCCCCGTGACGGATTTACAGAATCAGAAGCAAAAAAGGTACAACTTTATAAACACTTTTTTTAGGTCAGAAAGTGGCCACAATCATAACAGGGACCTTTATAGAATGCAGCCCAGGAGCTGCAGAGGGGGAATCTGTGAGGTTTTAGGGGACATTTCTCATGACAGGTTCCCTTTAATTACCGGACCTAGTCTCTGATGCAGTAAGTGCCTGAGCATGCTCAGTAGCATGAAATACAGTCTCTGAAAAAAGACTATCAGCTTTAGCATGGTGTCTAGGCACAAAACAGGACTTAGACCCGGCACGGAATGCAAGTACCTGTGCAAAGAGGCTTTTCACACTAAGTGTGGGAGCATGCGCTGTATCCTGAAATGAAGACTTAGCCTCAGCAATGGCTCAGTCAGGCAGAGCATACTCACTAGGCGAAACACTGTAGTTAGGCTGCGGCTGGGGTAAATCGGCACACGCATGCGCACTAGCTGCCTCTCCACACTTAGACGTGGAGGAGAAAGTAGCCAGCTGGACAACCCAAGGCACAGCCCTAAATGGCAGCTGACGCCTGGGCGCAAATGAAACCGCAGCAGGCTTCAGGTTACAGGTTTTGTAACAACAAATACCATCCAAAAGAACAGGTGTACTTCTTCCCATGGATAATCTGATATGATCCTTTTTTTCACGGACACAACCATCGCTAACAAATGTAGATGAGGCCAAAACAGCAGCTGCTTCAATGGATCTCAAGTGCTCCATAAAGTGGCCTCTCCTCCACCCCAATTTCAAGATCCCAAATACTCCATTCCTCTGTGGTGTCAATCCAATCGCACTTGCTTCCTAACAGCTCTCAAGTTTCCACCAGCCCTGCTGAGTATGGGGTAACAGAGATGGTTGAGTTTGCATAGCTGTTCAGTCGCACTATAGCCTGGGAATCAGAGGTCTGCTCCAAAGCTGCAATGAGTACAGACAAGGAAGTTATTACTTTTATTATTATTGATTTATTGAGCACCATTGATTCCATGGTACTGTACATGAGAAGGGGGTTACGTACAGAATACATATACAAGTAACTATAGACAGACTGGTACAGAGGGAAGAGGGCCCTGCCCTTGCGGGATTACATTCTAAAGGATTTTTGGGAGGAGACAGTAGGAGTGGTGTAGGTTGAGCGTCAAGTACGTATGGTGGTGGTGTCATTGAAGGTTATAGTCATTTCTGAACAGATGAGTTTTCAGATTCAGTTTGAAGCTTGCGGGTGTAGCAGATAATCTGACATGTTGAGATAGCGAGTTCCATGAAACAGGGGAAATGATCTGCGCAGATGGCCAGAAGCTTTGTGAATGGGATCCAGGCCCCGATGAAGAAGGTGCTGAGCCTAATCTACACCCTCATTTCCAAAAAGTAAATCCTCCTGGTGGAGACAATGGGGAACATGATGAGGAGCACAGATACCTGATTGGAATGACAACTTTACTATTCGGTCAGGGCAGGAAGAGGTTGTCTCGGAGCACTCAGGACGAGGGGAATGAAAACACACAGGGTTATTGATGAGGTTGGAGACCACACTTACTGTCAAACCAAAGTCAGCCAGTCGATGAGGTAAGCAGAGGAGGTGGAGGAGGATGCTACTGACGACGAGGTTACGTTGCGTCTTCCTGGCCAGAGACAAAGTACTGGAAGCACGTCAACAACTGAATCCTGGACCACAACTTTGACTCTGAGCAGAAGTCGTGTTGGCTATGCAGGTCGCATGGGCTGTAAGTCTTGCCTAGCCTGTGAATTTTTGGACATCGCAAAGGATCACCCAAGTCATGGAATCTGTAAGATTTGTCAACAATCTGTAAGTAGAAGGCAAAAACTCACACCTTTGAGTAGTTCCTCCATGAAGTGTCACATTGATATGAATTGATAGCGTGAAGGTGTATTGCTCAGCTTTAGCCACTGTCAATGCAACATGCTTATTTGCCGTTCATTGCATGCATTGTTGCAGACTACACACAAGGGGCTGCTGTTATTTTGGATCTGCCTTTGTTTGGTCACTATAGCAATATCAAATTGCTCTTCGGGTGTGGACTTGGAGATGCTGTCTATGAACAGAAGGAAAAGCTAAAGGTGTGTGTTACAGCAAGGAGCCACCGCGGAAACACTTCGTTCAATTGTGAGCGGAGTCATGTTGTACTTTGATGATGAGCCCCGTAATGCCAGTGAGCAGCATCCTGTGCCACAGACCAACATTCTTATGCTATGTGCGCACAGTGCGGTTTTCGCGGCGTTTTTGCGCGTTTTTCGGGTGCGTTTTTGGCCTCAAAACTGCAGGACTTTGCTTCCCCAGCAAAGTCTATGAGTTTTCATTTTTGCTGTCTGCACACATCTGGTTTTTTTACCTGCGTTTTTGAGTTTAAAAAAAAAAAATGGACATGTCAGTTCTTTCCTGCATTTTTCTGCGTTTTCCCCCCATGCAATGCATTGGAAAAACGCAGCAAAACGCAGAGATCAAAAACGCAGCAAAACGCAGCCAAAAACGCACCAAATCGCGGCAAAAACGCATGCGTTTTTTCGACGCAGGTGCGTTTTTGTGTGTTTTTAGCGGCCAAAAACGCACAAAAACGCAGCGTCAAAAAGACGCAGTGTGCGAACCTAGCCTTACAGTGCTGTCTATACTGTTTACCGTGAGAGGAGCGTAAAGTCTGTATTTCTGGCAACTGGACATCAGAGTACCCGGGTACAGTAGGCTGTGCCCAGACAATAATGCGGGCACGCAACACTTTGTTTTATTAGCAAAACACATATCTGTTCTGGGTAGGCCGACTATATAGACAATAAGACTTGCTACCTCTGCACTGTCAAATTGTCACGTACAGTTTAAATCATAGAGGGACAGCAACACATGTTTGCATTGTCTGTTGCTTTTCAAGATTTCCATGACTGTGTTGCAGAGCTGTGTGGTTTGCATTCACACTGTTATCATCTGCATTATCTGTGAGGCTTCAGCTAAAAAGGGTATTCAGGGGGGGTAATGTGTTTTGTCTATGTTTAGGTAGATAACTTGGAAGCTCTTGTGATGCGCCACTGCAACAGGGAGTGTGAATGGCAGGTCATCACTTGTTTTGGAAGTGGAAACAGAAGGTATTGTTGAGCTGTCAGTAATCGAGAGAACCATCATTGGATGCAGGCTACATTATATCCACGCCTGCACCTTCGTCACAGATTGGCTGGACTACCTGCAGTTAATAATTGCATTCCAGAAATGGAAAGGAGTGTAGAATGCACATGTGTTGTACCTTCCTTGGCAGCAAAGGAACACTAAGGGCGGCTTTGCACGTTGCGACATCGCACGTGCGATGTCGATGGGGTCAAATCGAAAGTGACGCACATCCGGCGTCGCAGTCGATATCGCAACGTGTAAAACCTTTTTGATACGATGAACGAGCGCAAAAGCGTCGTTATCATATCATCGCTGCAGCCTCCGACATTTCCATAATGCCAGTGCAGCGACAGGTGCGATGTTGTTCCTCGCTCCTGCGGCAGCACACATCGCTGTGTGTGAAGCCGCAGGAGCGAGGATCATAACCTACATGCCGCCGGCTGCAATGAGAAGGACGGAGGTGGGCGGGATGTTTACATCCTGCTAATTTCCGCCCGTCCACTTCAATTAGCCGCCTGCTGTGTGACGTCGCTGTGACGCCGCACGACCCACCCCCTTAGGAAGGAGGCGGGTCGCCGGCCAGAGGGACGTTGCACGGCAGGTATGTGCGTGTGAAGGTGCCGTAGCGATAATAATCGCTATGGCAGCTTTCACTAGATATTGCACGTGCGACGGTGGCGGGACTATCGCTGCAGCATCGGTAACACATTGTTACCGATGTCGCAGCATGCAAAGCCCGCCTATCTTAGTATTCCAGACAATTTTAGGATGGCAGAAAAAGAGTCAGCTCTTTGGGCAAATTAAATAGCGTGGCAAAAGTGGACAGATGGGTACAGTGGCCGTGTTCTGTGGGTACCAGGACAGTAAAAGAAGCCTCACTTTCTATCCCTCCTAATGATCAAATGCAGCAAGGAATTCCCTGAGTTTGCTATAAAATTAGCATAGCAAAATGTGCATGAGGGTAGAATGCAGAGGTGCTTGAGATTGCTTGGCACAAGTGATACAATAAAGGAGTCCAACAGCCACTTTTTGTATGCCACTAAGTTGCAGTATTTTTTGCTATCATTATAGCTTAATAAAAAGAGAGCAGGAGGGTGTCCTGCACAGGTGATAGAAATAGCTTGGCACCAATGTGGCACTAATGGAATACAACTAGAGATGAGCGAACCGGTCCCGGTTCGGCTCGAGGTCGGTTCGTTCGCCGAACGGAGGTCCCGTTCGAGTTCGGTTCGTCGAACGTTCGACGAACCGAACTCGAGCCAATAGGAAACAATGGCAGGCAATCACAAACACAGAAACACCTAGAAAACACCCTCAAAGGTGTCCAAAAGGTGACAAACAACTCACAACACAACACAAACACATGGGAAAGTGACAAGGACATATACTCATGCGAAAACAAAACAGCTGGACAAGGAAAAAGAGGAGGACACACAGATTTATGAGTATATGCAAGGAAACATCGATTCCATTATTGTGCAACTTGAGCCCTGCTCATTTTAGGCTTCCAATCTGGATAAATTGCCTGAGCTCGCCACGTACGCCTTGGGGATCTTGTCATGTCCTGCAGCCAGCGTTCTCTCGGAACCTGTCTTCAGTGCTGCTGGTGGTCTGCTGGCAGATAAGCACACGCGTCTGTCCACTGACAATGTGGACATGGCTCTCAGAGGACTTTTCTTCCCCTGGGTCAGCCAGGGGACGGGAAAGGCACGCGTATTTTTGAGAGTGCTTCATGCAAAGCATCTTTTTCTTTTTCAAAAGGGGGGGTCAACCGATGCCAGTCAAGTGGGGTGTGTGTGGCCCAGTTAGTGGCAACGAGGGAGACTGTGGTTGGAGTCCCCTCGCTGTGTTTCTAAAAGAACCAAGATGAACAAGTCATGGCTCTCAGAGGACTTTTCTTCCCCTGGGTCAGCCAGGGGACGGGAAAAAAGGCACGCGTATTTTTGAGAGTGCTTCATGCAAAGCATCTTTTTCATCTTGAAAATTGGGTCAACTGATGCCAGTCAAGTGGGGTGTGTGTGGCCCAGTTAGTGGAAACGAGGGAGACTGTGGTTGGAGTCCCCTCGCTGTGTTTCTAAAAGAACCAAGATGAACAAGTCATGGCTCTCAGAGGACTTTTCTTCCCCTGGGTCAGCCAGGGGACGGGAAAGGCACGCGTATTTTTGAGAGTGCTTCATGCAAAGCATCTTTTTCATCTTGAAAATTGGATCAACTGATGCCAGTCAAGTGGGGTGTGTGTGGCCCAGTTAGTGGAAACGAGGGAGACTGTGGTTGGAGTCCCCTCGCTGTGTTTCTAAAAGAACCAAGATGAACAAGTCATGGCTCTCAGAGGACTTTTCTTCCCCTGGGTCAGCCAGGGGACGGGAAAGGCACGCGTATTTTTGAGAGTGCTTCATGCAAAGCATCTTTTTCATCTTGAAAATTGGGTCAACTGATGCCAGTCAAGTGGGGTGTGTGTGGCCCAGTTAGTGGAAACGAGGGAGACTGTGGTTGGAGTCCCCTCGCTGTGTTTCTAAAAGAACCAAGATGAACAAGTCATGGCTCTCAGAGGACTTTTCTTCCCCTGGGTCAGCCAGGGGACGGGAAAGGCACGCGTATTTTTGAGAGTGCTTCATGCAAAGCATCTTTTTCATCTTGAAAATTGGGTCAACTGATGCCAGTCAAGTGGGGTGTGTGTGGCCCAGTTAGTGGCAACGAGGGAGACTGTGGTTGGAGTCCCCTCGCTGTGTTTCTAAAAGAACCAAGATGAACAAGTCATGGCTCTCAGAGGACTTTTCTTCCCCTGGGTCAGCCAGGGGACGGGAAAGGCACGCGTATTTTTGAGAGTGCTTCATGCAAAGCATCTTTTTCATCTTGAAAATTGGGTCAACTGATGCCAGTCAAGTGGGGTGTGTGTGGCCCAGTTAGTGAAAACGAGGGAGACTGTGGTTGGAGTCCCCTCGCTGTGTTTCTAAAAGAACCAAGATGAACAAGTCATGGCTCTCAGAGGACTTTTCTTCCCCCGGGTCAGCCAGGGGACGGGAAAGGCACGCGTATTTTTGAGAGTGCTTCATGCAAAGCATCTTTTTCATCTTGAAAATTGGGTCAACTGATGCCAGTCAAGTGGGGTGTGTGTGGCCCAGTTAGTGGCAACGAGGGAGACTGTGGTTGGAGTCCCCTCGCTGTGTTTCTAAAAGAACCAAGATGAACAAGTCATGGCTCTCAGAGGACTTTTCTTCCCCTGGGTCAGCCAGGGGACGGGAAAGGCACGCGTATTTTTGAGAGTGCTTCATGCAAAGCATCTTTTTCATCTTGAAAATTGGGTCAACTGATGCCAGTCAAGTGGGGTGTGTGTGGCCCAGTTAGTGGAAACGAGGGAGACTGTGGTTGGAGTCCCCTCGCTGTGTTTCTAAAAGAACCAAGATGAACAAGTCATGGCTCTCAGAGGACTTTTCTTCCCCTGGGTCAGCCAGGGGACGGGAAAGGCACGCGTATTTTTGAGAGTGCTTCATGCAAAGCATCTTTTTCTTTTTCAAAAGGGGGGGTCAACCGATGCCAGTCAAGTGGGGTGTGTGTGGCCCAGTTAGTGGCAACGAGGGAGACTGTGGTTGGAGTCCCCTCGCTGTGTTTCTAAAAGAACCAAGATGAACAAGTCATGGCTCTCAGAGGACTTTTCTTCCCCTGGGTCAGCCAGGGGACGGGAAAGGCACGCGTATTTTTGAGAGTGCTTCATGCAAAGCATCTTTTTCATCTTGAAAATTGGGTCAACTGATGCCAGTCAAGTGGGGTGTGTGTGGCCCAGTTAGTGGCAACGAGGGAGACTGTGGTTGGAGTCCCCTCGCTGTGTTTCTAAAAGAACCAAGATGAACAAGTCATGGCTCTCAGAGGACTTTTCTTCCCCTGGGTCAGCCAGGGGACGGGAAAGGCACGCGTATTTTTGAGAGTGCTTCATGCAAAGCATCTTTTTCATCTTGAAAATTGGGTCAACTGATGCCAGTCAAGTGGGGTGTGTGTGGCCCAGTTAGTGGAAACGAGGGAGACTGTGGTTGGAGTCCCCTCACTGTGTTTCTAAAAGAACCAAGATGAACAAGTCATGGCTCTCAGAGGACTTTTCTTCCCCTGGGTCAGCCAGGGGACGGGAAAGGCACGCGTATTTTTGAGAGTGCTTCATGCAAAGCATCTTTTTCATCTTGAAAATTGGGTCAACTGATGCCAGTCAAGTGGGGTGTGTGTGGCCCAGTTAGTGGCAACGAGGGAGACTGTGGTTGGAGTCCCCTCGCTGTGTTTCTAAAAGAACCAAGATGAACAAGTCATGGCTCTCAGAGGACTTTTCTTCCCCTGGGTCAGCCAGGGGACGGGAAAGGCACGCGTATTTTTGAGAGTGCTTCATGCAAAGCATCTTTTTCATCTTGAAAATTGGGTCAACTGATGCCAGTCAAGTGGGGTGTGTGTGGCCCAGTTAGTGGAAACGAGGGAGACTGTGGTTGGAGTCCCCTCGCTGTGTTTCTAAAAGAACCAAGATGAACAAGTCATGGCTCTCAGAGGACTTTTCTTCCCCTGGGTCAGCCAGGGGACGGGAAAGGCACGCGTATTTTTGAGAGTGCTTCATGCAAAGCATCTTTTTCATCTTGAAAATTGGGTCAACTGATGCCAGTCAAGTGGGGTGTGTGTGGCCCAGTTAGTGGCAACGAGGGAGACTGTGGTTGGAGTCCCCTCGCTGTGTTTCTAAAAGAACCAAGACGAACAAGTCATGGCTCTCAGAGGACTTTTCTTCCCCTGGGTCAGCCAGGGGACAGGAAAGGCACGCGTATTTTTGAGAGTGCTTCATGCAAAGCATCTTTTTCATCTTGAAAATTGGGTCAACTGATGCCAGTCAAGTGGGGTGTGTGTGGCCCAGTTAGTGGAAACGAGGGAGACTGTGGTTGGAGTCCCCTCGCTGTGTTTCTAAAAGAACCAAGATGAACAAGTCATGGCTCTCAGAGGACTTTTCTTCCCCTGGGTCAACCAGGGGACGGGAAAGGCACGCGTATTTTTGAGAGTGCTTCATGCAAAGCATCTTTTTCTTTTTCAAAAGGGGGGGTCAACCGATGCCAGTCAAGTGGGGTGTGTGTGGCCCAGTTAGTGGCAACGAGGGAGACTGTGGTTGGAGTCCCCTCGCTGTGTTTCTAAAAGAACCAAGATGAACAAGTCATGGCTCTCAGAGGACTTTTCTTCCCCTGGGTCAGCCAGGGGACGGGAAAGGCACGCGTATTTTTGAGAGTGCTTTATGCAAAGCATCTTTTTCATCTTGAAAATTGGGTCAACTGATGCCAGTCAAGTGGGGTGTGTGTGGCCCAGTTAGTGGCAACGAGGGAGACTGTGGTTGGAGTCCCCTCGCTGTGTTTCTAAAAGAACCAAGATGAACAAGTCATGGCTCTCAGAGGACTTTTCTTCCCCTGGGTCAGCCAGGGGACGGGAAAGGCACGCGTATTTTTGAGAGTGCTTCATGCAAAGCATCTTTTTCATCTTGAAAATTGGGTCAACTGATGCCAGTCAAGTGGGGTGTGTGTGGCCCAGTTAGTGGCAACGAGGGAGACTGTGGTTGGAGTCCCCTCGCTGTGTTTCTAAAAGAACCAAGATGAACAAGTCATGGCTCTCAGAGGACTTTTCTTCCCCTGGGTCAGCCAGGGGACGGGAAAGGCACGCGTATTTTTGAGAGTGCTTCATGCAAAGCATCTTTTTCATCTTGAAAATTGGGTCAACTGATGCCAGTCAAGTGGGGTGTGTGTGGCCCAGTTAGTGGAAACGAGGGAGACTGTGGTTGGAGTCCCCTCGCTGTGTTTCTAAAAGAACCAAGATGAACAAGTCATGGCTCTCAGAGGACTTTTCTTCCCCTGGGTCAGCCAGGGGACGGGAAAGGCACGCGTATTTTTGAGAGTGCTTCATGCAAAGCATCTTTTTCATCTTGAAAATTGGGTCAACTGATGCCAGTCAAGTGGGGTGTGTGTGGCCCAGTTAGTGGCAACGAGGGAGACTGTGGTTGGAGTCCCCTCGCTGTGTTTCTAAAAGAACCAAGACGAACAAGTCATGGCTCTCAGAGGACTTTTCTTCCCCTGGGTCAGCCAGGGGACGGGAAAGGCACGCGTATTTTTGAGAGTGCTTCATGCAAAGCATCTTTTTCATCTTGAAAATTGGGTCAACTGATGCCAGTCAAGTGGGGTGTGTGTGGCCCAGTTAGTGGAAACGAGGGAGACTGTGGTTGGAGTCCCCTCGCTGTGTTTCTAAAAGAACCAAGATGAACAAGTCATGGCTCTCAGAGGACTTTTCTTCCCCTGGGTCAGCCAGGGGACGGGAAAGGCACGCGTATTTTTGAGAGTGCTTCATGCAAAGCATCTTTTTCATCTTGAAAATTGGGTCAACTGATGCCAGTCAAGTGGGGTGTGTGTGGCCCAGTTAGTGGCAACGAGGGAGACTGTGGTTGGAGTCCCCTCGCTGTGTTTCTAAAAGAACCAAGATGAACAAGTCATGGCTCTCAGAGGACTTTTCTTCCCCTGGGTCAGCCAGGGGACGGGAAAGGCACGCGTATTTTTGAGAGTGCTTCATGCAAAGCATCTTTTTCATCTTGAAAATTGGGTCAACTGATGCCAGTCAAGTGGGGTGTGTGTGGCCCAGTTAGTGAAAACGAGGGAGACTGTGGTTGGAGTCCCCTCGCTGTGTTTCTAAAAGAACCAAGATGAACAAGTCATGGCTCTCAGAGGACTTTTCTTCCCCCGGGTCAGCCAGGGGACGGGAAAGGCACGCGTATTTTTGAGAGTGCTTCATGCAAAGCATCTTTTTCATCTTGAAAATTGGGTCAACTGATGCCAGTCAAGTGGGGTGTGTGTGGCCCAGTTAGTGGCAACGAGGGAGACTGTGGTTGGAGTCCCCTCGCTGTGTTTCTAAAAGAACCAAGATGAACAAGTCATGGCTCTCAGAGGACTTTTCTTCCCCTGGGTCAGCCAGGGGACGGGAAAGGCACGCGTATTTTTGAGAGTGCTTCATGCAAAGCATCTTTTTCTTTTTCAAAAGGGGGGGTCAACCGATGCCAGTCAAGTGGGGTGTGTGTGGCCCAGTTAGTGGCAACGAGGGAGACTGTGGTTGGAGTCCCCTCGCTGTGTTTCTAAAAGAACCAAGATGAACAAGTCATGGCTCTCAGAGGACTTTTCTTCCCCTGGGTCAGCCAGGGGACGGGAAAGGCACGCGTATTTTTGAGAGTGCTTCATGCAAAGCATCTTTTTCATCTTGAAAATTGGGTCAACTGATGCCAGTCAAGTGGGGTGTGTGTGGCCCAGTTAGTGGCAACGAGGGAGACTGTGGTTGGAGTCCCCTCGCTGTGTTTCTAAAAGAACCAAGATGAACAAGTCATGGCTCTCAGAGGACTTTTCTTCCCCTGGGTCAGCCAGGGGACGGGAAAGGCACGCGTATTTTTGAGAGTGCTTCATGCAAAGCATCTTTTTCATCTTGAAAATTGGGTCAACTGATGCCAGTCAAGTGGGGTGTGTGTGGCCCAGTTAGTGGAAACGAGGGAGACTGTGGTTGGAGTCCCCTCACTGTGTTTCTAAAAGAACCAAGATGAACAAGTCATGGCTCTCAGAGGACTTTTCTTCCCCTGGGTCAGCCAGGGGACGGGAAAGGCACGCGTATTTTTGAGAGTGCTTCATGCAAAGCATCTTTTTCATCTTGAAAATTGGGTCAACTGATGCCAGTCAAGTGGGGTGTGTGTGGCCCAGTTAGTGGCAACGAGGGAGACTGTGGTTGGAGTCCCCTCGCTGTGTTTCTAAAAGAACCAAGATGAACAAGTCATGGCTCTCAGAGGACTTTTCTTCCCCTGGGTCAGCCAGGGGACGGGAAAGGCACGCGTATTTTTGAGAGTGCTTCATGCAAAGCATCTTTTTCATCTTGAAAATTGGGTCAACTGATGCCAGTCAAGTGGGGTGTGTGTGGCCCAGTTAGTGGAAACGAGGGAGACTGTGGTTGGAGTCCCCTCGCTGTGTTTCTAAAAGAACCAAGATGAACAAGTCATGGCTCTCAGAGGACTTTTCTTCCCCTGGGTCAGCCAGGGGACGGGAAAGGCACGCGTATTTTTGAGAGTGCTTCATGCAAAGCATCTTTTTCATCTTGAAAATTGGGTCAACTGATGCCAGTCAAGTGGGGTGTGTGTGGCCCAGTTAGTGGCAACGAGGGAGACTGTGGTTGGAGTCCCCTCGCTGTGTTTCTAAAAGAACCAAGACGAACAAGTCATGGCTCTCAGAGGACTTTTCTTCCCCTGGGTCAGCCAGGGGACAGGAAAGGCACGCGTATTTTTGAGAGTGCTTCATGCAAAGCATCTTTTTCATCTTGAAAATTGGGTCAACTGATGCCAGTCAAGTGGGGTGTGTGTGGCCCAGTTAGTGGAAACGAGGGAGACTGTGGTTGGAGTCCCCTCGCTGTGTTTCTAAAAGAACCAAGATGAACAAGTCATGGCTCTCAGAGGACTTTTCTTCCCCTGGGTCAACCAGGGGACGGGAAAGGCACGCGTATTTTTGAGAGTGCTTCATGCAAAGCATCTTTTTCTTTTTCAAAAGGGGGGGTCAACCGATGCCAGTCAAGTGGGGTGTGTGTGGCCCAGTTAGTGGCAACGAGGGAGACTGTGGTTGGAGTCCCCTCGCTGTGTTTCTAAAAGAACCAAGATGAACAAGTCATGGCTCTCAGAGGACTTTTCTTCCCCTGGGTCAGCCAGGGGACGGGAAAGGCACGCGTATTTTTGAGAGTGCTTTATGCAAAGCATCTTTTTCATCTTGAAAATTGGGTCAACTGATGCCAGTCAAGTGGGGTGTGTGTGGCCCAGTTAGTGGCAACGAGGGAGACTGTGGTTGGAGTCCCCTCGCTGTGTTTCTAAAAGAACCAAGATGAACAAGTCATGGCTCTCAGAGGACTTTTCTTCCCCTGGGTCAGCCAGGGGACGGGAAAGGCACGCGTATTTTTGAGAGTGCTTCATGCAAAGCATCTTTTTCATCTTGAAAATTGGGTCAACTGATGCCAGTCAAGTGGGGTGTGTGTGGCCCAGTTAGTGGAAACGAGGGAGACTGTGGTTGGAGTCCCCTCGCTGTGTTTCTAAAAGAACCAAGATGAACAAGTCATGGCTCTCAGAGGACTTTTCTTCCCCTGGGTCAGCCAGGGGACGGGAAAGGCACGCGTATTTTTGAGAGTGCTTCATGCAAAGCATCTTTTTCATCTTGAAAATTGGGTCAACTGATGCCAGTCAAGTGGGGTGTGTGTGGCCCAGTTAGTGGAAACGAGGGAGACTGTGGTTGGAGTCCCCTCGCTGTGTTTCTAAAAGAACCAAGATGAACAAGTCATGGCTCTCAGAGGACTTTTCTTCCCCTGGGTCAGCCAGGGGACGGGAAAGGCACGCGTATTTTTGAGAGTGCTTCATGCAAAGCATCTTTTTCATCTTGAAAATTGGGTCAACTGATGCCAGTCAAGTGGGGTGTGTGTGGCCCAGTTAGTGGCAACGAGGGAGACTGTGGTTGGAGTCCCCTCGCTGTGTTTCTAAAAGAACCAAGACGAACAAGTCATGGCTCTCAGAGGACTTTTCTTCCCCTGGGTCAGCCAGGGGACGGGAAAGGCACGCGTATTTTTGAGAGTGCTTCATGCAAAGCATCTTTTTCATCTTGAAAATTGGGTCAACTGATGCCAGTCAAGTGGGGTGTGTGTGGCCCAGTTAGTGGAAACGAGGGAGACTGTGGTTGGAGTCCCCTCGCTGTGTTTCTAAAAGAACCAAGATGAACAAGTCATGGCTCTCAGAGGACTTTTCTTCCCCTGGGTCAGCCAGGGGACGGGAAAGGCACGCGTATTTTTGAGAGTGCTTCATGCAAAGCATCTTTTTCATCTTGAAAATTGGGTCAACTGATGCCAGTCAAGTGGGGTGTGTGTGGCCCAGTTAGTGGCAACGAGGGAGACTGTGGTTGGAGTCCCCTCGCTGTGTTTTACATGCTTTTAGAAGGTCATGACATGGCTTGGAGGTTGACTTTCAGCATCTGCAAACTGTTGGCTACCAAAATGCTGCCTTTCCAACACCTGTGGTTATAGACAATGAGGAACATACTGATGAAGATGAGACGCAGATACCCGATTGGGATGACAACTGAAATATTCGGTCAGGGCAAGAAGAGGCTCGGTCTGAGGGGGAGGGGAGTGCAAACACAACAATTGATGATGAAGTTCTAGATCCCACCTACTGTCAACCCACAGTCAGACACTCGAGGAGGTCAACAGAGGCGGTGGAGGAGGATGCAACCGACGACGAAGTTACCTTGCGCCTTCCTGGACAGAGTCGGAGCACTGGTAGCACGTCTACAACTGCATCCTCAGCCACCACTCTGCCTCTGAGCATTATTCGGGGTGGATCAACAGGTCGCATGGCCTCTAAGCCTTGCCTAGCCTGGTCCTTTTTTGACATAGAAAAAGATCGCCCAAATTATGTGATCTGTAAAATTTGTCATGGCTCTCTTAGTAGAGGTCAAAACCTCAGCAGTTTGACAACTTCTTCCATGAATCGTCACATGAATAAATATCATATGGCCCGGTGGGAAACTCACCGTGCTGCAATGCGGCCTAGCGGAGTGAACCATCCACCGCCTGCCCCTTCCAGTGCATCCGCGCGCTCGTCATCTTCTAGGACTGTGGGGACAGCTGTCACACCTGTTTTTCCACCCACAACTTCCACCACTGTAACCGCAACAGGCAGTTTGCTTGGTAGGTCGTCAGTTGGTTTGGAAGGGGAAACAAGTACGTGTGTACAGCTCTCTCAGACATTGATAGCACCAACGTTGGATGAAGGCAACATCATGTCTCCGCCTGCACTTTCCTCACAAACCTGCATTTTTCCAGGGACACCCTACTCAACACCGTCTACACACAGCAGCCAGATCTCTGTCCCTCAGATGTGGTCAAATAAAAGGCCACTTCCTGCGACCCATGACAAAGCTAAGAGGTTGACTCTATCCCTCTGTAAGCTGTTGGCTACCGAAATGCTGCCTTCCCGCCTAGTGGACACACAGGATTTTAGAGACCTTATGTCTGTCGCTGTGATCCAGTACAAGATGCCCAATCACCACTGCTTCTCCAAGAACAGCATGCCCGCGCTACACCAGCATGTCGCACACAACATCACCACTTCCTTGAGCAACTCTGTGTGCGACAGGGTGCATTTCAACACAGATACTTGGACCAGTAAGCATAGACAGGGTCATTACATGTCACTGACTGGGCACTGGCAAACTATGGTGAGAGATGGAGAAGGGTCTGCTGTCCAAGTCTTGCCGTCCCCACGAGTTGTTTCAATCCTTCTTCTGTATGTAGAAGTTAATACACTGCTTCTGCCTCTTCAACCTCGTGTGGGTCCTCCACCTTGGCGCAAACCCTGTGTGGTCAGGCCACCCTTCCTTGTAACTGCGCACAAGGAATACCACACACCTCCTTACTATGCTGGCAGCAGAGCTCAATGCCATCAGGCGGTCAAAGGTTTACTTTGAAATGTATGGGAAATGTGAGTCACACCGCTGAGAAGTTGTGGACGGTTAGCTCTGGAGACCGAGTTTCATCAATGGTTGTCTCCACTGAACCAGCAGCCAGGGAAGGCCGGGTGCGACAATGATGCAAACATGGGTGCGGCCCTTCGCTGTGACAATGTGACACACATGGCTTGTGTGGTTCACGTGTTGAACCTGGTTGTCCAGCAATTTTTAAAGCACTATCCTGGCCCACATGGCCTTCTGCAGAGAGCACGGTGTAACGCCTTCCTTGATCCACACACTCAGATGGGCTGTTAATGATAGGCTAGAGGGAAGCCACTCACCAAGTAGGACCCCTAGAACCCTGAAACCCTTTAACCCCTATACAGGGATTAGGAATTACACAGGGCCCAAGGTGATTAATACCTGTGGAAGGCTGCAGTTCCAGAGAATAGTAGTCAGGCAGGGTCAAAACATTAATTGAGGAACAGGAACAGAATGGGATGGGCAGGACTTAATCAGAAAACAAGCAGAGGTAAAATGCGGATCGGCCAACAAGGTACATAAACAGCAAGCAGGAAAAGTAGTCAGGTAACAAGCACACAAAATCATAAAACAGAACTGGGGGTAAAATTAACCAGAGGTTCATAGCTATGTCTGGCAGTGGTCAAAAGACAGGATGGGCATAAAAAAGGGTGTGGTGTCTTCCCATTGGTTGTAGCTGTATGATGGTATTTCATCTGTGAGATACCCACCAGCTACATTCAGCCAGAGATTCTGCATCTGTCAAGGTAATGCAGCCCAGTGTGTGAGCATAACCTGCGTCCACCTGCGCCGCTGGCATCGACTCCTCTCCCATCATCAGCACTATTCATGAAAGGAACACGTTGTCACCTGGCGACCGGAGTACAAATTGACGGAGCGGACTCCGTTGGTGACTTAACAGCCGTGTGCGGCAATGATGCAAACCTGGCTGCGGGCCATCAGCATGGCAATGTGACACACGTGCCTTGTATGGCTCACGTGTTGAACCGAATTCTCCATCAATTTTTAAAACACCATCACGGCCTACATGGCCTTGTGCAGCGTGCACGCTCGCTATGTGCTCACTTCCATCGTGCGCACACAGCAGCTCAACAACTTACGTCGCAACAGAAGTCTTTAGGTCTGCTGGTTAAACGCCTGAAATGCGATGTGCCCACACGCAGGAATTTGAATCTGCACATGTTGCAGCGTTTGTGGCAGCACCGCCGAACCCTGCTGCAATACGTTATGACATATAGCCTGGCCTAACTTGATCCAGAGGTGGTGCAGATCACGCTGCTAGAGTGGTGTCAGATCAAGGACCTATGCACCCTGCTACACAGTTTACAAATGTCGACGAAGATGTTTAGCACTGGCAATGTCATTCTCAGCGTGACAATTCTGGTCATCTACATGATGGAGCGCACTGTAATTATTATTCGGAGTCAGGTGTTGGGACAAGAGGAAGGGGAGGAAGTACAGGAGGAGTCATATGCGGAAGGGATAACAAGATCTACGAGGTCCAGATGGTCAGCGGCACCTAGGCGGCAGTCATGGTGAGGGAGAGTGATTAACAAGGGTGCATAGTATCAGCAAAAAGTGTTGAGGAAGGTGCAGGAGCCAATGAAGAAATGGAGGACGAACTTGCGATGGGCATGGAAGACTCAGCAGATGAGTGAGAGCTTGCTCACATTTCGGTTGTGCGAGGTTGTGGTGAGAGGGCAGAGGAAGGAGGCACGATTCTCACCTCTCTGCCACCAACACACCAAGGACTTGGTCCTCCTGGATGCACAAGACACATCAGCGGCTTCTTGCTGCACTACCTACAACATGACCCTCGGATTGTACGAATTCAAAGTAATCCAGAATACTGGGTTGCCACACTGTTACATCCCCGGTACAAGACAAAATTTGGCAAAATAATTCGTGCCATAGAAATGGACGCACGTATACAGGAGTATCTGCATAATGTGGTACGCAATCTTAGATCTACTTTCCCACTAAACACCAGTGCTGCACAGAGTGAATCTCAACGCTTTGTCATGGATAGGAGGAAATGGTCTTTTACTTGTCCACATCTGAGGGACCGAGGGCTGGCTGCTGTGCTGAGATGGCGTTGAGTACGGTGTCCCTGCAGAGTTGCACTTTTGTTCATATACCAAAATGAGTTGAAAAAGGACAGATGCTGGTGGAAAGGGGAACAGGTGTGTTGGAAAGGGGAAATAAGTTTTGGTCCGTGGATTTGGTGGTTAAGCAACAGTAACATTTGCTGAAGAAACACCATCTGTTACAGTGTGACTGGCAGATTTGGATAAAGTGGTATATACTATGTTACCGCTATATAACGTAAATTAATAAGAAAAGAAAGAGAAAGGTATATATCACCTTCAGCAGTCAGTGTCCACCGTGCTCCCAGTTGGAAAAGGAGAGTTTGGCAACTGGAAGGTTTGGTGGAGGATACAGAGCTGTGTGGCTATGAAACTAATAGTATCCTGAACCGAGTTAGACGCCATTCGGATCTGGAGACTGGGAGCCCTGTTAGCGTCACAGGGTCCACATGCCCACCCAGCCCAGGAACTCCCTGTTAACCACACAGGGGCCATTGAGTACGCTGACCGTGTGCGTAGGGGCCACACCTGTGGACAGCAGGCGCATCAGCAGCAGCAGGCCTGTTAATGCCACTGGGCTGCACAAGCAGGACTGGTAGGACAGGAGCTGGTCTTAACCGTTCTGCGTTACCAACTGTGGTGGTGGCCTGCATCCACCACCCTATCCCTGCCTACCTCTGGCCTAAAGCCGCAATGGGTTCAACACATGGAGGTGTGCTCTTTCGTAGCATAATAGAAGACTGCGCACCTCCTTGTTGGCTCCAGCCCCTTTTATAACCTGGGTCCGCCCCAAACCAGGGTGAACCACAATGCACCTCCTGGAGACAAAAGTAAAGTGACACGTCATGAGTGGCATAAGTAGCGTCCTATTTGGAACCGCAACTTCAATGATGACCTCATGGCTGCCATGACCCAAACACCTCACCAGTCATCGTCTGACCATCAATAATGCGGTGACAAGTCATAGGGGTGGGCCTCTGCAAGCCATTTGGGAGGACAGCTGATGCCCTGTGGTCTATATGGGACCCCCACATCAGGGGCAGGGCCCAAGAGTTCATTACCGTACCTAGTCTCTGATGCAGTAAGTTCCTGAGCATGCTCAGTAGCATGAAATACAGTCTCTGAAAAAAGACTATCAGCTTTAGCATGGTGTCTAGGCACAAAACAGGACTTAGACCCGGCACGGAATGCAAGCACCTGTGCAAAGAGGCTTTTCACACTTAGTGTGGGAGCATGCGCTGTATCTCGAAATGAAGACTTAGCGTCAGGAATAACACAGTCAGGCTGAGCATACTCACTGGGCAAAACACTGTAATTAGGCTGCAGCTGGGGTAAATCGGCACACGCATGCGCACCAGCTGCCTCTCCCCCTTAGACGTGGAGGGGAAATTGCTCTTGGAGATGCTGTCTATGAACAGAAGGAAAAGCTAAAGGAAGCCTGACTTTCTATCCCTCCGAATTATGAAATGCAGCAATGAATTCCATGAGTTTGCTATAACATTAGCGTAGCAAAATGTGCATGAGGGTGTCATGTAGAGGTGCTATAAATAGCTTGTCACCAGTGGGGCACTAATGGAATACAACAGCCAGTTCTATGATGCCACAAAATGGCAGTATTTTTTGCTATCATTATAGCTCATTAAAAACAGAGCAGGAGGGTGTCATGCAGAGGTGCTGCACATAGATTTGCACTAGTGGGACTATACAGAAGTCCAATAGCCACGTTTAGGATTCCACTAGGTACACTGACTGTTTGCTAGTATAATGGCTTAGTTATAATGAGTTGGAGTGTGCAATGCAGGCAGACGTGCTGCAAATATCTTTACAATAGTGTGAATAGACAAAAGTCCAATAGCCACGTTTAGGATGCCACTAGGTACACTGACTGTTTGCTAGTATAATGGCTGAGTTAAAAAAAGGTGGAGTGTGCAATGCAGGCAGACGTGCTGCAAATATCTTTACAATAGTGTGAATAGACAAAAGTCCAATAGCCACGTTTAGGATGCCACTAGGTACACTGACTGTTTGCTAGTATAATGGCTTAGTTATAATGAGTTGGAGTGTGCAATGCAGGCAGACATGCTGCAAATATCTTTCCACTAGTTTGAGTAGACAAAAGTCCAATAGCCACGTTTAGGATGCAACTAGGTACACTGACTGTTTGCTAGTATAATGGCTGAGTTAAAAAAAGGTGGAGTGTGCAATGCAGGCAGACGTGCTGAAAATATCTTTACAATAGTGTGAATAGACAAAAGTCCAATAGCCACGTTTAGGATGCCACTAGGTACACTGACTGTTTGCTAGTATAATGGCTGAGTTAAAAAAAGGTGGAGTGTGCAATGCAGGCAGACGTGCTGCAAATATCTTTACAATAGTGTGAATAGACAAAAGTCCAATAGCCACGTTTAGGATGCCACTAGGTACACTGACTGTTTGCTAGTATAATGGCTGAGTTAAAAAAAGGTGGAGTGTGCAATGCAGGCAGACGTGCTGCAAATATCTTTACAATAGTGTGAATAGACAAAAGTCCAATAGCCACGTTTAGGATGCCACTAGGTACACTGACTGTTTGTTAGTATAATGGCTTAGTTATAATGAGTTGGAGTGTGCAATGCAGGCAGACATGCTGCAAATATCTTTCCACTAGTTTGAGTAGACAAAAGTCCAATAGCCACGTTTAGGATGCAACTAGGTACACTGACTGTTTGCTAGTATAATGGCTGAGTTAAAAAAAGGTGGAGTGTGCAATGCAGGCAGACGTGCTGCAAATATCTTTACAATAGTGTGAATAGACAAAAGTCCAATAGCCACGTTTAGGATGCCACTAGGTACACTGACTGTTTGCTAGTATAATGGCTGAGTTAAAAAAAGGTGGAGTGTGCAATGCAGGCAGACGTGCTGCAAATATCTTTACAATAGTGTGAATAGACAAAAGTCCAATAGCCACGTTTAGGATGCCACTAGGTACACTGACTGTTTGTTAGTATAATGGCTTAGTTATAATGAGTTGGAGTGTGCAATGCAGGCAGACATGCTGCAAATATCTTTCCACTAGTTTGAGTAGACAAAAGTCCAATAGCCACGTTTAGGATGCAACTAGGTACACTGACTGTTTGCTAGTATAATGGCTGAGTTAAAAAAAGGTGGAGTGTGCAATGCAGGCAGACGTGCTGCAAATATCTTTACAATAGTGTGAATAGACAAAAGTCCAATAGCCACGTTTAGGATGCCACTAGGTACACTGACTGTTTGCTAGTATAATGGCTGAGTTAAAAAAAGGTGGAGTGTGCAATGCAGGCAGACGTGCTGCAAATATCTTTACAATAGTGTGAATAGACAAAAGTCCAATAGCCACGTTTAGGATGCCACTAGGTACACTGACTGTTTGCTAGTATAATGGCTGAGTTAAAAAAAGGTGGAGTGTGCAATGCAGGCAGACGTGCTGCAAATATCTTTACAATAGTGTGAATAGACAAAAGTCCAATAGCCACGTTTAGGATGCCACTAGGTACACTGACTGTTTGCTAGTATAATGGCTTAGTTATAATGAGTTGGAGTGTGCAATGCAGGTAGAGGTGCTGCAAATGTCTTTGCACTAGTGTGACTATAGCAAAGTCCAATAGCCACGTATAGGATGCCACTAGGTACACTGACTGTTTGCTAGTATAATGGCTTAGTTATGAGTTGGAGTGTGCAGAGGACAGGAGGGTACAGTGCCAGGATTTTGGGGCTCTGGATAGAGGAATGGAAGCCTGCCTTTCTATGCCTCCTAATAGGGAAATGCAGGGAGGAAATCCCTGACCTTGGCTACACAGACGCTGGCGCTGTTTTCAGGACCTGTCACCTTAACTCTGACCCTGCCGGTTTGAGCCCTTAAAAGGACTGCTAGAAAGTGCTCTCCCTAAGCTGTCCAGCGCTGTGTATGGAGCGCATACAGCTGTATCAGCGATAGGACTCAAGACGGAGCTGCGACAGTGATGTCTGACACCAAAGACGCAGAAGAGATAATGGCGTCCTGGAGGAAAATGTCCGTTTTTATAATGCAGGGACATGTGACATGGACATCCTATCACACATGCCGTTGCTTCTCTGGCTAAAAGTCCACTTAGCTGTGTGTGTGTCTGGGATTGGCTGACATGCTGACCCGCCCCACAAGACGCGCGCGCTTAGGGAAGGAAGACAAGAAAAAAAAAAAAAAATGGCGATCGCCATTATAGAAACAGCAGTGATCTGAAGGCGCTGTTCACGCACACTATACACTGAAATGTCATAATAGTGTGATTCACAGAGTGACTTACACTATTACAGCAGAAACCAAGCTAGGATTTAGCTGGTTTTTTGCTGCTAGAACCGTTCTCGAACGTTTCTAGAACTATCGAGCTTTTGCAAAAAGCTCGAGTTCTAGTTCGATCTAGAACATGCCCCAAAATCACTCGAGCCTAGAACTGGAGAACCACGAACCACGAACCGCGCTCAACTCTAAATACAACAGCCAGTTCTATGATGCCACTAAATGGCAGTATTTTTTGCTATCATTATAGCTTATTAAAAACAGAGCAGGAAGGTGTCATGCACAGGTGCTAGAAATAGCTTGGCACCAGTGGGGCACTAATGGAATACAACAGCCACTTCTTGTATGCCACTAAGTTTACTCAATTTTTGGTATTATAAAGTCTTAGTAAGTAACAATGAGTTTGAGTGTGCAATGCAGGCAGAGGTGCTGCAAATATCTTTGCACTAGTGGGACTATACAGAAGTCCAATAGCCACGTTTAGGATGCCACTAAGTTCACTCACTGTTTGCTAGTATAATGGCTTAGTAACAATGAGTTTGAGTGTGCAATGCAGGCAGACGTGCTGCAAATATCTTTGCACTAGTGGGACTATACAGAAGTCCAATAGCCACGTTTAGGATGCCACTAGGTTCAATCAGTGTTTGCTAGTATAATGGCTTAGTAACAATGAGTTTGAGTGTGCAATGCAGGCAGAGGTGCAGCAAATATCTTTGCACTAGTGGGACTATACAGAAGTCCAATAGCCACGTTAAGGATGCCACTAAGTTCACTCAGTGTTTGCTAGTATAATGGCTTAGTAACAATGAGTTTGAGTGTGCAATGCAGGCAAAGGTGCTGCAAATATCTTTGCACTAGTGGGACTATACAGAAGTCCAATAGCCACGTGTAGGATGCCACTAGGTTCAATCAGTGTTTGCTAGTATAATGGCTTAGTAACAATGAGTTTGAGTGTGCAATGCAGGCAGAGGTGCTGCAATTATCTTTGCACTAGTGGGACTATACAGAAGTCCAATAGCCACGTTTAGGATGACACTAAGTTCACTCAGTGTTTGCTAGTATAATGGCTTAGTAACAATGAGTTTGAGTGTGCAATGCAGGCAGAGGTGCTGCAAATATCTTTGCACTAGTGGGACTATACAGAAGTCCAATAGGCACGTTTAGGATGACACTAAGTTCACTCAGTGTTTGCTAGTATAATGGCTTAGTAACAATGAGTTTGAGTGTGCAATGCAGGCAGACGTGCTGCAAATATCCTTGCACTAGTGGATCTATACAGAAGTCCAATAGCCACGTTTAGGATGCCACTAGGTTCAATCAGTGTTTGCTAGTATAATGGCTTAGTAACAATGAGTTTGAGTGTGCAATGCAGGCAGAGGTGCAGCAATTATCTTTGCACTAGTGGGACTATACAGAAGTCCAATAGCCACGATTAGGATGACACTAAGTTCACTCAGTGTTTGCTAGTATAACGGCTTAGTAACAATGAGTTTGAGTGTGCAATGCAGGCAGAGGTGCTGCAAATATCTTTGCACTAGTGGGACTATACAGAAGTCCAATAGCCACGTTTAGGATGACACTAAGTTCACTCAGTGTTTGCTAGTATAATGGCTTAGTAACAATGAGTTTGAGTGTGCAATGCAGGCAGACGTGCTGCAAATATCTTTGCACTAGTGGATCTATACAGAAGTCCAATAGCCACTTTTAGGATGCCACTAGGTTCAATCAGTGTTTGCTAGTATAATGGCTTAGTAACAATGAGTTTGAGTGTGCAATGCAGGCAGACGTGCTGCAAATATCTTTGCACTAGTGGGACTATACAGAAGTGCAATAGCCACGTTAAGGATTCCACTAAGTTCACTCAGTGTTTGCTAGTATAATGGCTTAGTAACAATGAGTTTGAGTGTGCAATGCAGGCAGAGGTGCTGCAAATATCTTTGCACTAGTAGGACTATACAGAAGTCCAATAGCCACGTTTAGGATGCCACTAGGTTCAATCAGTGTTTGCTAGTATAATGGCTTAGTAACAAAGAGTTTGAGTGTGCAATGCAGGCAGAGGTGATGCAAATATTGTTGCACTAGTGGGACTATACAGAAGTCCAATAGCCACGTTTAGGATGCCACTAGGTTCAATCAGTGTTTGCTAGTATAATGGCTTAGTAACAATGAGTTTGAGTGTGCAATGCAGGTAGAGGTGCTGCAAATATCTTTGCACTAGTGGGAATATACAGAAGTCCAATAGCCACGTTAAGGATGCCACTAAGTTCACTCAGTGTTTGCTAGTATAATGGCTTAGTAACAATGAGTTTGAGTGTGCAATGCAGGCAGAGGTGCTGCAAATATCTTTGCACTAGTGGGACTATACAGGAGTCCAATAGCCACGTTTAGGATGCCACTAGGTTCAATCAGTGCTTGCTAGTATAATGGCTTAGTAACAATGAGTTTGAGTGTGCAATGCAGGCAGAGGTGCTGCAAATATCTTTGCACTACTGGGACTATACAGAAGTCCATTAGCCACGTTTAGGATGCCACTAGGTTCAATCAGTGTTTGCTAGTATAATGGCTTAGTAACAATGAGTTTGAGTGTGCAATGCAGGCAGACGTGCTGCAAATATCTTTGCACTAGTGGGACTATACAGAAGTACAATAGCCACGTTTAGGATGCCACTAGGTTCAATCAGTGTTTGCTAGTATAATGGCTTAGTAACAATGAGTTTGAGTGTGCAATGCAGGCAGACGTGCTGCAAATATCTTTGCACTAGTGGGACTATACAGAAGTCCAATAGCCACGTTTAGGATGCCACTAGGTTCAATCAGTGTTTGCTAGTATAATGGCTTAGTAACAATGAGTTTGAGTGTGCAATGCAGGCAGAGGTGCTGCAAATATCTTTGCACTAGTGGGACTATACAGAAGTCCAATAGCCACGTTAAGGATGCCACTAAGTTCACTCAGTGTTTGCTAGTATAATGGCTTAGTAACAATGAGTTTGAGTGTGCAATGCAGGCAGAGGTGCTGCAAATATCTTTGCACTAGTGGGACTATACAGAAGTCCAATAGCCACGTTTAGGATGCCACTAGGTTCAATCAGTGTTTGCTAGTATAATGGCTTAGTAACAATGAGTTTGAGTGTGCAATGCAGGCAGAGGTGCTGCAAATATCTTTGCACTAGTGGGACTATACAGAAGTCCAATAGCCACGTTTAGGATGACACTAAGTTCACTCAGTGTTTGTTGGTATAATGGCTTAGTAACAATGAGTTTGAGTGTGCAATGCAGGCAGAGGTGCTGCAAATATCTTTGCACTAGTGGGACTATACAGAAGTCCAATAGCCACGTTTAGGATGCCACTAAGTTCACTCAGTGTTTGCTAGTATAATGGCTTAGTAACAATGAGTTTGAGTGTGCAATGCAGGCAGACGTGCTGCAAATATCTTTGCACTAGTGGATCTATACAGAAGTCCAATAGCCACGTTTAGGATGCCACTAGGTTCAATCAGTGTTTGCTAGTATAATGGCTTAGTAACAATGAGTTTGAGTGTGCAATGCAGGCAGACGTGCTGCAAATATCTTTGCACTAGTGGGACTATACAGAAGTCCAATAGCCACGTTAAGGATGCCACTAAGTTCACTCAGTGTTTGCTAGTATAATGGCTTAGTAACAAAGAGTTTGAGTGTGCAATGCAGGCAGAGGTGCTGAAAATATCGTTGCACTTGTGGGACTATACAGAAGTCCAATAGCCACGTTTAGGATGCCACTAGGTTCAATCAGTGTTTGCTAGTATAATGGCTTAGTAACAATGAGTTTGAGTGTGCAATGCAGGTAGAGGTGCTGCAAATATGTTTGCACTAGTGGGAATATACAGAAGTCCAATAGCCACGTTAAGGATGCCACTAAGTTCACTTAGTGTTTGCTAGTATAATGGCTTAGTAACAATGAGTTTGAGTGTGCAATGCAGGCAGAGGTGCTGCAAATATCTTTGCACTAGTGGGACTATACAGAAGTCCAATAGCCACGTTTAGGATGACACTAAGTTCACTCAGTGTTTGCTAGTATAATGGCTTAGTAACAATGAGTTTGAGTGTGCAATGCAGGCAGAGGTGCTGCAAATATCTTTGCACTAGTGGGACTATACAGAAGTCCAATAGCCACGTTTAGGATGCCACTAAGTTCACTCAGTGTTTGCTAGTATAATGGCTTAGTAACAATGAGTTTGAGTGTGCAATGCAGGCAGACGTGCTGCAAATATCTTTGCACTAGTGGATCTATACAGAAGTCCAATAGCCACGTTTAGGATGCCACTAGGTTCAATCAGTGTTTGCTAGTATAATGGCTTAGTAACAATGAGTTTGAGTGTGCAATGCAGGCAGACGTGCTGCAAATATCTTTGCACTAGTGGGACTATACAGAAGTCCAATAGCCACGTTAAGGATGCCACTAAGTTCACTCAGTGTTTGCTAGTATAATGGCTTAGTAACAATGAGTTTGAGTGTGCAATGCAGGCAGACGTGCTGCAAATATCTTTGCACTAGTAGGACTATACAGAAGTCCAATAGCCACGTTTAGGATGCCACTAGGTTCAATCAGTGTTTGCTAGTATAATGGCTTAGTAACAAAGAGTTTGAGTGTGCAATGCAGGCAGAGGTGCTGAAAATATCGTTGCACTTGTGGGACTATACAGAAGTCCAATAGCCACGTTTAGGATGCCACTAGGTTCAATCAGTGTTTGCTAGTATAATGGCTTAGTAAGAATGAGTTTGAGTGTGCAATGCAGGTAGAGGTGCTGCAAATATGTTTGCACTAGTGGGAATATACAGAAGTCCAATAGCCACGTTAAGGATGCCACTAAGTTCACTTAGTGTTTGCTAGTATAATGGCTTAGTAACAATGAGTTTGAGTGTGCAATGCAGGCAGAGGTGCTGCAAATATCTTTGCACTAGTGGGACTATACAGAAGTCCAATAGCCACGTTTAGGATGCCACTAGGTTCAATCAGTGCTTGCTAGTATAATGGCTTAGTAACAATGAGTTTGAGTGTGCAATGCAGGCAAAGGTGCTGCAAATATCGTTGCACTACTGGGACTATACAGAAGTCCATTAGCCACGTTTAGGATGCCACTAGGTTCAATCAGTGTTTGCTAGTATAATGGCTTAGTAACAATGAGTTTGAGTGTGCAATGCAGGTAGAGGTGCTGCAAATATCTTTGCACTAGTGGGACTATACAGAAGTCCAATAGCCACGTTAAGGATGCCACTAAGTTCACTCAGTGTTTGCTAGTATATTGGCTTAGTAACAATGAGTTTGAGTGTGCAATGCAGGCAGACGTGCTGCAAATATCTTTGCACTAGTGGGACTATACAGAAGTCCAATAGCCACGTTTAGGATGCCACTAGGTTCAATCAGTGTTTGCTAGTATAATGGCTTAGTAACAATGAGTTTGAGTGTGCAATGCAGGCCGAGGTGCTGCAAATATCTTTGCACTAGTGGGACTATACAGAAGTCCAATAGCCACGTTAAGGATGCCACTAAGTTCACTCAGTGTTTGCTAGTATAATGGCTTAGTAACAATGAGTTTGAGTGTGCAATGCAGGCAGACGTGCTGCAAATATCTTTGCACTAGTGGGACTATACAGAAGTCCAATAGCCACGTTTAGGATGCCACTAAGTTCACTCAGTGTTTGCTTGTATAATGGCTTAGTAACAATGAGTTTGAGTGTGCAATGCAGGCAGACGTGCTGCAAATATCTTTGCACTAGTGGATCTATACAGAAGTCCAATAGCCACGTTTAGGATGCCACTAGGTTCAATCAGTGTTTGCTAGTATAATGGCTTAGTAACAATGAGTTTGAGTGTGCAATGCAGGCAGACGTGCTGCAAATATCTTTGCACTAGTGGGACTATACAGAAGTCCAATAGCCACGTTAAGGATGCCACTAAGTTCACTCAGTGTTTGCTAGTATAATGGCTTAGTAACAATGAGTTTGAGTGTGCAATGCAGGCAGACGTGCTGCAAATATCTTTGCACTAGTAGGACTATACAGAAGTCCAATAGCCACGTTTAGGATGCCACTAGGTTCAATCAGTGTTTGCTAGTATAATGGCTTAGTAACAAAGAGTTTGAGTGTGCAATGCAGGCAGAGGTGCTGAAAATATCGTTGCACTTGTGGGACTATACAGTAGTCCAATAGCCACGTTTAGGATGCCACTAGGTTCAATCAGTGTTTGCTAGTATAATGGCTTAGTAACAATGAGTTTGAGTGTGCAATGCAGGTAGAGGTGCTGCAAATATGTTTGCACTAGTGGGAATATACAGAAGTCCAATAGCCACGTTAAGGATGCCACTAAGTTCACTTAGTGTTTGCTAGTATAATGGCTTAGTAACAATGAGTTTGAGTGTGCAATGCAGGCAGAGGTGCTGCAAATATCTTTGCACTAGTGGGACTATACAGAAGTCCAATAGCCACGTTTAGGATGACACTAAGTTCACTCAGTGTTTGCTAGTATAATGGCTTAGTAACAATGAGTTTGAGTGTGCAATGCAGGCAGAGGTGCTGCAAATATCTTTGCACTAGTGGGACTATACAGAAGTCCAATAGCCACGTTTAGGATGCCATTAAGTTCACTCAGTGTTTGCTAGTATAATGGCTTAGTAACAATGAGTTTGAGTGTGCAATGCAGGCAGACGTGCTGCAAATATCTTTGCACTAGTGGATCTATACAGAAGTCCAATAGCCACGTTTAGGATGCCACTAGGTTCAATCAGTGTTTGCTAGTATAATGGCTTAGTAACAATGAGTTTGAGTGTGCAATGCAGGCAGACGTGCTGCAAATATCTTTGCACTAGTGGGACTATACAGAAGTCCAATAGCCACGTTAAGGATGCCACTAAGTTCACTCAGTGTTTGCTAGTATAATGGCTTAGTAACAATGAGTTTGAGTGTGCAATGCAGGCAGACGTGCTGCAAATATCTTTGCACTAGTAGGACTATACAGAAGTCCAATAGCCACGTTTAGGATGCCACTAGGTTCAATCAGTGTTTGCTAGTATAATGGCTTAGTAACAAAGAGTTTGAGTGTGCAATGCAGGCAGAGGTGCTGAAAATATCGTTGCACTTGTGGGACTATACAGAAGTCCAATAGCCACGTTTAGGATGCCACTAGGTTCAATCAGTGTTTGCTAGTATAATGGCTTAGTAAGAATGAGTTTGAGTGTGCAATGCAGGTAGAGGTGCTGCAAATATGTTTGCACTAGTGGGAATATACAGAAGTCCAATAGCCACGTTAAGGATGCCACTAAGTTCACTTAGTGTTTGCTAGTATAATGGCTTAGTAACAATGAGTTTGAGTGTGCAATGCAGGCAGAGGTGCTGCAAATATCTTTGCACTAGTGGGACTATACAGAAGTCCAATAGCCACGTTTAGGATGCCACTAGGTTCAATCAGTGCTTGCTAGTATAATGGCTTAGTAACAATGAGTTTGAGTGTGCAATGCAGGCAAAGGTGCTGCAAATATCGTTGCACTACTGGGACTATACAGAAGTCCATTAGCCACGTTTAGGATGCCACTAGGTTCAATCAGTGTTTGCTAGTATAATGGCTTAGTAACAATGAGTTTGAGTGTGCAATGCAGGTAGAGGTGCTGCAAATATCTTTGCACTAGTGGGACTATACAGAAGTCCAATAGCCACGTTAAGGATGCCACTAAGTTCACTCAGTGTTTGCTAGTATATTGGCTTAGTAACAATGAGTTTGAGTGTGCAATGCAGGCAGACGTGCTGCAAATATCTTTGCACTAGTGGGACTATACAGAAGTCCAATAGCCACGTTTAGGATGCCACTAGGTTCAATCAGTGTTTGCTAGTATAATGGCTTAGTAACAATGAGTTTGAGTGTGCAATGCAGGCCGAGGTGCTGCAAATATCTTTGCACTAGTGGGACTATACAGAAGTCCAATAGCCACGTTAAGGATGCCACTAAGTTCACTCAGTGTTTGCTAGTATAATGGCTTAGTAACAATGAGTTTGAGTGTGCAATGCAGGCAGACGTGCTGCAAATATCTTTGCACTAGTGGGACTATACAGAAGTCCAATAGCCACGTTTAGGATGCCACTAAGTTCACTCAGTGTTTGCTAGTATAATGGCTTAGTAACAATGAGTTTGAGTGTGCAATGCAGGCAGACGTGCTGCAAATATCTTTGCACTAGTGGATCTATACAGAAGTCCAATAGCCACGTTTAGGATGCCACTAGGTTCAATCAGTGTTTGCTAGTATAATGGCTTAGTAACAATGAGTTTGAGTGTGCAATGCAGGCAGACGTGCTGCAAATATCTTTGCACTAGTGGGACTATACAGAAGTCCAATAGCCACGTTAAGGATGCCACTAAGTTCACTCAGTGTTTGCTAGTATAATGGCTTAGTAACAATGAGTTTGAGTGTGCAATGCAGGCAGACGTGCTGCAAATATCTTTGCACTAGTAGGACTATACAGAAGTCCAATAGCCACGTTTAGGATGCCACTAGGTTCAATCAGTGTTTGCTAGTATAATGGCTTAGTAACAAAGAGTTTGAGTGTGCAATGCAGGCAGAGGTGCTGAAAATATCGTTGCACTTGTGGGACTATACAGTAGTCCAATAGCCACGTTTAGGATGCCACTAGGTTCAATCAGTGTTTGCTAGTATAATGGCTTAGTAACAATGAGTTTGAGTGTGCAATGCAGGTAGAGGTGCTGCAAATATGTTTGCACTAGTGGGAATATACAGAAGTCCAATAGCCACGTTAAGGATGCCACTAAGTTCACTTAGTGTTTGCTAGTATAATGGCTTAGTAACAATGAGTTTGAGTGTGCAATGCAGGCAGAGGTGCTGCAAATATCTTTGCACTAGTGGGACTATACAGAAGTCCAATAGCCACGTTTAGGATGACACTAAGTTCACTCAGTGTTTGCTAGTATAATGGCTTAGTAACAATGAGTTTGAGTGTGCAATGCAGGCAGAGGTGCTGCAAATATCTTTGCACTAGTGGGACTATACAGAAGTCCAATAGCCACGTTTAGGATGCCATTAAGTTCACTCAGTGTTTGCTAGTATAATGGCTTAGTAACAATGAGTTTGAGTGTGCAATGCAGGCAGACGTGCTGCAAATATCTTTGCACTAGTGGATCTATACAGAAGTCCAATAGCCACGTTTAGGATGCCACTAGGTTCAATCAGTGTTTGCTAGTATAATGGCTTAGTAACAATGAGTTTGAGTGTGCAATGCAGGCAGACGTGCTGCAAATATCTTTGCACTAGTGGGACTATACAGAAGTCCAATAGCCACGTTAAGGATGCCACTAAGTTCACTCAGTGTTTGCTAGTATAATGGCTTAGTAACAATGAGTTTGAGTGTGCAATGCAGGCAGACGTGCTGCAAATATCTTTGCACTAGTAGGACTATACAGAAGTCCAATAGCCACGTTTAGGATGCCACTAGGTTCAATCAGTGTTTGCTAGTATAATGGCTTAGTAACAAAGAGTTTGAGTGTGCAATGCAGGCAGAGGTGCTGAAAATATCGTTGCACTTGTGGGACTATACAGAAGTCCAATAGCCACGTTTAGGATGCCACTAGGTTCAATCAGTGTTTGCTAGTATAATGGCTTAGTAAGAATGAGTTTGAGTGTGCAATGCAGGTAGAGGTGCTGCAAATATGTTTGCACTAGTGGGAATATACAGAAGTCCAATAGCCACGTTAAGGATGCCACTAAGTTCACTTAGTGTTTGCTAGTATAATGGCTTAGTAACAATGAGTTTGAGTGTGCAATGCAGGCAGAGGTGCTGCAAATATCTTTGCACTAGTGGGACTATACAGAAGTCCAATAGCCACGTTTAGGATGCCACTAGGTTCAATCAGTGCTTGCTAGTATAATGGCTTAGTAACAATGAGTTTGAGTGTGCAATGCAGGCAAAGGTGCTGCAAATATCGTTGCACTACTGGGACTATACAGAAGTCCATTAGCCACGTTTAGGATGCCACTAGGTTCAATCAGTGTTTGCTAGTATAATGGCTTAGTAACAATGAGTTTGAGTGTGCAATGCAGGTAGAGGTGCTGCAAATATCTTTGCACTAGTGGGACTATACAGAAGTCCAATAGCCACGTTAAGGATGCCACTAAGTTCACTCAGTGTTTGCTAGTATATTGGCTTAGTAACAAAGAGTTTGAGTGTGCAATGCAGGCAGACGTGCTGCAAATATCTTTGCACTAGTGGAACTATACAGAAGTCCAATAGCCACGTTTAGGATGCCACTAGGTTCAATCAGTGTTTGCTAGTATAATGGCTTAGTAACAATGAGTTTGAGTGTGCAATGCAGGCCGAGGTGCTGCAAATATCTTTGCACTAGTGGGACTATACAGAAGTCCAATAGCCACGTTAAGGATGCCACTAAGTTCACTCAGTGTTTGCTAGTATAATGGCTTAGTAACAATGAGTTTGAGTGTGCAATGCAGGCAGACGTGCTGCAAATATCTTTGCACTAGTGGGACTATACAGAAGTCCAATAGCCACGTTTAGGATGCCACTAAGTTCACTCAGTGTTTGCTAGTATAATGGCTTAGTAACAATGAGTTTGAGTGTGCAATGCAGGCAGACGTGCTGCAAATATCTTTGCACTAGTGGATCTATACAGAAGTCCAATAGCCACGTTTAGGATGCCACTAGGTTCAATCAGTGTTTGCTAGTATAATGGCTTAGTAACAATGAGTTTGAGTGTGCAATGCAGGCAGACGTGCTGCAAATATCTTTGCACTAGTGGGACTATACAGAAGTCCAATAGCCACGTTAAGGATGCCACTAAGTTCACTCAGTGTTTGCTAGTATAATGGCTTAGTAACAATGAGTTTGAGTGTGCAATGCAGGCAGACGTGCTGCAAATATCTTTGCACTAGTAGGACTATACAGAAGTCCAATAGCCACGTTTAGGATGCCACTAGGTTCAATCAGTGTTTGCTAGTATAATGGCTTAGTAACAAAGAGTTTGAGTGTGCAATGCAGGCAGAGGTGCTGAAAATATCGTTGCACTTGTGGGACTATACAGAAGTCCAATAGCCACGTTTAGGATGCCACTAGGTTCAATCAGTGTTTGCTAGTATAATGGCTTAGTAACAATGAGTTTGAGTGTGCAATGCAGGTAGAGGTGCTGCAAATATGTTTGCACTAGTGGGAATATACAGAAGTCCAATAGCCACGTTAAGGATGCCACTAAGTTCACTTAGTGTTTGCTAGTATAATGGCTTAGTAACAATGAGTTTGAGTGTGCAATGCAGGCAGAGGTGCTGCAAATATCTTTGCACTAGTGGGACTATACAGAAGTCCAATAGCCACGTTTAGGATGACACTAAGTTCACTCAGTGTTTGCTAGTATAATGGCTTAGTAACAATGAGTTTGAGTGTGCAATGCAGGCAGAGGTGCTGCAAATATCTTTGCACTAGTGGGACTATACAGAAGTCCAATAGCCACGTTTAGGATGCCACTAAGTTCACTCAGTGTTTGCTAGTATAATGGCTTAGTAACAATGAGTTTGAGTGTGCAATGCAGGCAGACGTGCTGCAAATATCTTTGCACTAGTGGATCTATACAGAAGTCCAATAGCCACGTTTAGGATGCCACTAGGTTCAATCAGTGTTTGCTAGTATAATGGCTTAGTAACAATGAGTTTGAGTGTGCAATGCAGGCAGACGTGCTGCAAATATCTTTGCACTAGTGGGACTATACAGAAGTCCAATAGCCACGTTAAGGATGCCACTAAGTTCACTCAGTGTTTGCTAGTATAATGGCTTAGTAACAATGAGTTTGAGTGTGCAATGCAGGCAGACGTGCTGCAAATATCTTTGCACTAGTAGGACTATACAGAAGTCCAATAGCCACGTTTAGGATGCCACTAGGTTCAATCAGTGTTTGCTAGTATAATGGCTTAGTAACAAAGAGTTTGAGTGTGCAATGCAGGCAGAGGTGCTGAAAATATCGTTGCACTTGTGGGACTATACAGAAGTCCAATAGCCACGTTTAGGATGCCACTAGGTTCAATCAGTGTTTGCTAGTATAATGGCTTAGTAAGAATGAGTTTGAGTGTGCAATGCAGGTAGAGGTGCTGCAAATATGTTTGCACTAGTGGGAATATACAGAAGTCCAATAGCCACGTTAAGGATGCCACTAAGTTCACTTAGTGTTTGCTAGTATAATGGCTTAGTAACAATGAGTTTGAGTGTGCAATGCAGGCAGAGGTGCTGCAAATATCTTTGCACTAGTGGGACTATACAGAAGTCCAATAGCCACGTTTAGGATGCCACTAGGTTCAATCAGTGCTTGCTAGTATAATGGCTTAGTAACAATGAGTTTGAGTGTGCAATGCAGGCAAAGGTGCTGCAAATATCGTTGCACTACTGGGACTATACAGAAGTCCATTAGCCACGTTTAGGATGCCACTAGGTTCAATCAGTGTTTGCTAGTATAATGGCTTAGTAACAATGAGTTTGAGTGTGCAATGCAGGTAGAGGTGCTGCAAATATCTTTGCACTAGTGGGACTATACAGAAGTCCAATAGCCACGTTAAGGATGCCACTAAGTTCACTCAGTGTTTGCTAGTATATTGGCTTAGTAACAATGAGTTTGAGTGTGCAATGCAGGCAGACGTGCTGCAAATATCTTTGCACTAGTGGGACTATACAGAAGTCCAATAGCCACGTTTAGGATGCCACTAGGTTCAATCAGTGTTTGCTAGTATAATGGCTTAGTAACAATGAGTTTGAGTGTGCAATGCAGGCCGAGGTGCTGCAAATATCTTTGCACTAGTGGGACTATACAGAAGTCCAATAGCCACGTTAAGGATGCCACTAAGTTCACTCAGTGTTTGCTAGTATAATGGCTTAGTAACAATGAGTTTGAGTGTGCAATGCAGGCAGACGTGCTGCAAATATCTTTGCACTAGTGGGACTATACAGAAGTCCAATAGCCACGTTTAGGATGCCACTAAGTTCACTCAGTGTTTGCTAGTATAATGGCTTAGTAACAATGAGTTTGAGTGTGCAATGCAGGCAGACGTGCTGCAAATATCTTTGCACTAGTGGATCTATACAGAAGTCCAATAGCCACGTTTAGGATGCCACTAGGTTCAATCAGTGTTTGCTAGTATAATGGCTTAGTAACAATGAGTTTGAGTGTGCAATGCAGGCAGACGTGCTGCAAATATCTTTGCACTAGTGGGACTATACAGAAGTCCAATAGCCACGTTAAGGATGCCACTAAGTTCACTCAGTGTTTGCTAGTATAATGGCTTAGTAACAATGAGTTTGAGTGTGCAATGCAGGCAGACGTGCTGCAAATATCTTTGCACTAGTAGGACTATACAGAAGTCCAATAGCCACGTTTAGGATGCCACTAGGTTCAATCAGTGTTTGCTAGTATAATGGCTTAGTAACAAAGAGTTTGAGTGTGCAATGCAGGCAGAGGTGCTGAAAATATCGTTGCACTTGTGGGACTATACAGAAGTCCAATAGCCACGTTTAGGATGCCACTAGGTTCAATCAGTGTTTGCTAGTATAATGGCTTAGTAACAATGAGTTTGAGTGTGCAATGCAGGTAGAGGTGCTGCAAATATGTTTGCACTAGTGGGAATATACAGAAGTCCAATAGCCACGTTAAGGATGCCACTAAGTTCACTTAGTGTTTGCTAGTATAATGGCTTAGTAACAATGAGTTTGAGTGTGCAATGCAGGCAGAGGTGCTGCAAATATCTTTGCACTAGTGGGACTATACAGAAGTCCAATAGCCACGTTTAGGATGACACTAAGTTCACTCAGTGTTTGCTAGTATAATGGCTTAGTAACAATGAGTTTGAGTGTGCAATGCAGGCAGAGGTGCTGCAAATATCTTTGCACTAGTGGGACTATACAGAAGTCCAATAGCCACGTTTAGGATGCCACTAAGTTCACTCAGTGTTTGCTAGTATAATGGCTTCGTAACAATGAGTTTGAGTGTGCAATGCAGGCAGACGTGCTGCAAATATCTTTGCACTAGTGGATCTATACAGAAGTCCAATAGCCACGTTTAGGATGCCACTAGGTTCAATCAGTGTTTGCTAGTATAATGGCTTAGTAACAATGAGTTTGAGTGTGCAATGCAGGCAGACGTGCTGCAAATATCTTTGCACTAGTGGGACTATACAGAAGTCCAATAGCCACGTTAAGGATGCCACTAAGTTCACTCAGTGTTTGCTAGTATAATGGCTTAGTAACAATGAGTTTGAGTGTGCAATGCAGGCAGACGTGCTGCAAATATCTTTGCACTAGTAGGACTATACAGAAGTCCAATAGCCACGTTTAGGATGCCACTAGGTTCAATCAGTGTTTGCTAGTATAATGGCTTAGTAACAAAGAGTTTGAGTGTGCAATGCAGGCAGAGGTGCTGAAAATATCGTTGCACTTGTGGGACTATACAGAAGTCCAATAGCCACGTTTAGGATGCCACTAGGTTCAATCAGTGTTTGCTAGTATAATGGCTTAGTAAGAATGAGTTTGAGTGTGCAATGCAGGTAGAGGTGCTGCAAATATGTTTGCACTAGTGGGAATATACAGAAGTCCAATAGCCACGTTAAGGATGCCACTAAGTTCACTTAGTGTTTGCTAGTATAATGGCTTAGTAACAATGAGTTTGAGTGTGCAATGCAGGCAGAGGTGCTGCAAATATCTTTGCACTAGTGGGACTATACAGAAGTCCAATAGCCACGTTTAGGATGCCACTAGGTTCAATCAGTGCTTGCTAGTATAATGGCTTAGTAACAATGAGTTTGAGTGTGCAATGCAGGCAAAGGTGCTGCAAATATCGTTGCACTACTGGGACTATACAGAAGTCCATTAGCCACGTTTAGGATGCCACTAGGTTCAATCAGTGTTTGCTAGTATAATGGCTTAGTAACAATGAGTTTGAGTGTGCAATGCAGGTAGAGGTGCTGCAAATATCTTTGCACTAGTGGGACTATACAGAAGTCCAATAGCCACGTTAAGGATGCCACTAAGTTCACTCAGTGTTTGCTAGTATATTGGCTTAGTAACAATGAGTTTGAGTGTGCAATGCAGGCAGACGTGCTGCAAATATCTTTGCACTAGTGGGACTATACAGAAGTCCAATAGCCACGTTTAGGATGCCACTAGGTTCAATCAGTGTTTGCTAGTATAATGGCTTAGTAACAATGAGTTTGAGTGTGCAATGCAGGCCGAGGTGCTGCAAATATCTTTGCACTAGTGGGACTATACAGAAGTCCAATAGCCACGTTAAGGATGCCACTAAGTTCACTCAGTGTTTGCTAGTATAATGGCTTAGTAACAATGAGTTTGAGTGTGCAATGCAGGCAGACGTGCTGCAAATATCTTTGCACTAGTGGGACTATACAGAAGTCCAATAGCCACGTTTAGGATGCCACTAGGTTCAATCAGTGTTTGCTAGTATAATGGCTTAGTAACAATGAGTTTGAGTGTGCAATGCAGGCAGAGGTGCTGCAAATATCTTTGCACTAGTGGGACTATACAGAAGTCCAACAGCCACGTTTAGGATGCCACTAGGTTCAATCAGTGTTTGCTAGTATAATGGCTTAGTAACAATGAGTTTGAGTGTGCAATGCAGGCAGAGGTGCTGCAAATATCTTTGCACTAGTGGGACTATACAGAAGTCCAATAGCCACGTTTAGGATGACACTAAGTTCACTCAGTGTTTGCTAGTATAATGGCTTAGTAACAATGAGTTTGAGTGTGCAATGCAGGCAGAGGTGCTGCAAATATCTTTGCACTAGTGGGACTATACAGAAGTCCAATAGCCACGTTTAGGATGCCACTAAGTTCACTCAGTGTTTGCTAGTATAATGGCTTAGTAACAATGAGTTTGAGTGTGCAATGCAGGCAGACGTGCTGCAAATATCTTTGCACTAGTGGATCTATACAGAAGTCCAATAGCCACGTTTAGGTTTCCTCTAGGTTCAATCAGTGTTTGCTAGTATAATGGCTTAGTAACAATGAGTTTGAGTGTGCAATGCAGGCAGACGTGCTGCAAATATCTTTGCACTAGTGGGACTATACAGAAGTCCAATAGCCACGTTAAGGATGCCACTAAGTTCACTCAGTGTTTGCTAGTATAATGGCTTAGTAACAATGAGTTTGGGTGTGCAATGCAGGCAGACGTGCTGCAAATATCTTTGCACTAGTAGGACTATACAGAAGTCCAATAGCCACGTTTAGGATGCCACTAGGTTCAATCAGTGTTTGCTAGTATAATGGCTTAGTAACAATGAGTTTGAGTGTGCAATGCAGGCAGAGGTGCTGCAAATATCTTTGCACTAGTGGGACTATACAGAAGTCCAATAGCCACGTTAAGGATGCCACTAAGTTAACTCAGTGTTTGCTAGTATAATGGCTTAGTAACAATGAGTTGGAGTGTGCAAAGGGCAGGAGGGTACAGTGGCAGGTTTGTGGGTCTCTGGGTAGAGGACAGGAAGCCTGCCTTTTTATCCCTCCTAATGGGGAAATGCAGCGAAGAAATCCCTGACCTTAGCTACACAGACGCTGTCATCTTGTGTAGCTGTTAAAGTCTGTTTTCAGGACCTGTCATCTATGGCTCTGACCCTGCCGGTATGAGCCCTTAAAAGGACTGATAGAAAGTGCTATCCCTATGAAGTCCAGCGCTGTGTATGGAGCGTATACAGCTGTATCGGCGATAGGAGCTGCGCCAGTGATGTCTGACACCAAGGACGCAGAAGGCAGATATTGGCGTGCTGGAGGAAAATGTCTGTTTTTATAATGCAGGGACATGTGACATGGACATCCTATCACACATGCCGTTGCTTCTCTGGCTAAAAGTCCATTTAGCTGTGTGTGTGTCTGGGATTGGCTGACATGCTGGCCCTCCCCACTACACGCGCGCGCTTAGGGATGGAAGACAAGGAGAAAAAAAAAAAAATGGCGATCGCCATTATCCAAACAGCAGTGATCTGAATGCGCTGTTCCCGCACACTATACACTGAAATGTCATAATAGTGTGAGTCACAGAGTGACTTACACTATTACAGCGGAAAGCCAGCTATGAATTAGCTGTTTTTTTTGCTGCTAGAACCGTTCTCGAACGTATCTAGAACTATCGAGCTTTTGCAAAAAGCTCGAGTTCTAGTTCGATCTAGAACAGCCCCCAAAATCACTCGAGCCTCGAACTGGAGAACCTCGAACCGCGAACTGCGCTCAACTCTAGTCAGGAGCCGGCTCCTTGGAAGCAACTAGGTGGCAGATGGTGGTCTGGGCCTAGTAGGAGCTGGACCCCCGGTCGCAGGAGATCATGACAAGGGGCACGGAACTGTCGAGAACAGCCGACGTCCTTGTACCATCACTGGGCTGGGACCAGGGCACGACAGGGTACGTGTACCCTATGTCAGTGAGTAGCTTCAGGCAACCTGACAATTTACCCGACGAGAATGGAGCCTTCAAAATCCGCTCTCCACCCACTCCAAAATCGGGGTACTAGTGCAACGAGGGGGATAGGACTTTCCACAAATACGGTCCAGACAATCCCAAATGTAAACCCTGAGAGCAAACTCCCACAGTTAGCTACACTGGGGAGCGGGACCCGACTAGTTTTATGCTATCAGAACCAACAAAGAAGTGAACTAAGTGCCAGGAGGAAGGTCACAGATCACCAGGCAGCACCATCGGGGACGGGACCCAAACTGTCCAGAACTTTGATTTATCCGGTTGTCGGTGTCAGCTTATTGGACTGAGTGAGTACGAAAGTGACCCCCTTCACTCCCCACGGCACTCCCTTAACACCATCCCCGAGTCCCGGGGCATCCCCCCCTACCCGTGGAGGGTTCTAAAATCCGGCTGCCCTGCTCCATCGCCCCCAGGTACTCTCAACTGCATCGGTAGTACTCCACATTACCACACACCATGGGTGGCGTCACGAACTCTAAACATAATCTTCTGTAAATTCATTTAGTGGCCACACGACCCCCGGGTCCGCGGCACACTCGCTCGGGACCATGGGCCCCTGTCTGTTCTTGTCACTTCTGATTGTTCTCTCTCCCTGAGTGCGACTTGGCGCTTGCTGTGCCCGGAGATAACTGAATGCTGTGTGAGATGGCTCCTCACTTCCCCTGCAGGTACCCCGCCTCCTGGGTTGCTGTACTAGTGTGCAAAAGGTCCCATACCTCATGATGGTCACCCTTGGCACCTACCCTGGCCCAGTCCCAGTGACAGAGCTCCCGTGTTATGTGTTGGATGTGTTGTGGTGGTTTAACGGTAATGACCTCATCCGTATCCGAGATGAATACTGCACCTCGAGTCGCAGGGCAGAGTGGCAGCGCAAAGTGAATAGGCAGAGTGGCTGGGCAGAGTTACAAAACAGTAACAGGGCAAAGTGGCAGGGAAGAGTGCCAGGGCAGAGTAACATGGCAGAATGGCAGGACAGAGTAGTAGGGCAGAACAGAGAGGCACGGCACAGGGACAGGGCAGAGTGGCAGGGCAAAGTGGAAAACAGTGTGACAGGGCAAAATGGCAGGACAGAGTGGCAAGATAGAGTGAAAGAGCAGACTGGCAGGGCAGAGTGGCAAAGCAGAGAGTCAGGGCAGATAGCAGAGCAGAGGGTAAGGGCAGATGGCAGGGCAGGGTAACAGGGCAGAGTGGCATGGCAAAGTGAAATAACAGAGTGAAAAAACAGAATGACAGGGCACAGTGAAAAACAGAGTCACAGGGCAGAATGGCAGGGCAGAGTGTTGGGGAGAGTGAAAGAGTAGGGTGACAGGGCAAAGTGGTAGGACAGAACAGATTGGCAGGGCAGAGTGATGGGACACAGTGATAAGGCAGATTGGCAGGGTAGAGTGACAGGGCTGAGAGACAGAAAAGAGTGACAGGGCCATGTGACAGGGAAGAGTGGCAGGGAAGAGTGTCAGTGCATAGTGACAGGGATGAGTAAAGCCTGCTTTACATGTTTCAATTAATCGTACGATCGTATTTGCGATCGCACCCGACCCCATGGTTTGTGCGGCATGGGCAATTTGTTGCCCGTGTCGCACAATGCTGTAACCCCACATCACACGTACTTACCTTCCAAACGACCTCGCTGTGGGCGGCGAACATCCACTTCCTGAAGGGGGAGGGACGTTTGGTGTCACAGCGACATCACACAGCGGCCGGCCAATAGAAGCGGAGGGGCGGAGATTAGCGGGACGTAAACATCCCGCCCACCTCCTTCCTTCAGCATTGCCGGCGGCCGCAGGTAAGCTGCAGTTCATCGTTCAAGGGGTGTCACACGGAGCGATGTGTGCTGCCTCGGGAACAATGAACAACCGGACGTTCGATTTTTAGAAAATGAGCGACGTGTCAGCGATGAATGAGAAGGTGAGTATTTCTGCTCGTTCATAGCTGTCACACGTGTGACACCCTGGACCCAGGGGTCACAGGTTACTACACTCAACGCACACCCCCCACACTAGAAAGGTACCACCAGTCAACCAGAAAGACCTTATTGCCTCCCTCAGAGTCAGACAGGCACACCAGGTGGGCGGAGTCAGGCAGAAAGACACGCCCCCGAGGAGTCTGCTGGCCTGAGACAGGAACACAGTAGACAGTTCAGTTCAGTACAGTAGAGTGGAGAGTAGTGGAGTACTGTTCTGCACGGGGCCTGGGTTGGAGCCTAGGACCCCCCCAAACAGTCAGGTAGGCAGACGGCAGGGGCCACCTGCAGGAGACCGGGAATACGACCGGTGGAACCGTGAGGGACCGGGACGGGGTAGCGGCCCGCCGGAACCGAACCGGGAAGCCGACAGGATACCGGAGCACCAGGTAGGGTACTCAGACCCCAAACTAGGCTATACGCCACCACCATAGTCAGATTAACTGATTGCGGTCTGGACCTAAGGGGTTCATTCCCACCAAAGTCCCGATTGAAGGCAACAGCCCAACCCGTCCAGATAAGAGCCACTGCCAGAGGCCAGAGATCCAAGGGCCAGCGTCTGCGGGCAAAAGGGGCTCCTACGACACATACACGCTGGGGAGCGGACTACCAGTGCCCAGGAACAGTGGTCACACTACAAACACAGGTGCAGGAGAAAGGCGGACATTGCCAACTTGACTAGGAAGATGCAGCCGGCTGCGGGCCCTGTTCATGCCTCCGTTTAATTTACCAGTGACTCTGTGTGGTTTAATCGTGAGTACACCAGTGCCATCTGGCACCGCAACACGCTGCACCGCAACCCTGCACCCCGGCCCTCGCCCAACCGGGCCCCGGGACCAACATCCCCTACCCATGGAGTGGTCAACGCCTAGCTGTGCTACTACACCGCTCTCGGGAGTCCCCGTACCTTCACCGCAGCGGTAGTGTCCACCAACACCACAACCCGTGGGTGGCGTCACGAACAATCATCCCAAAACCAAACACCCGCATTCCCCCGCGCGTAGCGCCAACCCCCCTTGCAGAGCGATGTGACCCCTGGGTCCGTGAGAGGCTCGAGCCACCGCCCGCAGTACGACCACGGATCCGAGCGGCTCGGAGGTCGCAGCCAAGGCCGCGAAGCGGTACACACGCTACGATATCACTAACGATGCCGTATGTGTGTCACTTACGACTAGAGATGAGCGAACCGGTCGCGGTTCGGCTCGAGTTTGGTTCGCCGAACGGAGGTCTCGTTCGAGTTTGGTTTGGCAAACCGGTTCGGCGAACCGCTCGAACCGCATGGGAAGCAATGGGAGGTAATCACAAACACATAAAAACACCTAGAAAACACCCTCAAAGGTGTCCAAAAGGTGACAAACAACTCACAACACAACACAAACACATGGGAAAGTGACAAGGACATATACTAATGCGAAAACAAAAGAGCTGGACAAGGAAAAAGAGGAGGAGACACAGATATAGGCATGGCATGCCCTTCTAAAATCATGTAAAACACTGCAAGGTTACTCCAAGCGGAGTCTCCCTTTTTTCCAAAAATTGGGCCACACACACACGCACCCCTTCAGTGGCAGCACTTGTGCCCCAGTTATACATTTCACAGGTAGATTTGCATCAAGCACATTCAAAAATATGCCATACTTAACCGTCCCCAGGATGACACCGGGGTAGGTAGCTAAGTCTTTCCTGATCCCAGCTCTGTTCATCTTGAATCCTTTCAAAAAACACTGTAAGCAAGGGTTACTCCAAGCGGAGTCTCCCTTTGTTCCACAAATTGGGACCCACACACACCCACCCCTTCAGTGGCAGCACTTGTGCCCCAGTTGTCCACTTCACAGCTAGATTTGCATTAAGCACATTCAAAAATACGCCATCCTTAACCGTCCCCAGGATGGCACCGGGGTAGGTAGCTAAGTCTTTCTTGATCCCAGCTCTGTTCATCTTGGATCATTTTTAAAAACACTGTAAGCAAGGGTTACTCCAAGCGGAGTCTCCTTTTTTTCGAAAAATTGGGCCACACACACACACACACACACACCCCTTCAGTGGCAGCACTTGTGCCCCAGTTGTACACTTCACAGCTAGATTTGCATCAAGCACATTCAAAATCCAAAAGCATTTACTCTCCCCAGGATGACACAGGGGTAGTAAATTCCTTGTGGATCCATGACTTGTTCATTTTGATGAATGTTAGTCTGTCCACATTGTCACTGGACAAGATTTGAAGCCCAAAATGAGCAAGGCTCCATTTGCAAAGTAATGGCATCGATGTTCATTTGGAGATACTCCTGTATCATCCTCTCCAGCCGTTGACTATGTGTCAGACTTGTTGTCTCTGGTGTCCTTGCAAAGGATGGTCTAAAAAAATTATGAAAAGAATCAATAAAATTGCTGATACCAGCACCAAATACGGTGCTACTGGTATGGATAGACTGTTGAAGATGACGAGACTGTCCCATGTTTGTCAAGTTACAACTGGGAGATTCACTCCCTGCACCACGGTTGTTTGGTGGAAAAGCCGAGCTAAGATCGAGTAACAGCTTCTGCTGATACTCCTGCATACGTGCGTCCCTTTCTATGGCTGGAATTATGTCACAAAATTTGGACTTGTACCGGGGATCTAATAGTGTGGCAAGCCAGTAGTCATCATCACTTCTAATTTTGACAATACGAGGTTCATGTTGGAGGTACTGTAGCAAGAAGGCGCTCATGTATCTTGCGCAGCCATGCGGACCAAGTCCACGCTTTGTTTGCGGCATAGAGGTGCTAACCATTCTTTCTTCCTCTGACATCTCCCCCCAACCTCATTAACAGAAATTTGACCAAGGTCTCCCTCATCCGCTGAGTCTTCCATGTCCATGGACAGTTTGTCCTCCATTTCTTCATGTTCTGCACCTTCATCAACATTTCGCCTGCTACTATGTGTCCTTGTTGATTCCTGTCCCCCATGGTCCCATGCCTGCCGCATTGGTGATGATGAACATCTGGACCTTGGTGATGTTGTTGTGTCTTGCGCATATGAATCCTCTCCTGTTGTCCCACCCCCTGACTCCGAATAGTGTTTAGCGTGTGCTCCAGCATGTAAGTGACTGGAGTTGTCATGCCGATAATGTCATTGTCAGTGCTAAACATATTCGTCGCCATGTCGAAACTGTGCATAGGTCCTTGATTTAAGACCACTCCATCAGGGTGATCTGCCCCACCTCTGCATCTCGTTGGCCCAGGCTATACGTCATGATGTATTGCACCAGGGCTTGACGGTGCTGCCACAGTCGCTGTAACATGTGGAGAGTAGAGTTGAGCGCGGTTCGCGGTTCTCCAGTTCGCGGTTCGAGTGATTTTGGGGGGTGTTCTAGATCAAACTAGAACTCGAGCTTTTTGCTAAAGCTCGATAGTTCTAGTTACGTTCGAGAACGGTTCTAGCAGCAAAAAGCAGGGCTTTTTACAGCTACTGTGTGCAGGAGCCATCGCTGGCAGCCTGCCAGAAGCTGGTAACCAAGATAAACATCGGGTATCCAAGCAAAGCGCTTTGGTTAGTAACCCGATGTTTATCCTAGTTACGTGCAGGAAGCCCACACTTCCCCGCTCAGCTCACTCCGACCCTTCCTGCACGCGGCATGTACACACATACACAGACACACACACACTCACCTGTCCCCAGCCAAGCAGTCCACGACACTGACGTCCTCAGCACCACATGACCCCGCTAGGCTCCACCCACTTCGCACTCCGCCGCCAGCACACATGGCTCCGCCCACCTGGCACTCTGCATACATGGTCCGCTAGGCTCCGCCCACCTGGCACTCTGCACACATTGCCCCGCTAGGCTCCGCCCACCTGGCACTCTGCACACATGGTCCCGCTCGGCTTACCTGCGGTGATGAAGTCCCGACCTCAGCGCTGTCACTGTCCTCCATGGCCGCCGCTTGTCACATCACCTTCTCTCGCTTCCGACCCGAGACTGACTAGCGGTGACGTCACGGGCCGCTCGCGATACTTGGCTGTGAAGGCGGCGGACATTGAACTCAGTGACAGGTGCTGTCAGCAGTGCAGGAGATCAGCGCAGGTAAAGTACCTCGCTGACAGAAGCACTTGTCATGCCCTGCAGTGACCTGGGCTGACCCATTGATGTTAGCTCAGGTCACTGCATTGCTCTCCCAGCCAATGGGGAACATCCTGCTCTTCATTGACTGGGACAGTGTGGATCGTCAAGGCAACCCCTTGGATTACACCAGACCTGGATTTGTTTTTCTTTCTAATAAATTGGTTAAAGAGGGAATGTATTGGGGAGTGTTTTTTCAAATAAAAATGTTTGTCGTCTATTTTTTTTTATTACTGACTGGGTTGGTGATGTCGGGTATCTGATAGACACCTGACCTCACCAACCCCAGGGCTTGATGCCACGTGACATTACACATCTGGTATTAACCCCATATATTACCCCGTTTGCCACCGCACCAGGGCGCGGGATGAGCTGGGGCGAAGCACCAGGATTGGCACATCTAATGGATGCGCCACTTCTGGGGCGGCTGCGGCCTGCTATTTTTAGGCTGGGGAGAGTCCAATAACCATGGACCTCCCTAGTATGAGAATATCAGACCCCAGCTGTCTGCTTTACCTTGGCTGGTGATCCAATTTTGGGGGGACCCCTACGTGTTTTTTTTTTTAATTATTTATTTTATTTAAAATAACAGCGTGGGGTGCCCTCAGTTTTGGATTACCAGCCAAGGTGAGGTTGCCAGCTGTGGTCTGCAAGCTGCAGCCATCTGTGGTCTGCATGCTGCAGCCATCTGCTTTACCCTAGGTGGCTACAAAAATAGGGGGAACCCTACGTAATTTTTTTTTTCATTTTTTTGGCTAAATACAAAGCTAAGCACCCCTTAGTGCCACATGAAAGGCACCAAAGGGTGCAAAATTACAAAATGCAGGAGAGTGGGACATTATGTGTCTTTCTGCCATTATAATGACAGAAAAGACTGATATCAAGTGTACAAGCACAGGAAAATCACCAGCACGCTCTACGCTGTGAAAAGCAGTAGAAAATGGCACTGGAGTGAACATGTGACCGCCTCATGTAGGATGAAGCTATGGATCCTGGGTAAATTTATGCATTTACCCTCCTTCAGTTTTTTTGCAGTACACAAAAAAAATGGAAGGCACACGGATAACAAACAGATAACATACGGACCGTCTACGGAACAGAAACGGATGCCACACGGATGCACCCGTGTAAAAAACCGGACTGTTTTTTGCAGACCGCAAAAATGGATCGGTCGTGTTAATGTAGCCTTATTCTGATCTGCTGTTTATAAACAGCAGGCAGAAATAAGTGAATAATGCCCCCCAGCGTCAGAAAATCTCCGGGGTTTAAGGGGGTAGCTGAGACCCTGGAGATCATGATTCAGGACGGTTTTTCCGGTCCCCGCTCACGTGATCACAGGTATACACCGTACACCGATGATCACGTTACAGTAAATGACAGCATCAGTAAAAAATTATTTATCTCCCATCTGGCATGAACAAACATGATAAATCTCCTACCCGGTCCCCTCCGGTCCCCCGGTGTCGCCAAAGTGCCCCCCCCGATGCCCTCCCAGAAATCCAAGATGGCCGCGCGCACAGCAGCGCGCCGGCCGCATTCACCCTACTCCTCTGATTTCTGTCTCATGTGCCATTTACCAAACTCCTCCCCAGGCCCTGCCAGGTCACCCCCTATAACCCCACCGGTGTTCCCCGGTGTCCCACGGTACCTGTGCACCCCCACGACCCTCTCCTTCAAAATAGATGCTGCAGCATGCACAGAGCGGCTGTCAGCTCAGCTTCCTGTGTTCAGACACAGTGAGTGGTGGTTATGCATTTGTCAGCTAAATGGGTGGCATGGTGGCTCAGTGGTTAGCACTGCAGTCTTGCAGCGCTGAGGTCCTGGGTTCAATTCTCACCATGGGCACCATCTGCAAGGAGTTTGCGTGGGTTTTCTCTGGGTACTCCGGTTTCCTCCCAAACTCCAAAGACATACAGCGCTATGAAATTAATAACTCTATATAAATGAATAAATTATTATTATTACTGCAATGCCCTGCTCATGAGGTAAGGAACATAATTGATCAGAAGAGCTATATAGTACATTTCCAAATGGAGGGATTTGCTTTTATAGTTTCCCTGCTGAACGACTACCAAACATGAGAGTCCATTATACGCCACAAGAAAACACATCTAAATAGCGAGCTCTGTTGTTAAGTATTCATTCAGCTGGATAACTGGACTTAAAGGGGTATTTCATCTCCAAAATCCTATCCCCAATATATAGTAGGTGGAATAGCAATAATATCAGCAAATACCAATATTTGGAAATGTAGAATAGTTATCCTGATTAGGCATGCCCTTACCTCATGAGCAGGGAATTGCAGCTTTGGTAGCAACCATTACGACATGGACTCTGCTGCTGTGGACACGGGGAGAGTGAGTGCAGATTCATTGCACCCACACTCCTCACATGAAGGGTCCGCACTCCTAGAAAATGGGGGATACGTTCCCTGAGTGTCTCCCCCCCATATTCTAGACGGTCCAGAGTCGTCGTGGGACCCCTTTATTTTTTTTCTTACAATAAATTGGGGAAAGAGAAAATGTTTTGGGGACTGTTTTTTCAAATAAATTTCTTTTGTCGATTTTTTTTTGTTAGTACTGACAGTTTATGATGTTGGGTATCTAATAGACGCCATGACATCACAAACTGCTGGGCTTGATCTCAGGTGACTTTACAGCTAGTATCAACCCGATTTATTACCCCGTTTGCCACTGCACCAGGGCACGGGATGAGCTGGGGTGAAGCGCCAGGATTGGCGCATCTAGTGGATGCGCCACGTCTGGGGTGCCTGCGGCCTGCTATTTTTAGGCTGTGAAGGCCCAATAACTATGGACCTTCCCAGCCTGAGAATACCAGACCACAGCTGTCCGCTTCACCTTGGCTGGTGATCCAATTTGGGGAGGACCCTACTTTTTTTGTGTAATTATTAATATTTATAAAATAATTATAAAAAAAGAGCCTGGGGGGACCTCCACATTGGATCCCCAACCACGGTAAAGCTGACAGCTGTGGTTTTCAGGCTACAGCCGTCTGCTTTACCCTAGCTGGCTATCAAAAATGGGGGGACCCAACGTCATTTTTTTTTAACTATTTTTTAAATAGAAAAAAATAATGGGCTTCCCTGTATTTTGATTGCCAACCAAGGTAACGGCAGGCAGATGGAGGTGGCAACCCATAGCTGTCTGCTTTATCTGCGCTGAGAATCAAAAATACCGCGGAGCGCTACGTCATTTTTTTTAAAGATTTATTTTTACAGCACTGTGATGTCCAGCAATCAAAATACAGGGAAGCCCATTTTGTTTTTAGTTCTTTAAATAAATAATTAAAAAAAATATATATGGGCTCCCGCTGCATTTTTTGTATTACTAGCTAAGGGTAATCCAAGCAGCTACTGGCTGCTAACCCCCACTACTTGGTGTTACCTTCACTGGCAATGGAAAATCCAGGGAAGGATTTTTTATTTTTTTTGCCAAAAAACTACAAAAAAAGGACGTGAGCTTCGCCATATTTTTGTATGCTAGCCAGGTATAGCAGGCAGGTGCTGGAAGAGTTGGATACAGCGCCAGAAGATGGCGCTTCTATGAAAGTGCATTTTCTGAGGCGGCTGCAGAATGCAATTCGCAGCAGTGGGGCCCAGAAAGCTCAGGCCAACCTGTGCTGCGGATTCCAATCCCCAGCTGCCTAGTTGTACCTGGCTGGACACAAAAATGGGGCGAAGCCTACGTCATTTGTTTTCTAATTATTTCATGAAATTCATGAAATAATAAAAAAAAGGCTTCCCTTTATTTTTTGTTCCCAGCCGGTTACAAATAGGCAACTGGGGGTTGGGGGCAGCCGTACCTGCCTGCTGTACCTGGCTAGCATACAAAAATATGGCGAAGCCCACATAATTTTTTCAGGGGGCAAAAAACTTCTGCATACAGTCCTGGATGGAGTATGCTGAGCCTTGTAGTTCTGCAGCTGCTGTCTGTCTGTATGGAGAAGAGCAGACAGCAGCTGCAGAACTACAAGGCTCAGCATACTCCATCCAGGACTGTATGCAGAAGTTTTTTGCCCACCAAAAAAATGACGTGGGCTTCGCCATATTTTTGTATGCTAGCCAGGTACAGCAGGCAGCCACGGGCTGCCTCCAACCCCCAGTTGCCTATTTGTACCCGGCTGGGAACCAAAAATATAGGGAAGCCCGTTTTTTTTAATTATTTCACTTATTTCATGAAATAATTAAAAAACAAATGACGTGGGCTTCGCCCCATTTTTGTTTCCAGCCAGGTACAACTAGGCAGCTGGGGATTTGAATCCGCAGCACAGGTTAGCCCGAGGTTTCTGGGTGCCTCTGCTGCGAATTTCAGTCCGCAGCCGCCCCAGAAAATGGTGCTCTCATAGAAGCGCCATCATCTGGCGCTGTATCCAACTCTTCCAACAGCCCTGGAGCCGGGTGGCTTGTTGGGTAATCATGAGTTAATACTGGCTTTGTTTTACTAGCCAGTATTAAGCCAGAGATTCTTAATGTCAGGCACGTTTGACCCGGCCATTAAGAATCTCCAATAAAGGGTTAAAAAAAAGACACCACACAGAGAAAAAATACTTTAATAGAAATAAATACACAGACACATTAGAGACTCCATCTTTATTACCCCCTGTCAGCCCTCCACGATCCATGGTCTTCTGTCTTTCTTGTTCAACAAATGCAGCTCTGCTACATCACTGCTGCATGGGGGAAGACGCTGCTTCCCGTGCAGCCTTCACTCCGTGAAGGCTGCACGGGAAGCAGCGTGCACCTTTCGCTCCGTGAGAGATCAGTGCTGCTAGCGGTAACAGCGGTAACACTGACAGACGCGTTACCAGAGCCGCGGTTAGCGGTGATGTCACCGCTAACTGCGTTGCTATGGCAACGGTGATCTCTGTTAATGACCGGCTGTGTCAGCCAGTCCCTAGCGGAATGGAGAGTCGACCACGTGCTAGAGCATGTCGCCGGTACACGGCGATACACAAATGTGCACCGTGTACCGGAGAGTGCAATGACAGGTCCTACATGACGCGTCATAGTCATGTGACCAGTCTGTAGCCAATGAGATAATAGCCACGTGACTGGTCACATGGCTATTTTGACGTCACGATAGGTCCTGCATCACTGCTGGCAGTGCTGGTTACCGGGAGGATTCAGCGATCATCGGATGGAATAGCGGCAGGAGACAGAGTGCAGGAGGGATCGCGGGAACCGGTAAGTGTTATGGCAATGTTTATTAACTGTATGTGTACATTTATAATGCGTTTTTATGTGTTTGTGATTGCCTCCCATTATATCCTATTGGTTCGAGTTCGGTTCGTCGAACGTTCGCCGAACTGAACTCGAACGAGACCTCCATTCGACGAACCGAACTCGAGCCGAACCACGGCTGGTTCGCTCATCTCTAGTGGAGAGTCGAATTCCAGCGTGTCGGCACATCGCATTTCAGGCGATGAACCGGCTGGCCGAAAGACTTCTGGAGTGATGCAAGTCGCTCAGCAGTGGTGATTGAATGGCGGAAGTGAGGAGACAGTTTTCCTGCCCTGTTCAGAAGGACATCTAGGCCGGGATAGTGTGTTAAAAATTGCTGGACAACAAGGTTCAACACGTGGGCTATACAAGGCACGTGTGTCACCTTACCCAGGCGAAGGGCTGCACCCAGGTTTGCAGCATTGTCGCACACGGTCTTACCAGGCTGCAGGTTGAGTGGAGACAACCATTTATTAAACTCAGTCTCCAGAGCTGCCCACAACTCAGCCGCTGTGTGACTCTTATTTCCAAGACATTTCAAGCTAAAGACTGCCTGATGCCGTTGTGCTCTGCTGCCAGCATAGTAATGATGGGTGCGTGATTCCTTCTGCGCAGTTAGAATGCTGGTGGCCTGACCAGGCAGGCTTGGGGCGGAGGTGGAGAACCCAGACGAGGTGGAGGAGGCAGAAGCAGTGGCGGAACTTGGACAGACAGAGGATTGACACACAAGTCGTGGGGACGGCAAGACTTGTGCAGCAGACCCTTCACCATCTATCACCATAGTTACCCAATGCCCAGTCAGCGACATGTAACGTCCCTGTCCATGCTTACTGGTCCAAGTATCGGTGGTGAAATGCACCCGTTGACACACAAAGTTTCTCAAGGAAGCGGTGATGTTGTGTGTGACATGCTGGTGTAGCGCAGGCACACCTTTCTTAGAGAAGTAGTGGTGACTGGGCATCTGGTACTGGGGCACAGCGACAGACATAAGGTCTCTAAAATCCTGTGTGTCCATAAGGCGGAAAGGCAGCATTTCGGTAGCCAAGAGCTTACAGAGGGATAAAGTCAACCTCTTAGCTTTGTCATGGGTCGCAGGAAATAGCCTTTTATTTGTCCACATCTGAGGGACAAAGATCTGGCTGCTGTGTGTAGACGGTGTTGAGTAGGTTGTCCCTGGAAAAATGCAGGTTTGTGAGGAAAGTACAGGCGTAGACATGATGTTGCCTTCATCTAACGTTGGTGCTATCGATGTCTGAGAGAGCTGTACACACGCACTTGTTTCGCCTTCCAAACCAACTGACGACCTACCAAGCAAACTGCCTGTTGCGGTTACAGTGGTGGAAGTTGTGCGTGGAAAACCAGGTGTGACAGCTGTCCCCACAGTCCTAGAAGATGAAGAGCGCACGGATGCACTGGAAGGGGCAGGCGGTGGATGGTTCGCTCCGCTAGGCCGCATTGCAGCATGGTGAGCTTCCCACTGGGACATATGATATTTATTCATGTGACGATTCATGGAAGAAGTTGTCAAACTGCTGAGGTTTTGCCCTCTACTAAAAGAATCATGACAAATTTTACAGATCACATAATTTGGGCGATCTTTTGCTATGTCAAAAAAGGACCAGGCTAGGCAAGGCTTAGAGGGCATGCGACCTGCTGATCCACCCAAACTAGTGCTCAGAGGCACAGTGGTGGCTGAGGATGCAGTTGTAGACGTGCTACCAGTACTCCAACTCTGTCCAGGAAGGCGCAAGGTAACTTCGTCGTCAGTTGCATCCTCCTCCACCGCCTCTGTTGACCTTCTCGAGTGCCTGACTGTGGGTTGACAGTAGGTGGGATCTAGAACTTCCTCATCAATTGTTGTGTTTGCACTCCCCTCACCCTCAGACCGAGCCTCTTCTTGCCCTGACCGAATATTTAAGTTGTCATCCCAATCTGATATCTGCGTCTCATCGTCATCAGTATGTTCCTCATTGTCTATTACAACATGTGTTTCAGTTTGTGAATAAGGGTTAACATTATGCTCAGAAACTTGTTCATCACGGCCTGAATCTGAGTCACAAAGGTTCTGGGCATCACTACAGACCATTTCCTGGTCTGTACTCACTGTAGCTTGGGAGCAGACCTCTGATTCCCTGGCTATAGTGTAAATGAACAGCTCTGCAGACTCAGCCATCTCAGTTCCACCATACTGTGCAGGGCGGATGGAGACTTCAGAGCTGGGAGAAAGCAAGTGTGATTGGGATGACAACTCCGAGGACTGGTGTTTTTTGGATGCGGTAGTTGAGTTGGCGGAGAGGGCACTTGTTGGACCACTTGAGATCCATTCAAGCATTTTCTTTTTTTAGCCATCATCTACCTTTGTTCCAGTTGTTCATGTCCGTAAAAAAGGGAGCACATGGGATTGTCCACGGTAAGTAGTAGACATCTTACTTTTGCTGGAAGATGGTCTATCTTCAGCAGATGTTAATGGAGCTTTGCCACCTTCCCCATGGACAAACCCATTTTTTCCTTTTCCAACACGCCTCTTCCCCTTTCCACCAGCATCTGTCATTTTGCCACTCATTTTGATTGCGACAAGATTGTGCACTTAAAATGTGGTAGTAAAAATTGAGAGGTGGTGTAGATTGCAGCGGTGGTCTATCTTTATCTTTATTAACAGCAGAATAAACAACAATAACTATCCCTGACAATGCAAGTATGGCCCTTAAACTGGCAGCATAGTTTGCTAGTATAATGGCTTAGTAACAATGAGTTTGAGTGTGCAATGCAGAGGTGCTGCAAATAGATTTGCACTAGTGGGACACTAATGGAAGTCCAACAGCCACTTTTAGGATGCCACTAAGTTTACTCAGTGTTTGCTAGTATAATGGCTTAGTAACAATGAGTTTCAGTGTGCAATGCAGAGGTGCTGCAAATAAATTTGCACTAGTGGGACACTATTGGAAGTCCAACAGCCACTTTTAGGATGCCACTAAGTTTACTCAGTGTTTGCTAGTATAATGGGTTAGTAACAATGAGTTTGAGTGTGCAATGCAGAGGTGCTGCAAATAGATTTGCACTAGTGGGACACTAATGGAAGTCCAACAGCCACTATTAGGATGCCACTAAGTTTACTCAGTGTTTGCTAGTATAATGGCTTAGTAACAATGAGTTTGAGTGTGCAATGCAGAGGTTCTGCAAATAGATTTGCCCTAGTGGGACACTAATGGAAGTCCAACAGCCACTATTAGGATGCCACTAAGTTTACTCAGTGTTTGCTAGTAAAATGGCTTAGTAACAATGAGTTTGAGTGTGCAATGCAGTGGTGCTGCAAATAGCTTTGCACCAGTGGGACAACAATGGAAGTCCAACAGCCACTATTAGGATGCCACTAAGTTTCCTCAGTGTTTGCTAGTATAATGGCTTAGTAACAATGAGTTTGAGTGTGCAATGAAGAGGTGCTGCAAATAGATTAGCACTAGTGGGACACTAATGGAAGTCCAACAGCCACATTTAGAATGCCACTAAGTTTACTCAGTGTTTGCTAGTATAATGGCTTAGTAACAATGAGTTTGAGTGTGCAATGCAGAGGTGCTGCAAATAGATTTGCACTAGTGGGACACTAATGGAAGTCCAACAGCCACTTTTAGGATGCCACTAAGCTTACTCAGTGTTTGCTAGTATAATGGCTTAGTAACAATGAGTTTGAGTGTGCAATGCAGAGGTGCTACAAATAAATTTGCACTAGTGGGACACTATTGGAAGTCCAACAGCCACTTTTAGGATTCCACTAAGTTTACTCAGTGTTTGCTAGTATAATGGCTTTGTAACCATGAGCTTGAGTGTGCAATGGGCAGGAGGGTACAGTGGCAGGGTTGTGGGTCAGTGTACAGGAAAGGAAGCCTCACTTTCTATCCCTCCTAATGGGGAAATGCAGCGAGGAAGTCCCTGACCTTAGCTACACAGACGCTGTTATCTTTTGTATCTGTTAAAATCTGTTTCCACGGACCTGACTGTCACCTATGGCTCTGAGCCTGCTGTTATTAGCCCTTACAAGGGCTAATAGAAACTTCTATCCCTATTCTGTATAGTGCTGTGTGTATAGCGTACACAGCAGTATCGGAGACAGGAGCTACGCCAGCGGTGACTGACACCCAGACGCAGAAGGCAGATAATGGCGTCTGGACGGGCAGATACCCGTTTTTATAATGCAGGGACATGTGACATGGACATCCTATCACACATTCCGTTGCTTCTCTGGCTAAAAGTCCACTTAGCTGTGTGTGTGTGTGTGGGATTGGCTGACATGCTGGCCTGCCCCACTACACACGCGCGCTTAGGGAAGGAAGACAAGGAAAGAAAAAAAAAATGGCGATTGCCATTATCCCAACAGTAGTGATCTGAATGCGCTGTTTCCGCACACTATACGCTGAGATTTCATAATAGTGTGATTAACAGAGCGACTTACACTATTACAGCGGAAAGCAAGCTAGTAATTAGCTTGGCTTTTTGCTGCTAGAACCATTCTCGAACTTAACTAGAACTATCGAGCTTTAGCAAAAAGCTCGAGTTCTAGTTCGATCTAGAACAGCCCCCAAAATCACTCGAACCGCGAACTGGAGAACCACGAACCGCGAACCGCGCTCAACTCTACTTACGATGTGACCCCGCCAACATCTCGTTAGATATATCGTAGCGTGTAAACAGGCACAGGGACAGGGACGAGTGGCAGGGCACAGTGACATAAAAATGACAGGACAAGGTGGCAGGGAAGATTGGCAAGGCAAAGTAACAGTGCAGAGTGCTTGAAAAATCTTTCAAATCCAAAAAACGTGGCACTGATCACCAAATATATTATAACAGAAGAAATTTTATTCGGCTACTATAAAATATTACATAAAATCTTACAATGCGTTTTGGCTAAAAATCTTAAAAAAAGATAGCCTTCTTCAGGTAATGTAGCATGACAGTTGATCTCTCAAACCTTGACTTTAAATAAGACATTGCTAGAAACTAATTAGTACAAGGAGAAACACTTGAATTATCCCACTTCTTTCTTCAACTAGTTTCATATATCTCCAAACAATCCATACCTGGATTTTTAGCCGAAATGCGTTATAATATTTTATGTAATATTTTATAGTAGCCGAATAATATTTCTTCTGTTATAATATATTTGGAGATCAGCGCCACGTTTTTTGGATTCGAAGGATTTTTCAAGCACTTCAATTTACCGGTTCCCTGTGGAAGTGATTCACAGTGTACCAAATCCTAGTGAGCAGCAGATCAGCACAAAGATTGTGGAGATTGATCCTAAAGGAATCTATGGGTTTGATCTAACTTGAAATAAGTTGAGTGCAATATATGCATATTTCTTAATCATTATTTATGCATTTGAACTACTACATTTAGAGTGGCGCCGCATGTGTCCCTTTTTATTTGAAACCCCTCAAGGTTTACCCTAGTATTAACAGTGCAGAGTTGAAAGCAGAGTGGCACAGCCACTACAAATTGACAGTACAGAGTGACATGACAGAGCAACAGTGCAGAGCAGAGTGACAGGGCAGAATTACCAGGCAGATATGGTTGGGGGGAATAGTAGCAGGGTAAAGTGGAAGGGCAGAGTGTGGTAGAGCAGAGTGACAGGACAGTGTAACAGGGCAGAGTGGCAGGGCAGAACAGAGTGGCAGAGCATAGTGGCAGTGTAGAGTGACAGGGCAGAGTTACCAGGCAAATTGACAGAGCAGAGTGGTAGGGTAAAGTGAGAGGGAAGATTGGTGTTATGAATCGGCGCTGTCGTAGCCGCAAGCAGCCTGCTGCAGTTCCTGCTATGCTCAGGCGCCGGCCGCCATTTTTGTCTGTGCCTCGGGTCATCCAGCTGGCTACTTCTTCTTCCATGTCTAAGGCTATGACCGCACTTTGAGACGTCCTACTTGCAGTTCTAAATGCACGTTTTTACCTTAATTGATTTGGCCAAAGTTGCCTTTTCCAGAAATTTAGCCCTAAAAACGCATGCGTATTTACCGCGTTTTAGATGCGTTTTCAGCGCTTTTTACATGCTTTTTCACCTGCATTTTGACAGATGCGTTTTGAACATCAAGACACTGTGTGTGGATGCGATGTGTGTGTGAGGTGTGTGTGAGGTGTTTGTAAGAGTGAGTGTGATCTGATGTGTGTGTATGTGTGTGTGTGTGCTGTTATGTGTGTGCGTGTGGATCTTCCGCCGCTGCAGGACCTTGATGTGCTGGTAACTATGCTAGCATGGTTACCAACGTATCCCGTCCCCCGCTCGCACGGGAGCCCACACCAGCATACGGCGGCAAGGCCAGCAATGCGAGGGTAAGTGTCGGCTGGGTTGGGCTCCCGTTGGGGGGTGGGGTGGGAGTACAGTACTCACCTGGGAGCCGTGACCGTGTCAGTTCAGGGAATGCGCGGGGGGGGGGCGCCAGAGCTAGCGTGCATTGCGTGAGGGGGGCGGGGCGTGGCGTGGCCGAGTTGCCAATGCCTGCAGGGTGCCGGGGCGAGAGGCCAATCTGTGGGGGGGCGGAGCCTGGGCGAGCGGCTGGCCAATCCGTGTGGGGGCGCAGCCTGGGCGAGCGGCCAATCCGTGTGGGGGGGCGGGGCCATGGCGAGCCCAGCGGCCAATCAGCTTTGTGTCACCGTAAGGACACAATGTCACCGGAAGGACACAATTTTGGAGCATGACAGACAGACAGACAGACAGACAGAATAAGGCAATTATATATATATATATATATATATATATATATATTTATATATATATACAGTTAGGTCCAGAAATATTTGGACAGTGACACAAGTTTTGTTATTTTAGCTGTTTACAAAAACATGTTCAGAAATACAATTATATATATAATATGGGCTGAAAGTGCACACTCCCAGCTGCAATATGAGACTTTTCACATCCAAATCGGAGAAAGGGTTTAGGAATCACAGCTCTGTAATGCATAGCCTCCTCTTTTTCAAGGGACCAAAAGTAATTGGACAAGGGACTCTAAGGGCTGCAATTAACTCTGAAGGCGTCTCCCTCGTTAACCTGTAATCAGTGAAGTAGTTAAAAGGTCTGGGGTTGATTACAGGTGTGTGGTTTTGCATTTGGGAGCTGTTGCTGTGACCAGACAACATGCGGTCTAAGGAACTCTCAATTGAGGTGAAGCAGAACATCCTGAGGCTGAAAAAAAAAGAAAAAATCTATCAGAGAGATAGCAGACATGCTTGGAGTAGCAAAATCAACAGTCGGGTACATTCTGAGAAAAAAGGAATTGACTGGTGAGCTTGGGAACTCAAAAAGGCCTGGGCGTCCACGGATGACAATAGTGGTGGATGATCGCCACATACTTTCTTTGGTGAAGAAGAACCCGTTCACAACATCAACTGGAGTCCAGAACACTCTCAGTGAAGTAGGTGTATCTGTCTCTAAGTCAACAGTAAAGAGAAGACTCCATGAAAGTAAATACAAAGGGTTCACATCTAGATGCAAACCATTCATCAATTCCAAAAATAGACAGGCCAGAGTTAAATTTGCTGAAAAACACCTCATGAAGCCAGCTCAGTTCTGGAAAAGTATTCTATGGACAGATGAGACATAGATCAACCTGTACCAGAATGATGGGAAGAAAAAAGTTTGGAGAAGAAAGGGAACGGCACATGATCCAAGGCACACCACATCCTCTGTAAAACATGGTGGAGGCAACGTGATGGCATGGGCATGCATGGCTTTCAATGGCACTGGGTCACTGGGCTGTTTGTGATGACATAACAGCAGACAAGAGTAGCCGGATGAATTCTGAAGTGTACCGGGATATACTTTCAGCCCAGATTCAGCCAAATGCCGCACAGTTGATCGGACGGCGCTTCATAGTACAGATGGACAATGACCCCAAGCATACAGCCAAAGCTACCCAGGAGTTCATGAGTGCAAAAAAGTGGAACATTCTGCAATGGCCAAGTCAATCACCAGATCTTAACCCAATTGAGCATGCATTTCACTTGCTCAAATAGAGACTTTTTAAGACGGAAAGACCCACAAACAAGCAAGACCTGAAGGCTGCGGCTGTAAAGGCCTGGCAAAGCATTAAGAAGGAGGAAACCCAGCGTTTGGTGATGTCCATGGGTTCCAGACTTAAGGCAGTGATTGCCTCCAAAGGATTCGCAACAAAATATTGAAAATAAAAATATTTTATTTGGGTTTGGTTTATTTGTCCAATTACTTTTGACCTCCTAAAATGTGGAGTGTTTGTAAAGAAATGTGTACAATTCCTACAATTTCTATCAGATATTTTTGTTCAAACCTTCAAATTAAACGTTACAATCTGCACTTGAATTCTGTTGTAGAGGTTTCATTTCAAATCCAATGTGGTGGCATACAGAGCCCAACTCGCGAAAATTGTGTCACTGTCCAAATATTTCTGGACCTAACTGTATATATATATATATATATATATATATATATATAAAAACAGTTTACATATTCAATTAAATTTTTGTTTATTGTTAAAGGTTGCAATTAATTGCTTTTTATTTAGTTGTTTACCATTGGCCTTTGGGATTATAACTGCATGATTAATCTCTTGAGGAATAACATTGTAAGGTAACTTATTGTGTATATATATCTCTATATATATCACTATTTGATGACACATTATTACAAGTATTCTAAGTAAGTTCAAGATGACATATGATGGTGAGTAGTTTATCTTAAAATGTATTGAGAGTTCAATGCTTGCAACATTGCTTTCAGATGTTATCTTTATTTTTGTACTTGTAATTCTCTTACCTAGTTCTTTATATATTGTTACTATGCTCTTTTGTGCTTAAAATTCATTACTACAAATTTCATTCAACCTCTGTTTTCGTAGCTTTTTTTGTTTTTGAAATAGCAATTTAGAATAATACATTGCTGTCTAGGAAGTCAGTGTATTTAAAGAAAGTATATGTTGAGTTTAGTACAACTGTCTTAATTATTCTTCTATTTAATCTTGGCCGCACATATATAACAAACTAGCTGTAGTACCCGGGCGTTGCCCGGGATAGTAACTGTCTCTCTGTCTCTCTCCCATTGTCTGTCTCTCTGTCTATCTCTTTCCCTGTCTGTCTCAGTGTGATTGTCTGTATCTATCTCTCTGTGTGTCTCTGTATCAGTCTCTCTGTCTCTCTCTATCTTTGTTTCTCTGTGTCTGTCTGTCTCTATTTGTGTGTCTGTCTCTCTCTCTCTGTGTCTGTCTCTCTCTATCTCTGTGTCTGTCTGTCTTCTTCCCCATATGTCTCTTTCCCTGTCTGTCTCTTTCCAGGTCTGTCTCTTTCATCATCTGTCACTTTCCCCGTCTTTCCCTGTCTGTCTCTTTTGCTGTCTGGCAATTTCCCTGTCTGTTTTTTCCCCCGTCTTTCCCTATCTGTCTTTGTCTGCCTCTCTGTTGGTCTCTTTTGCTGTCTGTCTCTTTTGCTGTCTGTCTCTTTCCCTGTCTGTCTCTTTACCTGTCTGTCTCTTTCCAGGTCTGTCTCTTTTTCCGTCTGTCTCTTTCCTCTTCTGTCTCTTTCCCCATCTTCCCCTGTCTGTCTCTCTGCCTTTTTTGTTGTTTGTCTCTTTTGCTGTCTATCTCTTTCCCCGTTTGTCTTTATCCCCGTCTTTCTCTGTCTCTTTGTCTGTCTCTCTGTCTTTCTCTTTTTCTGTCGGTCTCTTTTGCTGTCTGTCTCTTTCCAGGTCTGTCTCTTTCCAGATCTGTGTCTTTCCCCGTCTGTCTCTTTCCCCGTCTGTCTCTTTCCCCATCTGTCTTTGTCTGTCTCTCTATCTGACTCTCTCTTCGTGTGTCTTTCTGTCTGTCTCTTTCTGTCTGTCTGTCTGACTTTTGTTTTCCTATCTGTCTCTGTGTGTCTGTTTGTCTCTGTCTCTTTCTCTGTGTGTCTCTTTCTCTGTCTGTCCCTGTCTGTCTGTTTCTGTCTGTCTCTCAGTCTGTGTCTGTCTGTCTGTCTCTCCACCAACATCATATTACCTCACACATAACTTGTTATACTTTGAATGTCCTTTGTTCCTATAGCAACCAATCATAGCTCCTATTAATAGCCTGTAGCTTGAAACTCCATTCACTTTAATGGAGGCATGTTTTTGGAGAGTAACTGTAAAGCGCAGGGTTACATTTTCTTGTCAAAATATAGTCTATGACATTCCCTGAGTCACATGAGGTGTTTGTGAAAAATGTTATGATTGTAAATGCGACGGTGCAGATTCCTTTAGCGGACACACACACACACACACACAAACACACACACACACACACACACACACGCACACACACACATACATACAGTCAGCTTTATATATTAGATTGATCTTTTGTCAAAATTTGTCAGGGATATGTAAACAAAGCTGTACTAATTTGGAACACATTGAAAAGGGTTTTTTTTTGGCCGACAATCAAAACCCCACTAATAAGAGAAAATACGAGAAACCATCTAGAAATCACAATAATTGTATTAAAGTAGAAAAGACAATTCAATATTTAAAAATATATCCCATGTGGGGTTAACAATTAGGCATACATAAATCACATCACATAATAACAATAAGGGGAACAGGAAAAAGTGGGGACCTCCGATTGAGCCCTATGAAGAGACAACACACCGGGACCTGAGCGCAATAACCACTTCCATGGGGAGCTAAAAGTATATGAAAAACTCTGGTGATCTTAAGTTCCAATGGGATTAACTCAGTGTACCACAGATAGCCACTAGATGGTGCTCAAGTAGCATTCATACACCTAAATACACACAATAAGACTGGCTGAACGGATCCCTAAGGAACTATAACACCGTTATTTTACTCACCCATGATAAGAGGTGCTGAGTGCAGGTATCGGGGTGCATCCAACCCCGATGCACGTTTCAAAATTATCTTCCTTGTGGGGCCCCCGAGATGTGTTGTCTCTTCATAGGGCTCAATCGGAGGTCCCCACTTTTTCCTGTTCACCTTATTGTTATTATGCGATGTGATTTATGTATGCCTAATTGTTAACCCCACATGGGATATATTTTTATATATTGAATTGTCTTTTCTACCTAAATAAAATTGTGATTTCTAGTCGGTTCTGGTATTTTCTCTTATTAGTGGGGTTTTGATAGTCGGCCAAAAAAAAACCCTTTTTCCTCTGTTCCAAATTATGTACACTTATGGGGTGTGGTAGTTTCATTGAAAATGAATGCCCAATTTTGCCTTGCCTTTGTTCTAAAGCTGTACTAATTGTACTTTAAACAGCACCACTATTGTTCATAGATTATGCCTTGTATTGTTTTTTTTTTTTCTTTCAAGAGTATGAGACTGTATGGAAAAAAACCCCTCAACAATATATCACATGGAAATAAGTGTTAATATTTTGTGAAAAAAAGAGCACAGATTATATTCTTTTGGGAAGCTCAGTAAGAAATGGGCATATTATTTAATTTCAACTATTGTTCACGCACATGGTGGACCTATAACGCCTTGCTTGTTGGGTATATGATGGCTCTGTAAAACTTTTTTTTTTTTCCCTAGAATGTATGCTCCATACCACATACATTAAGGAAAAGAAGCATTTGATACACTGCAGATTTTGCAAGTTTTCCCACCTACAAAGAATGGAGAGGTCTGTAATTTCTATAGTAGGTAAACTTCAATTGTGTCAGAGAGAATCCCTGAAAAAATTCAAGAAAATCACACTGCATGATTTTGAAATAATTAATTTGCATTTCATTACATAAATAAAGTATTTGATACAATAGAAAAGCAGAATTTAATATTTGGTACAAAAACTTCATGACCAAGTTTGCACACATTGCAGCGGGGATTTTGGCTTAATCCTCCATACAGTCTTCTCCAGATCTTTCAGGTTTTGGGGCTGTAACTGGGCAACATTGAGTTTCATACCCTTCCAAAGATTTTCTATTGGGTTCAGGCCTGAAGACTAGCTAGGCCACTCCAGGACCTTGAAATGTTTCTTTTGAAGCCATTCCTTTGTTGCCCTGGCTGTGTGTTTCTGTTCATTGCTATTCTGGAAGACCCAGTCACGACCCGCTTTCAATGCTCTTACTGAGGGAAGGAGGTTGTTGGCAAAATCTTGAGACACTTGACCCCATTCATCCTTCCTTCAACACGGTGTAGTCGTCCTGTACCTTTTGCAGAATAGCAGCACCAAAGCATGTTTCTAACCCCATTCTGTACAGTTGGGACAGTATCCTTGAGGTTGTACTTATCCTTTTTCTTCCTCCAAGCACGGTAAATGGAGCTGATACCAAAAAGTTCTATTTGGTCTCATCTGACCAAATTCCTCCTCTAGATAATGCAGATAGTCATTGGCAAACTATAAATGGAAATGGGCCTGGACATGTGCTGGCGTGAGCAGGGGGACCTTGCGTGCCCTACAGGTTTTTAATCCATGACGGCGTAGTGTGTAGCTAACTGTAATCTTTGAGACTGTGATACCAACTGTATTCAGGTCATTGAACGGGTCATCTCTTGTAATTCTGGTCTGATTCCTGATCTTTCTCAGAATTTTCCTTACTCTACAAGGCGAGATCTTGCATGGAACCCCAGACCGAGTAAGATTGACAGTCACCTTGTGTTTCTTCCATTTTCTAATTATTGTGCCAACAGTTGTTGACTTCTCACCAAGCTGCTTGCCTTTTGTCCAGTAGCTCATCCCAGCTTGTGCAAGTCTACAATTTTGTCTCTGATGTCCTTAAACAGGTATAGAACCACTAGTTAATAGGTAGGTGTGAATGTCAGCATAAATCCCTATCTAAAACTTAACATTTAATAATAAATATATAAAAACCACAATATATTTAGATAAAACAGCCCGGTGCACAGAAGAGAGAGGGAAACTCAGTCCCTACAATATCCACTCCCTCCTGTGCCCTACCTAGCATTGGAGGTTGGCACTCTCAAGATAGGATGTGGCGCCCCCACTCACCGACGTCTGTACCTACTATGACCCTGTGAACCCGTATAATCAAAGATAAAGTGCAGTGCGCAATTATAAAGTGATATGTGCAATGTGCAAAAAAATAGGGTTCACAAAAACCTCCTCCATTAATTCAACAAATTAATGCGGCTAGATACACCAGTAGCAGCTACCATGCTGTCAGATATTCTTGATGCTAGGATCATGAATATCTGGCAGCATAGTAGCTTAATTTGTTATCCGCCTCCTGATGAACCAGGGATTGGGGAAACGCATTGAGGCATGAGGCAGAAATAAGCTAAGTGGAATCAACTGTCCCTGCATGTGTATAGGTTCTCCTAGAGAACACTGGTGACCTCCGGAATTTGGAGGAGGTTTTATCTAAATATATTGTGGTTTTTATATATTTATTAATAAATGTTAAGTTTTAGATAGGGATTTATGCTGAAAGTCCTTAAACAGGTCTCTGATGCCGGCCATGGTGAAAAGGCTGCAGTGTAATTGATTATGTGAACTGGTGTCTTTTATATAGGCAATGGGTTCAAACATGTGAAATTAATACAGATAATGAATGAAAAGTAAAAGGGGTTTTTAAAGAAAAAAATAACAGGTCTGTGAGACCCGAAATTCTTGTTGGTTGGTAGATGATCAAATACTTATTTCATGCAATAAAATGCAATGAATTATTTTAAAATCATACAACGTAATTTTTTACTTTTTTTTTTTTGGGGGGGGGATTCTGCCTGTCACAGTTGATGTGTACCAATGATAAAAATTGCAGACCTCACCTCTCCATTCTTTGTATGGGAAAACTTACAAAATCGGAAGAGAGTCAAATACTTATTTTCCATACTGTAGAAATATTCAATTGTATATGAGCCGTGCTAATTTGTTGTATGATTTCATGCTTGATACAAGACTGAAATTTTAGCCACTGCATGTGATTATTTTATTTCTATTTTTTTTAGGAGTTTTCAATGGAATGAAAATACCTTCTCTAAACAGGAGCATTATAAATGATTTCATCCTCGTGGGATTTAATTTCTCATCATACTACATTCCATTGATCTTTTTTATATTCTTTATGTCTTATTTATTCAGCATTGCAGGAAATATTTTCATTCTTGCATTGTATTTCAGTTATGAGAGCCTTCAAAAACCAATGTATTTCTTTATCTGTAATTTAGCCATTTTAGACATACGTTTTACCAATATTATTGTGCCATTTCTCTTACAGGGGGTTATCAATCAATTACATATCTTATCAGTGACTACCTGTGTAGCACAGAGTTATTTGTACTACATAGTGGGAACAACTCAGTTTTTCTTGCTTGATGCCATGTGTTTTGACCGATATTTAGCCATATGTCAACCGCTGCGTTACCCGGCTATAATGCATAGAAAAACATGTGCTTCGATTGTTATAGGAGCATGGATAGGTTCTTTTGTCGCTAACCTTGCTCCTACTGTTCTCATTTTTAAACTTTCATATTGCTATCAGGAGATAAATCATTTCTTCTGTGACCTTGGACCACTTATTCGAAACGCCTGCAGTGATACCACCTTTCTTCAAATTTTGGTGTTCATTTGCTCTTGTACATTACTTTTTTCTCCTATCATTGCCACAATATCATATTCTTATATCGTTTTAGCCATTTCTAAAATTAATTCTGTAGAAGGACGACAAAAAGCATTTTCTACCTGTTCTTCACATGCAGTAGTTGTTACTATTTTCTTTGGGAGCTGCCTCTTCATGCATGTAAAGCCTATTAAATATCAGGGAGCCGATGACTATGATAGAAAAGTCGCCATTCTCAACACGGTGATCGTTCCTTTGATTAATCCCTATATATACCTTGAGAAACAACGTGATAAGGGATATAATAAAAGCGAAATGGAGTCAGATAAAATGTGTTTAACTTTAAGGTTAGTTGCTTCATCAAGGCTTCTATTAGATAATTCTAAAAATATCAACCAACCATCTAATATGTATAAGGTCCTTCCTATCCTGAATAAGGGGATTGGTAGTTTAGTATTTAATTTCTCTATCCTTTCGATCTCCATGTAAATAAGCAGAAGTAGATGAATCTGGTAGCTGCCCACTCCATCGAGAACACATGAATTCTTGGCTGAGCCATTGGCCAAATGAGCATTCAGGTGATATAAGGGGTACGGGTGTACTCAGGCACAAATTATTCTAGAGTTTGCTTTGAAACTTATGTGTTGTCATTGTCATTACTGGATTAATTTTAAGCAGTATCTAGAGGTGGTGCACAGATAGCAAATATCTCTTCTGAAAAATATTAAGTGAAACGTGGTAGGTGTGGTTACTGCTATACATGATGCATTGGTGCTCAGAAGCTTACACATGAAATATAACCCTTGGCTTTAGTAAAGGCCAAGGGTTCTTCATGATCGTACATATATTGCTTGCAAGACTTGTGATTTGTAGAAGACAGTTTCTGTAATGGTATTATGCATATATAATATTATTATTAGGAAAATAGTTACTTAAAGAACATAATAACAAGGCAATACTAAAGCTGTTGTCTATCTGAAAAAAAAACTGTTTTATTGTGTGTAAAGGGTTATTCCCATCTCCAAGATCCTATTCCAATATGTAGTAGATGTAATAATAGTAATATTAGCAAATACCTCTAATTAGAAATGTACTATAGTTCTTCTGGTATAGCTATGTCACTTACCTCATGTGCAGGGCATTGCAGCTTTGGTATCCATGGTAACAACCACTCATAGTGACAGTTAGACAGTTAGCTGCTCATGAGGTAAGATTGATGATTGATGATTTCCCTGTTTGTCCTATCTTCCAGGGACTTCCAAAAATCCACAAGGGTTTTTTCCCTCCACCCTTGCGTTTCATTGTAGCCAGCACTAATTCTCTTACCAGTCGGGTCTCTGACTGGCTTAATAACATCTTGCAGCCCCTAATTAAGAGAACCGCTGGCTACATTAGGGACACTAAGCATTTGCTACAAGTTCTCCATGACCTTATCTGGACTGATGACCTGTTTTGGGTCAAAAGTGATGTCACCTCCTTGTATTCATGCATCCCACATGATCAAGCTCTCAGATCTCTCTCATCCCATTTGGGCCAGCAAAATAATCTAAGTGACACCTTCAAAGAGTACATTATTTTGATTTGTGATTTCCTTTTGAAACACAACTTTTTTAGTTTCAATCAACAATTTTATTTACAGACTAGCTGTACTACCCGGCTTCGCCCGGGTTAATAACTGTTGTTAACAAAATAGAATGTATTAATATTCCCGGGATAGAATGTATAAATAGAATGTATTAACGCCCGGGATAGTAACTGTCTCTCTGTTTCTTTCCCATTCTCTGTCTTTCTCCCCCTGTAATACTATTGTATGTACTGAGGATTTCGATTACGTTAGGGCAATGACAACCAGAGACGAGTTCTTGGTGCAAAAGACGTTTTACAATATGTAACCGCAAAATGTGCACAGAACAGAAAATACACAATAATAAGTAACCGCAATATGTAAACAGAACAAAATATACACAGTAATATGTAACTGCAATATGCACACAGAACAGTATATACACAATAGAACATAAACACAGTAAATACCTGCTGGGTTCAGAGCAAAAGGGAATTCCCGGGGCTGCACACCGGACTCCCCCAGGGAGACCACCAGGAGCGAACCCCTATACAGGGGCTGTCCGGCAATCACCCCAGAAGGCCTAAATGCACAGCAGCCGGGACACAAAAGGGGCAACAGATATAGTCCAAAAAATGTCCGTACGTGATGTGAGTCCTAGGGTGGATATGAACGGAAGGGACCAGGCAGAAATGCCGACCAGAGACAGCAGACAGAGTCCGAGCACAGTTGGATGAGAGGTGAAGTCCAGAGCTGGTGTCAGGTGTTTCCACTGAATCCAAACAGCAATCAGGAGATGAGAGCAGCAGGGCAGGAGTACACAGGAAGCAATATACTCAGGCACTGGACTAAGCTTTAGGGGCGGCTTTTAAGCAGATGGACAGGAAGTAGGGCAACAGAACAGAAAACTCCATGTTAACAAAGGGCAAGCTCTTTCAAAAGAAAACTGAAAAACTCGGAACTCTGACAGTACTCCCCCCCCCAAGAAACGGCCTCAGGACGGATCAGGGTCCGGCTTGTCCGGGTACCGCCGATGAAACTGAGCAACCTTCCGGGGCGCTCGAATGTTACCCACAGGTTCCCAGGAATCGTCCTCGGGGGAGTACCCCTGCCAACGTACCAGATACTGAAGCCGATGCCGAAGGAGCCGGGAGTCAATAATGTCCTCAACCACGAACTGCTCCTCGCCGTCAACCATCACAGGCGGAGGAGGAGGCACGATACGACCATGAAACGTATTAGGGGAAACGGGTTTGAGTAGAGAAACATGAAAGACCGGGTGTACCTTTAAATGGTGAGGCAACCGCAGCCGACAGGCCACAGGGCTCACGATTCCGGTGATCTTAAACGGACCGATGAATTTCTGCCCCAGCTTCTGCGAAGGAACACCCAATCTCAGGTTTTTGGTGGATAACCACACCGAGTCCCCTACCTTATACATGGGTGCCTGTTTCCGGTGAGTGTCTGCCGACTTCTTGTAACGCTCCTGAGCCGAAGCCATAGTGTCCTTTAAAACCTCCAGATTCTGTCGTAGCTCCGTCAATCTGTCCTCCACCGCTGGCACCGAAACCGCCACCGGTGACCTAGGCAAAACATTCGGATGGTAACCCAAGTTAGCGAAAAAGGGCGTTACCTTAGTGGAGCTGCTCTGAGTGTTGTTATACGAGAACTCCGCCAAAGGAAGCAGCTTCAACCAATCGTCCTGCAGATGGCTGACATAACATCGTAGGTACTGCTCCAGGGTTTGATTAGTCCGTTCGGTTTGCCCATTTGTCTGAGGATGGTATGCAGAAGACAAACAGACATTAATCTGGAGTGCCGAACAAAACCCCTTCCAGAACTTAGACGTGAACTGCACGCCCCGGTCAGAGATGATCTCATCTGGTACCCCATGCAATCGGAATATATTCTGGATAACCAAATCCACTGTCTCTGCGGCTGAGGGAAGACCGATACACGGGATAAAGTGAGCAGCTTTTGTCAACCGATCCACCACCACTAAAATGGTATTGTGACCGCCTGAGACTGGCAACTCTACAATAAAATCCATTGAGATGGATCCCCAAGGGCGAGATGGAACGGGTAACGGTTGAAGGAGTCCCGTAGGGGCCACACGAGGGACCTTGCACCGGGCACAAACCACACATGAGTGAACATAGTCTTTCACATCCTTTAAACAGGTTGGCCACCAGAAAAAACGACTCAGAAATTCCTGCGTCTTCTGTACCCCCCTATGACCTGCCAACACGGAGTCATGGACCAACTTGAGAACCCGAAGTCTTACAGCCTCCGGGACATAAATACGTCGCTCTCTCAACCACACACCATTCCGAAGGACAAGAGTCACATCATTCGGGGGGGCAGCAAGAAATACGTCACCATCATAGGCCAGCTTGATGTCCTTCCACAAGTCCTGGTCCTGGATTACTCCAACGAAATTGGCATCTGATAACACGGTCTGAGACGGGGTTCCAGGCACGGAGTCCATGGCGTGGATTCGGGACAAGGCATCGGCTTTCCCATTACGTGAACCTGGACGGTATGTAACGATAAAATTGAACTGGTTAAGGAATAAGCTCCAACGGGCTTGCCGTGGAGACAGGCACCTGGCAGACTTAAGAAATTCCAGGTTACGATGATCTGTGAGTACTATTACTTGCTGCGCAGCTCCCTGTAAGTGGTGTCTCCATTCCTTAAAAGCTGAAATAATCGCCAACAATTCCTAGTCCGCAATGTCATAGTTCTTTTCTGCAGGGGACAACCGGCGAGAAAAGAAAGCACACGGATGCAAGAGACTCTTGTCCCCAGTCCTTTGGGAAAGGATAGCCCCTAATGCATAATCGGAAGCGTCGACTTCCACAATAAAGGGGAGTGCGGGATTTGGGTGTATTAGTATTGGTGCTGAGGTAAAACAAACCTTGAGACGATTGAAAGCTTCCTTTGCCTGGGCAGACCACACAAACTTCTGTCCTTTCTTGGTTAACAGAGTGATAGGACGGACGATCTCTGAAAAGTTACGAATAAAGCGTCTGTAATAGTTAGCAAAACCGACAAAGCGTTGTACCTCCTTGATGTTTCCCGGTTCCGGCCAGTCTAGAATTGCTTGTATCTTGCCAGACTCCATGTTCAGTCCCTGAGGAGAGATGACATATCCTAAAAATTGTATTTGTGAGCAATGGAATTCGCACTTCTCCAGTTTAATATAGAGGTGGTTATCCCTCAGACGGGTAAGTACTGTCTTGACGTGCTCCTGGTGTTCCTGTAGGGAATCAGAAAAGATCAAGATATCATCCAGGTAAATCACCATGAACTGGTCCATTATATCCCTAAAAATATCGTTGACTAGGTGTTGGAAAGCCGCAGGAGCGTTACAAAGTCCAAAAGGCATCACTAGATACTCATAATGTCCATACCGACATCTGAACGCTGTTTTCCACTCGTCCCCGGGACGTATGCGGAGTAGATTATATGCCCCACGGAGATCCAATTTAGTAAATATTTTGGCCTGTTGTACTCTCTCCAATAGTTCGGGAATCAACGGTAACGGATACCGGTTCCGGATGGTTATCTTATTTAGTTCGCGGTAGTCGATACAAGGTCTCAGAGTCTCCTCTTTCTTTTTCACAAAAAAGATGTGTGCCCCTGCTGGTGAGGTAGAAGGTCGAATAAATCCCTTGGCTAGGCTTTCATCGATGTAATCTTTTAGTGCTTGTAACTCAGGTGCCGCCAACGGATAGACATGACCAAACGGAATCTCTGCCCCTTGGAGTAAGGGGCACTTTGCACACTGCGACATCGCAGGTGCGATGTCGGTGGGGTCAAATTGAAAATGACGCACTTCCGGCATCGCATGCGACATCGCAGTGTGTAAAGGCTGGATGATACGATTAACGAGCGCAAAAGCGTCGTAATCGTATCATCGGTGCAGCGTCGGCGTAATCCATGATTACGCTGACGCGACGGTCCGATGTTGTTCCTCGCTCCTGCGGCAGCACACATCGCTGTGTGTGAAGTCGCAGGAGCGAGGAACGTCTCCTACCGGCCTCACTGCGGCTTCCGTAGGATATGCGGAAGGAAGGAGGTGGGCAGGATGTTTACATCCTGCTCATCTCCGCCCCTCCGCTCTGATTGGCCGCCTGCCGTGTGACGTCGCAGTGACGCCGCACGACCCGCCCCCTTAACAAGGAGGCGGGTCGCCGGCCACAGGGACGTCGCACGGCAGGTGAGTGTGTGTGTGAAGCTGGCGTAGCGATAACTTTCGCTACGCCAGCTATCACCACATATCGCTGCTGCGACGGGGGCGGGGACTATCACACTTGGCATCGCAGCATCGGACTGCGATGTCGCAGTGTGCAAAGTGCCCCTAAGTCTATGGGACAATCATACGGTCTATGCGGGGGAAGCCGATCTGCTTTTCTTTTGTCGCATATATCAGCGAAGTCATTATAAACTGGGGGTAGAACAGGTACCTGTACAGTGCCCTCCGCATTCGGTGTTACTGGAACCGGTACAGTTGGACTAATGGTCGGACCACTCTGGAGTGGGAAGGATATTTCTTTAGTCTCCCAATCGATGGCTGGATTTGTAGACCGCAGCCAAGGAATTCCTAAAATTATTGGAAAATGGGGAGAAGAAATCAACATGAAAACAAGGGTCTCCTGCTGACCTGGTTTCATCACACATTCAAGGGGTACTGTCTCCCGATCAACTGGTCCAGAAACTAATGGAGAACCATCTACCGTCTCCATGGTAACCGGTGAGGATCTTTGTTGAGTCTGGATACCGTGTTTACTGGCAAAAGAAGAGTCCATGAAATTTCCCCCTGCCCCAGAGTCTATCATAGCAGATGTAGGAATTAACTGTCCCTCCCACCGTATCTGAATGGGAAGCGAGCAATGGGTGTATTTCCCTTCTGAGTCCTTAGGTGAAGTTGACATCAAAGTCAAGGGAAATACCGCATCCAGGTGTCCACTTGCCTCAGATATATCGGACTCTGCGTCCGTGTTGTCACACTCTGCCATTGCTGCCAGTACCTTATTTGGGCGATTTGGACGTTTTGGGCAGTCAATCAGAAAATGGTCCGATTGACCACAATAGAAACACAAACGCTCACGGAGCCGGTGTTCACGACGTTCGTTGGTCTCTCGCTTTTGTAGAGAGTCCACTTGCATAGGAACATCCTCGGCCTCCCGTGGCGTCTTGTGAGCGGGTTCTCTAGAAGGAAACGCAAAGTTGGTTACCCGGTTTACCGCTGCCCATTTTTCCTGTCGGCGTTCCGTCAAGCGGGTATCGATACGCACACAGTGTTGGAGAAACAGTTCAAAATCCTGTGGAGATTCAGCACGAGCTAACTCGTCCTTGATGGTACCGGGCAAACCCTTTCTGAAAACGGACAATAGTGCATTGTTTCCCCAGTCGGTGTCTACCACTAACCTTTTGAACTCAGTGGCGTATTCGACGACAGACCGCTTTCCCTGACGTAAGGAAAGCAGAGCCGATTCAGCGGTAGCACGGCGATTAGGATCATCAAACAGTTGCGCCATTGCTGTTAAAAAGTCATCCAGGTTATTTAAACGGATATCACGATTCTCTATCATAGGGTTAGCCCAAGCCAGTGCTCGTGAGGTTAACAACATGATTATACATAACACTTTTGACCGGTCAGAACGGTAATAATCAGCATGTACATCAAAAAACAGTATACACTGGTTAACAAACCCACGAAACTGACTACGATCACCACTGAAACGAAATGGGGGTAACCTAGGCATACCGGCAGCTGATACGGATGTAGAGGGGGTGGCTTCCTGAGTCTCCACTCTGACTTGCAAATCCTGAATAGCCGGACCCAGTACCTGGTGATCATGGCCCAGCTGTACCTCCACATCTCTAAGCTTAGTTTGCACCACCTCCATCTCCTGCTGCAAGGAGTTAATCATGGAGAAAAGCTGATCTATTCGTGTCTCAGTCATTGCCCCAGCGAAATCCTTTTATGGCCTGAGTATAATGTAATACTATTGTATGTACTGAGGATTTCGATTGCGTTAGGGCAATGACAACCAGAGACGAGTTCTTGGTGCAAAAGACGTTTTACAATATGTAACCGCAAAATGTGCAGAGAACAGAAAATACACAATAATAAGTAACCGCAATATGTAAACAGAACAAGATATACACAGTAATATGTAACTGCAATATACACACAGAACAGTATATACACAATAGAACATAAACACAGTAAATACCTGCTGGGTTCAGAGCAAAAGGGAATTCCCGGGGCTGCACACCGGACTCCCCCAGGGAGACCACCAGGAGCGAACCCCTATACAGGGGCTGTCCTATCACCCCAGAAGGCCTAAATGCACAGCAGCCGGGACACAAAAGGGGCAACAGATATAGTCCAAAAAATGTCCGTACGTGATGTGAGTCCTAGGGTGGATATGAACGGAAGGGACCAGGCAGAAATGCCGACCAGAGACAGCAGACAGAGTCCGAGCACAGTTGGATGAGAGGTGAAGTCCAGAGCTAGTGTCAGGTGTTTCCACTGAATCCAAACAGCAATCAGGAGATGAGAGCAGCAGGGCAGGAGTACACAGGAAGCAATATACTCAGGCACTGGACTAAGCTTTAGGGGCGGCTTTTAAGCAGATGGACAGGAAGTAGGGCAACAGAACAGAAAACTCCATGTTAACAAAAGGGCAAGCTCTTTCAAAAGAAAACTGAAAAACCCGGAACTCTGACACCCCCTCTGTATATATCTCTCTGTCTCTCTCTCTCTCTCTTTGTCTGTCTGTCTCTTTCCCTGTATGTCTCTGACTGTCTCTGTCTCTTTCTCCGTCTGTCTCAATCTCTTTCCTGGTCTGTCTATCTATCGCTTTCCTTGTCTGTCTATCTCTGTCACTTTCCCTGTCTGTCTCTTTCCCTGTCTGTCTCTTTCCCTCTCTTTCCCTGTCTGTCTCTTTCCCTCTTTCCCTCTCTTTCCCTGTGTCTGTCTCTTTGTCTGTCTCTTTACCTGTCTTTGTCTGTCTCTTACCCTGTCTGTCTCTTTCCCTTTCTTTCCCTGTCTGTCTGTTTCCCTGTGTCTGTCTCTTTGTCGGTGTCTGTCTCTTTACCTGTCTGTGTCTGTCTCTTAACCTGTCTCTCTCTTTCCCTCTCTTCCCCATGTCTGTCTCTTTCCCTGTCCGTCTGTCTCTTTGCATCTGTCTCTTACCCTGTCTATGTCTGTTTCTTACCCTGTCTGTGTCTGCCTCTTTCCCTGTCTGTGTCTGTCTCTTTCCCTGGCTGCATTGTGACACCCATTATAGTCAGTGAGATCCGTCGGGTGCCATTTCTGTCTGCCATGTGACAGATCCGTCTCTGGTTGAAATTCCTATTTTTCTGCTCTGATGACAAAACTGGCTGCATTGTGACACGCCAACATTCCATATAAGGGCGTGGCTGCGCATTCTTCTGAAGTTCTGGCTGCACTGTGGCTCCCAGCTCCATTCGCTTTAATGGAGGCATGTTTTTTGGTGAATAACTGTAAAGTGCGGGGTTAAAATTTCCCCTCAAAACATAGCCTATGACACTCTCGGGGTCCAGACATGTGAGTGTGCAAAATTTTGTGGCTGTAGCTGCGACGATGCAGATGCCAATCCCGGACATACACACACACACACACACACACATACACACACACATACATACACACATTCAGCTTTATATATTAGAGTAATGGTTGCCCGATGGTTGCTAGTTTTTCATGCGTTTTGGCTAACTTGTATATGGTCTCATGGGAAGCAACTTTCATATATAAACCTGACAATCCATTTTTGGACCAAATTTTTTGGTACGCGAGATATATAGACGATTTAATAATGATCTGGGAACGCAAGAATAACCCACCCAGTGTGAACCTACCCGACATTTTTCTTACTTACATGAATTCCAACAGTATGAACTTGCAATTCACCGTAGTATTTTTTGAGAATTCCACCTTTTTCTTGGATGTGCAATTCATAGGTGATCCCAAAACAGGTCTTATTAACTCTTCGCTATATAGGAAACCGGTCAGTGGGAACACCATCCTACATGCAGATAGCAGCCATACCAAGAATACCATATCTAACCTACGTCTAGGCGAGTTTCTAAGGGCTTGCCGCCTCTGCTCCACAGACGCCGCTTATTCCTCTGAGATTGAGATTATGAAGACTCATCTGCAGCGCAGGCGCTACAGAGATAAGACCCTCTCTCGCGCTTTGAGAACCGCCAATAACAAAACCCGCAGTGATCTGCTCCTAGATCCGCAGTGTCTCTGGTATGGTGCCTGCGTGGAGTGGCCTCCACGCTCACCAGACCTGACCCCATTGAACTTTCTGTGAGGTCACATCAAACAGTAGGTGTATGTGACTGCTCCATTAACATTGCAGGACCTATGATGACGTATCACAGATGCTTGTGCAAACGTGTCACCTACCATATTGCACAACGTGCAGCAAGATACAGTATGCTGTCCAGAGTCCAGATGTGCATTGCAGCTGACGGTGGCCACTTTGAACATCAAAGTTAAATGAGCGCCATATGCGTGACCAGCATTCAATGTTTTGGGGGGGTCATGGGTTTCATATCATAGAATTTCTGCATGCAAGGTGTCGATTCATATTGAATTGATGATGCCCTACAATTTTTTAATCCACTTTTTTTCTCAATCTCGTTCTGTTTTCAAGATAATAATGCTAACTCCGCTGTTTTCCGCCAGGTGGTGCAATAGGTGGTTTCATTGCGTAGCGCATGGCTACTTTACTATACCTAGGCACCATTTCTATGCCTATAGCTTTCGCCGTTCTCAAGTTAATGGCGGTGGAGAGGATATGGGTAGACACACTGTACGCATATATACACAGTTGCAAAGAGAGGAGAACACGAGCAAAATTGCTGAGAAAAGTTCATGAATTTTATTAAATGGAATTTTAAAGTGCAAGTGCAAAAAAATCACAATGATGATACACAAATTGGGGAGGAGGGGAGAGGCAGATGGTAAAAAACAGGACAGTGGCCTGGTACGGACAACAGGAAAATAGTAGTATTCGCAAGCAGTATAGCCGAAATCACTGGCAAATAAGCATCAAGATGGATAGATAATAATATTCACAAGCAATATAGCCAAAATCACTGGCAAATAAGCATCAAGATGGGTAAGGAGTACCTTATCTCTGATGGGGATGTAAATCTCTAAATCACCAGCATGTAAGCAAGGAGGAAATTTAGGTAGACCTCGAATCTCAAAAGAGAGACATGAGCATGATGACCGTAAGAGGGAAGAGACTTAACCCCGAGTCTGCATTGGCCAGATGCAGACAAAGAGGAAAAGAGAATTCACCAAAAAACGGTACCAGTCACAGGCCTATAAGGAAGATTGTACCAATTATGGACTGAGAGAGAATCCCCAGCAGAGACAAAGAAACCTAATCACTGGCCAGTAAGCAAGAGGGATAAGTATATGGAAAAAACAGGAAAAAGAGCCTGTATACATAGAAATCGCTGCAGTAGTGTGATATAATCAATTTGAGGGAAAGTACATATATAAATCATGCAGCCCCATCAGCAAGTGTTACAAATCGTATAAGACTATCACAAAGATAAAATGAGGGGGATTATGCCGTGATGCACTATATCCATCAAAAACACTACAGCAAAGAAAAAGGGTATTTAGCCTGAATAAGGGTATTGGCAAGATTCCCAAAGCCAAATCAATTTGTCCCGTAGAGGGTATAAGGGGGCTAAAAGCCCATACAGGCAAATTCCTGAAGTTAAATCAAAGTGATCAAATAATCAATTAATCCCAAATAGAGTAATGACAGCGAAATACATTATACCTGAGTCCGGTGGTACAGGGAGGCCCGACGTACGTTTCGCGGCTTTAAGAAAAAGTCGCTTGCCGCTTCATCATGGGGGAAAGTGAAGAAAGGTGCACATGTCCGGTCAGTGCAACTCCTAAATACTACCGCGGTAATTATACCGCGAATAGGATTCAGAGTTCCGGAGTCAAGGAGGCGCATGCGCGGGCCGGCCAAAGAACGCCCCCCGTTTCGCAACCCCGGCAGTCAGGGAGTCAGGCGCATGCGCGGGAGCCCGAGCAATAATTGCCCAGACCCCCGTGCACGCGCGGACTCCATCGAGACTCCGGAGCGCGGCCGGGAGGCGCAGGGCCGGCGCGCGCATGCGCACAAGACTCCGAAGGCAATGAATGGACGGAAAGAGGACGTGAACAAACAGGGGAGAATATGCAAGTATCTAAGAATATTCAGAAAAATGATAATACAAGATACATTATACATGAAAAAAACATATACCATTACAGAAAATTATAAGCTAAATTCAAGAGGTGGCAAAAAGAATCATCAGGCTAAAACACAAAGCATAATATCGCCGCAATAGTAAATAGTGATGATCATAGCGAGGAAAGTCCCAAGGATGACATGTTGATGTAATGACGTCCGTAGTTTTTGGTAGATTTCAAGATTATCGGGTCCAAACAATTTCGGTAGGAGTCATAAAAGGACATGTGCCAAAACAAAAGTGAGAAACTAAAAACAAAGGAGAATAAAAAAGAGATAATTAAAAACAGAAAATTAAAAACCACAAACACCAGGCAACTGTTATTAAACTGAAAAACCAGGGGCACTATTAAGAGGTAATGACACTGACAGTAAAAAATGTCAGTAATACACAAAAACCTAAGGTTTCATAATCAAAATATGATGAACCAGAGAAGAAAAGGACACCCACACAAGCGTTTTCACTTGAGGAGAACACTTTATAGGAATGAAGCAAAACTCAAGGTTTCATTAAGACCCTTAGGGGCGACCGAATTCAAAGCCACAATCCATTTTGTTTCCCTTTGGGAAAGCATTTTTTTGATGTTACCACCCCTAATGCCACTATGTACTACGTCAATCCCCCGAATTTTCAGGGATCTCGGGTCACAATCGTGGAATTTTTTAAAATGGCGAGGTAAGGTTTTGAGCAAAGAAAAATCATTCACTGTCCTGGCCGCGCCAATGTCCCGCACATGCTCTCTCACACGTATCCGTAACTCCCTAGATGTAAGACCAACGTAAATAAGAGGACAATTACAAGTAGCATAATAGATGACATTAGTTGTGCTACAAGAAATCCGGTGTCTAATCGAAAAAGAACGTTGGGAGTCAGAACTAACGAAAGAGCATGAGCGGACGACATTGGCGCAGGCAAGACAGTGCCCACAGGGTATGCATCCCAAAGTGGGACCCCTGGAACCAAAAGGGTTGGGGCTTTTTGCAATGTAGTGGCTATGGACCAAACAATCACTCAAATTACGGGCCTGACGAGCCGTGACCAAAGAAGCAGGAGAGAGAGACCGAGAAAGGACTGGATCCGTTCGAAGAACGGACCAATGTTGGGCCAAAATATCCCGCATCCTTTGCCACTCTGAATTATAGGTTGAGATAAAACGAGGATTTGGATCAACAGAAGGACGTTTAGATGGCTGACTGATCAGTGAAATTCTGGGAGTGTGTTTTTCCCTAAGATAACCCTTTTTGATGCACCGACGGCTATATCCCCTCTCTTGGAAACGTGTTTTAAGATCATCAGCCTGTATTTCGAATTTGGCGTCTGATGAGCAGATATGCCTCATCCGAAGAAATTGTCCGGTCGGGATAGCTCTAATTGTAGATCCTGTATGACCCGAGGAGGCGTGAAGAAGTGCATTGACTGATGTAGATTTTCGAAAAACATCAGTCTGGACACGTTGGTCGCCATCAACTTCCAGAACAATATCCAAAAAATCAATACGACTAGAGCTATATTTATAAGTAAGTCTGATGTTATATATATTAGAATTTAGGTACTGAACGAACGAGTCGAGCTGCTCCACCGTGCCCTGCCAAAACATCAAGATGTCATCAATATATCTAATCCAGCACTGCGCCTGGGCAGCGGCCTGCACGCCATCGTCGCCAAATACCTGCCTCTCCCAGAAACCCAGGAACAGGTTGGCATACAAAGGCGCACAGGCCGCGCCCATCGCAGTGCCGCGCTTCTGAAGGTAGAAGGAGTTTTTAAAGGTAAAATAGTTGTGTGACAGGGCAAAGTTTAGCAGCTCGACTACTAGCTCATTCAGCTCAGGGTCCCGACCGGACATCCCCAGGAAAAAGCGAGCCGCCCGGACGCCATCTTCGTGTCGTATACAGGTGTATAGTGATTCCACGTCCATTGTGACAAAAAGTAAGTCAGACTCCATTGAGATGCCGTCAACCCTCATGAGCACGTCCGTCGTGTCTTTGGCATAAGATGGCCGTGATTCCACTGATGGTCTCAAATAGAAATCAATAAATCTGCACACTGGTTCACAAAAGCCGTCAATGCCAGACACGATCGGACGGCCAGGAGGGTTAACGGCATCCTTGTGGATCTTAGGGAGGAGATATAGCGTCGGGGCCCTAGGAAACCTGACCGTCAGACCATCAAACATTTTCTTCGATATTATACCCAAATCATGGGCTTTAGAAAGAATTTGTTGGAGTTTAAGGGAGAAAGAGGTGGTGGGGTCGAAGTCCAATTTTTGGTACGTCTCCTTGTCTTTAAGTTGTTTAAATACTTCTCTCTCGTACTGTACCATAGGCCAGATCACAATGTTGCCCCCCTTGTCAGCTGCTTTAAAAACGACATCGTCAAATAACTGGAGTTCAGCAAGGGCTTCTCTCTGTTTCTTTGTGAGATTATCATAATGTCGCCGAGTAGAGATAGTCCTGAAGTCCTCCATGACAAGTTTGGTAAAGATTTCAACAGCCGGGCATACTGACAAGAGGGGGAACTTTGATGATCTGGAATGGAGAAAGGTGGGAGACGTACCTGCATCAATAGTCTGTTCCAACAATAACTCTTCAAGAGCCGCAAGAGCTTCCTGTTCAGTATCAGTCAATGTATCCTGACCATTGTCTCTTTTATTATGTAGTTTCTTTAGAAGGAGTTTCCTCGAAAAGAGGTACAGGTCTTTTAAAGCTGTAAAATAATGAAAAGAGTTGGTAGGGGAAAAGGACAGACCCAGGGACAAGACCTCGATCTGGGCATCCGAGAGAAGATGATAAATTAATTACCTGAAGTTTATTTTTAGGTTTGCCATCCTGGGACTTGCCAGGGCCAGGTTTAGAAGGTCCAGGTTTTTTAGGGCCACTCCTAGTAATGATACCCCTGGACTCATCTTTACTATATGAACTCTCGGATGTAACAGAACGGGTGTCGTCCATGGAGCTACCCGACCTCAAAGAAGTTGATCTGGACCGAATATTAGAACTAGCACGGAACTGAGGTCGTGCTCTTGCGGCATTGGACTTCCATCTGTAAACTCGATTACTGGCTTGATCAGCCAAATCTCTCTGGAACTTTTTGGACTTATACTCCACCACCTCCTTCTCACATTTTTGTGATTCCAGATCCATCTCCTCATTGAATCTTTGTAAAAAGTCTTCTGATGCATTAGACTTAATAGTGGACAAAAGGTTGTCCATCTCCGTCTCGATCTCCAATAAGGTAGAGCTGTTATGATCACGTAAAAGGGTCAGGAAACCCGTGGAACAAACATGCGCAAACTCCTCCCACTTAGTCTTGAAGTTAGTGTCCTCTACTTCAAAAGAAGGAAAAATCTGGACACGAAGGCCACGGGTAACTAAATTTTTCTGGATATGTTTATCCAGAAATGCACGATTAAGTAGAGTGCGAATACGTTTTTTTAACAAAACCTTGAATTTAAATGTGGCGTCACGTATTTCAATAGTTGAAGAATTCTCTGATGATGCACCCCCATCCTCCTTAAGAGCATTGTTAACATGTGTGAGCCACACAGAATCGTGAGCTCTGAAATCCATCATGGTTTGGACCCGATAATCTTGAAATCTACCAAAAACTACGGACATCATTACATCAACATGTCATCCTTGGGACTTTCCTCGCTATGATCATCACTATTTACTATTGCGGCGATATTATGCTTTGTGTTTTAGCCTGATGATTCTTTTTGCCACCTTTTGAATTTAGCTTATAATTTTCTGTAATGGTATATGTTTTTTTCATGTATAATGTATCTTGTATTATCATTTTTCTGAATATTCTTAGATACTTGCATATTCTCCCCTGTTTGTTCACGTCCTCTTTCCGTCCATTCATTGCCTTCGGAGTCTTGTGCGCGTGCGCGCACCGGCCCTGCGCCTCCCGGCTGCGCTCCGGAGTCACGGTGGAGTCCGCGCGTGCGCGGGGGTCTGGGCAATTATTGCTCGGGCTCCCGCGCATGCACCTGACTCCCTTACTGCCGGTGTTGCAAAACGGGGGGCGTTCTTTGGCCGGTCCACGCATGCGCCTCCTTGATTCCGGAACTCTGAATCCTATTCGCGGTATAATTACCGCGGTAGTATTTAGGAGTTGCACGGACCGGACATGTGCACCTTTATTCACTTTCCCCCATGATGAAGCGGCAAGCGACTTTTTCTTAAAGCCGCGAAACATACGTCGGGCCTCCCTGTACCACCGGACTCAGGTATAATGTATTTCGCTGTCATTACTCTATTTGGGATTAATTGATTATTTGATCACTTTGATTTAACTTCAGGAATTTGCCTGTATGGGCTTTTAGCCCCCTTATACCCTCTACGGGACAAATTGATTTGGCTTTGGGAATCTTGCCAATACCCTTATTCAGGCTAAATACCCTTTTTCTTTGCTGTAGTGTTTTTGATGGATATAGTGTATCACGGCATAATCCCCCTCATTTTATCTTTGTGATAGTCTTATACGATTTGTAACACTTGCTGATGGGGCTGCATGATTTATATATGTACTTTCCCTCAAATTGATTATATCACACTACTGCAGCTATTTCTATGTATACAGGCTCTTTTTCCTGTTTTTTCCATATACTTATCCCTCTTGCTTACTGGCCAGTGATTAGGTTTCTTTGTCTCTGCTGGGGATTCTCTCTCAGTCCATAATTGGTACAATCTTCCTTATAGGCCTGTGACTGGTACCGTTTTTTGGTGAATTCTCTTTTCCTCTTTGTCTGCATCTGGCCAATGCAGACTCGGGGTTAAGTCTCTTCCCTCTTACGGTCATCATGCTCATGTCTCTCTTTTGAGATTCGAGGTCTACCTAAATTTCCTCCTTGCTTACATGCTGGTGATTTAGAGATTTACATCCCCATCAGAGATAAGGTACTCCTTACCCATCTTGATGCTTATTTGCCAGTGATTTTGGCTATATTGCTTGTGAATATTATTATCTATCCATCTTGATGCTTATTTGCCAGTGATTTCGGCTATACTGCTTGCGAATACTACTATTTTCCTGTTGTCCGTACCAGGCCACTGTCTTGCTTTTTACCATCTGCCTCTCCCCTCCACCCCAATTTGTGTATCATCATTGTGATTTTTTTGCACTTGCACTTTAAAATTCCATTTAATAAAATTCATGAACTTTTCTCAGCAATTTTGCTCGTGTTCTCCTCTCTTTGCAATGCTCTTTGAGCTGCTGCGAACCTAGGGTGGCTCCTCCACCTGGTTCTCATTTTTTCTATGCCTTCTGTGGAATGTATGATTGTTCTATATATACACAGTTGTATGATATCGGTCTGCCACTCAATGTGTGGAATAATTTCACTATGTCAAACGTTTGATTCTCATTTATTTTAACCAGTGTATAAAATGTTATAGTCAGTTAGTTTGCATCAGTTATTACCTGCAAAATAATGGGAAATTTTGGAATTTGTTAAAAAAAAAACTTCATCAAATTACATTACTGATTTCATTTTTTTGCAAACTGAACTAAACTAATGGTTAGCATACTCATTTTTACTGTGTATATCAGTTCTAAAATGCTGCAATGCTTTTGAATACATGTACTGTATATTTTTGCTTATTTATTTTTAGCCATAATTCCATTTGACTACCTTACTGTGAAATGTTTTATTTTCTTCAATGTTCAGATGCTCATGTTAAGCTGATTATGTGTTCTGTTATATTCCTTTGTCTATTCCTGGGAGTCCCACCTTGAATGTATGGTCATCAGCTCAATCCACCAATTAAGTTCAGAAAGTTCCACATCATCCATAAACTAGTATACAACCATACCATATGGCTTGCAGCAATTAGAAACTTCCAGTGGAACAGAAGTGCCATCAGTCTGCTGCATCCAGAGACCACTGATTGTACTGCTGAGCCACAAGACATAGTGGACAGGGCGACCCAGGCTGTGATCAGAACTCTTTTAATCATTGAAGCTAACTAAAGTAAACTTTTCTAATATTTTAAAATTGGTTCTTTTAGTCTTTTTTCATAAAATATTAACATTATAATGTACCTTTTGATTACTCTTATTGGCAGCCGTGTGATACTGTATATTAAATATTTTATAACTAAAATTGTTTGTGGGATTTTAAAGTGTTACATACCTGGCCAGTATCTGGGCTTTGTTCCCCTCACCCTGGTTTGTTGAATTCTGTTGTGCACCATGTTGGGCTTTGCAGATGTTCCGGCATGCTCCCATGCAGAGGCGTAGGAATTCAGCTCAGGGGTGGGTGAAACATCTGAGTGGGCCCCTAACCAGGTAACCATGATAACTATGGTGGCGCAGCCTAATTGTGAGTATAATAATAATAATAATAATCTTTATTTCTATAGCGCCAACATATTCCGCAGCGCTTTACAATTCAGGAGGAACATATACATATCATATACATAAACATATACAAACAAGTAACAATTATAGAGGATACAATATTTAAAAGGAAAAATGGCAACCCTGCTTGTGAGAGCTTACAATCTACAATGAGATGGGGGGAGGGGCAAGGTACAAGTGTTTATTTAAAATGACAATCCAGCCAGCTCATGGGGGATAGATGATGGCTTCCTGGACCAGTTGGCCAGAGCCTTGAGATGCATTTGGGTGCCATAGAGTTTGACGTGGGGTTATGTTCTGAGAAGTTGTAGAGGGATTAGGTGAAATTAGTTTGGCTAGGGAGTGTGATAGGCCACCCTAAAAAGATGCGTTTTTAGGGAGCGTCTGAAGCTGAGTAAGTTGTGATTTGTCCTAACTTCTTGGGGTAGAGCGTTCCAGAGGTTTGGTGCAGCTCAGTATATGGAAACCTCAGCAGATAACACTGATATTACCACTATATGGTGACTATATAGTGGTAGATATCAGTCCTGCGGGACATACAAGAGTTTACAGGGCTGTTATAGATGGTGACTTACAGCTGACATTCTTTTGGATGGAATTGTTCACCTTTCCCATCTTTGCAATCTGGCCAAGACCAACATGACAACTTCTTTCAGCCAGGACTCCTCTACAGAGAATACAACAAAGACACATTTTGACGTCTTACATATCCGGCACCGTCCCCATCTATTCACAACCTGCAAAAATGCCTCATCCTGTCGTTACGCCAATACTGAGCCACTGCTGCTGTATATGCCTCTATTACGGGACCTGACTCCACCTACTGCACCACATAATAATGACTGTGCCCCTTACATGGTAAATGCCTCCTTTGTGCCCTCTAGATGGTAAAATTGCCCCCTAAGAAAATCTTAGCCTCTACACGACATTTGATGTACTGGGTACGTCATGAAAGTCAGTGCCATTCTGACCAAGGACATACCCAGTACGTCATGCTTTCATGCGAACACTGCAGCTGCGATGACAGTCATCGCATAAAAGTGCCAGCTGATTGTGTCAGCCCAGTACTTGCACTCGTCGCCATGGGGGGTTTCGTCACCCCCCCCCACAGCGACGATCGCTGTGATTGGCTGTTCAATTCGGAACAGCCAGTCGTATCGGTTTTAGGGTTTCAGGCAATGACATTTTTTGAAACCCTGATGTCCAGCTATGATCAGTACTATAACAGCACCAATTATAGGCTGGAGCTGTGAGAACGCAGCATCCTGCCCCCCAGCAGTGATTGGAGTGATCGTCCTGTGACGTGAGAGTGCTCCAAGAACTGATCAGCACTGAGGTTTGGCAACTTAGTGCCCGCCACTGTCCTCAGTTACCGCCCCTGTCCTCTGGCCGGCATGAGGGGGGTTTCGTCATCCCCCTCCAGCACCAATGCAAAAGGTTTCAGGGTTTCAGGCAATGAAATTACCTAAAACCTTGATGTCCAGCTATGATCGGTGCTATAAGGGTATGTGCGCACGTTGCATTCTGGCTTGACAAATAAACTGCAGCGTTTTGTCACTGCATGTGCATTTCAAAACACATCCAATGATGCAAGAAGAGAAAAGAAGCAGACATAGGCACTCAGCTCATCAAGGATGCATGACAATAAATGTATAAATTATCAATAATTTTTATTGAAAAACACACTCTTAAAAAAACATTTAAAAGGCAGAAAACACCAGACAAAACGACAATAATCAATGGGTATGGTGGTGTAAAATAGCTAGAAAATGAACCAGCAAAAATCAATGGCCACAGGGACAAACCAAGAGAGATCCATCAATGTGTAGAAGATTATTAAACAATGGCACTGCTGTGAAAGAGCATAACTAGAACAACCTACCAATACCAGTATAAACCAATGTAATAAGCCAAGGTAAGCATAGTTATAACCAGTGTCCGGTGAACCCCCCCAAGACCAATGAGTGTCGCTCATCAAGTGAGCTTCATCAGGAAGGATTGAGGTGAGCAACAATCAAGAAAACACATGTATATATACATAAAATTAATCAAAAGATTAAATACCGGTGTTTACATAGCGTGCTGCGGTGTCCGGAAGTAACACAGAAGACAGAAAGCCCTGAGTAAACAATTATAGAGTTGGGTGTGAACTGCGCATGCGTCACAATCATATAGTGAAAAACTACAGAAATGAAAAGAGTACTGCGCATGCGCCGACTAGTCTGTAAATTACAGAGTGGATCGAGCAGAAAACGAATATCTCATTACAAGAAATATATCGCAGCCACACATCTAGGAAATACAAATCACACATATAGAGAGAAATTTAATATGAAAGATGCACAATATTAAAATAAGTATGGCATAAAGCAAGCGCTTAAAAGGCAAGAGTGCACAGATGGATACACATTGTTATACAAACAGGCATGAATGGATGACACTTATCAGGTCAACGCAGGACACCTATCAGGTCAACGCAGTATGATGATTCAATTGTTTTAGATCAATAAATGCTGAGCGCAAAGCGGAGTGTAAAGATAAATAGTTGCGTGACCTAGGAACAAGAAATAAGCAAATCGGCACACGGCGCACACTCAAATAAATAAGGTGCAGCCTAAAGGCCGCTTTACACGCTGCGATATCGGTACCGATATCGCTAGCGTGGGTACCCGCCCCATCTGTTGTGCAACACGGGCAAATCGCTGCCCGTGCCGTACAACATCGCCCAGACCCGTCACACTACTTACCTGCCCGACGATGTCGCTGTGACCAGCGAACCACCTCCTTTCTAAGGAGGCGGTTCGTTCAACGTCACAGCGACGTCACAGCTGCGTCACTGAACCACCGCCCAATAGAAGCGGAGGGGCTGAGATGAGCGGGACGTAACATCCCACCCACCTCCTTCCTTCTGCATAGCAGCCGGGAGGCAGGTAAGGAGAGCTTCCTCGTTCCTGTGGTGTCACATGGAGCGATGAGTGCTGCCGCAGAAAGAGGAACAACCTCATTACTGCTGCAGTAACGATTTTTGAGAATGGACCCCCATGTCACCGATGAGTGATTTTGCACGTTTTTGCAACGATGCAAAATCGCTCATAGGTGTCACACGCAACGGCATCGCTAATGCGGCCGGATGTGCGTCACCAATTCCGTGACCCCAACGAGTTCGCATTAGCGATGTCGTAGCGTGTAAAGCCCCCTTTAGTGTGCAAAAGCACATATCTGAGAAAATTATATATGAATTAATTGCACACTTATGAATAAGAGTATGTTGCTCACAGGTAATATATGTTTAAAGAATGGAAAAATCCATGGTTGAATATGCAAAGCAAATAGATCAAAATAATCCTAATCCAAGCAATTAGATCAAGATGATCCCATTCAAAACAGTTATTATATGATTACCATGCAAAACATAGATAACTATTAGAAAAAATGACGCAAGGGCAGTCCACACCCTGATGGACATAGAATGACTGGCACAGAAGTGAGAATCAAAAAATAGGATACATAACATATCAGAAAAAATCATATCAAGTAAAAGTCCAAAGAAAAGGGCTCCAAAAGAGGTCATAGATGTCAATTTCCAACGATGGTACTTTGAAAGGGAGGAGGTCAGAATTCACTTAGAGGAGTCCAATCCGAATTCAAAAGATAGAACCAGGGGTATCAGAGAGAGAAGGAAACTATAAGGAGCAAAAAAGGGGATAACCATTAGATGAAAAATAGACAAAACAGATATATTATCGGTTCAACCCAGAAAACCTGTAAAAAGAAGTTCCTCATTTAGACCAAAGGGAGAAACCGTATTTAAACGCCAGATCCATCTAGATTCTAGTTGGAGGAGGCGTTTAGTCATATCACCCCCTCTGATGTTATTTTTAATCCTGTCCAAACCTACAACTCGCAGACCTTTTGTGGTATCCCTCTGTTTCTTAAGTATGCAGCAATAGCAGAAAGCTTATTACCTTTAAGTAGGTCACTTCTTGCCAGGTTCACTGTGGAAACATGTTCCAGTATGAGCCGTCGTAGTTCCTGCGTTGTTTCTCCTACATATAGTTTATTGCAGGGACAAATGATGACATAATTAATATGTAAGGGGTGGACGGACCCCTGGTGGTGAAGAAAACGTTTCCCCCCCCTGAAGATGCCCCACGGTGTGGTAATGATTAGAGATGAGCGAACCGGTCGCGGTTCGGCTCGAGGTCGGTTCGCCGAACGGGTGTCCCGTTCGAGTTCGGTTCGTCGAACGTTCGACGAACTGAACTCGAACCAATAGGCTATAATGGGAGGCAATCACAAACACATAAAAATGCATTATAAATGTACACAAACAGTTAATAAACATTGCCATAACACTTACCGGTCCCCGCGATCCCTTCTGCACTCTGTCTCCTGCCACTATTCCATCCGATGATCGCTTAATCCTCCCGGTGACCTGCACTGCCAGCAGAGATGCAGGACCTATCGTGACGTCAAAATAGCCATGTGACCAGTCACGTGGCTATTATCTCATTGGCTACAGACTGGTCACATGACTATGACGCGTCATGTAGGACCTGCGAGTGCATCTCTCCGGTACACGGTGCACATATGTGTATCGCCGTGTACAGGCGACATGCTCTAGCACACGGTCGACTCCCCGTTCCGTTAGGGACCGGCTGACACAGCCGGTCATTAACAGAGATCACCGTTGCCATAGCAACGCAGTTAGCGGTGACGTCACCGCTAACCGCGGCTCCGAGAGCACCGTTGCTATGGTAACGCGTCTGTCAGCGTTACCGCTGTTACCGCTGACAGCCAGCACTGATCACTCACGGAGTGAAGGCTGCACGCTGCTTCCCGATTGTAGTGAGGATTGTAGGAAGGATGAGGTTCCCCAGCCCCAAGTGATGAGCTGGGGAATCTCATCCTCACTACAATCGTCACTACTACTACACTAGAAAGAAAGAAGACAGAAGAGCAGGATCGTGGAGGGCTGACAGGGGGTAATAAAGATGGAGTCTCTAATGTGTCTGTGTATTTATTTCTATTAAAGTATTTTTTCTCTGTGTGGTGTTTTTTTTTAACCCTTTATTGGAGATTCTTAATGGCCGGGTCAAACGTGCCTGACATTAAGAATCTCTGGCTTAATACTGGCTAGTAAAACAAAGCCAGTATTAACTCATGATTACCCAACAAGCCACCCGGCTCCAGGGCTGTTGGAAGAGTTGGATACAGCGCCAGATGATGGCGCTTCTATGAGAGCGCCATTTTCTGGGACGGCTGCGGACTGAAATCCGCAGCAGAGGTGCCCAGAAACCTCGGGCTAACCTGTGCTGCAGATTCCAATCCCCAGCTGCCTAGTTGTACCCGGCTGGACACAAAAATGGGGCGAAGCCCACGTCATTTGTTTTTTAATTATTTCATGAAATAAGTGAAATAATTAAAAAAAACGGGCTTCCCCATATTTTTGGTTCCCAGCCGGGTACAAATAGGCAACTGGGGGTTGGAGGCAGCCCGTGGCTGCCTGCTGTACCTGGCTAGCATACAAAAATATGGCGAAGCCCACGTCATTTTTTTGGTGGGCAAAAAAATTCTGCATACAGTCCTGGATGGAGTATGCTGAGCCTTGTAGTTCTGCAGCTGCTGTCTGCTCTTCTCCATACAGACAGACAGCAGCTGCAGAACTACAAGGCTCAGCATACTCCATCCAGGACTGTATGCAGAAGTTTTTTGGCCCCTGAAAAAATTATGTGGGCTTCGCCATATTTTTGTATGCTAGCCACGGGCTGCCTCCAACCCCCAGTTGCCTATTTGTACCCGGCTGGGAACCAAAAATAAAGGGAAGCCCTTTTTTTATTATTTCATGAATTTCATGAAATAATTAGAAAACAAATGACGTAGGCTTCGCCCCATTTTTGTGTCCAGCCAGGTACAACTAGGCAGCTGGGGATTGGAATCTGCAGCACAGGTTGGCCTGAGCTTTCTGGGCCCCACTGCTGCGAATTGCAGTCTGCAGCCACCTCAGAAAATGGCATTTTCATAGAAGCGCCATATTCTGGCGCTGTATCCAACTCTTCCAGCACCTGCCTGCTATACCTGGCTAGCATACAAAAATATGGCGAAGCTCACGTCCTTTTTTTGTATTTTTTTGGCAAAAAAATAAAAAATGCTTCCCTGGATTTTCCATTGCCAGTGAAGGTAACACCAAGCAGTGGGGGTTAGCAGCCAGTAGCTGCTTGGATTACCCTTAGCTAGCAATACAAAAAATGCAGCGGGAGCCCATATATATATTTGTTTTAATTATTTATTTAAATAACTAAAAATAAAATGGGCTTCCCTGTATTTTGATTGCTGGACATCACAGTGCTGTAAAAATAAATCTTTAAAAAAATGACGTAGCGCTCCGCGGTATTTTTGATTCTCAGCGCAGATAAAGCAGACAGCCACCCCCATCTGCCTGCCGTTACCTTGGTTGGCAATCAAAATACAGGGAAGCCCATTAATTTTTTCTATTTAAAAAATAGTTAAAAAAAAAATGACGTTGGGTCCCCCCATTTTTGATAGCCAGCTAGGGTAAAGCACAGCTGGCAGCTTTACCGTGGTTGGGGATCCAATGTAGAGGTCCCCTCAGGCTCTTTTTTATAATTATTTTATAAATATTAATAATTACACAATAAAAGTAGGGTCCCCCCCAAATTGGATCACCAGTCAAGGTAAAGCGGACAGCTGTGGTCTGTTATTCTCAGGGTGGGAAGGTCCATAGTTATTGGGCCTTCACAGCCTAAAAATAGCAGGCCGCAGGCACCCCAGATGTGGCGCATCCACTAGATGCGCCAATCCTGGCACTTCACCCCAGCTCATCCCGTGCCCTGGTGCAGTGGCAAACGGGGTAATAAATCGGGTTGATACTAGCTGTAAAGTCACCTGAGATCAAGCCCAGCAGTTTGTGATGTCATGGCGTCTATTAGATACCCAACATCATAAACTGTCAGTACTAACAAAAAAAAAAAAAAAATCGACAAAAGAAATTTATTTGAAAAAACAGTCCCCAAAACATTTCCTCTTTCACCAATTTATTGTAAGAAAAAAAATAAAGGGGTCCCACGACGACTCTGGACCGTCTAGAATATGAGGGGTAAACACTCAGGGAACGTATCCCCCATTTTCTAGGAGTGCGGACCCTTCATGTGAGGAGTGTGAGTGCAATGAATCTGCACTCACTCTTCTCGGGTCCACAGCAGCAGAGTCCATGTCGTAATGGTTGCTACCAAAGCTGCAATGCCCTGCTCATGAGGTAAAGGCATGCCTAATCAGGAGAACTACTGTAGAGGAAGCTCTGCTCACTGGTATATAGGTGCTCAGAGGTAATAATAGATAAAATTAGTGAGTAACCTCGGCACTCTAAATCTCCCAGACTAAGTCAGTAAGTCACAACGGATAGTAATGCAAAATCACTCTTTATTGGTCCGTATTAAGAAAAAAAAAATTTTCATAAGCATATATGTTTTTGTCCAAAACAAGTTACAAATGACGTTTCGGCCTGAGCCTTCGTCAGATTGGACTTATCTGCATGTAATCATGAAAAATGACAATAATCAGAATCACATAAGAGTGAGAGAACAATAACAAACTCGAATAATGTAGAGGTACAATTGGGATGCAGCAAAAAAATTGCAAATTTCTTGCAACACAGCAAGAAATGAAACACATGATACAAATGTCATAATACAGTACAAGGACAATATAGTAATGACAAATATGGGGTCAGAGTAGGCTTAGACAGCTCTGGTACGAAAGAGATGTCAATCATAAAGTAACATGTGCAGTAGGTCTAGAGCTACAGTATGCATGGCAGAGCTAATGGGTAGACCGACCATAGAAAAAGAACGGAGAAAAAGTGGAGAAAAAAATGGATAAAAAGTGGAGAATAAGTGGAGAAAAAGTAAGAGAAAAAGTGGAGAAAAAGTGGAGAAAAAAATGGAGAAAAAGTGGAGAAAAAGTGAAGAAAAAGTGAAGAAAAAGTGGAGAAAAAAAATGTAGAAAAAGTGGAGAAAAAATGTAGAAAAAGTGGAGACAAAGTGGAGAAAAAATGGAGAAAAAAGTGGAGGAAAAAGTGGAGAAAAAGTGGAGAAAAAGTGGAGAAAAAAATGGAGAAAAAATGGAGAAAAAGTGGAGAAAAAAATGGATAAAAAGTGGAGAAAAAGTGGAGACAAAGTGGAGAAAAAAATGTAGAAAAAGTGGAGAAAAAGTGGAGAAAAAATGAAGAAAAAATGAAGAGAAAAATGGAGAAAAAGTGGAGAAAAAGTGGAGAAAAAGTGGAGAAAAAATGGAGAAAAAATGGAGAAAAAGTGGAGAAAAAGTGGAGAAAAAGTGGAGAAAAAGTGGAGAAAAAGTGGATAAAAAAATGGATAAAAAGTGGAGAAAAAGTGGAGAAAAAGATGGATAAAAAGTGGAGAAAAAGTGAAGAAAAAGTGAAGAAAAAGTGGAGAAAAAAATGTAGAAAAAGTGGAGAAAAAATGTAGAAAAAAAGGAGACAAAGTGGAGAAAAAAGTGGAGAAAAAGTGGAGAAAAAGTGGAGAAAAAGTGGAGAAAAAGTGGAGAAAAAAATGGATAAGAAGTGGAGAAAAAGTGGAGAAAAAGTGGAGAAAAAGTGGAGAAAAAGTGGAGAAAAAGTGGAGAAAAAATGGATAAAAAGTGGAGAAAAAGTGAAAAAGTGAAGAAAAAGTGGAGAAAAAAATGTAGAAAAAGTGGAGAAAAAATGTAGAAAAAGTGGAGACAAAGTGGAGAAAAAAATGGAGAAAAAAGTGGAGAAAAAGTGGAGAAAAAGTGGAGAAAAAGTGGAGAAAAAAATGGAGAAAAAGTGGAGAAAAAATGGAGAAAAAGTGGACAAAAAAATGGATAAAAAGTGGAGAAAAAGTGGAGACAAAGTGGAGAAAAAAATATAGAAAAAGTGGAGAAAAAGTGGAGAAAAAATGGAGAAAAAATGGAGAAAAAAATGGAGAAAAAGTGGAGAAAAAGTGGAGAAAAAGTGGAGAAAAAATGGAGAAAAAGTGGAGAAAAAATGGATAAAAAGTGGAGAAAAAGTGAAGAAAAAGTGGAGAAAAAGTGGAGAAAAAGTGGAGAAAAAGTGGAGAAAAAATGGATAAAAAGTGGAGAAAAAGTGAAGAAAAAGTGGAGAAAAAAATGGAGAAAAAGTGGAGAAAAAATGTAGAAAAAGTGGAGACAAAGTGGAGAAAAAGTGGAGAAAAAGTGGAGAAAAAGTGGAGAAAAAGTGGAGAAAAAATGGAGAAAAAGTGGAGAAAAAGTGGAGAAAAAGTGGAGAAAAAGTGGAGAAAAAGTGGAGAAAAAAATGGATAAAAAATGGATAAAAAGTGGAGAAAAAGTGGAGAAAAAGTGGAGAAAAAGTGGAGAAAAAAGTGGAGAAAAAAATGGATAAAAAGTGGATAAAAAGTGGAGAAAAAGTGGAGAAAAAAATGGATAAAAAGTGGAGAAAAAGTGGAGAAAAAGTGGAGAAAAAAGTGGAGAAAAAAGTGGAGAAAAAGTGGAGAAAAAGTGGAGAAAAAAATGGATAAAAAGTAGAGAAAAAGTGGACAAAAAGTGGACAAAAAGTGGAGAAAAAATAGATAAAAAGTGGAGAAAAAGTGAAGAAAACGTGGAGAAAAAAATGGATAAAAAGTGGACAAAAAGTGGAGAAAAAAATGGAGAAAAAGTGGAGAAAAAGTGGAGAAAAAGTGGAGAAAAAGTGGAGAAAAAGTGGAGAAAAAAATGGAGAAAAAGTGGAGAAAAAGTGGAGAAAAAGTGGAGAAAAAATAGATAAAAAGTGGAGAAAAAGTGAAGAAAAAGTGGAGAAAAAAATGGATAAAAAGTGGAGAAAAAGTGGAGAGAAAAAGTGGAGAAAAAGTGGAGAAAAAGTGGAGAAAAAAAAGGAGAAAAAAATGGAGAAAAAGTGGAGAAAAAGTGGAGAAAAAGTGGAGAAAAAGTGGAGAAAAAGTGGAGAAAAAAATGGATAAAAAGTGGAGAAAAAGTGGAGAAAAAGTGGAGAAAAAAATAGATAAAAAGTGAAGAAAAAGTGGAGAAAAAAATGGATAAAAAGTGGAGAAAAAGTGGAGAAAAAGTGGAGAAAAAAATGGAGAAAAAGTGGAGAAAAAATGGAGAAAAAGTGGAGAAAAAGTGGAGAAAAAGTGGAGAAAAAGTGGAGAAAAAATGGAGAACAAGTGGAGAAAAAATGGAGAAAAAGTGAATAAAAAGTGGAGAAAAAGTGGAGAAAAAGTGGAGAAAAAAGTGGAGAAAAAAATGGATAAAAAGTAGAGAAAAAGTGGACAAAAAGTGGAGAAAAAATAGATAAAAAGTGGAGAAAAAGTGAAGAAAAAGTGGAGAAAAAAATGGATAAAAAGTGGAGAAAAAGTGGAGAAAAAAATGGAGAAAAAGTGGAGAAAAAGTGGAGAAAAAGTGGAGAAAAAGTGGAGAAAAAAATGGATAAAAAGTGGAGAAAAAGTGGAGAAAAAGTGGAGAAAAAATAGATAAAAAGTGGAGAAAAAGTGAAGAAAAAGTGGAGAAAAAAATGGATAAAAAGTGGAGAAAAAGTGGAGAGAAAAAGTGGAGAAAAAGTGGAGAAAAAGTGGAGAAAAAAATGGAGAAAAAAATGGAGAAAAAATGGAGAAAAAGTGGAGAAAAAGTGGAGAAAAAGTGGAGAAAAAGTGGAGAAAAAAATGGATAAAAAGTGGAGAAAAAGTGGAGAAAAAGTTGAGAAAAAGTGGAGAAAAAAATAGATAAAAAGTGGAGAAAAAGTGAAGAAAAAGTGGAGAAAAAAATGGATAAAAAGTGGAGAAAAAGTGGAGAGAAAAAGTGGAGAAAAAGTGGAGAAAAAGTGGAGAAAAAAATGGAGAAAAAAATGGAGAAAAAAATGGAGAAAAAGTGGAGAAAAAGTGGAGAAAAAGTGGAGAAAAAGTGGAGAAAAAAATGGATAAAAAGTGGAGAAAAAGTGGAGAAAAAGTTGAGAAAAAGTGGAGAAAAAGTGGAGAAAAAAATGGAGAAAAAGTGGAGAAAAAATGGAGAAAAAGTGGAGAAAAAGTGGAGAAAAAGTGGAGAAAAAATGGAGAAAAAGTGGAGAAAAAATGGAGAAAAAGTGGATAAAAAGTGGAGAAAAAGTGGAGAAAAAAATGGAGAAAAAGTATAGAAAAAGTGGAGAAAAAATGGAGAAAAAGTGGAGAAAAAGTGGAGAAAAAGTGGAGAAAAAGTGGAGAAAAAGTGGAGAAAAAATGGAGAAAAAAAGGAGAAAAAGTGGAGAAAAAGTGGAGAAAAAGTGGAGAAAAAAAATGGATAAAAAGTGGAGAAAAAGTGGAGAAAAAGTGGAGAAAAAATGGATAAAAAGTGGAGAAAAAGTGAAGAAAAAGTGAAGAAAAAGTGGAGAAAAAAATGTAGAAAAAGTTGAGAAAAAATGTAGAAAAAGTGGAGACAAAGTGGAGACAAAGTGGAGAAAAAGTGAATAAAAAGTGGAGAAAAAGTGGAGAAAAAGTGGAGAAAAAAGTGAAGAAAAAGTGGAGAAAAAGTGGAAAAAAAGTGGAGAAAAAGTGGTGAAAAAAATGGAGAAAAAGTGGAGAAAAAGTGGAGAAAAAATGGAGAAAAAGTGGAGAAAAAAATGGATAAAAAGTGGAGAAAAAGTGGAGAAAAAAAGTGGAGAAAAAGTGGAGAAAAAAATGGATAAAAAGTGGAGAAAAAGTGGAGAAAAAGTGGAGAAAAAGTGGAGAAAAAGTGGAGAAAAAATGGAGGAAAATTGGAGAAAAAGTGGAGAAAAAAATGGATAAAAAGTGGAGAAAAAGTGGAGAAAAAAAATGGAGAAAAGTGAAGAAAAAAAGTGGAGAAAAATTGGAGAAAAAAATGGAGAAAAAGTGAAGAAAAAGTGGAGAAAAAGTGGAGAAAAAAAGTGGAGAAAAAGTGGAGAAAAAGTGGAGAAAAAAAATGGAGAAAAGTGAAGAAAAAAAGTGGAGAAAAAGTGGAGAAAAAATGGAGAAAAAGTGGAGAAAAAGTGGAGAAAAAGTGGAGAAAAAAATGGAGAAAAAGTGGAGAAAAAGTGGAGAAAAAGTGGAGAAAAAATGGAGAAAAAAATGTAGAAAAAATGGAGAAAAAGTGGAGAAAAAGTGGAGAAAAAAATGGAGAAAAAAATGGAGAAAAAAATGGAGAAAAAGTGGAGAAAAAGTGGAGAAAAAGTGGAGAAAAAGTGGAGAAAAAGTGGAGAAAAAAATGGATAAAAAGTGGAGAAAAAGTGGAGAAAAAGTGGAGAAAAAGTGGAGAAAAAATAGATAAAAAGTGAAGAAAAAGTGGAAAAAAAAATGGATAAAAAGTGGAGAAAAAGTGGAGAAAAAAATGGAGAAAAAGTGGAGAAAAAATGGAGAAAAAGTGGAGAAAAAGTGGAGAAAAAGTGGAGAAAAAATGGAGAAAAAGTGGAGAAAAAATGGAGAAAAAGTGGATAAAAAGTGGAGAAAAAGTGGAGAAAAAAATGGAGAAAAAGTAGAGAAAAAGTGGAGAAAAAATGGAGAAAAAGTGGAGAAAAAGTGGAGAAAAAGTGGAGAAAAAGTGGAGAAAAAAATGGATAAAAAGTGGAGAAAAAGTGGAGAAAAAGTGGAGAAAAAGTGGAGAAAAAAAATGGATAAAAAGTGGAGAAAAAGTGGAGAAAAAGTGGAGAAAAAATGGATAAAAAGTGGAGAAAAAGTGAAGAAAAAGTGGAGAAAAAGTGGAGAAAAAAATGTAGAAAAAGTTGAGAAAAAATGTAGAAAAAGTGGAGACAAAGTGGAGACAAAGTGGAGAAAAAGTGAATAAAAAGTGGAGAAAAAGTGGAGAAAAAGTGGAGAAAAAAGTGGAGAAAAAAATGGATAAAAAGTAGAGAAAAAGTGGACAAAAAGTGGACAAAAAGTGGAGAAAAAATAGATAAAAAGTGGAGAAAAAGTGAAGAAAAAGTGGAGAAAAAAATGGATAAAAAGTGGAGAAAAAGTGGAGAAAAAAATGGAGAAAAAGTGGAGAAAAAGTGGAGAAAAAGTGGAGAAAAAAATGGATAAAAAGTGGAGAAAAAGTGGAGAAAAAGTGGAGAAAAAGTGGAGAAAAAATAGATAACAAGTGGAGAAAAAGTGAAGAAAAAGTGGAGAAAAAAATGGATAAAAAGTGGAGAAAAAGTGGAGAGAAAAAGTGGAGAAAAAGTGGAGAAAAAGTGGAGAAAAAGTGGAGAAAAAAATGGAGAAAAAAATGGAGAAAAAAATGGAGAAAAAGTGGAGAAAAAGTGGAGAAAAAGTGGAGAAAAAGTGGAGAAAAAAATGGATAAAAAGTGGAGAAAAAGTGGAGAAAAAGTTGAGAAAAAGTGGAGAAAAAATAGATAAAAAGTGAAGAAAAAGTGGAGAAAAAAATGGATAAAAAGTGGAGAAAAAGTGGAGAAAAAAATGGAGAAAAAGTGGAGAAAAAATTGAGAAAAAGTGGAGAAAAAGTGGATAAAAAGTGGAGAAAAAATGGAGAAAAAGTGGAGAAAAAATGGAGAAAAAGTGGAGAAAAAATGGAGAAAAAGTGGATAAAAAGTGGAGAAAAAGTGGAGAAAAAAATGGAGAAAAAGTAGAGAAAAAGTGGAGAAAAAATGGAGAAAAAGTGGAGAAAAAGTGGAGAAAAAGTGGAGAAAAAATGGAGAAAAAAATGGATAAAAAGTGGAGAAAAAGTGAAGAAAAAGTGAAGAAAAAGTGGAGAAAAAGTGGAGAAAAAAATGTAGAAAAAGTTGAGAAAAAATGTAGAAAAAGTGGAGACAAAGTGGAGACAAAGTGGAGAAAAAGTGAATAAAAAGTGGAGAAAAAGTGGAGAAAAAGTGGAGAAAAAAGTGAAGAAAAAGTGGAGAAAAAGTGGAAAAAAAGTGGAGAAAAAGTGGTGAAAAAAATGGAGAAAAAGTGGAGAAAAAGTGGAGAAAAAATGGAGAAAAAGTGGAGAAAAAAATGGATAAAAAGTGGAGAAAAAGTGGAGAAAAAAAGTGGAGAAAAAGTGGAGAAAAAAATGGATAAAAAGTGGAGAAAAAATGGATAAAAAGTGGAGAAAAAGTGGAGAAAAAGTGGAGAAAAAGTGGAGAAAAAATGGAGGAAAATTGGAGAAAAAAATGGAGAAAAAGTGGAGAAAAAGTGGAGAAAAAGTGGAGAAAAAAATGGAGAAAAAGTGGAGAAAAAGTGGAGAAAAAAAATGGAGAAAAGTGAAGAAAAAAAGTGGAGAAAAAGTGGAGAAAAAAATGGAGAAAAAGTGAAGAAAAAGTGGAGAAAAAGTGGAGAAAAAAAGTGGAGAAAAAGTGGAGAAAAAGTGGAGAAAAAAAATGGAGAAAAGTGAAGAAAAAAAGTGGAGAAAAAATGGAGAAAAAGTGGAGAAAAAGTGGAGAAAAAGTGGAGAAAAAAATGGAGAAAAAGTGGAGAAAAGGTGGAGAAAAAGTGGAGAAAAAATGGAGAAAAAAATGTAGAAAAAATGGTGAAAAAGTGGAGAAAAAGTGGAGAAAAAATGGAGAAAAAGTGGAGAAAAAGTAGAGCACCCTTTTTTGCCTTTCATGTGGCACTAAGGGGTGCTTAGCTTTGTATTTAGCCAAAAAAATGAAAAAAAAAAAGACGTAGGGTTCCCTCTAGTTTTGTAGCCAGCTAGGGTAAAGCAGACGGCTGCAGCCTGCAGACCACAGCTGGCAACCTCACCTTGGCTGGTAATCGAAAACTGAGGGCACCCCACGCTGTTATTTTAAATTAAATAATTTTTAAAAAAAAACACGTAGGGGTCCCCCAAAATTGGATCACCAGCCAAGGTAAAGCAGACAGCTGGGGCCTGATATTCTCAGACTAGGGAGGTCCATGGTTATTGGACTCTCCCCAGCCTAAAAATAGCAGGCCGCAGCCGCCCCAGAATTGGCGCATCCATTAGATGCGCCAATCCTGGTGCTTCGCCCCAGCTCATCCCGCGCCCTGGTGCGGTGGCAAACGGGGTAATATATGGGGTTAATACCAGATGTGTAATGTCACCTGGCATCAAGCCCTGGGGTTGGTGAGGTCAGGCGTCTATCAGATACCCGACATCACCAACCCAGTCAGTAATAAAAATAAATAGACGACAAACATATTTTTATTTGAAAAAACACTCCCCAATACATTCCCTCTTTAACCAATTTATTAGAATGAAGAACAAATCCAGGTCTGCTGTAATCCAAGGGGTTGCCATGACGATCCACACTGTCCCAGTCAATGAAGAGCAGGATGTTCCCCATTGGCTGGGAGAGCAGTGCAGTGATCTGAGCTAACATCAATGGGTCAGCCCAGGTCACTGCAGGGGATGACAAGTGCTGCTGTCAGCGAGGTACATTACCTGCGCTGATCTCCAGCACACTGACAGCCCCTGTCACTGAGTTCAATGACCGGCGCCTTCACACCAAGTATCGCGAGAGGCTCGTGACGTCACCGCTAGTCAGTCTCGGGTCGGAAGCGAGAGGTGATGTGACAAGCGGCGGCCATGGAGGACAGTGACAGCGCTGAGGTCGGGATGGCGGGACTTCATCACCGCAGGTAAGCCGAGCGAGACCATGTGTGTGTGTGTGTGTGTGTGTGTGTATGTATGTGCACATGCCGCGGGCAGGAGGGGGCGGAGCGAGCTGAGCGGGGAAGTGTGGGCTTCCTGCACGTAACTAAGATAAACATCGGGTTACTAACCAAAGCGCTTTGCTTGGATATCCGATGTTTATCTTGGTTACCAGCTTCTGGCAGGCTGCCAGCGATGGCTCCTGCACACTGTAGCTGTAAAAAGCCCTGCTTTTTGCTGCTAGAACCGTTCTCAAATGTATCTAGAACTATCGAGCTTTTGCAAAAAGCTCAAGTTCTAGTTCGATCGCGAACAGCCCCCAAAATCACTCGAGCCTAGAACTGGAGAACCTCGAACCACGAACCGCGCTCAACTCTAGTACTGATAGAATGCTATTTGTTGTTTTAGTAATAACCGGTTCCCCCCACTAGGTGTCAGAGTGGAGTAGTGTTTCCCTTGGGAACAGTGAAAGGAGAAGGAGGGGCAGGGCAGCCTAGGTGGAGAAGGAAGGGCTCTGAAGCAGAGCAGTGTGCAGGACAGTGTGTAGTCTGAGGTGACAGAGAAAGAAGACCGGAGCGACGGGGCAGAGTGTGGGAGTGAAACGTGGCAGATAGCCAGAGAGAGTGCCTATACAAAGGAGCAGAAGTACACGGGTAATGCCTGTAACAGCCAGAGTGAGTGTTTGGACCAAGAAAGGAAAGTACACGGGTAAGGCCCGTAGCAGCCAGAGTGTGAGTATAGACCAAGAAGTGGAAGTACACGGGTAACGCCCGCAGAAAGGAAAAGAAGTAGTCCCCCGGCAAGAAGTGTAATCTGTAACTGAAGTGTCTGTCTGCTGGAAAGTGTGAAGAAGAATGGAAGCTACGTTCAATAAAGTGTCTCATAGTTTACCAGCTGCCTGTCTGTGGCTCTTTATTGGGAGTGGCGAAGCGCCCGGCGAACAGAAAGAAAAAGGTGTCACCGAGAGTCAAGGTACCGACATGCATGTGCCCCTGCCATCCACACTCTGCCCCACAAACAACACCCCTGTCTTAATAGTGACGGCCGGGTAGGGGGTCAGCCTGTCGCACGAAGGGGCCACGATTACACTCCCCGAGGCGCCCCCTGCCCCCGTTACAAATACATGAGGTCTTACAGTTAACAAATGTCTTTAATTTGTGACAGGAGTTCTCCATGGGGTGTGTAAATGTGTCCCAAAGCGGAATCATTAGTGGACATGTTTTGTATGGTAATCATATAATAACTGTTTTGAATGGGATTATCTTGATCTAATTGCTTGGATTAGGATTATTTTGATCTATTTGCTTTGCCTATTCAAGCATGGATTTTTCCATTCTTTAAACATATATTACCTGTGAGCAACATACTCTTATTCATGACTGTGCAATTAATTCATATATACGGCACTTTTGCCTTTTAAGCGCTTGCTTTATGCCATACTTATTCTAATATTGTGCATCTTTCATATTAAATTTCTCTCTATATGAGTGATTTGTATTTCCTAGATGTGTGGCTGCGATATATTTCTTGTAATGAGATGCTCGTTTTCTGCTCGATACCTCTCTGTAATCTACAGACTAGTCGGCGCATGCGCAGTACTCTTTTCATTTCTGTAGTTTTTCACTATATGATTGTGACGCATGCGCAGTTCACACCCAACTCGATAATTGTTTACTCAGGGCTTTCTGTCTTCTGTGTTACTTCCGGACGCCGCAGCACGCTATGTAAACACCGGTATTTAATCTTTTTATTTATTTTATGTATATATACATGTGTTTTCTTTATTGCTGCTAACCTCAATCTCTCCTGATGAAGCTCACTTGATGAGCGACACGCGTTGGTCTTGGGGGGTTCACCGGACACTGGTTATAACTATGCTTACCTTGGCTTATTACATTGGTTTATACTGGTATTGGTAGGTTGTTCTATTTATGCTCTTTTGCAGCACTGCCATTGTTTAATAATCTTCTACATGTTGATGGATCTCTCTTGGTTTGTCCCTGTGGCCATTGATTTTTGCTGGTTGATTTTCTAGCTATTTTACACCACCATACCCATTGATTATTGTCGTTTTGTCTGGTGTTATCTGCCTTTGAAATATTTTTAAAGAATGTGTTTTTCAATAAAAATTATTAATAATTTACACATTTATTGACATGCATCCTTGATGAGCTGAGTGCCTATGTCTGCCTTTTTTCTCTTCTTGCATTATTTTTCCTCAGCAGACTGTGCACCCTCATATATTTATGTTTGTCAGCTGTGCGTTCCTACCCTCTTGTTCCTAATTTCAAAACACATCCAAAACGCTGCGTTTTGGATGCATTTTGAATGCATTTTGAATGCAGATTGGATGCGTTCTGGATGCTTGCTCTCCCACAGACATAGAGGGAAGAACATCCAAAACGCACAAAAGAAGTGACATGTTGCTTTTTAGAATGCATCGATTTTGTCAAAAATTTGGCATCCAAAAAGCTGCATTTCAAAACGCAACGTGTGCATGGAATTTGCTTAATTTATAGACTTTGCTGGAAACGCACAACGCATGCGTTTACGCTGCATGTTAAAACCCTGCCAAAACGCATGAAAAAACGCAACGTGCGCACACAGCCTAACAGCGCCAATCATAGGCTGGAGCTGAGAGAGCGCAGCATCCTGCTCCCCAGCAGAGATTGGAGCGATCATCCTGTAACGTGCGATCGCTCCAATCACAGAGCAGCACTGAGGTTTGACCTCTCAGTGACCGTTCTGCACCGCTCAACTCCAGTTTTGAGACGCTTGTGTACCGCCCCCCGTAGCAGCAGCCGAGCCGCTCGGATCCGGAGCCGTGGTGGCTCGAGGGGTCTCCGAACCCGGGGAGTCCACACGGACACTCGAATTAAAAAGGAGTGGGGGAGTATATACACGGGATTAGGAAAGTTCGTGACGCCACCCACGGTGCGTGGTAAATTAGAGTACCATCGCTGCTATTGGGGACGCCCGGTGGCGATGGTATGGGGGCAAGGTGTTTTAACCCCTCCGTGGGTAGGGGGATGTTTGCCCTGGGAGCCCGGTGATGGTGATGTAAGGGTGCTGTTGGGGTAGGAAAAGGGTTCTTTCAGTGTACTCACTCAGTCCAGAAATAATCACACCGACAGCTTGTAAACCAGAGTTCCGAGCACCACTGTAGCTGGGAGGGAGCACGCTTGGGTCCCTGCCATTGGTGTTGTGGTTAGTCTTTGACCCTTTCCTTGGCACCTGTGTTTTCTTCTTTGGACCTTCAAGCCTGAAACTTTCGGGTCCCGCTCACCCACGTGGCTAACGGAGTGAGCTTGCTCTCAGGGTTCACGCATAAGATTTCTTTGGACTGTATTGGGAAAGTCCTATCCCATCGGTGCGCTAGTACCCCGATTTTGGAGCGAGTTGGGGATGACACCTGAAGTCTTCACCCCATCGAGTAAATTGCCAGGACGCCTGAAGCTACTTCCTGGCCTAGGGTCCACATACCCCGTCGTGCCCTGGTCCCTGCTCGGTGATAGCTCAAGGCCGCCGGCCGCCCTCCTCAGCAGTCCGTGCCCCCTGACACTATCCCCTGCGACCGGGGTTCCAGCTCCTACCAGGCCCAGACCAACATCTGCCACCTAGTACTCAAGAGCCCTGCTCTGTGACCTCTCTCACTTTGCCACTTTCTCTGCTCAACTCCTTCTGCTCAACTGTCACTTTTCTCACTCTCCCCTACCAACTTCCCCATGTGAGCGGCCCTATTCCCTTCAGGCCCCCCAATGGTGTGTCTGGTGGGTAAAGTGCAAAGTGTTTCTAGGGTTTTGATTGGCTCAGCTGTTAGCAACACCAAAGGACGAGGACCCGTAACAAAGGAGGGCAGATACTGTGCTGAAGGGCAGATTGCACAATACCCTGTGACGATCTGATAGGCCAGGGCGTCACACTTGTAGAATGGTCACTGACAGTTTGCTGCTGATCTGCTGTGCCTTGTGGTGCCTCACGCTTTTTGAAGCCTTTGCTACCACTGCTGCTGCTCCTACCTGGTCCTGCTGCTGATCCTGATTGAAGAAAGAAGATATTCTATTCTATCCCTGATCTGTTCCTGTCCTTTTTCTTTGTTTTTCTCTCTATACCCCCTTTTCTCCCTCTTTTCCCCCTTCCCCGCCTTCCCATCCCCCCTTCTGCCACCGATCGCTGATCAGTTCTTGATTATTGATCAGTACATGAATGCTTTATTTTTTCTCCCTTCTTTTTGTCTTTCACCACCTCCATGCGAACGTCCTGCAGTTGCCGAGCGCAGATCAGTGACACACATCGCTGATCCGCGTCCGTGCCGCTGTTAGCCAGGACTTTTTCAGTTTTTTTTTCCTTTGTCCATTTTCCATCCCCTTTTTGCACCTCCTCCATGCGTGCTTCCTGTAGACGCCAAGTGCTGATCAGTGACGTACATCGCTGATCAGCATCCTTGCCGCTTTTAGCCAGGACTTTTTTCCTTTTTTTTTCCTCTATCCATTTTCCATCCCCTTTTTGTGCCACCTTCATGCATACTTCCTGTAGCCAGTGAGCACTGATCAGTGACGCACATCGCTGATCAGTGTCCGTGCCTCTTTTAGCCAGGACTTCTTTCCTTTTTTTTTTTTGCGTTATCCCTGTTTTGCACCACATCCGTGCGTGCTTCCTGCAGCAGTGAGCACTGATTAGTGACCCACATCACTGATTAGCATCCGTGCTCACTTTTGGCCAGGGCTTTTTTCATTTTTTTTATTTTTTTTCCGTGCCTGACTCCCCCTGTTTAGCACCACACCCGTGCGTGCTTCCTTCAACCGTTCACACTGAACGGTGACTCCCATCATCACTGATAGGTATCCGGTTGTAAAAAAAGAAAAAAAAAAGAAGTAAACTAAGAAATCAAATAAAACTAATTATGAGTAGATAGGCTAGATTAGGAACAGTAAAAATATACCGTAGTATTCGCCGTTTACTACTGCATCTTTTACTGAATCAGGTCAGGGTTAGCGTCAGTTGCCAGGCCTAGATTAGGGACAGTAAAAATATACCTTAGTATTCTCCGTTTACTACCGTATTTTTTACTGAATCAAGTGAGGGTTAGCGTCAGATAGTTTCGGGCGCTCAGTAATTTATTTTTACTGATGTCCGTTTAGTACCCTGTTTCCCCAAAAATAAGATACTGTCTTATATTTTTTTCTGCCCCGAAAAAAAGTACTAGGTCTTATTTTCTGGGGGTGTCTAATTCTTGAGGAGACATGGTTTGGGGTACCCCCCACAAAAAGCAGAACCCCCCTTGACAGGATCATCATACTTATGCCTGTGTGACTCTCAGATCTCCCAGCACGCTGTCCTCCCCTGCATCTGGCTGACACACATACATCCGAACAAACTGACACATCAGATAGCATACATACACACACACGTACACACACGCACACCACATTCCACATCATTCCTTCCTGTTATCTCTGGCGGGCGGTCCAGGGAGAGGTGCTGCACGCCGTACTTCCCTGCATCCGGCCGATACTCACACATCAGAAAACACACTCACACATCCGATTGCATACACTCACACACACTCACAAAATCGCAAATACTGGTACAATCGTGCGCACACACTCACCATATCCAGTAATACCACGTGATTCTGGCCATGTGATCCTCCCGCTGGTCCTGGAAGATCCACTGCACAGTGTCACAGGTCCTTATGCAAGCTGAGCAGCAGGCAATAGCGCTGGATGTGGTGAGTGAGTGTATGCGATCTGTAGTGTGATTGTGTGATCTCATGTGTGTGTATATGTGATCTGATGTGTGTGTTCCACTGCAGGATCTTGATGCCCTCCCCTGCTCCCGGTCGGCATCTGATGAGTATGATCGTGGGGTCTTCTCTCTTCTGTCTTCTCTCATTTGGGGGTGCCCTCTGTCTATAATGAAGTGTCCTGCAGGATTCTTTAACTTTTTACCGCTGCATGGACACTTCAATATTAGATCTTAACTAGGTCCTATTTTCAGGGGATGTCCTATATTTAAGCCTCCCTGAAAAATATTGCTAGGTCTTATTTTTGGGGGAGGTCTTATTTTCGGGGAAACAAGGTAATTGTAGTGGAAAAATCTTGTAGTGCATATTCTACAGGTTTTTCTTTTACTGCACAGAATTATGGTTAGTGTAGTGTAGTTGCGGGAACTTAGTAATATATTTTTACTAACGTCTGTTTAGTTTTTTTAATTTTACCAAATTTTTTTTCGATTTTTTTTTTTCATCTTTCTAATTTTTTTCTTTTATTTTTTTCTCTTCTATTTTTATCTTCCGCTTTCTATTTTTTTTTTCTTCTATCGTTTTTTCCTCTCTTCTAATAAATAAAAGTTTACACCAAACACACATACCTGAATAAAATTTTGATATTTTACACACAAAAAATAAAATGTCCTGCTCATCCAAAAGGCACAGACATGTGATATTGCTGCCTCCAACAACGATAGTGAGGGGGAGGATCCCTCCTTCCTGTATTTCTCCCACTCCTCCCACTCCTCCAGTGATTCTGAACTGCAGATGCCGCAGGACACAGCAGTCTATTAGGGATCCCCAACTCCCAACCAATTTTGTGTTTAAATAGTCAAATGGAACTCCTTCCTTTCCGAGCCCTGCCGTGTGCCATGACTGTAGTTTTCTACCACATATGGGGTATTAGCGTACTCAGGAGAAATTGCACAACAAATTTTGGTGTCCATTTTCTCCTATTTCTCTTGTGAAAATAAAAAAATTGAGCTTAAAGAACATTTGTGTGGAAAAAATGTGATTTGTTTTTTATTTTTACAGAAAAGCTGTGAAGCACCTGGGGGTTCATGGTGCTAACCACGCATCAGGGGCTCGCCAAACGCGCCATGGCGTCCGCTAATGATTCCAACCAACTTTGTGTTCGAAAAAGTCAAATGGCGCTTCTTCTCTTCCAAGCCCTGCTGTGAAGCCAGACAAAAGTTTTCCACCACATATGGGTATCAGCATACTCAGGAGAAATTGTACAACAAATTTTGGAGTCCATTTTCTCCTATTACGCTTGTAAAAATAAAAAAATTTAGCTCAAAGAACGTTTTTTGTGGAAAAAATGTGATTTTTTTTTATTTTCACGGAACAATTGAAGCATCTGGGGGTTCATGGTACTCAACACACATCTCAAAAAATTGCTTGAGGGACCTAATTTCCAAAATGTGGTCACTTAGGGGGTTTCTACTGTTTAGGCACATCAGGGGCTCTCCAAATGCAACATGGCGTCTGCTAATGATTCCAACCAATTTTGTGTTCGAAAATTCAAATGGCGCTCCTTCCCTTCCGAGCCCTGCCATGAAGCCAGACAAAAATTTTCCACCACATATGGGGTATCAGCATATTCAGGAGAAATTGCACAACAAATTTTGGATCCATTTTCTCCTGTTACCCCTGTGAAAATAAAAGAATTGAGCTCAAAGTACATTTTGGGGAAAAAATGAGATTTTTTAATTTTTTTTTTTTTATTTTCATGGAAAAAATAAAGCACCTGGGGGTTCATGGTGCTGACCACACATCTGAAAAAATTGCTTGAGGAGCCTAGTTTCCAAAATGGGGTCACTTGTTGAGGAGTTTCTACTGTTTAGGTACATCAGGACTCTCCAAACACAACATGGTGTCCGCTAATGATTTCAGGTAATTTTGCTTTCAAAAAGTCAAATGGCGCTCCTTCCCTTCCAAGCCCCGCTGTGAGCCCAAGTAGCAAAATTTTACCACATATCCAGCTATCTATCTTTCTAGCTTTTGACTGTATGTAACCCCCCTTCCGTTTTTTTTTTTTGTTTTCCGCAAAAAAAAAAACAACAGAGGGCACAAGGATGTAAAATTGACCGTTTACAGAATGGAAAGGATGCGGTTGTCACATGGATGTGTATTGTTTAAAAAAATTAGCCCTATAGCTCAATTCATGGTTGATGCAGGAAGCTCCCATCACAAAGGCCTCAAATGACAAATAGTAGTTAGGCTGCAGTAGGTGTACTGTCCTAGTTTGTCTGCCACTGCACAATATGCATAGTATTTACAAACATTAGCCCTATGGCCTGAGTCATGGTTGTTACAGGAAGTCCCTATCACAAGTGCACCAATGACAAATAGTAGTTAGGCTGCAGTAGCAGTACTGTCCTAGTTTGTCCGCCACTGCACAATGTGCATAGTGTTTACAAACAGCCCTATGGCCTGAGTCATGGTTGACGCAGGAAGTCCCCATCACAAGGGCCTCCAATGACAAATAGTAGTTAGGCTACAGTAGGAGTACTGTCCAATTACCGGTGTGTGATTTCCCCACATGATTTTATGGGTAACATACGTTCCTCAAATTGTGTATTATAGTCACCCCTGACGAAGATGCCTGAGCGTGGAGACACGCGTTGGATCACCTAGCTCCATCCCCAGTGTAATGCCTGCCTGGATCCACAGACTCAGACGGGCTGTAATGGACAGGCTAGAGGAAAACCACTCACCAAGTAGGACCCCCAGAACCGTGAAACTCTTTAACCCCTATACAGGGATTTGGAATTACATAGGGCCCAAGGTGATCACTACCTGTGGAAGGCTGCAGTCCAAGAGAGCAGTAGTCAGGCAGGGTCAAACCAGGAATAGCAGAGCAGGGACAGAATGGGCAGGCAAGGACGTAATCAGAAAACATAACAGAGGTCAAATCTGGATCGGGCAGCGAGGTACATAACCAGCAGGCAGAAGGGTAGACAGGAACAAGCAGAAGTCAGAATAGCAGAATCACTAAAAAGAACAAGGCGGAACAGGAACCAGAATATCAGAACTATCTCTGGCAGCAGACAGGAGGGGAATTAAGAAGGGTGTGGTGTCTTCCCATTGGTTGTAGCTGAATGATGGTAACTTCAGCTGGAAGACACACGACACCTATAGTCAGCCAGTGGTACTGCAGATCCCAAGGAAACCCAGCCTAGTGGATGAGCGGAACCTGCACCCACCAGCACCGCTGACATCGACTCCTCTCCCATCACCAGCACTATCCATGGCAGGAACACGGCGTCGCCTGGCGTTCGGAGTAGAAGTCGCTGCAGCGGACTCCGGTGGTGACGTAACACCCAGCCTTTCACTGACCTCCTTACAGTTTTCTGCCCTTGTTAAGGGTAACGTTAATCTCTGCATGCCCTTATCAGGGAGTTCTCACCTTTGGTATAGTATTTTCTGACCCTGGGCTGACTCTGGCCTCTTTACCACATCACACTATAGTTTCTTCATACTACTTTGTAGTGGACTGGGTTCCCCTATTAAGGGTGATTTACTTCATAACTATTGTGATGTTCCATTATTATATAGTGGTTGTTTGAGGCCATTATCATCTCCCTTGTGAGACATATATGTATATGCGGTATGTGTTTTCTGCTGCTGTATTTTGCTATTTATCGCTGTAGGGATCTATATTGTATAATTGTACTGTCCATTGTGGCTATTACTTATAGCAACTATGTCCTATATTGGGGCTTAGGGGGGCTTCATTGTGTAATTTTAAATGTTTTTAACCTAGTTTGTTGTGTTTGGCATTTAATAAAGTTTCATATTTTTGGGTATATTGGTATGTATAGATTGGGGTCATATGTCTCCTGTGACTGATGTTGGGGGCAGAGAGGAGGACTAGGTTGAGGATTGGATGGCCAGCCTTCTGTGTATCCACAGTAGACTGTGTGGTCATGGAAGATTGGTTGCTGCTTGACAAATGTGAAAGGCCATGTCTGCCATCCAAGACAGAATCTGCTTTCACTCTTTTGGCTTCCACACAAGTTTATGCTCCAGACTGGGAAATTTGGCAAGGAACATATTAGATGCATCAAGCTTCTTCTGACCTGACACAGACTCAGTGCCTTGTTGCCCACCACTGACAGCACCATGCCCACGTCCACGTCCCTGTCCCTTAAGAACTGCCTTTTTTGTCATTTTGGGTTTTGCTGACATATTTGCAGATGTTGATAGCCCAAGTAAAGAAAACTTTGACTCCAAAAATATTGTGGAGAAAGTACAAGTGAATATATTGTATCAGGCAGCACAAAATGGTAGAGTCCTGCTTTGTATTTTCAAAGGCCACTAGCAACATATTAATATGGCTGACATGGACAGATGGCACACATCAGGCTGTGAAACTATAAATATTGTAGAAAAAAAACCGGGGCTTTACTGTTTCAGGCAGCAGTAAAATACTAGAGTACTGCTTTGTAACTATTGGAAAAAGCCAAAAGCAACGTATGAATGTGGCTGACGTAGACGGACGGTACAAGTCAGGCTGTGAAACCCTAAATATTGTGGAAACAGGAACGGTGCTTTACTGTATCCGGCAGCGGTAAATTCTAGAGTACTACTTTGTAACTATTTGCAAAGGTCAATAGCAACGTATGAATGTGGCTGACGTAAACAGACAAACAAATCAGGCTTTACTGTATCCGGCAGCGGTAAATTCTAGAGTACTGCTTTATAGCTATTTGCAAAAGCGAGTAGTAACGTATGAATGTGGCTGACATGGAAATCAGGCTGTGAACCCCTAAATATTTTGGAAACAGGAACAGTGCTTAACTGAATCAGGCAGAACAAAATGGTAGAGTCCTGCTTTGTATCTGCAAAGGCCACTAGCAATGTATTAATGTGGCTGACGTGGACGGATGGCACAAGTCAGGCTGTGAACCCCTAAATATTGTGGAAACAGGTCCCGATTTCCTACCTAATGCACAATCTCTCCCTCCCTGCTGTGACTTTGTTCAGTGCTATCAGCTCTTGAAAGAGCTATTGTATTCTGGTTTCTGGACAGTACTATGCAGGTAGTGACACATTCTGCTTTAAACACTCTCCCTACTCGAGTTCTGTCCCTCTGAGCGCTACACTGACCTACGCTGCAGACAGCCCTGAAAAGGGCTTTTGGTGTTGAGGCCAACACTCTCACAAGCAGATTCTCGCTCTATCCCTACGCTGATACAAATCAGGCTCCAGACGCAGTGTGGAGGCGGAAGGTCTTTTATACAGCCTATGACGCTAAGCGGTCAGCCAATCACAGTAACGCCACAACCTGTGAATAGCGAATAATAACAAATACATTCACTAATCACTATCCACTATGCTGATTTTCCGAAATAATTTTCTAATAACATATGATGCTTTTGGTAAGGATTGTGGTGCTGTATGATGAATGGGGGGATGTTTTAAATGATGGGAGGGGGTGGAAAGAGTCCAGAGGAGCAGCACACATTTTTTTCTTAACTTTATTTGCAGATATTTCTCCAGCCAATCACAGTACAGAAAACATCCACAAAGTTCAGACACAAGGGCTTGTGTCATTGGCTGCCTAAATCACATGTCCTTCTGCATTTAAAATGAGGACATGCGGCGTCTGCGCTATTTTCTGAATGTTAAACATTAGGGAAGGTGCTTCCATCACTGCTACCACCTATGCTGCTAGACAGTTAGCTTAGCTAGGGGTTTAATGTTACTTTTTAGTGGCTGCTAAAAATTTGCTAGTGAACCACCTCAATAAGTATTGCTATGTTTTAATTGCTGCTAAAAATTTGCAACTGTACCATCTCAATAGGTATTGCTACTTTTTAGAGCCTGCAAAATTTTGCCAGCGAACCATCTCTACAGGTATTGGTACTTTTTATTGCCTGCAAAAAAATTGGCAGTGAATCATCTCAATATGCATTGCTACTTTTTAGTGGCTGCTAAAAATTTGCCAGGGAAACATCTAAAAATGTATTCTTACTTTTTAGTGCCTGCAAAAAATGTTTGCAGTAAACCAGCTCAATAGGTATTGTTACATTTTAGTGCCTGCTAAATATTTACTAATGACCCATCTCAATATGTATTGGTACTTTTTACTGCCTGCCAAAAAATTTCCAGTGAATCATCTAACTAGGTATTGGTACTTCTGTGGGCCATCTCAATACTGCCATGTCAGCCTAGAAATACAGAATTTTACTTGTGTGTGAGGTGTCTGAAAGGTGTGGGCCTAGTGTTGCGAAACATCTGTCTCAAAGGGAAAGCGTACATCAAACATGAGAGGAAAATCATAAGATTGTGGTGGAATGAGGAATAGGTGGGGTGTATGAAGTGTATGTGAGGGACATTCAAATGATAGTCAAAGCTCTACTGAGCAAACACCAGCTCATCCTTTCTCAAGAAAATGGAGAACAGCTTCCGTTACTGGATGGGCTACTCCACTCCATTTCTTTGGCAGCCGCACATTGCTTCAACTTTTAAATGAGGGCCAGGAACAGCATGTGCTAGAATGGATGGCAAGCGCTGCATCAAGTGGCCTCTCTTCCTGCACCTTAAAATCCCACACAGTTCATTCCTCAGAAGTGCAACCCCAATTACACTTGTTTCACACACCTTACAACTCTATAAACACCCAACTGACTGTGGGGAACCACACATGGGTGAGCATGCAGAGTTGCTCACACATTCTATCCCATGAGCATCAGAGGGCTGCTCCAAAAATTCACAGACTGAAAAAGAGGAAAACATCTGCACCAATTCCCAAAATCTTTGTCAGTTGGATCCAGGGCCAGATAAAGTCAGGTCCGAGCAGGATCCAGACCCTCATGAACAGATGTTAATCCCTGGGGGTGGTGGTGATGATGATGAGGCGCACATGTACTGTACTGTGATGTCTGGTCAGGAAGAGGAGGAGACTGACTCTCAGGAAAAGGAGTGGAACAATGGAAAGAAAGACAATTAAGTTTTAGATCCCATTTGGTGTGAACCCAGAGGTACACAGCTCAGCAACTCAGCAGAGGAGGTGGAGGAGGAGGAAGATGAACCATTTAACGGACATCGGGAAATTTGACAAAGATCAGCGAACCGAACTGTGAAAGGTTTGCTTATCTCTTTTTTTAACCACTTCAACCTTTGGTGATTTTCTGTTTTTTTGTTTTTTTTTATTTTTGGGTTTTTTTCTCCGATTCTTTTAAGAGCCATAATTTTTTAGTTTTTCCATCAATCTATCCATATATATACTGTATATACATGTATTATGGACAGACAAAATCGAAGTTTGAGGTGTTTGCATCACACAGAAATACCCCCCTCCTTTCCACCGACTGCTGCAACAAGGTCAATCCTCTTTGTCTCTCCATGTCGATCTCCAGAAATCTTAAATAGGGCAGGTGTGCAGGACGATTCCATACGTCTGCCAGGTAGTGAATGAAGATCCTAATCCATGACCCAGCCCTATATACTCCCCTACAACTGACCTCTCGTGGCCAATTACATGGCCCTACAGCCCCTATAACTCCACCTCCCACTTTTTCCCTCACAAAATGCCCTACTCCTTAACCCCTTGCTATCCCTCAGGCCTAGCATCCCTCCTCAGTCATGTTACCCTCCCTCGAGCCCCTTCAGGGCAGGCGCCCGGGTTTTCTTGACTTAGGAAAGTCAGACAGCCAGCTTTACTTTGCCGTATTGACCCAAACCCGAAACCCCACCTTTTCCAGTTTCTTAACCTAAAATAGGACACAAAGACTGCCTGACTTTGGATGGAAAAGGCAAAAGCAGCCCCGTTTATTATCACCAAAATAATCAATAACATTTTATTCCTAAACATAGTAATAACTCCAAAAACATAACCACCAGCAAAGGAGGGGGGGTAAGTGAAGAGTCCCGTTGTACATGATTGCAACACCAACTCCACCATGTGCCCTCAGCCGCACTACACCGGCTCGAGGACACACAGCCGAGTTTTTCCCAACCACTGTCCCGCTGTGACCCAGCACAGCAGGGACCCATCTTAACTAACTATACCATTACACCACCAGAGGTGACCAGCTCCTGCAGTGGGTTCCCCCCTGCTCTTTGTGCAATCCTCCGACTTCAAATACCCCCCTCTTTTCCACCACAGCAAGCATGTATGACACCTTGTATGTGCGAGTCCCACCACCAAAGACCAGCCAGGGCCATCTCCACGGCTTCATTAACCAATGCCTTGATATCAATACCAATTGGATTAAACCAAAACCCATTAGACTATGCACATTCACCAGAGACTCAATAAGTCCCCTGCCCCAAACCACTTTTGCAACATGACCGGCCGCACATAAAACCTGTAACCAGTCGACTCCCAGCGTCTGATCCTATGCACAGCCTGCACCCCCAGTCCCCATTCCTGAATGAATAGGATGCGAACTCTGCCTCGTTGAGACTGCAACACTGCAGGTGCCTCCGAAAAAGTACACACCAACTAATAATTTGACAAAGCCAACCAGTCTTGTTGTAACAAAAGAACCTACACTGGTTCCCTTAACCTCTGACACCTACTGAAAACATGCCCTGTCATCCAATCCAGACATGCCTCCAAACACAGCAGCCCCTATGACCGCCCACATGAGCACAAACACCTGGGCAGGAAGACAAGGGCCCAAGGCAGTCAGGCCTGATATCACGGATCAAGTCCCTGGACGCACCAGCGCCCAAATCTCTTCTACCAGCGTGCAATACAGAACCCTCTGGTGGTCCATTCAACTTCGCGTGATAGCACCAATCCTCAAATATCCATCCAGGGCCATTATCAATCCCAATCCACTAAGGTGTCAAAAGTTCCCTGACGACACCAAACTAACGTCCATCAAGCCGAGCACTGGCCTGAAGGAAAAACCCATACACGGTAAGTTTTTTAACTGCATGAGAGGACACACACAAGCTAGGGACCCCAACGTAGAGAAATACTTTGGCGTAGTGTTGGGGCTCTATTGCATTGAATATAAAAATAGCAACAAAAAGAGGACAATGTCCTCCAAAAATTAAGTATTACTCACAGCAAGTTGGGCTGTAGTGTGTACATCGCCCAGGCCAAAAGCTAATGCTCTACCAGGATACAGCTAAACCCCCACTAATGTGGAAGCGTCACAGGTGCAGGAGAAGCAGATCACACACACCTCCATGGAATGGAGGGGAGGCGAATGCTAGATGATAAAACTGCACACAAGTGGCTTGCATAGAGCGCTGTTCACATGCAGATGGCACAGTCACAAACCCGCAGCCTATTAGGTGACGCCCTTCTATTAGATCAGGCGGGCTGCCAAGCCGTACCCCACTGTGTATCATGCACGGACAGACACTCTACAATGCAAGGCCCAACAGAAAGGGGCCTGGCTGTATCCTGTACAAACAAAAAATATGAGGTTTTTGTTGGTATTTATGGCCATAAAACGTAAGCCTACACCCTCCTCATGGGACCTCATGTCTGTAGGTCCCTACACTAAATATAAAAATAGCAACAAAAAGAGGACAATGTCCTCCAAAAATTAAGTATTACTCACAGCAAGTTGGGTTGTAGTGTGTACATCGCCCAGGTCAAAAGCTAATGCTCTACCAGGATACAGCTAAACCCCCACTAATGTGGAAGCGTCACAGGTGCAGGAGAAGCAGATCACACACACACCTCCATGGAATGGAGGGGAGGCGAATGCTAGATGATAAAACTGCACACAAGTGGCTTGCATAGAGCGCTGTTCACATGCAGATGGCACAGTCACAAACCCGCAGCCTATTAGGTGACGCCCTTCTATTAGATCAGGCGGGCTGCCAAGCCGTACCCCACTGTGTATCATGCACGGACAGACACTCTACAATGCAAGGCCCAACAGAAAGGGGCCTGGCTGTATCCTGTACAAACAAAAAAATATGAGGTTTTTGTTGGTATTTATGGCCATAAAACGTAAGCCTACACCCTTGTCACGGGACCTCATGTCTGTAGGTCCCTACACTAAATATAAAAATAGCAACATTATATTTAGTGTAGGGACCTACAGACATGAGGTCCTTTGACGAGGGTGTAGGCTTACGTTTTATGGCCACACAGTGGGGTACGGCTTGGCAGCCCACCTGATCTAATAGAAGGGCGTCACCTAATAGGCTGCGGGTTTGTGACTGTGCCATCTGCATGTGAACAGCGCTCTATGCAAGCCACTTGTGTGCAGTTTTATCATCTAGCATTCGCCTCCCCTCCATTCCATGGAGGTGTGTGTGATCTGCTTCTCCTGCACCTGTGACGCTTCCACATTAGTGGGGGTTTAGCTGTATCCTGGTAGAGCATTAGCTTTTGGCCTGGGCGATGTACACACTGCAGCGCAACTTGCTGTGAGTAAGGCTCTATTGCATTGATCAATTCGGTAGCTGAATTTCTCTTTATTCATATGTTCATGGCAGTAATGCAGATTCCATTTTTCACATTTCATTCTTACATATAGCTATTGAATTTTTCATGTCAGTATTCACACAGCAGTTTCTGCTATTACATGTATTCCCCTTGCATAGTCACTGGTGTGCATACCTTATCTCCATATAGTGATGTTTTTTTAAGTTTTTGCACCCAGTTCAGACATAAAATGGAGTTCCAAACATTATTCCTTATTTGTTAGTAGTTTTTCGTTTGAGAACCCACCCAACTCACACCTATTGCCAATCCACACGATACGTATATATAGCCTGGGTCTCAGCTTCCCATACACGGTAAGTTTTTTAACTGCATGAGAGGACACACACAAGCTAGGGACCCCAAAGTAGAGAAATACTTTGGCGTAGTGTTGGGGCTCTATTGCATTGATCAATTCAGTAGCTGAATTTCTCTTTATTCATATGTTCGTGGCAGTAATGCAGATTCCATTTTTCACATTTCATTCTTACATATAGCTATTGAATTTTTCATGTTAATATTCACACAGCAGTTTCTGCTATTACATGTATTCCCCTTGCATAGTCACTGGTGTGCATACCTTATCTCCATATAGTGATGATTTTTTAGGTTTTTGCACCCAGTTCAGACATAGAATGGAGTTCCAAACGTTATTCCTTATTTGAAGGAAAAACCCCACCATTCACCAATGTGTCACAACACCACCGCCGCAAAAGAGGCGGTCCCAAAACCTAAGTAGGAATACACCCCTCTGACTACTGCATACTTCTCAATGACCCATATAAGGGTTGACCCACCCTAATAGCTGGCCAAATGACCACAAATAAATGTGCACATCTCCTGCGCACTTTCAACTCCGAATCAACAGCCACTTCTGTTGCCACACTTCTGCCAAAAGTGAAATGACCTCCTTACCCGCTGAAATGTGGAGCCATCAAACACTCATAAACTAAAAGAAAGGCAATGCCAACTCGTCCCGAAATCGAAAAGAAATTCGGACAAACCATCACTGCTCTGGAACTGCTGACACCATAACCCCAGACCTTCCGTCAAAACTTTGAACCAACCACTCGCCTTCCACTCGGCCTTCAACCACTGTAAGCAATACCAGACTGTTGTGAATGTCAGTTATGCTTTTGCTGCTGTGAGGCTCCCTCTTGTGGCCAGGAATGGTTTGGACAGAGACCAGGTGTGTTGAGCAATGTGCGTTTCCATTGCTAACTCTCTGCCTATTTAAACCATGGTCTGCTAGCAGGCTATGCCAGATCTCAGTTGTTCTTTGTTCACCAGCCTGCTTCATCCTGCTCCAGACCACATTTACCCCAGATAAGTGCTTGTCTCTTTATTTGTTGTTTGGTTCATTTTGCTCTTATCTGAGTTTTTCATTTGCTGTGGTTGTTTTCAGTTTATTTGCATGCAGGGATCTTCCCTCTCAGTTGCTTAGCTGGTAAGCTCCCTGCAGCTATGTTTGGAGTATTGCTCCTATATGTCCATGTGTTTGTTGCTTCTTGAATTTGTAATGGTTCCTTCTTTCTGTTCATTGGTATGACAAGAGCGCCTGGTATAGGACGGAGTTCAGATCTAGTCATCTGAGGGCTTTTTGTACTATCAGGTTTTTGGAATTTTGTAGGGTTTTTCTCTGGCCACCATCAGTCCCTTTCCTATCCTGTCCTATTTAGTCAGTAGGGCCTCACCTTTTGCTAATCCTTTCATCTATCTGTGTATTGTGTTTTCCTATATTACCGCAGTCTTTGAATGTGGGGGGCTTGCTATTCTTTATCTATTTTCTGAGGCAGAGAGTTATTCATCTTTCCTTCCTTTAGGAAAGCTAGTTCTCCGGCTGGGTTCGCGGTGCACAGGATGTTAGTTCACCCCTCGGCTACTTCTAGTGTTGATGGTTAGTAAGAAGATGGCGGCCAGATTAGTTGCCAATGCTCTTGTCACCTTTTACCAATGATTTATGGTGGTCTTCCATGGTTCCGGATCATTACACCAGACCCTATTAGCTCCACCGTTTGCCTATCCTGTTATGACCCTGGTCAGCCTAATTCCAACTCCCTAATCCCAAAGGTCCACTATATCAGGGTACCACAGTTGCTACGTTGAACACATTCCCATACCGAACAGCCCCCCCAACTAATTGTTCATCACAACGCCCCAGATGTCACTCAACCCCCCGGCGATTACCAGAGTCCTTCGCACCACTCTGCTGACCAACTTTCAGTGCACCCCGCACTAGATTTCAGTTCCCTGACATACCACCAGCCGGACCATTAAAGAAAAGGAAAGGGGCTATAGCTGCCACCTGCTCACACGCAGCTACTAAATTCACCTCTGCCGAGGCTGCACTGTGCAATGGTTATATTCCCGCTGTCCCAGACAGAACCCAAAACTACCTGTGACCAATTAGACCTCCTTGCTAGTTGTTGCAGCCTACACCACCATGTGAGACCGATCCCGCGGACAGCGAGACAAAACGTCATGCCTCGTGCTCAATATACCATTCCAGAAAACGTAAAACACCTTAAAATCAGAACTGGTTAGCAAAATAATTAAACAATTCAGCAACAGCAGTGATCACCTGGTCCCAATTGTCAACACCATGAGCCGTCCACCTCAAGTTGTCGCCCATTCCTCGAACCGACAAATTCCCCCAGCCTAAACCGTCTAGGAGCACCAAAAGTGGAAGCAAATCCAACCAGGCCCACCACTGTCAGGCCCACAGATTTCTCCAAGACCCAGACAACCATATGGCAAAAACAGAGCAAGCCGCCTCCCAAACACCCCTTCCCGTCGTGACCAAAAAAACTACCTCCACTTTATAACAACCTCTTGCAGCAACAGTACCAGCCCATTACCAACGGCCGAAAACAAATACCACCCTATCCGGTCCACCAAAAAGCTTTGCTCATACCTATACTACATACTGTGGTAGAAACACACCTGTCCGCAAGTATACAAACCGTTGAGAAAATCTACCCTTGTGTAGATCCTACATGCAGCCTCCAGTAACCCACCCCATAGAAAATTCAGATCATGTAGTTGGACTTAGTAAAGGCCCCAAGCAGCATGTGATCTACATATCCAATCAACCAAACTGGACCACTAAGCAGCAACCTGATATACGCTGGAATTTAATAGTTACCTGTGACCTTCCACCAGACATCAGGCCCCATCTGGCTGAATCAGGCCCGTCTAACTGTCAAACAACATGCGAGCTGCCAGGCCACCCTGGGCATTAAGAAACACCTTTGGAGTCCACCGATGGTCCCATGGAGAGAAAACTAGGCACTAGACCATCCCTGATTTCAGACCATCGACAACTTTGTGACAGTATCAGCAATCAGACAACCCAAAAACCCACCAGGCTATGAGCAAATATAAAGCACCCAGCTCCACAAGATACTTATGTACCCCCAACAAAATTTCAAGTGAACACTGGGAACACCAGCACCGGAAAAAACGGCCTCGATCTCCATCTCCAACAGAAGAATTTTTGTACCCCTTTTTTAACTGCCAACACAGCTCCAATGAATAAACAACTGACCTGGTCACCAAATCTGGGTAAATGGCCTAATTCAAGAACCCAGGGGAGTTATCTTATAACCGCGGCAAGAAAGGAAGGATTCTAAAACCTGCTGTCCAACCCAGCTCGACAACCACCTATTGTGTGTCCACAACAAACCACACCGTACACACCAGAGGACCTAAACATCCCCCAAAAACCCTCAGGTACTCATTAATCACCCTTTTAGGAGCGACTGTCATATACAGAGGCATATATTCCACACCCTCGGAAAATGCAGCCACCTTCCACATCACCGCAAAGCAACTATAGGACCCACCCCAACTGCAGCACTAACGCTTAAGCTGGCCAAATGTTCCCCCAAAACGGCACTCCATGTCAGTGAACTACCATCATAATCCTTTTCAAATCCGAGTGACCAGTGGTAAACCTCCCACAAAACCCCCCAGGACTCCCAGAAATGAACCACGAACCCATCACAGTTATGGCTATCCACCGCCACTTCACCAATATCCCTCATCCTGCCTCATGGTCCGCCCCACCGCCGACTTCCCCCTGAGTTGCTCGCGAAGAGCCATAAACATTACCACCAGGCATTCAAAATCCCCTTTCGAGTCCAAGCAAAACTACGCCAAACAAAATAAAACGTCTCCTACCCCTATAAACATACACAATAGTATTAAAAAAACAAAACACTTGTGAAATGCATGTAGAGCAATACGATACTACCCGCAATTGTCTCTGGACTCCATACTCAAAATGCCCCCCCACTTAATTCTAATGTCCGCCACAGGGGCACCAAACTCCTGACCAGCTGTGCACCATTTCGAGACCCACTGACAAAAGACACACACCACGACCCTAACGCACATGAAAGACATACATATCACCACCTTTACCACTCACCATAACGAAAGCATTAATACAAGGTGTAAGTGAACATTAATCCTACTAGGCTGACTCGGATGTGTCCCCCGGAACAGCCGCCATGTGTCCTCCGCGGTGAGCACCGCCATCTTCTTCGTGGATTGACACACGCTGTAGCCCTCCTGGGCTGCAAAGCAGGCATCCGGACCCGCTGATCATCCAGGGATGCTTCCCAGAATGGTCACCAACCCAGAGCCACAGCTGTGGGGGGGTGTGCACCGGTCGCACAGCCGCCAATGGAAATCCGGTCAAAAAGCCGACTCCACTCCAAGGATTCTGTGTGGCTACGCAGGCCGCACTTCCTGAATCTCGCACGTAATGCCTGGGATGGTGAATGCAACACCAGACCACTTGAGCGGGTCATGTGGCCGCGCCACCCATGTTATCATGCTAATCCCCACGCCGCAACCCGACAGATGCGACAGGGGACGAGTACGACACTCACCGGCCTTCTACTGCCCGTACTACTGCCTAACTGCTGCCGGATCCCATGATGCTGTCTGACTGCTGCCTGGGCCCTGCGCAGCTGTGCAGGCTGCACTTTCCTTAATATGCCACTGATCACATGACCACACCGCTGGGTCATGTGACCTTGACGCCAGGGGGCACGTAATCGTGATGCCAGACCCCGTGACCGTGCCTTGGGTCATGTGGCCGCATCACCCACGTCATTATGCTGACCCCCGCGCCGCAAACCGAATAGGTGGGGGAGGCGGAGACATCATTCACCACCACCTGCACTGCTGGACAACTGCTGCCAGGTCTTGCGATGCCGTCCCGATGCTGCCTGGGCTCTGCATGAATGTTCAGGCCGCACTTCCTGGATGTGCTGCCGGTCACATGACCACCCTGCCGAGTCATGTGACTGCTACGTCGGGAGGCACACGATCACGATGCCGGACCACTTGACCATGCCCCGGGTCACGTGGTTGAGCTGCCCACACCCCCATGCTGACCTCCCAACGTGATCTGGAAGTGGTAGGGAGGTCGGTGCCTCGACTCACCATCTCGTCACCGCACCCTCCGCTGCGTGCCTTCCACCTGATGTCCTGCAATGCCAGCACTGTCCTTGATCCCGCTGCCATCGCTGGAGAGGTTCTGCTGGGTTCTGAATCCTGACCCCATCAGGACTTGGTTGCTGTTGGGGCCAGGTGTTCCATATCCATTTCAGAGGTACTGGGTGTTAAGTCACCTCAATCTCCCGGTCGTCCACTGTCCACCACTGCAGCGTCTCCTGGAGCCAGCGCTGCCCACGCCTCTCCGCCGACATCCTCCAGGACAAGGGCCTCCTCCTTGGACCAAACTGGATTCCAGACGTCTGCCAGGTAGTGAATGAAGATTCCACTCCATGACCCAGCCCTTTATACTACCCTACAACTGACCTCCCCCTGACCAATTACATGGCCCCATAGCCCCTATAAGTCCACCTCCCACTTTTTCCCACACAAAATGCCCTACACCTTAACCCCTTGATATGCCACATGCCTAGCATCCCTCCTCATTCATGTTGCAATCCCTTGAGCCCCTTCAGGGCAGGCGTCCGGGCTTTCTTCCTTTTTCGTCCCTTCTGTTTTCCCCTATCATGTTTTGTTTTTATGTTATCCATTCCTCCTGCACTCTAATTGGACACACATCATAGTGATTTCCTGCCCAGAATCATGCCATCTCCATAGTGTTCCAATGTGGAATGCACTCTGATGGCACCTCCTCTCTAGATGGCACTGTGACGGGGTATGCGACAGAGCAGTAAGGGACGCCAGGCCGAGGAACAATCTAAAGCACTTTATTGAAACCACAAAGATAAAGCACCAAACACGAATATAAATCCTTAAAAACTGCAAGGAGTCCACAACAAGACAACAGATCCGGGGGAGCCTCCCGGTATTCCGACGCCAGGGAAAATTTGACAATGGTTCTTATACGACTTCCTTGAGTACAACAGAGTGAACAACAAAACACAATCCCATGTGGCCACTGATCTCCAATCTGTAACAGTCCATACACAGGCACTAGGATTTAGCTTCAGCTATAGATCCTAGTCTTTCTCCAGCCGAGATCCAACTAACTGACTAACATGGGTCTCATTATTCTCCTCTCCTGGGATCAGCCCCTTAGGTGGGCAGAAGGGCCCACCTCCCCTGCACATTTGATACATGAAAGGATTCTAAATTATGAAGGTAAGGGCAAGATGTGACACTAAATCAGACATTGTATAAAGACTACACCCTAACAATATTGATGCATACTAGGAGAACCCAGGGAAGAAGTAGCCATGGTCACAAATAAGGCCAATGAATCAAAAATAAGATCAACACAACTTTTTTGCAAAAATATAACAAAATATTTATTAAATAGATTCAATAGCAAAAAAGTGACATGTAGAATACAGTACCAGAGAGAATTACATATAATGATCAGGCTCATAAGGGTGTCACTGATGTTAAACACATGGGTCCACCTTCCATATGGGAAGTAGAGTCAAAATGAATAATGCCATGACCTAAAGAAACCCCAGTATATTAAATCAAGAATTGCCCCAACAACGCAGCACATAATACATAATATATCCAATTGTAGGAACGTTAGCATATAGTATATAGTACAGGGCTGCAATTATGTATAGAGGACAAAGTAAATCTGGGGGCAGGTCATCCTAACGATCCTACAATTGGATATATTATGTATTGTGTGCTGCGTTGCACATAATACATAATATACTTGTGGTTCCAATTCACACCAAATTTACACCATCTGCGACTTGTGCAGTTATATTGCGTTATATTCAACATGGCGCTTTATGTTCTATCATAATATAGAATAACTATGTGTTTCTCTCATTGAAGCATAGTCTAAACAATAATTTAACCAAAAAAAGAAAAAGAAAGAAAGGTTTTTCAAACAGGATTTTTTTTTTTTTTATTTTTTTTTTTAAAAAAACCCAATATTAAAATAATTAAAATAAATTTTTGACAATAAAAAATGAGGCTTTTTTCAAAGTATATAAATCCATTTGAGTTTATATATAAGCATTTAGGTATTCCGAAGTGCAGGAAAATCCACATGATATAGATGTTAAACTTCCATGTCGGAACTTAAAAGCTTTCACATAGTATGACAACTGAGCACATACATAAAAGGGCAATATGTGTGCATACACATGGGGTTATACATGAGTAAATATATTTGAAAAAACTCCAGTGTGCGCTATTTGTTGAATGCAGATTTATTTATATGATATATTGGCACATATGTATGGGCATTAAACTTGAAGGTGTTATATCTGCACACACTGAATGGCGCACTGTAACTGGTTTGGTTATAAACGCATATATCTTCAAAACCAGAAAACCATTGAAAAATGTGTATTTTGTTGCATTGTATTGTATTGTATCATTGTTTTTTAATTGTATATGTATGTAATGATTTTCATGGTAAAACCTATCTCGTGCATGTAAGGTGCTGAAGTAATTCAAACATCTGTTACATTGATTAGCATTTGCATATAAGCTTTGCAGCACCATCTATCCAGTATCATGATTAAGGGTGAGTGCTTTCACCTGAAACGCGTTGTGCTGGTCATGTCATTCTTTGTGTCTGCATGATAAAATAAAGACGTGATTTTTTTGCCTGAAGAGCTGGACATCCTCATCTTTTGTATTGTAGATTCTACGCTCTGATTTAGTTTTCAAAGAGTTAATTGCCTGCAGTTTTTTCTTCTTCGCTGTGAACAAAGGAGGAAGGGGGGTCAGTCCCTCACTGGCTGCTTACACGGGACAGAGAGCAGGAGTTGTATTACGCGCTGTGCCTGCAGTCTCTTACACAAAGAAAGCAGGGGGGAAGTTAATCACCCACTGCCTGCAGTCTTTACATTTAGGGAAAGGAAAAAAAAAGGGGTGGGGGCCATATGTCCACCGGCTGCTTGAGACAGAGCGGAGATCAAATTACACAGCTACGTCTCTGCTGTCTTTTAGCTGACAAGCAAGGGGGGTGAAGGAGTGAAGAGGCAGAGACCGGGGGTCAAAACAGCGCAGCTCTTTGGAGTGAGGAGAAAGGAGGGGTCAGTGGAGGTGGCTGCAGCCTTTGTATAGTAAAGCAAACGGAGGAGTTGTAATGATTTGAAAGAAAGACAAGTGTTATTTTGGTTTAAATTGGAAGAGAACCTGATGGGTTTATGCATTGTTTGGTGTTTTCAGTTGAGTTGTTTTCTTTTTGAACAGAAGTATGAGAACTAGCGATTCCCCTGTGTTGCGGATGACATAGCCACTGTTTGTTAAATATTAAATATTAAATATTAAATATTGAATATTGGATAGATAATAAACGAGGCGGGAAGGGTTCTGTTAACTTAAAGTGGAATTAGCGTATTCCCCTGCGGTTCAGGCGCATGTCACTGTCTGCGTGGCAGACGAGGCGGGAAAGGATCTCACTTTAGTTAAGGTAAGGGTGCTGGAGTTAGCGGATTCTCCTGCGTATTAGACGCGAGTCACTGTCAGCGCATTACAAACGTGGACGAGGCGAGAAAGGACTCCGTTGGAATGGCCGGTCCAATTAAGCACTATGTATGCTCTGTTCAGAAGGAAAACGGTTCTTCCGGAGGATGCCGAGAGTGCTAGTATTCTAGTTGGAAAACGAGAAGAAAAAAAATATACGAAAAATTGTAAGAAATTGTATAAAATTGTTGGATTACCACCAGGTGGCAGGCTGCAGCCCAGTGTATGGAAGTCTATATTGACCGCCAATAAGGGGATACTTGAAGATAATAATCTGTTAGATACAGCAAGGGCTTGGTTTCGGACAGCTGCGGTGTTACAGAAAGAGGGCTGGCAGGAGATTGAAGTGGACCAAGGAGATGTTAAACTGTATGGTTATGTTTTAAGTGAAAAATCAAAGGTTCAAGTGATAGATTCACAAACCTCATTGCCGCCGTCTTACAATAGTTCCGCGGCCGATTCAGGCGTTGGTCCAGGTGGGTGGATATGCCCTGTTTGTGATTGCCAAAATCCTGATTATTGTGGTGTTTATTATAATTGTGGAGGACAAAGACCTCATTCACTGCCTGCTATAGCTTACAGTCCCACCCTTTACCCCCCTTTGCCTGTTGCTGTTTCTGATGTCACTAAATGTCTTCCTCCAACTGTGACCCATTGTTCCCCTTCTCTAGGAATTACTGTATCCGGTATTACCCAAACCCCTCCTTTGCATGCTGTAATGCAAACCAGTTTAGAGCCCTTGAGAGTAACGCCCCTGGCACCACCCGTAGCTTCTGCCCCTCCCAGTACACCCATAGTGTCCCAACATGGCAATACTCCCGGAAGTCAGATGCCTGGAACTTCCTGTGGTGGCCATCTTGCTACACCTCATAAACCACAATTACTTTGTCCAGTCATCACCCCAGCCGGCACCTATTATAGCCCGGTGCCTGAACCCGGTTTGCTTTGTCCCAATCTTTCAGCATCCTCAGTGGCACCTCCAGTTTTGCAACCTCATAGGCCCCTACCACATACTACCCGTTCTGCACTGTCACATGAGCTTATTGATCTGGATCCACCCGGACAGGAGGGTGTTACTTATGCACAGGACGGTGTGGCTTATGATAACCCCGATACAGATGGAGGATCACAGGATTTATTTTCTACCATATCCGAGGAGTGGGACCCTGTCTTTCAGTGTTATTATGCCTGTGCCAATGGCACCCTCCTCCTCTCAGTTGGAAAAGGAAACATCACTACCATGTCTGTAGGAGCCATGGTTAATCCTGCCAACGGCCACCTGCACCACAGTGGTGGCCTAGCTGCTCGTATAGTCAAGGCTGGAGGCGAATCTATTCAACGTCACTCAGAAGCCCTAGTACGTACACAAGGCCTTGTCCAACCAGGACATATTGCTATTACAGGCCCAGGCAACCTGCCCTGCAATCTAGTCATTCATGCAGTTGGCCCACTTTGATTCCAGTCAACATGACACCAGTTGCCGGATCCTCCGAGAGGCAGTCGAAGCAGCCATTCTACATGCTTCCCAGGCCTCTCAGGCCCAGATGCCTTTACGGTCAATAGCCTTGCCCACCATTTCGGCTGGAGTTTTCGGATTCCCTATCTGAGCTTGTGCAAACGAGATTGTTAAAACCATAATGCCCCTAATCCATGGCCAGATGTTGAACTTGCAAGAAATTCGTCTAGTTGGAAGTTTGGAAGCGACTGTTAAGGCACTCCAGGATGCCCTCCAAGGATATGTTCGCCCATCCAAACCCACTACCATCTCCAGGAAACTACCTATTATGGTTGAAGATGCAAGTGATGATCAAGTACCAGTCCGGACACAGAAAGCCATACTTGATAAGGACGACCCAGAACCCTTGATGTACATAAAGTTTACTCCTGGACAGGCAGCTACCTTAGTCTCCACACTGCCAGACCCAGAGGCCCAACCTATGCCATTCTACCGCCGTATCGTACAGATCCAGAAGATGTACGCAGCTACATGGCAAGATTTAATGTCATTGGCCCAAATTAAAGCAGGAGACTCTTATTGGCCAGTCATGGAAGGGGCCCTGAATGATTCTCGCCTGTCTTCTGAAGAAACCTGGCAACCCGGTATCTCTTTTTGTGAACAGTTGAAATCCTGGGCACAAGACCGTCTATCTGATCAAGCTACCAGCCTTAAGGATGTGACTCAAGATCAAGCAGAGTCAGTTGAAAAATACGCTTCCAGACTCACCCAGATGTTCGCAGACCTCGGATTCTCACAACAGATTAAACCACAGGCTCAGCTTTTGTCACAAGCCTTTGTCGCTGGCCTGAGGGAGGAGCTTAGGAACAATATAATGAAGACTCGCCCGGAAATTGAAAATGCTACCATGACAGATGCTATTATTATTGCAAAAAGCTTCCAGAAGAATATGAAACCCTCCAAGAAGGCGATGGTTGTCCTGGCAGAAGAGGACTCTGAGACCCTCAATACGCTATGTCTAATGTATCACCATTTCCTACGCAAGTGTACCCTCCCACCATCCATCCGACTACGGCCGAACATTCAACACAATTTCAAAACTACCCTGATCGGAGAGGATTCCGAGGCCCTTGTTTCCGATGCGGAAGGGATGGACATATCCAACGTGATTGTCGAACACCGTCCAATAGGTGCTATCCTCGGAATGTCGATAATCGGCAACCAAGAAGACAATGCCCACCACTTGAACAAGGTGATCGAGCTCAGGCCCAACAACAGCCACAATGATGGTCAGGCACGCCTGAACCTACCATGGCTTCTACCACAAGTGCCTTTTCTCCTTGCTCTGCAGTCACCCTACTGGTAGATGAGAACCCAATCAAATTCATGGTGGACACAGGTGCGGCCAAAACTGTTATTAGACAACAAGACTTACCATTGTCAGTTCCTCTTACTTCAGACACTTTTACTTGTGTTGGTGTAGATGGCACACCAACTAAAAACCAACTTACAGTGCCGGTCCCAATCGGTCCTTTCCCTGAAGTTTTGACCAGACTCCTGGTGTCGCCTACCTGTCCCATTAATCTTCTGGGTGCCGTCCTCTTACACTGTTTCCGAGCCAACATCAATTTCGACTCCGATGGCATGACAATAACTTTCTACAATCCCAATACACCGGAGGGAATTGAAGACGTGTGTATTGTTTCAGCATTGTCTATGATGCTCTTGTATCGAGACGATCCCTTGTATGGAATATCTGACAGTGTTATAGCTCTTATACCACAGTCTCTATGGTCAACGGGTCCCGAAGTTGTTGGTCGTCTGCAAGTACCTCCCGTTATGGTGCGTCTTAAAACTGGGGCCCAGCTACCTCGAGTGCCGCAATATCCTCTAAAATCCATCCAGGAAGAATCACTCAAACTGCAAATATCAGCTCTCCTTGAAAATGGGGCCCTCATTCGCTGTGTTTCGCCATGCAATACGCCGTTGTTTCCTGTCAAAAAGAAGACGTCTAAAGGAGAAGCTCCTAAGTTTCGGTTAGTGCAAGATTTGAGGGCCGTCAATGCTGCTACTCTGTTGGAAACCCCAGTGGTACCTAATCCACATACTCTTCTTGGACAGATCCCACCTTCAGCTACCGTTTTCACTGTCATTGATCTCGCCAACGCTTTCTTCAGTGTACCTCTACATCCAGACTGTCAATATCTGTTCGGTTTTACCTTTCAAGGAGGCCAGTATACATGGACAGTCATGCCACAAGGAGCACAAAACAGTCCCAATCAGTTCACTCAAGCAATGTCTATCATTCTCTCACCATGGCAGCAAGAGCATCCAGAAGTGGCTCTTTTACAGTATGTGGACGATCTACTCCTCTGTGCTGGGAGTGAACAAGACTGCTACGACTTCTCCGTGTCTTTGCTCCAGTTCCTTGCAGCCCAAAATTGTAACGTCTCTAAAGCAAAGATTCAGTGGTGCCAACCCAAAGTCGTATTCCTTGGTCATTGTATTTCACCAGGCTGTAAGCATCTTACGGAGGACAGGAAAGAGGCCATTGATGCTTTATCTTTTCCCAGAAATATCAAGACCAATCATATCACATACAACGACTCTCTTGAGGATTATGACAAACGATATTGGGCTTTCGAGAAACTCAAAGACGCCATCTTAACAGCCCCAGCATTGGGCCTTCCGAACTATGCTTTGCCATTTACTCTTTTTCTTCATGAGATCGATGGCCATGCCTCTGGAGTGTTAACACAAGACCATGGCTCCAGAAAACGCCCAGTTGGATACTACTCTTGCAGACTAGACCCTGTGGCAAGGGCCTCACCCACCTGTCTTCGTGCGGTTCATGCTGCACATCTTCTTCTTGACAAAACGGCCGACATTACCCTTGGCCACCCCACGGTGGTTCAAGCACCCCATGATTTGAAGGCGATTCTTGACCAGACTCAACCAAGACACCTGTCCGCCGAACGTCACCTTCGTCTTCAGTGCTCCCTACTACTTCCTGACAACGTTACTCTACAGCGATGTACTACCTTGAATCCCGCCACTCTTCTTCCGCTTTCTAGGGGGGACTACCCCATATGTCAGCATGAAGCCCATGAACGCTGCAGCTCCTGCGACATGGTTGACGTCCCTGTTTGCAGCCATGATTGCTTAAAGGAGACGGAAAAGGAAATTACTACACCTTGTCAAGTATCTGAAACACCTTTGCCAGATGCAGACCTTACTTTGTGGACAGATGGTTCTCGGTACGGGGATGGCGGCAAGTTCTACACGGGATTTGCTGTGACCACTCTGGATCAGCCAATTACATCGGGAGCCATACCATCCCACATGTCCGCACAAGAAGCAGAATTGGTAGCTCTCATCAAGGCATGTGAAGCGGCAGAAGGGAAAAGAGTCAACATCTATACTGACAGCAGGTATGCCTTTGGGGTTGTACACGATTTTGGACTGCTATGGTTACACAGAGGACTCATTAACACAACTGGAACTCCAGTGAAGAATGCGGTACTTGTCCAGAGACTGTTGCAGGCAGTTCAGTTCAGATATATATATATATATACATAGCTTGAAGATGGCTGCTATTTCCTGTCCTGCACCCAAGACAGATGGACAAAAGAAATTCATGGAGTCTGGACTAACCAATCCAAGGAGGATGTGCAGATCTCTCTACATCATGAAGCCCTGACCTACGATACTTGATTGGACTAAAACTTTTGTTTACACCCCTTTTACTTCGTGGTCTAAATGTCCAAGAATAAAGATTTCAGTTTTGCCTCAGCCTTGGTCGTGAGAGGAAGAGTTATAATTGATTCCAATTAATTATTATTCTTTTTCGCCGTGCACACACGATATTTTTAATTCGGAACAACGGTCAGATCGAGGGATCACTTGTATCCATACAACCTTAACAATACTAGCAAACACTGAGTGAACTTAGTGGCATCCTAAACGTGGCTATTGGACTTCTGTAAAGTCCCAGTAGTGCACAGATATTTGCAGCACGTCTACCTGCATTTCACACTCAAACTCATTATAACTAAGCCATTATACTAGCAAACACTGAGTGAACTTAGTGGCATCCTAAACGTGGCTATTGGACTTCTGTATAGTCCCAGTAGTGCAAAGATATTTGCAGCACCTCTGCCTGCATTGCACACTCAAGCTCATTATAACTAAGCCATTATACTAGCAAACACTGAGTGAACTTAGTGGCATCCTAAACGTGGCTATTGGACTTCTGTATAGTCCCAGTAGTGCAAAGATATTTGCAGCACGTCTGCCTGCATTGCACACTCAAACTCATTATAACTAAGCCATTATACTAGCAAACACTGAGTGAACTTAGTGGCATCCTAAACGTGGCTATTGGACTTCTGTATAGTCCGACTAGTGCAAAGATATTTGCAGCACATCTGCCTGCATTGCACACTCAAACTCATTATAACTAAGCCATTATACTAGCAAACAATGAGTGAACTTAGTGGCATCCTAAACGTGGCTATTGGATTTCTGTATAGTCCCAGTAGTGCACAGATATTTGCAGCACGTCTGCCTGCATTGCACACTCAAACTCATTATAACTAAGCCATTATACTAGCACACACTGCGTGAACTTAGTGGCATCCTAAACGTGGCTATTGGACTTCTGTATAGTCCCAGTAGTGCAAAGATATTTGCAGCACGTCTGCCTGCATTGCACACTCAAACTCATTATAACTAAGCCATTATACTAGCAAACACTGAGTGAACTTAGAGGCATCCTAAACATGGCTATTGGACTTCTGTATAGTTCCAGTAGTGCAAAGATATTTGCAGCACGTCTGCCTGCATTGCACACTCAAACTCATTATAACTAAGCCATTATACTAGCAATTTATGCTGCCAGTATAAGGGCCGTAGTTGCATTGTCAGGGATATTTATTCTTTATTATTCTGCTGTTAATAAAGCTAGACCACCGCTGCAATCTACACCACCTCTCAATTTTTACTACCACATTTTCAGTGCACAATCTTGTTGCAATCAACATGAGTGGCAAAATGACAGATGCTGGTGGAAAGGAGAAGAGGCGTGGTGGAAAAGGAAAAAAAGGGTTTGTCCGTGGGGAAGGTGGCAAAGCTCCATTATCATCTGCTGAAGATAGACCACCTACCAGCAAAAGTAAGATGTCTACTACTTACCGTGGACAATCCGATGTGCTCCCTTTTTTACGGACACCAACAAAAGGAACAAAGGTAGATGATGGCCAAAAAAGGAAAATGCTTGAATGGAACTCAAGTGGTCCAACAAGTGCCCTCTCAGCCACTTCAAGTACCGCATCCAAAAAACACCAGTCCTCTGAGTTGTCATCCCAATCAAACTTGCTTTCTCCCAGCTCTGAAGTCTCCATCAGCCCTGCACAGTATGGTGGAACTGAGATGGCTGAGTCTGCAGAGCTGTTCAGTCACACTATAGCCTGGGAATCAGAGGTCTGCTTCGAAGCTATGGTGAGTACAGACCAGGAAATGGTCTGCAGTGATGCCCAGAACCTTTGTGACTCTGATTCAGGCCGTGAGGACCAAGTTTCTGAGCATAATGTTGACCCTTTGTCACAAACTGTAACACCTGTGGTTATAGACAATGAGGAACATACTGATGACGATGAGACGCAGATACCAGATTGGGATGACAACTTAAATATTCGGTCAGGGCAAGAAGACGCTCGGTCTGAGGGGGAGGGGAGTGCAAACACAACAATTGATGATGAAGTTCTAGATCCCACCTACTGTCAACCCCCAGTCAGGCACTCGAGGAGGTCAACAGAGGCGGTGGAGGAGGATGCAACTGACGACGAAGTTACCTAGCGCCTTCCTGGACAGAGTCGGAGCACTGGTAGCACGTCTACAACTGCATCATCAGCCACCACTCTGCCTCTGAGCACTAGTCGGGGGGGCTCAGCAGGTCGCATGCCCTCTAAACCTTGCCTAGCCTGGTCCTTTTTTGACATAGAAAAAGATCGCCCAAATTATGTGATGTGTAAAATTTGTCGTGATTCTGTTAGTAGAGGTCAAAACCTCAGCAGTTTCACAACTTCTTCCATGAATTGTCACATGAATAAATATCATAGGTCCCAGTGGGAAGTTCACCTTGCTGCAATGCGGCCTAGCGGAGCGAACCATCCACGGCCTGCCCCTTCCAGTGCATCCGCGCGCTCTTCATCTTCTAGGACTGTGGGGACAGCTGTCACACCTGGTTTTCCATGCACAACTTCCACCACTGTAACCGCAACAGACAGTTTGCTTGGTAGGTCGTCAGTTGGTTTGGAAGGGGAAACAAGTGAGTGTGTACAGCTCTCTCAGACATCGATAGCACCAACGTTGGATGAAGGCAACATCATGTCTCCGCCTGCACTTTCCTCACAAACCTGCATTTTTCCAGGGACACCTTACTCAACACCGTCTACACACAGCAGCCAGATCTCTGTCCCTCAGATGTGGTCAAATAAAAGGCCATTTCCTGCGACCCATGACAAAGTTAAAAGGTTGACTCTATCCCTCTGTAAGCTCTTGGCTACCGAAATGCTGCCTTTCCGCCTAGTGGACACACAGGATTTTAGAGACCTTATGTCTGTCGCTGTGCCCCAGTACCAGATGCCTAGTCGCCACTACTTCTCTAAGAAAGGTGTGCCCGCGCTACACCAGCATGTCGCACACAACATCACCGCTTCCTTGAGAAACTCTGTGTGTGAACGGGTGCATTTCACCACCGATACTTGGACCAGTAAGCATGGACAGGGACGTTACATGTCGCTGACTGGGCAGTGGGTAACTATGGTGATAGATGGTGAAGGGTCTGCTGCACAAATCTTGCCGTCCCCACGACTTGTGTGTCAATCCTCTGTCTGTCCAAGTTCCGCCACTGCTTCTGCCTCCTCCACCTCATCTGTGTCCTCCACCTCCGCCCCAAGCCTGCCTGGTCAGGCCACCAGCGTTCTCACTGCGCAGAAGGAATCACGCACCCCTCATTACTATGCTGGAAGCAGAGCGCAACGGCATCAGGCGGTCTTTAGCTTGACATGTCTTGGTAATAGGAGTCACACAGCTGAGGAGTTGTGGTCAGCTCTGCGGTCCGAGTTTAATAAATGGTTGTCTCCACTCAACCTGCAGCCTGGTAAGGCCGTGTGCGACAATGCTGCAAACCTGGGTGCGGCCCTTCGCCTGGGCAAGGTGACACACGTGCCATGTATGGCTCACGTGTTGAATCTTGTTGTCCAGCAATTTTTAACACACTATCCCGGCCTAGATGGCCTTCTGACCAGGGCACGAAAACTGTCTGCTCACTTCCGCCGTTCAAGCGCCGCAGCTGAGCGACTTACATCGCTCCAGAAGTCTTTCGGCCTGCCGGTTCATCGCCTGAAATGCGATGTGCCGACACGCTGGAATTCGAACCTCCACATGTTACAGCGACTGTGGCAGCACCACCGAGCCCTGGTGCAATACGTCATGACGTATAGCCTGGGCCAACGAGATGCAGAGGTGGGGCAGATCACCCTGATGGAGTGGTCTCAAGTCAAGGACCTATGCACCCTTCTGCACAGTTTCGACATGGCGACGAATATGTTTAGCGCTGACAATGCCATTATCAGCATGACAATTCCAGTCATTTACATGCTGGAGCACACGCTAAACACTATTCGGAGTCAGGGGGTGGGACAACAGGAAGGGGAGGAACTACAGGAGGATTCATATGCACAAGACACAACAACATCACCAAGGTCCAGACGTTCATCATCACCAACGCGGCAGGCATGGGACCATGGGGGACAGGGATCAACAAGGGCGCATGGTAGCAGGCGAAATGTTGAGGAAGGTGCAGGAGAACATGAAGAAATGGAGGACGAACTGTCCATGGACATGGAAGACTCAGCGGATGAGGGAGACCTTGGTCAAATTTCAGTTGAAAGAGGTTGGGGGGAGATGTCAGAGGAAGAAAGAACGGTTAGCACCTCTATGCCACAAACACAGCGTGGACTTGGTCCGCATGGCTGCGCAAGACACATGAGCGCCTTCTTGTTGCACTACCTCCAACATGACCCTCGTATTGTCAAAATTAGACGTGATGATGACTACTGGATTGCCACACTATTAGATCCCCGGTACAAGTCCAAATTTTGTGACATAATTCCAGCCATAGAAAGGGACGCACGTATGCAGGACTATCAGCAGAAGCTGTTACTCGATCTTAGCTCAGCTTTTCCACCAAACAACCGTGCAGGTGCAGGGAGTGATTCTCCCAGTTGTAACTTGACAAACATGGGACGGTCTCGTCATCTTCAACAGTCTACCCGTACCAGTAGGACCGTATCTGGTGCTGGTAACAGCAATTTTATGGAATCTTTTCATATTTATTTAGATCCTCCTTTGCAAGGCCACCAGAAACAACAAGTCTGACACATAGTCAACAGCTGGAGAGGATGATACAGGAGTATCTCCAAATGAACATCGATGCCATGACTTTGCAAATGGAGCCTTGCTCATTTTGGGCTTCAAATCTAGAAAAATGGCCAGAGCTCTCCAGTTACGCCTTGTAGATTTTGTCGTGTCCAGCTGCCAGCGTTGTCTCTGAACGTGTCTTCAGTGCTGCTGGGTGTGTGCTGACAGATAAGCGCACACGTCTCTCCAGTGACAATGTGGACAGACTAACGTTCATCAAAATGAACAAGTCATGGATCCTCCAGGAATTTACTACCCCTGTGTCATCCTGGGGAGAGTAAATGCTTGTGGATTTGGAATGTGCTTGATGCAAATCTAGCTGTGAAGTGTACAACTAGGGCACAAGTGCTGCCACTGAATGGGTGGGTGTGTGTGGGGCACAATTTTTGGAAAAAAAGGGAGACTCCGCTTGGAGTAACCCTTGCTTGCTGTGTTTTTTAAAAATGATCCAAGATGAACAGAGCTGGGATCAGGAAAGACTTTGCTACCTACCCCGGTGTCATCCTGGGGACGGTTAAGTATGGCGTATTTTTGAATGTGCTTGATGCAAATCTAGCTGTTAAGTGTACAACTAGGGCACAAGTGCTGACACTGAATGGGTGGGTGTGTGTGGGGCACAATTTTTGGAAAAAAAGGGAGACTCCGCTTGGAGTAACCCTTGCTTGCTGTGTTTTTTAAAAATGATCCAAGATGAACAGAGCTGGGATCAGGAAAGACTTTGCTACCTACCCCGGTGTCATCCTGGGGACGGTTAAGTATGGCGTATTTTTGAATGTGCTTGATGCAAATCTAGCTGTGAAGTGTACAACTGGGGCACAAGTGCTGCCACTGAAGGGGTGTCTGTGTGGCCCAATTTTTGGAAAAAAGGGAGACTCCGCTTGGAGTCACCTTGCGGTGTTTTACATGATTTTAGAAGGGCATGCCATGCCTATATCTGTGTCTCGTCCTCTTTTTCCTCGTAACGCTGTTTTGTTTTCACATGAGAATTTGTCCTTGTCACTTTCCCATGTTTTTGTGTTGTGTTGTGAGTTGTTTGTCACCTTTTGGACACCTTTGAGGGTGTTTTCTAGGTGTTTTTATGTGTTTGTGATTGCCTGCCATTGTTTCCTATGCAGTTCGAGTTCGGTTTGTCGAACGTTCAACGAACCGAAGTCGAACGGGAGCTCCGTTCGGCGAACCGACCTCGAGCCGAACCGCGACCGGTTCGCTCATCTCTACTCTTCTCCAATGTTTACTGTAAAAATCCTTTATTGGTACATCAATTTAAAGGGCTATACATATTAATACCTTTTAAAAAGAGAAAATAAGAGGAATGGGAAGGATGTAAAAATACAGAACCAGACCACAAAATAATAATATTGTTGTCTGAATCAAACAATAACATTGGCTGTATAAATAACATTTAAATAATGAATGATAGTGTGATGCACAGGGTCACTATGTAAATATGTATAGACTAAAGAAAGTAAACAGGGTGTGTGTGAATAAAGGTTCCAAGTTGTGAAAGTATGGGAGTCTCACAAAGAGAGAACTAAGCCATTGCAAGCGAATGAGCAGATCAAGGTGCAAAATCAAATAACACGCACCACACATAACCATTATAATATGTTTAACACTCCTGTAACTGATGCAGGAGCATAGTTACCATATGAATCTGCCCCTAGACATTTGACACATAATGACACTGAGACCAAATATTTTTTTTTATTATCGATCTCGCTAGCATTCACTGCTGTCTAATAATGCTTTATCAGTCAGGCTACTGCAGCAGTGCCGAATCTGTATGATGTGAATAGCATGTTGTAGATATCAATTATCGGGTATAAAGTAACATTTACTCATCATTGATATACCTATATATATATATATATATATATATATATATATATATATATATATATATATCAAATAGTGCAAAGTGGTTAAAGGGGTTAGCCACAATTTTCAAACTGTTGTCATATACTAAGGAAAGGCCATTCATTTTACAATCCTGAATAATCCCTTTAAATTGTGAAGAATACAATAGATTAAGCTACTGTACATCATACCACCCTGAGCCAGTATTATGTCCTTGGCAATGAAGAGAAGTGTAACAAAGCTAAGCACAAGTAACATTAACAGAATTTATTGTAATGTAAATGTTTTTTTTTCTTGTAGTACCTCAAAAAGTTCACATGGTGATGCCAAAACACTGCAATAAAAATAATATGGATTTTACACACATGACTAGATGTGACTATAAGAAGCACAGGTTAAAACAACAGAAAATAATACTTTATACTCAGTAAATCTTCCTGTAATCTAAGCAAGTGGAAGGGTTAATATCACTAACATTAATACACTAACATTAAAAATGAATACAGTAAATTGGAGCCTACACCATAGGAGATTGCTGTACAGCTGAGCAACAAGCAGCCATCAATAATTTCAGCAAATCTGAATAAAGTGATAACGTAAGATTTATCCTAGGTAAGCAGGAGAACTGCAAAGACTGCATAAAGCTTCACCAAACGTATCTTTTTTTGCTATTATATGATACAGATTTGCTGTAAAAGTTTCTTCATATCAAATTAACTTTGCAAGAGTATTGCAGGGTATTTCAGTGCACTTGTATTGCAGGGTATTTTAGCTCACTTGTATTGCCAGGTACATCAGCACACTTGTATTGCAGGGTATTTCAGTGCACTTGTATTGCCGGGTATATCAGCTCACTTCTATTGCAGGGTATTTCAGTGCACTTGTATTGCAGAGTATATTAGCGCACTTGTATTGCCGGGGATCGTGACAAGGGGCACGGAACTGCCGAGGAGGGCAGCCGGCGGCCTTGTGCCATCTCCGGGCAGGGGCCAGGGCACGACGGTGTACGTAGACCCTAGGCAGGGAAGTAGCTTCAAGCGTCCTGGTAATTCACCCGAGGAGGACGGAGACATCAAGATTCGTCCTCCACCCGCTCCAAAATCGGGGTACTAGCGCAATGAGGGGGATAGGACTTTTCCACTGCATAGTCAAGAAAATGCCAAGCGTGAACCCTGAGAGCAAGCTCACTCCATTAGTCATACGGGTGAGCGGGACCCGACTAGTTCTACACTACAGGGGCCAAACAGTAGAAAGGTGCCAAGGAAAAGGTCCCAGGCTAACAAGCAACACCAACGGGCACGAGATCCAGGCTTGCTCCCTCCCTGCTGCAGCGGTGCTCAGAACTTTGGTTTACAAGTTTTCGGTGTCAGCGTTATTGGACTGAGTGAGTACGCAGTGACCCTTACCTCCCTAACGGTATCCCTTACCATCACCGAGCCCCGGGGAATCCCCCCTACCCACGGAGGGGTTAAACAGCTGGCTGCCATCCCATCGCCACCGGGTGCTCCCAACGGCAGCGGTGATACTCCACCTTACCACACACCGTGGGTGGTGTCAGGAACTTTAACTATACAGTCCCCTGTAAATAGCCCCCTTCTTTTCGTTTTGGGGGGCCGCACGAACCCCGGGTCCGGAGACCCCTCAAGTCACCGTGCATCCGGATCCGTGCAGTTCCGGCTGCTGACGCGGGGGCGGTACACTCTCAGTATACTCAGTTGAACCTGCTGCCAGATTGCAGGACTTTCTGGTTACTGGACACATCTTGTCCATCTGTCCCGAATAGGGTGTCATCTACCCTTAAGCCAAGTTCCCCTGGTCATATACAGGAAAGTGACCAGAGAGTGTATATTTCCTCCATTTCTCCCTCTTTGCCGGCTCAGATTTTTCCGGCATCAAGAGAGGATTCCCTTCCCTCTTCTCAGAGTTTATCTCAGCGCATGGTCCCAAAATCCCCAGACCGTTTGGATGAGTATAGCCTGGGTGTATATATCTCATTTTTCTTACCTGTCTTTTCTCCTGGGGTCTCTAAGATTTTGGAGGTGAGCTCATGTTAACAGACAAACTGGTAGTGAAGATGCATAAGCAGAGGAACAAATGGAGGAGGAAGAGGTGATGGGTGCAGAAAATTCAGGAGATAAAGAAGATATTGATCCCATCTCTGCTGTCTGTGGTTGATGGGAGGGGATGGGGAAGACAAGCTTGAGCATTACCCCACCACTAACACAACATGCACCTTCTTACTACACTATCTGCAACATGATGTCTGTATTGTTAAGATTAGAAATAGTCATAACTATCGGGTTGCCACTCTGTTAGATCTATGGTACTGTGGCGCCCTGGACAAGCCAGGTCGTCACAGAACTACACCAACACACCCCACACCCCGGTTAGGCACATCGAAGCCAAACACAAAATCCTTGTTGCCTTCCTCCAGGGGCTGATGTCCACACCAGGGGGTGGGCCAGGCGGTTGGCCCCGCCCACCGAGGAGTTCACAGTCCTGGAGGTGGGAAAAGGAATGGAGTTCTGAGTTGAGTAGTGAAAGTGAGAGGACGTAAAGTGGTAGTGGATCAGACTGAAGGTGGTCCGGGTGTGTGGCCCGGACGGAACAGCAAGGTTGGCAGACGGTGGTGACCGTCTACAGGTGAGGCCTTTTGGAGCAAACCATACAGACCATGGACGGGCGGTGGCCCGGCGGTACCGGATCGGCGAGCAAAGAGAAGCCAGCACCATCCGGCAGGGCTTACGGCGCCCGACAAGGCTAGGAGTCGCCGTTGAATTTGTCAAATCCGTTAGTGAAGGGAACCTCCGGGGTTTCCCAGCACTCAAGTCCCGATTAGAGTTGAGCGCGGTTCTAGGTTCGAGGTTCTCCAGTTCTAGGCTTGAGTGATTTTGGGGCCTGTTCTAGATCAAACTAGAACTCGAGCTTTTTGCAAAAGCTCGATAGTTCTAGAAACGTTCGATAATGGTTCTAGCAGCAAAAAAACAGCTAATTCCTAGCTGGCTTTCCGCTGTAATAGTGTAAGTCACTCTGTGACTCACACTATTATGAAATTTCAGTGTATAGTGTGCGTGAACAGCGCCTTCAGATCACTGCTGTTTGTATAATGGCGATCGCCATTTTTTTTTCCTTTTCCTTGTCTTCCTTCCCTAAGCGCGCGCGTCTTGTGGGGCGGGCCAGCATGTCAGCCAATCCCAGACACACACACAGCTAAGTGGACTTTTAGCCAGAGAAGCAACGGCATGTGTGATAGGATGTCCATGTCACATATCCCTGCATTATAAAACCGGACATTTTCCTCCAGCACGCCATTATCTGCCTTCTGCGTCCTTGGTGTCAGACATCACTGGCGCAGCTCCGTCCTTTGTCCTATCGCCGATACTGCTGTATGCGCTCCATACACAGCGCTGGACAGCTTAGGGATAGCACTTTCTATAAGTCCTTTTAAGGGCTCGTACCGGCAGGGTCAGAGCCATAGGTGACAGGTCCTGAAAACAGAGACAGCGTCTGTGTAGCTAAGGTCAGGGATTTCATCGCTGCATTTCCCCATTAGGAGGGAATAGAAAGGCAGGCTTCCTTTCCTCTACCCAGAGCCCCACAACCCTGGCACTGTACCCTCATGTCCTCTGCACACTCCAACTCATTATAACTAAGCCATTATACTAGCAAACACTCAGTGTACCTAGTGGCATCCTAAACGTGGCTATTGGACTTTTCTCTAGTCACACTAGTGCAAAGATATTTGCAGCACGTCTGCCTGCATTGCACACTCCAACTCATTATAACTAAGCCATTATACTAGCAAACACTCAGTGTACCTAGTGGCATCCTAAACGTAGCTATAGGACTTTTGTCTAGTCCCACTAGTGCAAAGACATTTGCAGCACGTCTGCCTGCATTGCACACTCCAACTCATTATAACTAAGCCATTATACTAGCAAACACTCAGTGTACCTAGTGGCATCCTAAACGTGGCTATTGGACTTTTGTCTAGTCACACTAGTGCAAAGACATTTGCAGCACGTCTGCCTGCATTGCACACTCCAACTCATTATAACTAAGCCATTATACTAGCAAACACTCAGTGTACCTAGTGGCATCCTAATCGTGGCTATTGGACTTTTGTCTAGTCACACTAGTTCAAAGACATTTGCAGCACGTCTGCCTGCATTGCACACTCCAACTCATTATAACTAAGCCATTATACTAGCAAACACTCAGTGTACCTAGTGGCATCCTAAACGTGGCTATTGGACTTTTGTCTAGTCCCACTAGTGCAAAGATATTTGCAGCACGTCTCCCTGCATTGCTCACTCCAACTCATAACTAAGCCATTATACTAGCAAACACTCAGTGTACCTAGTGGCATCCTAAACGTGGCTATTGGACTTTTGTCTAGTCCCACTAGTGCAAAGACATTTTCAGCACGTCTGCCTGCATTGCACACTCCAACTCATTATAACTAAGCCATTATACTAGCAAACACTCAGTGTACCTAGTGGCATCCTAAACGTGGCTATTGGACTTTTGTCTAGTCACACTAGTGCAAAGACATTTGCAGCACGTCTGCCTGCATTGCACACTCCAACTCATTATAACTAAGCCATTATACTAGCAAACACTCAGTGTACCTAGTGGCATCCTAAACGTGGCTATTGGACTTTTGTCTAGTCACACTAGTGCAAAGACATTTGCAGCACGTCTGCCTGCATTGCACACTCCAACTCATTATAACCAAGCCATTATACTAGCAAACACTCAGTGTACCTAGTGGCATCCTAAACGTGGCTATTGGACTTTTGTCTAGTCCCACTAGTGCAAAGATATTTGCAGCACGTCTGCCTGCATTGCACACTCCAACTCATAACTAAGCCATTATACTAGCAAACACTCAGTGTACCTAGTGGCATCCTAAACGTGGCTATTGGACTTTTGTCTAGTCACACTAGTGCAAAGACATTTGCAGCACGTCTGTCTGCATTGCACACTCCAACTCATTATAACTAAGCCATTATACTAGCAAACACTCAGTATACCTAGTGGCATCCTAAACGTGGCTATTGGACTTTTGTCTAGTCACACTAGTGCAAAGACATTTGCAGCACGTCTGTCTACATTGCACACTCCAACTCATTATAACTAAGCCATTATACTAGCAAACACTCAGTGTACCTAGTGGCATCCTAAACGTGGCTATTGGACTTTTGTCTAGTCCCACTAGTGCAAAGACATTTGCAGCACGTCTGCCTGCATTGCACACTCCAACTCATAGTTACTAATCCATTATACTAGCAATTTATGCTGCCAGTTTAAGGGCCGTAGTTGCATTGTCAGGGATATTTATTCTTTATTATTCTGCTGTTAATAAAGCTAGACCACCGCTGCAATCTACACCACCTCTCAATTTTTACTACCACATTTTCAGTGCACAATCTTGTCGCAATCAACATGAGTGGCAAAATGACAGATACTGGTGGAAAGGGGAAGAGGCGTGATGGAAAAGGAAAAAAAGGTTTTGTCCGTGGGGAAGGTGGCAAAGCTCCATTATCATTTTCTGAAGATAGACCATCTACCAGCAAAAGTAAGATGTCTACTACTTACCGTGGACAATCCGATGTGCTCCCTTTTTTACGGACACGAACAACAGGAACAAAGGTAGATGATGGCCAAAAAAGGAAAATGCTTGAATGGATCTCAAGTGGTCCAACAAGTGCCCTCTCAGCCACTTCAAGTACTGCATCCAAAAAAACAGCAGTCCTCTGAGTTGTCATCCCAATCAAACTTGCTTTCTCCCAGCTCTGAAGTCTCCATCAGCCCTGCACAGTATGGTGGAACTGAGATGGCTGAGTCTGCAGAGCTGTTCAGTCACACTATAGCCTGGGAATCAGAGGTCTGCTCCCAAGCTACAGTGAGTACAGAACATGAAATGGTCTGCAGTGATGCCCAAAACCTTTGTGACTCTGATTCAGGCCGTGAGGACCAAGTTTCTGAGCATAATGTTGACCCTTTGTCACAAACTGTAACACCTGTGGTCATAGACAATGAGGAACATACTGATGAAGATGAGACGCAGATACCCGATTGGGATGACAACTTAAATATTCGGTCAGGGCAAGAAGAGGCTCGGTCTGAGGAGGAGGAGAGTGTAAACACAACAATTGATGATGAAGTTCTAGATCCCACCTACTGTCAACCCACAGTCAGGCACTCGAGGAGGTCAACAGAGGTGGTGAAGGAGGATGCAACTGATGACGAAGTTACCTTGCGCCTTCCTGGACAGAGTCGGAGTACTGGTAGCACGTCCACAACTGCATCCTCAGCCACCACTCTGCCTCTGAGCACTAGTCGGGGTGGATCAACAGGTTGCATGCCCTCTAAGCCTTGCCTAGCCTGGTCCTTTTTTGACATAGCAAAAGATCGCCCAAATTATGTGATCTGTAAAATTTGTCATGGTTCTATTAGTAGAGGTCAAAACCTCAGCAGTTTGACAACTTCTTCCATGAATCGTCACATGAATAAATATCATATGTCCCGGTGGGAAGCTCACCTTGCTGCAATGTGGCCTAGCGGAGCGAACCATCCACCGCCTGCCCCTTCCAGTGCATCCGCGCGCTCTTCATCTTCTAGGACTGTGGGGACAGCTGTCACACCTGTTTTTCCACGCACAACTTCCACCACTGTAACCGCAACAGGCACTTTGCTTGGTAGGTCGTCAGTTGGTTTGGAAGGGGAAACAAGTGAGTGTGTACAGCTCTCTCAGACATCGAAAGCACCAACGTTGGATGAAGGCAACATCATGTCTCCGCCTGCACTTTCCTCAAAAACCTGCATTTTTCCAGGGACACCCTACTCAACATCGTCTACACACAGCAGCCAGATCTCTGTCCCTCAGATGTGGTCAAATAAAAGGCCACTTCCTGCGACCCATGACACAGCTAAGAGGTTGACTTTATCCCTCTGTAAGCTCTTGGCTACCGAAATGCTGCCTTTCTGCCTAGTGGACACACAGGATTTTAGAGACCTTATGTCTGTCGCTGTGCCCCAGTACCAGATGCCTAGTCGCCACTACTTCTCTAAGAAAGGTGTGCCCGCGCTACACCAGCATGTCGCACACAACATCACCGCTTCCTTGAGAAACTCTGTGTGTGAACGGGTGCATTTCACCACCGATACTTGGACCAGTAAGCATGGACAGGGACGTTACATGTCGCTGACTGGGCACTGGGTAACTATGGTGATAGATGTTGAAGGGTCTGCTGCACAAGTCTTGCCGTCCCCACGACTTGTGTGTCAATCCTCTGTCTGTCCAAGTTCCGCCACTGCTTCTGCCTCCTCCACCTCATCTTCGTCCTCCACCTCCGCCCCAAGCCTGCCTGGTCAGGCCACCAGCGTTCTCACTGCGCAGAAGGAATCACGCACGCCTCATTACTATGCTGGCAGCAGAGCGCAACGGCATCAGGCGGTCTTTAGCTTGACATGTCTTGGGAATAAGAGTCACACATCTGAGGAGTTGTGGTCAGCTCTGCGGTCCGAGTTTAATAAATGGTTGTCTCCGCTCAACCTGCAGCCTGGTAAGGCCGTGTGCGACAATGCTGCAAACCTGGGTGCGGCCCTTCGCCTGGGCAAGGTGACACACGTGCCTTGTATGGCTCACGTGTTGAACCTTGTTGTCCAGCAATTTTTAACACACTATCCCGGCCTAGATGGCCTTCTGAACAGGGCACGAAAACTGTCTGCTCACTTCCGCCGTTCAAGCGCCGCAGCTGAGCGACTTGCATCGCTCCAGAAGTCTTTCGGCCTGCCGGTTCATCGCCTGAAATGCGATGTGGCGACACGCTGGAATTCAACTCTCCACATGTTACAGCGACTGTGGCAGCACCGCCGAGCCCTAGTGCAATACGTCATGACGTATAGCCTGGGCCAACGAGATGCAGAGGTGGGGCAGATCACCCTGATGGAGTGGTCTCAAGTCAAGGACCTATGCACCCTTCTGCACAGTTTCGACATGGCGACGAATATGTTTAGCGCTGACAATTAGAGATGAGCGAACCGGTCCCGGTTCGGCTCGAGGCGGTTCGCCGAACGGGGGGTCTGGCTCGAGTTCGGCTCGTCGAACGTTCGACGAACCGAACTCGAGCCCATAGGAAACAATGGCAGGCAATCACAAACACAGTAAAACACCTAGAAAACACCCTCAAAGGTGTCCAAAAGGTGACAAACAACTCACAACACAACACAAACACATGGGAAAGTGACAAGGACATGTACTCATGCGAAAACAAAACAGCTGGACAAGGAAAAAGAGGAGGACACACAGATATAGGCATGGCACGCCCTTCTAAAGTCATGTAAAACACCGCAAGGTGACTCCAAGCGGAGTCTCCCTTTTTTCCAAAAATTGGGCCCCACACACCCACCCCTTCAGTGGCAGCAGTTGTGCCCCAGTTGTACACTTCACAGCTAGATTTGCATCAAGCACATTCAAAAATACGCCATTCTTATCCGTCCCCAGGATGACACCGGGGTAGGTAGCAAAGTCTTTCCTGATCCCAGCTCTGTTCATCTTGGCTTCTTTTAAAAACACAGCAAGCAAGGGTTACTCCAAGCGGAGTCTCCCTTTTTTCCAAAAATTGGGCCCCACACACACCCACCCCTTCAGTGGCAGCACTTGGGCCCCAGTTGTACACTTCACAGCTAGATTTGCATCAAGCACATTCAAAAATACGCTATTCTTAACCGTCCCCAGGATGACACCGGGGTAGGTAGCAAAGTCTTTCCTGATCCCAGCTCTGTTCATCTTGGCTTCTTTTAAAAACACAGCAAGCAAGGGTTACTCCAAGCGGAGTCTCCCTTTTTTCCAAAAATTGGGCCACACAGACACCCACCCCATCAGTGGCAGCACTTGGGCCCTAGTTGCAAACAGGATGTTTTGATTTGCATCAAGCACATTCAAAAATACGCTATTCTTAGCCGTCCACAGGATGACACCGGGGTAGGTAGCAAAGTCTTTCCTGATCCCAGCTCTGTTCATCTTGGCTTCTTTTAAAAACACAGCAAGCAAGGGTTACTCCAAGCGGAGTCTCCCTTTTTTCCAAAAATTGGGCCACACAGACACCCACCCCATCAGTGGCAGCACTTGGGCCCTAGTTGCAAACAGGATGTTTTGATTTGCATCAAGCACATTCAAAAATACGCTATTCTTAGCCGTCCCCAGGATGACACCGGGGTAGGTAGCAAAGTCTTTGCTGACCCATGACTTGTTCATCTTGGCTTCTTTTAAAAACAATGTAAGCAAGGGTTACTCCAAGCGGAGTCTCCCTTTTTTCCAAAAATTGGGCCACACAGACACCCACCCCATCAGTGGCAGCACTTGGGCCCTAGTTGCAAACAGGATGTTTTGATTTGCATCAAGCACATTCAAAAATACGCTATTCTTAGCCGTCCCCAGGATGACACCGGGGTAGGTAGCAAAGTCTTTGCTGACCCATGACTTGTTCATCTTGGCTTCTTTTAAAAACAATGTAAGCAAGGGTTACTCCAAGCGGAGTCTCCCTTTTTTCCAAAAATTGGGCCACACAGACACCCACCCCATCAGTGGCAGCACTTGGGCCCTAGTTGCAAACAGGATGTTTTGATTTGCATCAAGCACATTCAAAAATACGCTATTCTTAGCCGTCCACAGGATGACACCGGGGTAGGTAGCAAAGTCTTTCCTGATCCCAGCTCTGTTCATCTTGGCTTCTTTTAAAAACACAGCAAGCAAGGGTTTCTCCAAGCGGAGTCTCCCTTTTTTCCAAAAATTGGGCCACACAGACACCCACCCCATCAGTGGCAGCACTTGGGCCCTAGTTGCAAACAGGATGTTTTGATTTGCATCAAGCACATTCAAAAATACGCTATTCTTAGCCGTCCCCAGGATGACACCGGGGTAGGTAGCAAAGTCTTTGCTGACCCATGACTTGTTCATCTTGGCTTCTTTTAAAAACAATGTAAGCAAGGGTTACTCCAAGCGGAGTCTCCCTTTTTTCCAAAAATTGGGCCACACAGACACCCACCCCATCAGTGGCAGCACTTGGGCCCTAGTTGCAAACAGGATGTTTTGATTTGCATCAAGCACATTCAAAAATACGCTATTCTTAGCCGTCCCCAGGATGACACTGGGGTAGGTAGCAAAGTCTTTGCTGACCCATGACTTGTTCATCTTGGCTTTTTTTAAAAACAATGTAAGCAAGGGTTACTCCAAGCGGAGTCTCCCTTTTTTCCAAAAATTGGGCCACACAGACACCCACCCCATCAGTGGCAGCACTTGGGCCCTAGTTGCAAACAGGATGTTTTGATTTGCATCAAGCACATTCAAAAATACGCTATTCTTAGCCGTCCCCAGGATGACACCGGGGTAGGTAGCAAAGTCTTTGCTGACCCATGACTTGTTCATCTTGGCTTCTTTTAAAAACAATGTAAGCAAGGGTTACTCCAAGCGGAGTCTCCCTTTTTTCCAAAAATTGGGCCACACAGACACCCACCCCATCAGTGGCAGCACTTGGGCCCTAGTTGCAAACAGGATGTTTTGATTTGCATCAAGCACATTCAAAAATACGCTATTCTTAGCCGTCCACAGGATGACACCGGGGTAGGTAGCAAAGTCTTTCCTGATCCCAGCTCTGTTCATCTTGGCTTCTTTTAAAAACACAGCAAGCAAGGGTTACTCCAAGCGGAGTCTCCCTTTTTTCCAAAAATTGGGCCACACAGACACCCACCCCATCAGTGGCAGCACTTGGGCCCTAGTTGCAAACAGGATGTTTTGATTTGCATCAAGCACATTCCAAATCCACAAGCATTTACTCTCCCCAGGATGACACAGGGGTAGTAAATTCCTTCTGGATCCATGACTTGTTCATTTTGATGAACGTCAGTCTGTCCACATTGTCACTGGACAGACGCGTGCGCTTATCTGTCAGCACACACCCAGCAGCACTGAATACACGTTCAGAGACAACGCTGGCAGCTGGACACGACAAAAATCTCCAAGGCGTAAGTTGCGAGCTCTGGCCATTTTTGTAGGTTTGAAGCCCAAAAGGAGCAAGGCTCCAGTTGCACAGTCATGGCATCGATGTTCATTTGGAGATACTCCTGTATCATCCTCTCCAGCCGTTGACTATGTGTCAGACTTGTTGTCTCTGGTGGCCTTGCAAAAGAGGGTCTAAAAAAATTATGAAAAGATTCCATAAAATTGCTGTTACCGGCACCAGAAAAGGTCCTACTGGTACGGGTAGACTGTTGAAGATGACGAGACCGTCCCATGTTTGTCAAGTTACAACTGGGAGATTCACTCCCTGCACCTGCACGGTTGTTTGGTGGAAAAGCCGAGCTAAGATCTAGTAACAGCTTCTGCTGATACTCCTGCATACGTGCGTCCCTTTCTATGGCTGGAATTATGTCACAAAATTTGGACTTGTACCGGGGATCTAATAGTGTGGCAATCCAGTAGTCATCATCACTTCTAATTTTGACAATACGACTGTCATGTTGGAGTAGTGCAACAAAAAGGCACTCATGTGTCTTGCGCAGCCATGCGGACCAAGTCCATGCTGTGTTTGTGGCATAGAGGTGCTACCCGTTCTTTCTTCCTCTGACATCTGACCCCAACCTCTTTCAACTGAAATTTGACCAAGGTCTCCCTCATCCGCTGAGTCTTCCATGTCCATGGACAGTTCGTCCTCCATTTCTTCATGTTCTCCTGCACCTTGCTCAACATTTCGCCTGCTACTATTGCGCCCTTGTCGATCCCTGTCCCCATGGTCCCATGCCTGCTGCGTTGGTGATGATGAACGTCTGGACCTTGGTGATGTTGTTGTCCCTTGCGCATATGAATCCTCCTGTAGTTCCTCCCCTTCATGTTGTCCCACCCCCTGACTCCGAATAGTGTTTAGCGTGTGCTCCAGCATGTAAATGACTGGAATCGTCATGCTGATAATGGCATTGTCAGCGCTAAACATATTCGTCGCCATGTCGAAACTGTGCAGAAGGGTGCATAGGTCATTGATCTGAGACCACTCCATCAGGGTGATCTGCCCCACCTCTGCATCTCGTTGGCCCAGGCTATACGTCATGACGTATTGCACCAGGGCTCTGCGGTGCTGCCACAGTCGCTGTAACATGTGGAGAGTTGAATTCCAGCGTGTCGCCACATCGCATTTCAGGCGATGAACCGGCAGGCCGAAAGACTTCTGGAGTGATGCAAGTCGCTCTGCTGCGGCGCTTGAACGGCGGAAGTGAGCTGACAGTTTTCGTGCCCTGTTCAGAAGGCCATCTAGGCCGGGATAGTGTGTTAAAAATTGCTGCACGACAAGGTTCAACACGTGAGCCATACAAGGTACGTGTGTCACCTTGCCCAGGCGAAGTGCCGCCCCAGGTTTGCTGCATTGTCGCACACGGCCTTACCAGGCTGCAGTTTGAGTGGAGACAACCATTTATTAAACTCGGACCGCAAAGCTGACCACAACTCCTCAGCTGTGTGACTCTTATTACCAAGACATGTCAAGCTAAAGACCGCCTGATGCCGTTGCGCTCTGCTGCCAGCATAGTAATGAGGGGTGCGTGATTCCTTCTGCTGCAGTGAGAACGCTGGTGGCCTGACCAGGCAGGCTTGGGGCGGAGGTGGAGGACCCAGATGAGGTGGAGGATGCAGAAGCAGTGGCGGAACTTGGACAGACAGAGGATTGACACACAAGTCGTGGGGACGGCAAGACTTGTGCAGCAGACCCTTCACCATCTATCACCATAGTTACCCAGTGCCCAGTCAGCGACATGTAACGTCCCTGTCCATGCCTTACTGGTCAAGTATCGGTGGTGAAATGCACCCGTTCACACACAGAGTTTCTCAAGGAAGCGGTGATGTTGTGTGCGACATGCTGGTGTAGCGCGGGCACACCTTTCTTAGAGAAGTAGTGGCGACTAGGCATCTGGTACTGGGGCACCAGCGACAGACATAAGGTCTCTAAAATCCTGTGTGTCCACTAGGCGGAAAGGCAGCATTTCGGTAGCCAACAGCTTACAGAGGGATAGAAGTCAACCCTCTTAGCTTTGTCATGGGTCGGAGGAAGTGGCCTTTTATTTGACCACATCTGAGGGACAGAGATCTGGCTGCTGTGTGTAGACGGTGTTGAGTAGGGTGTCCCTGGAAAAATGCAGGTTTGTGAGGAAAGTGCAGGCGGAGACATGATGTTGCCTTCATCCAACGTTGGTGCTATCGATGTCTGAGAGAGCTGTACACACTCACTTGTTTCCCCTTCCAAACCAACTGACGACCTTACAAGCAAACTGCCTGTTGCGGTTACAGTGGTGGAAGTTTTGCGTGGAAAAACAGGTGTGGCAGCTGTCCCCACAGTCCTAGAAGATGAAGAGCGCGCGGATGCAGTGGAAGGGGCGGGCGGTGGATGGTTCGCTCCGCTAGGCCGCATTGCAGCACGGTGAGCTTCCCACCGGGACTTATGATATTTATTCATGTGACGATTCATGGAAGAAGTTGTCAAACTGCTGAGCTTTTGACCTCTACTAAGAGAATCATGACAAATGTTACATATCACATGAGTTGGGCGATCTTTTTCGATGTGAAAAAAGGACCAGGCTAGGCAAGGCTTAGAGGCCATGCGACCTGTTGATCCACCCCGAATAATGCTCATAGGCAGAGTGGTGGCTGAGGATGCAGTTGTAGACGTGCTACCAGTGCTCCGACTCTGTCCAGGAAGGCGCAAGGTAACTTCGTCGTCGGTTGCATCCTCCTCCACCGCCTCTGTTGACCTCCTCGAGTGCCTGACTGGGGGTTGACAGTAGGTGGGATCTAGAACGTCATCATCAATTGTTGTGTTTGCACTCCCCTCCCCCTCAGACTGAGCCTCTTCTTGCCCTGACGGAATATTTAAGTTGTCATCCCAATCGGGTATCTGCGTCTCATCTTCATCAGTATGTTCCTCATTGTCTATAACCACAGGTGTTACAGTTTGTGACAAAGGGTCAACATTATGCTCAGAAACTTGGTCCTCACGGCCTGAATCTGAGTCACAAAGGTTCTGGGCATCACTGCAGACCATTTCCTGTTCTGTACTCACTGTAGCTTGGGAGCAGACCTCTGATTCCCAGGCTATAGTGTGACTGAACAGCTCTGCAGACTCAGCCATCTCAGTTCCACCATACTGTGCAGGGCTGATGGAGACTTCAGAGCTGGGAGAAATCAAGTGTGATTGGGATGACAACTCAGAGGACTGGTGTTTTTTGGATGCGGTACTTGAAGTGGCTGAGAGGGCACTTGTTGGACCACTTGAGATCCATTCAAGCATTTTCCTTTTTTGCCCATCATCTACCTTTCTTCCTGTTGTTCGTGTCCGTAAAAAAGGGAGCACATCGGATTGTCCACGGTAAGTAGTAGACATCTTACTTTTGCTGGTAGATGGTCTATCTTCAGCAGATGATAATGGAGCTTTGCCACCTTCCCCACGGACAAAACCTTTTTTGCCTTTTCCACCACGCCTCTTCCCCTTTCCACCAGCATCTGTCATTTTGCCACTCATGTTGATTGCGACAAGATTGTGGACTGAAAATGTGGTAGTAAAAATTGAGAGGTGGTGAAGATTGCAGTGGTGGTCTAGCTTTATTAACAGCAGAATAATAAAGAATAAATATCCCTGACAATGCAACTTAGTTATAATTAGTTGGAGTGTGCAACGCAGGCAGACGTGCTGCAAATGTCTTTGCACTAGTGGGACTATAGCAAAGTCCAATAGCCACGTATAGGATGCCACTAGGTACACTGAGTGTTTGCTAGCATAATGGCTTGGTTAGAATGAGTTGTAGTGTGCAACGCAGGCAGACGCGCTCTGCAAATGTCTTTGCACTAGTGGGACTATAGCAAAGTCCAATAGCCACGTATAGGATGCCACTAGGTACACTGAGTGTTTGCTAGTATAATGGCTTGGTTAGAATGAGTTGTAGTGTGCAACGCAGGCAGACGCGCTCTGCAAATGTCTTTGCACTAGTGGGACTATAGCAAAGTCCAATAGCCACGTATAGGATGCCACTAGGTACACTGAGTGTTTGCTAGTATAATGGCTTGGTTAGAATGAGTTGTAGTGTGCAACGCAGGCAGACGCGCTCTGCAAATGTCTTTGCACTAGTGGGACTATAGCAAAGTCCAATAGCCACGTATAGGATGCCACTAGGTACACTGAGTGTTTGCTAGTATAATGGCTTGGTTAGAATGAGTTGTAGTGTGCAACGCAGGCAGACGCGCTCTGCAAATGTCTTTGCACTAGTGGGACTATAGCAAAGTCCAATAGCCACGTATAGGATGCCACTAGGTACACTGAGTGTTTGCTAGTATAATGGCTTGGTTAGAATGAGTTGTAGTGTGCAACGCAGGCAGACGCGCTCTGCAAATGTCTTTGCACTAGTGGGACTATAGCAAAGTCCAATAGCCACGTATAGGATGCCACTAGGTACACTGAGTGTTTGCTAGTATAATGGCTTGGTTAGAATGAGTTGTAGTGTGCAACGCAGGCAGACGCGCTCTGCAAATGTCTTTGCACTAGTGGGACTATAGCAAAGTCCAATAGCCACGTATAGGATGCCACTAGGTACACTGAGTGTTTGCTAGTATAATGGCTTGGTTAGAATGAGTTGTAGTGTGCAACGCAGGCAGACGCGCTCTGCAAATGTCTTTGCACTAGTGGGACTATAGCAAAGTCCAATAGCCACGTATAGGATGCCACTAGGTACACTGAGTGTTTGCTAGTATAATGGCTTGGTTAGAATGAGTTGTAGTGTGCAACGCAGGCAGACGCGCTCTGCAAATGTCTTTGCACTAGTGGGACTATAGCAAAGTCCAATAGCCACGTATAGGATGCCACTAGGTACACTGAGTGTTTGCTAGTATAATGGCTTGGTTAGAATGAGTTGTAGTGTGCAACGCAGGCAGACGCGCTCTGCAAATGTCTTTGCACTAGTGGGACTATAGCAAAGTCCAATAGCCACGTATAGGATGCCACTAGGTACACTGAGTGTTTGCTAGTATAATGGCTTGGTTAGAATGAGTTGTAGTGTGCAACGCAGGCAGACGCGCTCTGCAAATGTCTTTGCACTAGTGGGACTATAGCAAAGTCCAATAGCCACGTATAGGATGCCACTAGGTACACTGAGTGTTTGCTAGTATAATGGCTTGGTTAGAATGAGTTGTAGTGTGCAACGCAGGCAGACGCGCTCTGCAAATGTCTTTGCACTAGTGGGACTATAGCAAAGTCCAATAGCCACGTATAGGATGCCACTAGGTACACTGAGTGTTTGCTACTATAATGGCTTGGTTAGAATGAGTTGTAGTGTGCAACGCAGGCAGACGCGCTCTGCAAATGTCTTTGCACTAGTGGGACTATAGCAAAGTCCAATAGCCACGTATAGGATGCCACTAGGTACACTGAGTGTTTGCTAGTATAATGGCTTGGTTAGAATGAGTTGTAGTGTGCAACGCAGGCAGACGCGCTCTGCAAATGTCTTTGCACTAGTGGGACTATAGCAAAGTCCAATAGCCACGTATAGGATGCCACTAGGTACACTGAGTGTTTGCTACTATAATGGCTTGGTTAGAATGAGTTGTAGTGTGCAACGCAGGCAGACGCGCTCTGCAAATGTCTTTGCACTAGTGGGACTATAGCAAAGTCCAATAGCCACGTATAGGATGCCACTAGGTACACTGAGTGTTTGCTAGTATAATGGCTTGGTTAGAATGAGTTGTAGTGTGCAACGCAGGCAGACGCGCTCTGCAAATGTCTTTGCACTAGTGGGACTATAGCAAAGTCCAATAGCCACGTATAGGATGCCACTAGGTACACTGAGTGTTTGCTAGTATAATGGCTTGGTTAGAATGAGTTGTAGTGTGCAACGCAGGCAGACGCGCTCTGCAAATGTCTTTGCACTAGTGGGACTATAGCAAAGTCCAATAGCCACGTATAGGATGCCACTAGGTACACTGAGTGTTTGCTAGTATAATGGCTTGGTTAGAATGAGTTGTAGTGTGCAACGCAGGCAGACGCGCTCTGCAAATGTCTTTGCACTAGTGGGACTATAGCAAAGTCCAATAGCCACGTATAGGATGCCACTAGGTACACTGAGTGTTTGCTAGTATAATGGCTTGGTTAGAATGAGTTGTAGTGTGCAACGCAGGCAGACGCGCTCTGCAAATGTCTTTGCACTAGTGGGACTATAGCAAAGTCCAATAGCCACGTATAGGATGCCACTAGGTACACTGAGTGTTTGCTAGTATAATGGCTTGGTTAGAATGAGTTGTAGTGTGCAACGCAGGCAGACGCGCTCTGCAAATGTCTTTGCACTAGTGGGACTATAGCAAAGTCCAATAGCCACGTATAGGATGCCACTAGGTACACTGAGTGTTTGCTAGTATAATGGCTTGGTTAGAATGAGTTGTAGTGTGCAACGCAGGCAGACGCGCTCTGCAAATGTCTTTGCACTAGTGGGACTATAGCAAAGTCCAATAGCCACGTATAGGATGCCACTAGGTACACTGAGTGTTTGCTAGTATAATGGCTTGGTTAGAATGAGTTGTAGTGTGCAACGCAGGCAGACGCGCTCTGCAAATGTCTTTGCACTAGTGGGACTATAGCAAAGTCCAATAGCCACGTATAGGATGCCACTAGGTACACTGAGTGTTTGCTAGTATAATGGCTTGGTTAGAATGAGTTGTAGTGTGCAACGCAGGCAGACGCGCTCTGCAAATGTCTTTGCACTAGTGGGACTATAGCAAAGTCCAATAGCCACGTATAGGATGCCACTAGGTACACTGAGTGTTTGCTAGTATAATGGCTTGGTTAGAATGAGTTGTAGTGTGCAACGCAGGCAGACGCGCTCTGCAAATGTCTTTGCACTAGTGGGACTATAGCAAAGTCCAATAGCCACGTATAGGATGCCACTAGGTACACTGAGTGTTTGCTAGTATAATGGCTTGGTTAGAATGAGTTGTAGTGTGCAACGCAGGCAGACGCGCTCTGCAAATGTCTTTGCACTAGTGGGACTATAGCAAAGTCCAATAGCCACGTATAGGATGCCACTAGGTACACTGAGTGTTTGCTAGTATAATGGCTTGGTTAGAATGAGTTGTAGTGTGCAACGCAGGCAGACGCGCTCTGCAAATGTCTTTGCACTAGTGGGACTATAGCAAAGTCCAATAGCCACGTATAGGATGCCACTAGGTACACTGAGTGTTTGCTAGTATAATGGCTTGGTTAGAATGAGTTGTAGTGTGCAACGCAGGCAGACGCGCTCTGCAAATGTCTTTGCACTAGTGGGACTATAGCAAAGTCCAATAGCCACGTATAGGATGCCACTAGGTACACTGAGTGTTTGCTAGTATAATGGCTTGGTTAGAATGAGTTGTAGTGTGCAACGCAGGCAGACGCGCTCTGCAAATGTCTTTGCACTAGTGGGACTATAGCAAAGTCCAATAGCCACGTATAGGATGCCACTAGGTACACTGAGTGTTTGCTAGTATAATGGCTTAGTTATCAGTTGGAGTGTGCAGAGGACAAGAGGGTACAGTGGCAGGATTGTGGTGCTCTGGGTAGAGGAATGGAAGACTGCCTTTCTATTCCCTCCTAATGGTGAAATGCAGGTAGGAAATCCCTGACCTGGGCTACACAGACGCTGTTGCTGTTTGCAGGACCTGTCACCTATGGCTCTCTGACCCTGCCGGTTGGAGCCCTTAAAAGGACTGCTATAAAGTGCTCTCCCTAAGCTGTCTAACGCTGTGTATGCAGCGCATACAGCTGTATCGGCTATAGGACTCAGGAAGACGGAGCTGCGACAGTGATGTCTGACACCAAAGACGCAGAAGGCAGATAATGGCGTCCGTGAAGAAAATGTCCGGTTTTATAATGCAGGGACATGTGACATGCAGATCCTATCACACATGCCGTTGCTTCTCTGGCTCAAAGTCCACTTAGCTGTGTGTGTGTCTGGGATTGGCTGACATGCTGGCCCGCCCCACAAGACGCGCGCGCTTAGGGAAGGAAGACAAGAAAAAAAAAAAAAAAAAATGGCGATCGCCATTATAGAAACAGCAGTGATCTGAAGGCGCTGTTCACGCACACTATACACTGAAATGTGATAATAGTTTGATTCACAGAGTGACTTACACTATTACAGCAGAAACCAAGCTATGATTTAGCTGTTTTTTGGCTGCTAGAACCGTTCTCGAACGTTTCTAGAACTACCGAGCTTTTGCAAAAAGCTCGAGTTCTAGTTCGATCTAGAACATGCCCCAAAATCACTCGAGCCGCGAACTGGAGAACCACGAACCACGAACCGCGCTCAACTCTACTGACAATGCCATTATCAGCATGACAATTCCAGTCATTTACATGCTGGAGCACACGCTAAACACTATTCGGAGTCAGGGGGTGGGACAATAGGAAGGGGAGGAACTACAGGAGGATTCATATGCGCAAGGGACAACAACATTACCAAGGTCCAGACGTTCATCATCACCAACGCGGCAGGCATGGGACCATGGGGGACAGGGATCAACAAGGGCGCATGGTAGCAGGCTAAATGTTGAGGAAGGTGCAGGACAACATGAAGAAATGGAGGACGAACTGTCCATGGACATGGAAGACTCAGCGGATGAGGGAGACCTTGGTCAAATTTCTGTTGAAAGAGGTTGGGGGGAGATGTCAGAGGAAGAAAGAACGGTTAGCACCTCTATGCCACTAACACAGCGTGGACTTGGTCCGCATGGCTGCGCAAGACACATGAGCGCCTTCTTGTTGCACTACCTCCAACATGACCCTCGTATTGTCAAAATTAGAAGTGATGATGACTACTGGATTGCCACACTATTAGATCCCCAGTACAAGTCCAAATTTTGTGACATAATTCCAGCCATAGAAAGGGACGCACGTATGCAGGAGTATCAGCAGAAGCTGTTACTCGATCTTAGCTCGGCGTTTCCACCAAACAACCGTGCAGGTGCAGGGAGTGATTCTCCCAGTTGTAACTTGCCAAACATGGGACGGTCTCGTCATCTTCAACAGTCTACCCGTACCAGTAGAAGACTATGTGAGCAAGGATGGTTGATCTTAGGGAGATCAACATCCACCACTGCGGAGACACCATCACGTGTTTCTCAACGCAGTGATTCTAGAGCAATGCCCCCTGGGAAATTTTCAAAGCAAGAAGGCCTGCGGAGACACCATCACATGTTTCTCAACGCTGGCAGGAAACTAGCCAGGTCTTTCACCGGGAAGGAACAACCACGGGAAGAGCAGTCTCCAGTCAAGGAGACCACCTATGCCAAACATGGTATCCACCCACAGACAGCCGTTTCGGGGTATTTGTCCCTCATCAGTGTGGAGTAAGAATCTGGCTAGTGGGAGCATTGCCTAGTAAAAGACTATGTGAGCAAGGATGGTTGACCTTAGGGAGATCAACATCCACCACTGCGGAGACACCATCACGTGTTTCTCAACGCTGGAAGGAAACTAGCCAGGTCTTTCACCGGGAAGGAACAACCACGGGAAGGGCAGTCTCCAGTCAAGGAGACCACCTATGCCAAACATGGTATCCATCCACAGACAGCCGTTTCGGGGTATTTGCCCCTCATCAGTGTGGAGTAGGAATCTGGCTAGTGGGATCTAGAATCACTGCGTTGAGAAACACGTGATGGTGTCTCTGCAGTGGTGGATGTTGATCTCCCTAAGGTCAACCATCCTTGCTCACATAGTCTTTTACTAGGCAATGCTCCCACTAGCCAGATTCCTACTCCACACTGATGAGGGGCAAATACCCCGAAACGGCTGTCTGTGGATGGATACCATGTTTGGCATAGGTGGTCTCCTTGACTGGAGACTGCCCTTCCCGTGGTTGTTCCTTCCCAGTGAAAGACCTGGCTAGTTTCCTGCCAGCGTTGAGAAACATGTGATGGTGTCTCCGCAGGCCTTCTTGCTTTGAATACTTCCCAGGGGGCATTGCTCTAGAATCACTGCGTTGAGAAACACGTGATGGTGTCTCCGCAGTGGTGGATGTTGATCTCCCTAAGGTCAACCATCCTTGCTCACATAGTCTTTTACTAGGCAATGCTCCCACTAGCCAGATTCCTACTCCACACTGATGAGGGGCAAATACCCCGAAACGGCTGTCTGTGGATGGATACCATGTTTGGCATACGTGGTCTCCTTGACTGGAGACTGCCCTTCCCGTGGTTGTTCCTTCCCGGTGAAAGACCTGGCTAGTTTTCTGCCAGCGTTGAGAAACATGTGATGGTGTCTCCGCAGGCCTTCTTGCTTTGAATCTTACCCGTACCAGTAGGACCGTATCTGGTGCTGGTAACAGCAATTTTATGGAATCTTTTCATAATTTTTTTAGACCCTCCTTTGCAAGGCCACCAGAGACAACAAGTCTAACACATAGTCAGGCTGGAGAGGATGATACAGTAGTATCTCCAAATGAACATCGATGCCATGACTTTGCAAATGGAGCCTTGCTCATTTTGGGCTTCAAATCTAGAAAAATGGCCAGAGCTATCCAGTTACGCCTTGGAGATTTTGTCATGTCCAGCTGCCAGCGTTGTCTCTGAACGTGTCTTCAGTGCTGCTGGGTGTGTGCTGACAGATAAGCGCACGCGTCTGTCCAGTGACAATGTGGACAGACTGACGTTCATCAAAATGAACAAGTCATGGATCCAGAAGGAATTTACTACCCCTGTGTCTTCCTGGGGAGAGTAAATGCTTGTGGATTTGGAATGTGCTTGATGCAAATCAAAACATCCTGTTTGCAACTAGGGCACAAGTGCTGCCACTGAAAGGAGTGGGTGTGTGTGGGGCCCAAATTTTGGAAAAAAGGGAGACTCCGCTTGGAGTAACCCTTGCTTGCTGTGTTTTTTAAAAGGAGCCAAGATGAACAAGTCATGGTTCAGAAAAGACTTTTTACTTATCCCGGTGTCATCCTGGGGACGGTTAATTATGGCGTATTTTTAATGTGATTGATGCAAATCTAGCTGTGAAGTGTACAACTGGGGCACAACTGCTGCCACTGAAGGGGTGGGTGTGTGTGGGGCCCAATTTTTGGAAAAAAGGGAGACTCCGCTTGGAGTAACCCTTGCTTGCTGTGTTTTTTAAAAGGAGCCAAGATGAACAGAGCTGGGATCAGGAAAGACTTTGCTACCTACCCCGGTGTCATCCTGGGGACGGTTAATTATGGCGTATTTTTGAATGTGCTTGATGCAAATCTAGCTGTGAAGTGTACAACTGGGTCACAACTGCTGCCACTGAAGGGGTGGGTGTGTGTGGGGCCCAATTTTTGGAAAAAAGGGAGACTCCGCTTGGAGTAACCCTTGCTTGCTGTGTTTTTTAAAAGGAGCCAAGATGAACAGATCTGGGATCAGGAAAGACTTTGCTTCCTTACCCTGTGGTCATCCTGGATACGGTTAAGTATGGCATATTTTTGAATGTGCTTGATGCAAATCTACCTGTGAAGTGTACAACTGGGGCACAAGTGCTGCCACTGAAGGGGTGAGTGTCTGTGTGGCCCAATTTTTGGAAAAAAGGGAGACTCCACTTGGAGTCACCTTGCGGTGTTTTACATGATTTTAGAAGGGCGTGCCATGCCTGTGTCTCCTCTTTTTCCTTGTCCTGCTCTTTTGTTTTCGCATGAGTATATGTCCTTGTCACTTTCCCATGTGTTTGTGTTGTGAGTTGTTTGTCACCTTTTGGACACCTTTGAGGGTGTTTTCTAGGTGTTTTTTATGTGTTTGTGAATGCCTGCCATTGTCTCCTATGCGGTTCGAGTTCGGTTCGTCGAACGTTCGACGAACCGAACTCGAACGGGGCCTCCGTTCGGCGAACCGACCTCGAGCCGAACCAGGACCGGTTCGCTCATCTCTAGTCCCGATTGAAGGCAACAGCTCAAACCGAAAAGGGAAACACAGTCACCACCAAGGTTACAGTTCCCAGGGCCAGAGCCTGTGGGCAGAAGGGGCTCCCTCAGCATCCACCCAAGCTGGGGAGCGGGTTACCGGTGGGAAGCCATTGGAACCGTCACACAACACAGGTGCAGGGAAAGGCAGTCACCATCAACCTGCCACGAGGAGAAACACCACGGCAGTCTGTGGGACCCGTCCATCCAGCCGCTTATTTTACCGGAGACTTTGCATTCATCATTGGCTGAGTGAGTACCACCGTGCCGAGTGGCACAGCGCTGCCCCCGCGACCCTGCACCTCACCAGGCCCCGTAACCCGCCTGCCATTCCTACCCAACCCCTCACCGGGCCCCGGGACAACCAACCCCCCTACCCACGGAGGGGAGAACCAACATCCAAGCTGCTCCCTGTCATCGCTCCCGGGATCCCCCGTCCAGAGCAGCGGTGGTGTCACCAATCTCACCACAACCGTGCGTGGCATCACGGACAATATCCCTAAACACAAACCACCCCCTTTCACTCACGGGCGAGGAACGCCGCTCGAGTCCCCGGTATCCGGCCCACCGCTCGAGCCACCACAGAGCAGCAGCAGCAGCCGGACCCGAGCAGTGGGTGAGTGCAGCGTCCCCTCCTCCGCCCGCAACAGTACAAGAGTTAATTCAGCAAGATGCTATCCCCCTGGAAACGGACATAGATGCTGGAGTATCGAAACAAGCTTGTAGACCATCTTAACAGTAGTTTTCCTCCAATACAGCAGTGAGGCACAAAGTGAGCAACGCAGTTCTAGAATTCCAGCCGTGAGAACGTCACGTCATCCTCTCAGAAACATTAGCAGCAGCAGTTCAAGTGGCAGAAGTAATTTATGTGAGGTTTGGCACACCTTTTTAGACTATCGCATGACCCAGCAGAACAGAGTAGAAGCCTGACACATAGTGAATGACTCAAGAGGATGGTGCAGGAGTATCTAGGGCTCAATATCAATGCCATAAGGAGGGGATTTGAACCTTTGCATTTTGTTCTTCAAATACAGAAGAGTGACTTAATTTTGCCAGTCACACCTTGGAAGGTTTGGCCTGCTTGGCAGCCAGCATTCTCTCAGAACATGTTTTCAGTGCTGCTGGTGGCGTATTGAAGGATAAGCACATCCGGCTGTCCCCTAAAAGTGTAGTCTGCCTAGCTTTCATAAATATGAACAAGTGAGGTTGTCCAAAGACTTTGCCACCCCAGTCCCAGACTTTGCAGACTAGGCAATGGTGTATTGCCAGGGGTCTGGGAGGACCAGCCCTACGACTGACTATCATTTTGCTGTTGATGATGAAGGTAGAAATTCTGGTTCAGGAATTGTTACAAGGCTGGTGCCACACATCCATGTTGCAGCGTTCGACTATTTGTAGTCTGTGCCAATTGTTGCCACTTTTCCTGTTGTCTAACCTTCAATTTTCTAAATGTGGAGATTCCAAGCATGGTCTCAAACTTGTGTTTTGCCAGTAGTGCTAGAGTTCAGGAAGCAAGAGGCCTACTACGCTTGACTGTCATCTTGCTGTCTCTGGTGAAGGTATAAATGTTGGTTTAGGTCTTGTTAGAGGGCTGGTCGCAAACATCCATATTGTGTTGTTCAACCCAATGGGGTTTGAAAAGGTTTGATGAACTGTTCGGTGAACATAGGGATTTTTGCCAAGGATCGGTGAACCGGGGGCTCATGGGGCTACACATGGGAGTGGCGTCATATACCTCATGCAATGAGCATATCAACTTCTGATTGGCTGTCATGTATAGGTATTGAGGTGTCACCACAATACATTTAGTTTGAAAAACTCCCTGGTATCAGGCATCCCCTTCTTCAACAGGCCTGCTAATGCATTGGTTGTTATGCCCCCGGATGCTCCATGGGCTGCAGAATTTTGCCTGGTGGTGTGTTTTAGACCCCTGCTTTAAACCAGGAACAATGCTCCACGGTTTTATACAAAATCATTTAATTGCCTGGACCAAAAAAGTTACTATATAAATTACACAAACAAATACTGTTACATAAAACACAAAGAGTATAAAGCTACTGTATATGCAATGCATATCGATATTGTTTATTTGTGTACTGTGATGGGGTTACTCACTCCGCTCAAGGTAACAACAGAAACACTTTAATTTAAAAGTTCAATTGGTTTATTAAACAGCACATAAACCACAGTCTTGGTCATTTCCCACCAGCCTTCCTTTGGCTTCGCAGCACACAAAATACGGTATACAGTCCGTTTAACATGCAGTACACCCGCACAGTTTGAATACACGTTTCAAGTATCCCAGTGGAGCTATCTCGGGCCTCCACTCACTGACCTCGGCCTGTACACACACCCTCTCCAGAGATATCTTCCGGAGGTTTCACAAACCTCCATACACTGACCCCGGTCAGACAAAGCGAATCCTCTCTTCTGTCAATGGCTTCCTTCCTGGAGACATCATAGTTTCCCCACACAGACCATGTGGCCTTCAAACAGTCTCCATCTTAACAGATTAGACACACGTATGGGCAGAAGAACATGCATAGCCAGACCCAACCGTCTCTCCAGCTATAAATAAAATCTGGCATGATATGCACTAAGAAGACTCTTGGCACTACAAGTACCAGAATGGCCATTCAGGCTTCCATGATTTCTGTGATACATGTTACAGTTCATAGTCTACCAGTATGTATAATATACAAATATAGTTACCTATTTCTATATAGTACACAAATTCAATATATCCAGATAGTCAAGACAGGAGGTCAACCTGTCAAAAGATTACAAGCAGGAATTAGTGACCTTACTGTACTGTGCGTGGCTGAGAAACCTGATCCTGCAGCAATCAGCATGACGCTCAGTGATCAGAGTGAGTAAATCATTGCTCCTATTCTCTGACGGTGCTGCTCTAAGCAAAAGAACAGAGAATTGCTACTAGGGATCCTCCAGTACAGGGCATTTATAATCCGGGGCCGAGGCCCCAAATAAAAATGCTTAGCTAAGTCCCTGGACCATAAAATGTGTTGTGAAATTTCTACTGAGTACACCAATACCCCATATGTGGAGGAAAACTACTGTTTGGGCTTATGGCAGGACTGGGTGGGAGCATTACTTTAGCGCAGATTTCCCATGTATAGACTACTGCAGGCACCATCTTGCATTTTAAGAGCTGCTATGGTGCCAAAACAGCAGAAACCACACATATTTGACCCCATTTTGGAAAGAACACCTCCAGAGGAATTTGTCTAGGGGTGTAGTGAGCATTTTAATCCCTCATATGATTCACAGAATTGTGTAAGACTGGGCTGAGGAAATGAAAGATTAAATTTTGTACTACTGATATATTTTCTTAGACCCAAGTTTTTAATTTTCAAAAGGGCTATTAGGAGGCATCGGACTACCTAATTTGTTACGCAATTTCTCCCGAGTTCCTATATGTGGCTAGAAACTAACGTTCAATGAACAGAGTAAAGCTCAAAAGGGAAGGAGCGCCATATTGAAATGGAGATTTTGCTGGAATGGTCATGTCACATTGGCAGAGCTCCTGAGGTGCCAGAATATCAGAACCTACTATAAGTGACCACATTTTACTAACTTCCACCCCACAGTGAATACAATAGTGATGCAATGAGGATATCGACACCACTGGTATGTCAAATAATTTGATATCATTCTGTGGTGAAGAGCTAATAATTGCATTTTTTAGCATTAAAATACTGTTTTAGCTCCAGATTTTTTATTTTCACAGGGGAAAATGACTAAAATAGCCCTATAAATTGTTATACAATTTCAGCTGATTGATGCAACACTCCATATAAGAAGGTACAGTACTGTTTGGCTACACAATAGTGCTCAAGAGGGAAGGAGAGATATTTGACTCAGATTTTTCTAGAATACTTTGCGGACTACATTAGCAGAGCCATTGATTTGCCTAAACAGTGGAAAACGCCCTCAAGTGACTCCTTCTTAGAATTTGCACCCCTCTGTGAATTCATTTATAGGTCTAGTGATTATTTTTAAGCTATGGACGTTTTCAAGAAACAAACATGTAGTGGAAGTTGCGAAGTCAAAATTGCACATATGTCATTGTAGTGCCCAATACACTGTAGCTTGTGCTTCTGGAGCCACACACCCAAAAAAAATGTGTTGTTAATGTCAAACTTGTCTAACATGAGGTTGCTAACTGCAGTTTAGGCACATTGTGGGGCTCATAACAAATGGAAGCATTAGGATTTAAGTGCGCAGCTTTTTCTAGATTACCTTTGGTGGAAGCCAGGTCACTTTTCCAGAGCCTTTATGCTACTGTCGCGGGCGGGGAGGAGGGTGTCGGCACACTACGCTCACCCCTGCTGCTCGGGTCCGGCAGCTGCTCAGTGGTGGCTCGAGCTGTGGGCCGGATCCCGGGGTTTCTCGAGCGACACTCCTCGCCCGTGAGTGAAAGGGGGGTTTGTTGGGTGTGGGGATTGTTATAGTTCGTGACGCTACCTACGGTTGTGGTGATTGCACCACCGCTGCTCAGTATGGGGGTCCCGGGGATGGTGATGCGGAGCAGCCAGGTGTTGTGTTGCCCCTCCGTGGGTAGGGGTTGGTGATCCCGGGGGCCGGTGATGAGATGTAAAGTGTAGGGCCTGGTGGGCGCAGGGACGCGGGAGCAGCGCTGTGGTACTCACTCAGCCTGAGACGTGGACACAGTTTGTGCGGTAAACCAAACGGCTGGTAGGACGGTCCCACAGACGGCTGCACCTGCACTCCCGGTAGGTGACGGTGATGTCCCTCTTCCTTGCACCTATGTTTTACTTGTGGTAGCGGTGGATTCCCTCCGGTTACCCACTCCCCGACTGCAATCTGGGCCGGAGGAGCTCTACACTTTGCCCGCAGGCGCTGGCCCTGAGAAACTGGTGCCGTGGCGGTGGCGGTGTCTCTCTGCTTCAGGTTGAGCTGTTGCCTTCAATCGGGACTTGGTTGTTGGGGGATCTACGTCCCCGTCACTGACGGATTTGGCAAATCTGGCGACTCCTAGCCTTGCCGGGGTCCGAGAGGCCCCTGCCCTGGTGCTGACTGTCCTTCGGAACACTGCTCCAGACCACCGGGCACACAGCCAACGGGGTCCTTCCAGGAACTTCCAAACGGTCCCCCTCCAGACAGTCACCGCCGTCGCTGACCTTGCTGATCTGGCCCTGCACAAAGCTGGACCCTTTAGGCTTTCTTTCTTCACTGTCACTTCACTTGCTTTCCTCCTTTTTCACTTTCACTTTCTTAACTCCTCTACTTAGCTCCTCACTCCTGCTCCTCCCTGAGCTGTCTCCTCAACTCAACTTTTGCCCTGCCTGGGCTCAACTGCGTCCTTTTACTCCTTCCACTTCCTCCTCCTGGACTCAACTGCCTGGCTTCTCCCGCCTCCAGAGTTGTGTGCTCCTCGGTGGGCGGAGCCAACCGCCTGGCCCACCCCCTGGTGTGCATCATCAGACTCCTGGAGGAAGGCAACAAGGATTTGTGGTTAGCTGTGATGTGCCTACCTGGAGTGTGGGGTGTGGTGGTGTTGTGACCTGTGACCCCTGGCTTGCCCAGGGTGACACATTCCCCCTTAGCAAAATGCAGACCGTCCGCGGGCTGCCGTCCTACACCGGTTTTATTTTTCTGTAAAAGGGGGGTAACAAGGTTAAGAAAACATGAATAACATTTTTAATAACTCTTCCCAAGACGGGAGGCACATTCTTAAACGTTGCAACGGTATACGGTCACGGTTTCCGCTCTCTCCCACCCAAGCAACCTGGCCCTGCCCCTAAAACCCAGGCAGCACCCCTTGACCCACAGTCCAGCACAAGTTACCCGAGCGGGATCTGTCCTTCCCCTCCAGAGGGTGGCTACCGGTTCCTTTGGTGGCTCAGCCCTGGCCTGCTCTGCTCAGGGCCCTCCCTCCAACCTGCCTCTCCGGAGGCGGTATAGCGGAAACGGTAACGGTAACCAACATATTTACAAGCCACTTAACGTTTGTGGTGCCCTGCAAGTTCACGGGCTTGTCCATGGATAGTTCCCATGCAAAACTTTAAACGGTCCCCACGGGGACAACGGTGCCGGCTCCTGCCGGTTCAATCACAGAGCAAATCAGGTAACTGTTCGGTAATTATCATTTTCCTTATCATTCTTTCCAAAACTTTTAAACAAACTTAAACTAACAACCACTCCTTTACATTTGCGGACCCCTTTTTACTCATAGAACGGTCTCCCTGTACCTAAGTGGGGGTCTACCTAGGTTGGAACGGGTGGACCTTCGGGGCCCAGTGTCAGTGTGGCTAGACAGTGGGGTAGAGGGAACAATCGGTTCCTCCTCCCTGCTATAGTGTGGGGCAGGTGGAGGTGTAGGGGGACTGGGTACAGGTTCGTCCCTGGGCACTGGCACTGGTTCTGGCTCACGGTTAACCGCTTCCACTACTTCTTCATCCACGGGTTGTGGGAACAGTATCACTGGAAGTATCACCGCGCCGTTCTGTGTAGGCCAGTTTGCTGGGAAGTCACCCATCACAGTGTGGATTACCTCTGCTGCCTTCTCCACTGGTGGAGGAACCGGTACTTCAGCCTCTGCCTTCAATGCTGGGGGGCATTTTTTTAGATGGTCCCGAGAAACTGTAGCCAGGGTGCCCCCTTGGTCACGACTGATCTGGTAGGTCTTCCCATCGTCCCATTCTGTGGGTTGTACGACGTAAGGGACTTGTTCCCACTGATCATCCAGTTTGTGGGCTTTTCTCTTCCGTTTCAGCACCACATCTCCTGGCTGAAAAGGACCTGCGGGCGCCTTCTGATTGAACCGGTGCTCTTGCCGTTCTCGACTTTGACTGAGGTTTTTCTCCACATACTCCTGGATTTGCCGATACTGGGCCCTCCTCCGACTTTCCCACTCTGCCGTTGAAGGGAGTGCTTCCGGGGCCTCCAACCCCATCTCCAGATCCACCGGCAGGCGGCCAGGCCGAGCCCTCATCAGATACGCTGGGGTGCACTTCGTCGAGCTGGACGGGATATTATTGTACATGTCGACCAAGTCGGGTAACTTTTCCGGCCACATGTTCCGTTCTTCCAGCGGTAGCGTCTTGAGGAGCCCCAGGACCAAGTGGTTCATTTTCTCGCACATACCGTTGGTTTGGGCGTGGTACGGAGTGGTCCGGATCTTCTTGCAGCCGTACAGCTGGCAGAATTCGTGAAACACTTCCGCTTCAAAAGCCGGGCCTTGGTCAGTCAGCACCTTCTCTGGGTACCCATGGGGTCGGCAAAAATAAGCCTGGAACGCTCGAGCAGCGGTTCGACCAGTCAGGTCCTTAACGGGGACTACCACCATAAATCTTGAGTAGTGGTCTACCATGGTCAATGCGTAGGTGTACCCACTTCGGCTAGGGGTGAGCTTGACATGGTCTAGGGCGACCAGCTCCAGCGGCTGATGGGTGACTATGGGATGTAACGGTGCCCTCTGGCTAGTCTCGTCCTTTCTTCTCAGCGTACAAGGACCGCACTCTCGGCACCAGGCTTCCACCGATTCACGCATCCCACTCCAATAGAACCGCTCCCTCAACAGCATCTCCAGCTTCTTCCACCCGAAGTGGCCAGCACCATCATGGTATGCCTGCAGGACAGTAGCGACATCAGCTTGAGGAACGATTAACTGGCAAATTTTCTCATGGGTCTTCGGGTTGATCAGCTTACGGCACAGCCTCCCTTGGTGTAGGTAAAGCCGTTTCCGTTCTTTCCACAAGCGTTGGGCTTCGGCTGGGGCGGCAGGGTCTATTCCCATAGCACCTCGTTCCACCAGAGTCTTGACAAGGCGGACAGCCAGCGCTTGGTCCTGAGCTTCCTGCCACTCGTGACTGGGCCGCGGGTGCAGATCCACCCTTTGCTGACATACTTGTACCCTCTCAGCAGGCAGCTGGTGAAACGCAGGCAACTCGATCTCCTCGAGGTCGTCATCCTCGCACCCCTCTTCTGACAAATGGGGCATCCGGGAGAGTGCATCAGCATTTATGTTGACACGACCAGCTCGATACTTTATGGTGAAATCATAGTTGGCTAGCCGGGCTACCCACCGCTGCTCCAGCGCGCCCAACTTGGCCGTGTTCAGGTGAGTCAGCGGATTGTTGTCCGTAAACGCGGTGAATTTGGCTGCCGCCAAGTAGTGGCGGAACCGCTCCGTGATAGCCCACACCAACGCCAATAGCTCGAGCTTGAAGGAGCTATAGTTCTCAGGGTTCCTTTCGGTCGGCCGGAGTTTTTGGCTAGCGTAGGCAATCACCTTCTCCTTCCCATCCTGGACCTGGGATAGGACCGCTCCTAGCCCCACGTTACTGGCGTCCGTGTGGAGGATGAACGGGCGCCCATAGTCATGGTACGCCAGGACCTCTTCTCCGGTCAAAGCCGCTTTCAACTGGCAAAAGGACTCCTCATGCTTGTCTTCCCACGACAGTGGGGCCCCAATGGGTCTACCACCTTTGGTCTGTCCCACGAGGAGATCTTGCATGGGGGCAGCCATCTTCGTGTACCCCTTTATAAAGCGCCGATAGTATCCCACCAGACCCAGAAACTGCCTTACTTCCCTCACTGTAGTTGGTCTCGGCCAGCTCTGGATGGCAGTGATCTTCTCAGGGTCGGGGGCGACACCATCTGCACTCACCACGTGCCCTAGATACTGCACCCTGGGTTTCAGCAGGTGGCATTTTGAGGGCTTCAACTTCATCCCGTACTTGGCAAGGGACGCGAACACCTCGGCCAGGTGCTCCAGATGAGCTTCATACGTCTGGTGAAAAAATATTAAAATTTAACTTTTACTTCAATCACTAAAATCGTGGTCAGAATCACAAACAACATAAATTGAATTAAAATAATTTGGCCCCTCTTGACAGTGGCCCAAATAACACCGCACATAAATAATTGGATTTATCTCACCAACTTATTCTCTTCAATGGAGTTTTTAGGGTCCATTAATTAGCAAGACCTCAATACAGAAGGTCTGAAAAATGTCTCCCGACGCGTTTCAATCAACTCTTCAGGGGAGTATTCAAATGCCTCTTAGGTCCCATAAAGACACGGACCTTGCATTTATATAATATGCTGTAATAAATGCATATATAGAAAAGATCAGCATATCAGCAATACAAAAATTTGAACATCCCTGTGTGGGACAACTCATCATTTTATAACTCTGTTCAAGATAGAAATGTGGTAATTCCAAAAACAGGTACTAATTACAGAGGGCCTGTCACCTCTAAAAGCATGCTGCAATAAATACACAATAGATTCCTATCAGTAAAGTCAGCGGTTATCTTATCTTAATCCATTCAGCCAAATCACTGGGAACTCACCACATGGTATGGACGCCTGTGCCTCTCGCCCTATCAATCAGCTGTTGCCAACAATGGAGTTTAAATACTCCCTCCTCATCACAGCGTGTGACGTCATTTCCCTATTCTCAAGCATACAGCAGCAGTCAGGTGACCGGATATGACGAGCGCTGTTATATCGTCGCTATAGCAACATGTCTCCATTCTCAAAGACCCGGCAGTCAGGTGACCGGATGTGACGAGCACTGTTATGCCGTCACAGTGCTCGTCACATCCGGTCACCTGACTGCTGCTGTATGCTTGAGAATAGGGAAATGACGTCACACGCTGTGATGAGGAGGGAGTATTTAAACTCCATTGTTGGTAACAGCTGATTGATAGGGCGAGAGGCACAGGCGTCCATACCATGTGGTGAGTTCCCAGTGATTTGGCTGAATGGATTAAGATAAGATAACCGCTGACTTTACTGATAGGAATCTATTGTGTATTTATTGCAGCATGCTTTTAGAGGTGACAGGCCCTCTGTAATTAGTACCTGTTTTTGGAATTACCACATTTCTATCTTGAACAGAGTTATAAAATGGTGAGTTGTCCCACACAGGGATGTTCAAATTTTTGTATTGCTGATATGCTGATCTTTTCTATATATGCATTTATTACAGCATATTATATAAATGCAAGGTCCGTGTCTTTATGGGACCTAAGAGGCATTTGAATACTCCCCTGAAGAGTTGATTGAAACGCGTCGGGAGACATTTTTCAGACCTTCTGTATTGAGGTCTTGCTAATTAATGGACCCTAAAAACTCCATTGAAGAGAATAAGTTGGTGAGATAAATCCAATTATTTATGTGCGGTGTTATTTGGGCCACTGTCAAGAGGGGCCAAATTATTTTAATTCAATTTATGTTGTTTGTGATTCTGACCACGATTTTAGTGATTGAAGTAAAAGTTAAATTTTAATATTTTTTCAGCAGTGATATGCTGTATCGTAACTTTGCTGTCTGAAACTGATTTATGTAATTAATTATCCAGTGGCTATACTTTTATACTTCATACGTCTGGGAATAAACAATCACATCATCCAAATACAGCAGGACGGTCTCGAAGTTTAAATGTCCCAGACAGCACTCCATCAACCGTTGGAAGGTCCCGGGGGCATTGCACAACCCAAACGGCATGCTATTGAATTCGCAGAGCCCCATCGGGGTGGTGAAGGCGGTCTTCTCCCGGTCCTCTGGGGCCACGGCCACTTGCCAGTATCCGCTGGTGAGGTCAAGGGTCGAGAAGTAGTTTGCAGTTCTCAGTGCAGCCAAAGACTCTTCAATACGAGGTAATGGATAGGCATCTTTATGGGTTATCTGGTTGATCTTCCGGTAGTCCACACACATTCGCATGGTACCATCTTTCTTCTTAACCAGTACCAACGGAGCGGCCCAGGGACTACAGCTGTCCCGAATAACCCCCGCCTCCTTCTTATTCCTCAACATATCTTTGGCACACTGGTAATGTGCAGGGGGAAAAGGTCTATACCTCTCTTTGATAGGGGGATGTTCACCTGTGGGAATGTGGTGTTTGACCCCCTTGATCTGCCCGAAGTCTAGGGGGTGCTTACTGAAAACCTGTTCATACTCCTGCACCACCCTGTGTACCCCTGCCCTGTGATGTGTAGGGGTATCATCAGTGCCTACATGTAGCTGTTGGTGCCACTCTTTTGTGTCCCCCTGGGGTGGGGGAGTGTTGGTGGTAGGTGGGAGTGTGGATGGACTGGCTTCATGGATAGTGTGAGGGTCCAGGGTAAGCAGCTTGGCAATGGTGGCATACCGGGGAAGCCTGACTTCTTCCTCCCCACAGTTCAACACTCTCACAGGCACTCTCCCTTTCTTCACATCTACCACCCCTCGGGCGGCCATTACAGTGGGCCAGTGTTCGGAAGGCATGGGCTCCATCATCGCAGGGTAGTCACGCCCCTGAGGCCCTACTGCTGCCCTACACCAGATCATCATCTCACTCCTAGGGGGCACAGTCAATGGAGCAACATCCATCATTCTCACTCCACCAATCTCCCCTCCTGTTGAGCTCACATGCTGGTGGTACATCAGGGCGCGGATCTCACGCTGCACAGCCCTCTGCCGGCTCCCCGCCGCTGTGGCGGCCAGCTGTTGCAATAGGGTCAACACATCAGCCATGCAGTGTTCCATCACATTGGTTCCCAGCACTATTTTCGGGTTATGATCACTGGGTTCATTCATGATCACAATCATACCCTGGTGTTGTAGTTCAGCTTGCCCCACTGTCATAGCCACTTGTTTATACCCCACCTGGGTCAGTGGAAGTCCATTAGCGGCAATCAACGTTATACTATTGTCTGGAGGCGCCAGCTCGTCTGCGGCCCAATACCGCTGGTACAACTTGTATGGTATGGTAGTTACCTGTGATCCAGTGTCCAAGAGAGCCATCACTGGTATGCTGTCTACAGCCACGGGGATGATAGGGCGGGCCCCGATATATCGGTCTCGCCAGTCCGGGGGGCCACGATGTTCTACTCCTGAGGATTGGCCCGGGGCCCCAGGGGTTGCTCGTTTAACGGGCACTGTCGGTAGTAATGGCCCGGCTTACGGCACTTGTAGCAGATTGGAGGTCTGCTCCGCGGGTTGTTAGCACTTCTCCGCTGCATCCAGGGAACATCCTCGGGACTGTCAGCAAGCTGTATCTGTGCTGGAGGCTGAGATCTGGTCAAAGGTTGCAGTGCAGCAAGGATTTTGGCAAGGTCTCCGTCCAGGCGACGGACCTGGGCTGCCAACTCTTCTACTGTGCTGCTCGGGGCTGCAGGTATTACAGAGCTTGGTTTGGCCGAGGCCGCCACAACGGGAGCTGTCTCGACGGGCCACGGGACGGGTTCCAGAACTTCAGCAGCTGGGGGCTGGAGTGCTTTGATAGCCCGCTCTTTTAACACAGCAAAGTCCACATCAGGGTGTTCCAGGGCCCACAGACGGAGTTGTTTACGATCCTCAGGGGACCTCATCCCCTGCGCAAATTGCTCCACTAACATCTTATTGCTATCCGCCTCGTTAATAGAGTTCACCCGCTTCAGCGTGCGGAGGGCGGTCTGCAGACGTAGAGCATAGTCCCGAATGCTATCCCCAGCTCGTTGCCGGCACTGGTAAAACTGCATCCTCAGCTCAGCTTCAGTCCGGGTCTCGAAGGCAGTCTGTAGCTTCTCAAAGATGGTGGGTACAGAGAGCCGGTCCCCCTCGGCCCAGGTCTCCGCTTCCTGCTCCGCCGTACCGGTTAGCTGGCCTAGCACTATCGCTGCACGTTGCTTATCCGTCAGGGGGTACAGCTCTAGCAACGGGTTAAGCTTTTTCCGGAAGGCCTGTAGGGCATCCGGTTTCCCATCATACTGCGGTAGCCAGGCAGCTCCGGGCGCATAGGGCAAGGAGAACGGCATGACCTGAGCGAGCGCAGGGGCCGCGGCACCTCCCGCCGGCACAGCCGGGACTTGGGCAGGCCCATTCCCATCCACGGGTGCCGCTGCGGCTGCGACCACCGCTCCTCCAGCGGGCGCAGACATCTTGTTTTCGTCCCCCTTAGCTCTTTCCGGCCCCTCCTCTCTCGGGGCGGGGTTTTGGCCTTCGCGCCTCTACTGCTCGAGAAGACGCTCGAGCGGGAACTTTTCGCGCCAAAGATGGCGGCTTCTGAAATTTTCCTGCCGGATACCTCCGGCGGTAACAAGGCGCACCTCTACCAGACGACAGAGCGGTAGGATCCTGTTCGTGACGCCAAGTTGTCGCGGGCGGGGAGGAGGGTGTCGGCACACTACGCTCACCCCTGCTGCTCGGGTCCGGCAGCTGCTCAGTGGTGGCTCGAGCTGTGGGCCGGATCCCGGGGTTTCTCGAGCGACACTCCTCGCCCGTGAGTGAAAGGGGGGTTTGTTGGGTGTGGGGATTGTTATAGTTCGTGACGCCACCCACGGTTGTGGTGATTGCACCACCGCTGCTCAGTATGGGGGTCCCGGGGATGGTGATGCGGAGCAGCCAGGTGTTGTGTTGCCCCTGCGTGGGTAGGGGTTGGTGATCCCGGGGGCCGGTGATGAGATGTAAAGTGTAGGGCCTGGTGGGCGCAGGGACGCGGGGGCAGCGCTGTGCCTTGCGGCACTGTGGTACTCACTCAGCCTGAGACGTGGACACAGTTTGTACGGTAAACCAAACGGCTGGTAGGACGGTCCCACAGACGGCTGCACCTGCACTCCCGGTAGGTGACGGTGATGTCCCTCTTCCTTGCACCTATGTTTTACTTGTGGTAGCGGTGGATTCCCTCCGGTTACCCGCTCCCCGACTGCAATCTGGGCTGGAGGAGCTCTACACTTTGCCCGCAGGCGCTGACCCTGAGAAACTGGTGCAGTGGCGGTGGCGGTGTCTCTCTGCTTCAGGTTGAGCTGTTGCCTTCAATCGGGACTTGGTTGTTGGGGGATCTACGTCCCCTTCACTGACGGATTTGGCAAATCTGGCGACTCCTAGCCTTGCCGGGGTCCGAGAGGCCCCTGCCCTGGTGCTGACTGTCCTTCGGAACACTGCTCCAGACCACCGGGCACACAGCCAACGGGGTCCTTCCAGGAACTTCCAAACGGTCCCCCTCCAGACAGTCACCGCCGTCGCTGACCTTGCTGATCTGGCCCTGCACAAAGCTGGACCCTTTAGGCTTTCTTTCTTCACTGTCACTTTACTTGCTTTCCTCCTTTTTCACTTTCACTTTCTTAACTCCTCTACTTAGCTCCTCACTCCTGCTCCTCCCTGAGCTGTCTCCTCAACTCAACTCTTGCCCTGCCTGGGCTCAACTGCGTCCTTTTACTCCTTCCACTTCCTCCTCCTGGACTCAACTGCCTGGCTTCTCCCGCCTCCAGAGTTGTGTGCTCCTCGGTGGGCGGAGCCAACCGCCTGGCCCACCCCCTGGTGTACATCATCAGACTCCTGGAGGAAGGCAACAAGGATTTGTGGTTAGCTGTGATGTGCCTACCTGGAGTGTGGGGTGTGGTGGTGTTGTGACCTGTGACCCCTGGCTTGCCCAGGGCGACACACTACCAGTAAATTGGACACCTTCTATATTTTTATATTTCTGTTAACAGGTTACGGATCCAAGTGAGGACTTATTTTGTGGGTTGAATTGAAGCTTTTTTATGGTGGCAAATCTACAGCAGGCCAAGAATTTTGTCTATTTATTTTTTACAGCTTTCACCATCCTGTATAAGTGATTACACAGCTTTATTCTTCGGGTTCGTACGTTACAGCAATACTAGTTTGGCTTCTATCAAACACTAAGAAACACTTTTTTTATTTTACTAAAGAAAAGTTTCTGCATTGCCATATTTCAAGAGCTATAATTGTTCAGTATTCCTGCTGAAAGTGTCCTTTGAGGCTTGTTTTTGCAAGACAAGTTGACGTTTTTATTGGAGCCATTTTGGGGCACATATTTTTTTATTATCGATTTTGAATTCTAATTTTTGTAGGCAGAATGACCAGAAACCAGCAATTGAGTTAGTGCTTTCTTTTTTATTTTTTTAAGCCATTCCAGATATGGTAAAAGTAAAAAGACAGCTTTATTCTCCTGGTCAGCTCATTTACAGCGATATTATATTATATTTACCGTATTTTTCGGATTATAAGACGCACTTTTCCTCCGAAAAATTTGGTGGGGCTTTCTGTGGGGCTTTCTGTGCGGACGGCCGGGTGCATGCGGGAGACCGGGTACCTGTGGCTGCATGCATGTGTGCGGCCGGGTGCCTGTGGCTGCGTGACGGCTGCCTGTCGCTGCCGGCTGCCTCTCTGTTCCGGCGGCCAGCTGCTTTTGTGCAGGTGGGTGGGCGGTCTGCTAGCTGCCACCCTGTGTGTGCGGCTGAGCGGGTGGGCGGCTGTGCGGCGGATGTCCCAGTGTGTCCGCGGTCCCGGTTTCAAATGATGGCGCCGGGTGTCAGCACATGCGCAGATGGAGCTCTTAGATGAGATCTCGATCTTCGCACGCGCCGCTCTGGGAGTCAGCGTATACGCAGATGGAGTCCTTGAATGAGAGCTCCCTCTGTGCATGCGCCATCACTTGAACCGGGACCACAGACACACTGGGACACACTGCACTGGCCTGCTCTACCACTGAGCCATCGACGCCGCTGCCACCACTAAGCTGTCACCGCCACTGCCACTACTGAGCTGTCTCTGCCACTGCCACCACTGAGCTGTCACCGCCACGACTGAGCTGTCACTGCCGCTGCCACCACTGAGCCTTCACCACCACTGCTACCACTGAGCCAGCACCGCAGCTGTCACTACTGACCCGCCGCTGCCACCACTGACCGCCGTTGGCAACACCACCTCTGCCTCCTGTGACCCGCTTCACCACCACTGCTGCCCCCCTCTGGTAAGACAACACCGGAGTACAAGGCGGACCCCATTTTTTTTCTTTACCTTTTTTTATCTCTAAATTTGGGGTGCGCCTTATAATCCGGTGCGTCTTATAAGACGGAGAATACGGTATATTATTTTTTTGTGTTTTGCTGGATTTGCACAACAAAACCTTTTTAATACAAAAAATAATATTTTTGCATAGCTACAGTATATTCTGTGAGCTATAACTGTATTATTTTTCTGCTGATTCAGATGTTTGGTGTCTTGTTTTTTATGGGAGAAGATGACATTTCCAGCGATACCATTTTTATTTAAATTTGTCTTTTAGATTGCGTTTTATCCTACTTTATGTATGTTGGTTTTGTAAAAAAGCATACTTTTATGCCACATTTTAATTTTTTTTTACAGTGTTCACAGTAGGGGTTAAATAATGTCACAGTTTTAAAGATTGGGTTGTTGAAGACACGGCAGTACCAAATATGTGTACTTTATTAGTTTTTTTTTTACATAAATATACATATTTATTGATATCCCATTTTATATTTTTTTTTCTTGATTTCGTGATTTTTTAAAATATTTTTACCTTTTTTTTTACTTAGTCCCTCTATGGTACTTTAACGTTTATTACTCTGAGCACTGCTATAATGCATTGCCATGCACTAGCATGGCAATGCATTACACCTGTCAGTGATGCAGTTACAGAAGACTTTTAGACCATGCTCCTGGCATGGTCTAAAAGGCTTGCCATAGCTGGTTAATTCAGAGGTCGTCATAATGACCTAAGGTTGCCATGCAACAATCGGGCTCTTGCGATAATGTCGCAGAGGAACTAATTGAACTGGAGATGGAGCGCACCACTTCTCCCAGCCTCCTAAACGTTGTGATTGATATTGATTGCTGCACGTAGAGGGTTAAACAGGCACCGCTCCTTTTTGTGAGGGCCAGGTCTTGGGTGTCACGTAAGCTCCTGTGCACGTGTGATTGCCACGACATACCAGTACATCCATGGTTGGAAAGTCACTGCAAAATATGACATACCGGTACATCCAACGTCGGAAGGGGTTAGAAGTTCTATCTGTCCCCATGAAGATTTCCAAAATGTTAAAATCCTTTTCCTTGAAATAATAATTGCTGTGTTTTACTCCAATATGTGATGGAAATATAAAAACAAATTTCATAATGGTATAACTGTTGTTTACTTGTGGTTTCACCTTCTGTGAAAGGTTATATAACAATTAGTCTACAGAGACTGTGCAATAATTCTGCAGTGAGGCCTCATTACAGTTATGTGGATCCAAAGCAGAATATATATATTAGTATTCAGTGGTGAGACAAAGATAAATCCCACTACAGTAAATGTACAAATTCTCTGTTACATTTAATCTTGTTTTTGGCAGATAATTAAGCAAGACCGGAGTCTAAACTAAAGCGGGCTTTACACGCTGCGACATCGCTAATGCGGAGTCGTTGGGGTCACGGAATTTGTGACGCACATCCGGCCGCATTAGCGATGCCGTTGCGTGTGACACCGATAAGCGATTTTGCATCGTTGCAAAAACGTGCAAAATCGCTAATCGGCGACATGGGGGTCCATTTTTAAAAATCGTTACTGCAGCAGTAACGAAGTTGTTCTTCGTTCCTGCGGCAGCACACATCGCTGCGTGTGACGCCGCAGGAACGAGGAAGCTCTCCTTACCTGCCTCCCGGCCGCTATGCGGAAGGAAGGAGGTGGGCGGGATGTTACGTCCTGCTAAGCTCCGCCCCTCCGCTGCTATTGGGCGGCGGTTCAGTGACGCTTCAGTGACGTCGCTGTGACGCCGCACGGACCGCCCCCTTAGAAAGGAGGCGGTTCGCCCGTCACAGCGACGTCGCCGGACAGGTAAGTATGTGTGACGGCTGTTGTGCGACACAGGCGGCGATTTGCCCGTGTCACGCAACAGATGGGGGCGGGTACCCACACTAGCGATATCGGGACCGATATCGCAGTGTGTAAAGTAGCCTTAAGTCTTGTATTTCTCCTTATAAATGAATCCATTTTTTAATTAATCATTTTTTTTGTTTGTATGATTTTAAAGATTTTTTTGTCTAACATGTTATGTATTCATATGTAGCATGATGTGATATGTAAATGTGCTGATGCTTCTGTGACACCCTGGCCTATCAGGTCGTCACAAGGGTGCCGTGCAATCTGCCCTTCTGCATGGTACCCGCTCCTCCTTGGTTACAAGTCCTGTTGCTACCAACAGGTGTACATAAATCCTGAGGAACAGCCACGCAAGTAGCAAGAAGTAGCTTCACGCAGCCCAGTAATTCACCCGACGGGAACGGAGTCTTCAGGTCCCATTCCCCAACTGCTCCAGAATCGGGGTGCTGGCGCAATGAGGGGGATAGGACTTCCCAAAATCGTCCAGAAAGTCCCAAGCGTGAACCCTGAGAGGAGGCTCACCTTGCTAGCCATGCAGGTGAGCAGGACCCAAGTAGTCTTAGGCAAAAAGGATCCACCAAGTTACACACAGTGCCAAGGGACAAGGCTTCAGACCAACCAGCAACACCAAAGGGGCACGGACCCAGCGTGCTCAACCAAGAGAAACAGAGCATTCAAGAGTTTGGTTTACCTGGTGTCAGCGTCAGTGACATTGGACTGTGTGAGTACCCGATATCCCTTCTCCCCGACGGGTTCCCCACTCCATCCCATCAACGGGCCCCGGGACACCAGGCCCCTAGCCACGGAGGGGTTAAACATACTGTTGCTTCAACATCGTCACCGGGCTCCCCAGCAGCAGCGGTGGTCTCTCATATTACCACACACCGTGGGTGGCGTCACGAACATTATCCCATTCACCACCCAAAACACATTTCCCCCTTTTTATTTCTGAAGTAGCCGAGCGCCCCCGCCTCGGATCCGTAGACCCCTCGAGCCACTGTGGACCCGGGTCCGAGCAGCCCGTTGCCTGTCGCCGCGGTAGCACACCTTAGGAAAACTTGGCGTCACGAACAGGATGTCAGCAGGACCCACTAACCTGGGTGACATGCGCCATGAGAAGGGGAAAAAAAAAAAAAAAAAAAAAAAAAATCGCAATCCAAAATCCTGTTTTTACAACGTCCGCCATTTTTTCGCTGTTTTCGCGCCAAAAACTCCACCTTCTCGGAAAAGGGCGCGAAGCCGAAGCCCCACCCTTCGTCTTCAGCCTAAAACAGGAACCGGAAGTTCCCAGAGGGCCACAGTGCGCGAAAGAGTGCTGGGAGAAAACTGAGGGGGCGTGCCTGAATGTAGCGAAAGCGGAAAAGAAGCAGGGACACCAGAACTCTGCCATACTGTTCCTGGACAATGCAGAGGCAAGATGGCGGAGCGGAGCTGGTCACCAGTACGTGCTGTTCCCGGGACTGCGACTTGGATTGAAGAAGAGACCAAGCAGCTGTGCACGAGAATGCGGATGCAGTTCCTGTTCATACTGAATCACTGAAGGGAAGAGATGAGGAGTCTGGTGGTAGCGGTGTGAGCCCGTGAGATCGAAATCCCACGTGAAGAAAGGGTAAGCGGTTACCCAGTCATTGATGATTACCTTAATCCGGCCATGGCGGCTGAGGGATTCGATCTGCCCCCGCTTGCGGCAACCACTCCACCGTCACCTACCCCGTCCTCGGCGGACGCCGAGCTGCCATCACCCATCCCGGCAGCAGAACCTGCAGCATTTTCATATGAAGCTCCAGCAGCAGCCCAGAAGTCTCCTGTCATCCCAGTCACATCAGCGGTTCCCCAGAGCCCGGCCAGATCAGACCCGGCTACATCACTGGGCCCGTCCTTAGAGGCGGAGCACCCGGACCCTGCAACTCCGGCTGCGGAGCAGTCGGGCCCACTACTTCCAGCAGCGGGAGTGGAACCTTCCAATTTTCTGGTTCCATTACCGTGCGGCATTCCGCCGGCTGTTGGAGCCACAGTAGTACCTTCAAAGCCACACTCAGTTAGGGAGGCCGGACGCCGGCACCTCCTGCTGGGAACGACCACAACAACCACTGAAACCGACAATGACCCAGGCAGAGCAATGGCAGCAAGCGATAATTGCCCGGACCCAGCGAGAGAAAGATTATCTAAGGAAATCTACATTCTGTACCCGAGGCCCGGTAAGAAGATGCATGGTACATCGATATAATCCCGAAAAGGGGTGGGGTTTCTTGTCAGAAGCCTCATACTATGAAGAAAAAGACATGGATCGCACATCCCAAAAATACAATGATCTAAAGCCGTTAGGCAAAAAATTAAATAGAACATGAGGTTCTTTTGTTACCATTCTGATCAGATTGTATTAAGCCCACTGCCACGTCACGGCAAACCTCTTGAGTGGGTCCCTAACCTGACCTTTTTGTGCGGCACTGTGCACTGACCACCGCCGCAGCGACAAAGCGCCAGCAGGGCGGGCGACCTGGTGCCTCACAGCACCCATGCTGCAAGGCAAAGCCCCCAAGGCTCCAGGCCGCGCCGCCCCACTGACACCACACCACCACAACAGCAGCCACCACACAGCACCAGCACACAGTGAGAGGAGCTGTGCACTCACCTCCCACTGGCTCCCATATGTGAACTGGGAGCAAAAAGAAGGCTAACCCCTCTTGCAGTCTCCTGCTGATTAAAATCACCTGTGCCAAATGGGGAGAGTGCAGATCCAAGCAAAAAAAAGAGGGGGATAGAATGTTGTATAACACACTATGAAGAAAAAGACATGGATCGCACATCCCAAAAATACAATGATCTAAAGCCGCTAGGCAAAAAATTAAATAGAACATGAGGTTCTTTTGTTACCATTCTGATCAGATTGTATTAAGCCCACTGCCACGTCACGGCAAACCTCTTCATCGGCCAGGAAAGCTTGTCAGAAGCTTTCGTGGCCGATGAAGTGTTTGTTAGCAGAAAAGATGTGGAACAACACCTCCCAAATGATCACCCTGGCCGCAACCTCATGCCTGGGGAGATGGTCAGCTACACCCAGCACTGGGGCGTGCAAGGCTGGTATGCCCTCGACGTGAAACGGTTCACTGTAGTGAATGAGCGGACTCTGTCTGCTGCTGCTGTGGGTTACCGGTTCCCAAGGGAGCTGGACCAGTAAAGAATGTTGACATAGCAAAAATGTGGTACCGTAACATTGTTAGGTATCTGTGTTTTCCGTTTGTTATTTTCCACAGTTTGTTATTTTTCAGATAGAAAAATGTTAGAAAATGAGAGCATTAATGAAAGCTAATTGCATGGGAAAGTAACCTGATTTTCTCCTAGATTGACAGCAGTTGTACTACAGTACAGGGACTCTTATTGTGTTTTTTCAAAGACTTCCACGTTTTTATAGTTAAAAATGGACCACGGTCACAGGATTGGCGTGACCAACACAAACTTGTGTGTCTTGTAAAAAGACTGCACCTGTTGTGCCAACCAAAGTTGTCTGGCACACCCCGGGACCTTAACACGGCCCAAGGACCCATCTAGGTTTCCAGGGGAACCCGGTTGTTTGGGAGGGTGGGTTGTTGGGATCCGGGACATTGGGACTGGACTGTTGCAGGGAGGGACAGCAACGTGGAAGGTTGGGTCCCCACTAGAGATGAGCGAATCGGTCCCGGTTCGGCTCGAGGTCGGTTTGTCGAACGGAGGTCCCGTTCGAGTTCGGTTCGTCGAACCGAACTCGAACTGCATAGGAAACAATGGCAGGCAATCACAAACACAGAAAAACACCTAGAAAACACCCTCAAAGGTGTCCAAAAGGTGACAAACAACTCACAACACAACACAAACACATGGGAAAGTGACAAGGACATATACTCATGCGAAAACAAAACAGCTGGACAAGGAAAAAGAGGAGGACACACAGATATATGAGTATATGCAAGGAAACATCGATTCCATTATTGTGCAACTTGAGCCCTGCTCATTTTAGGCTTCCAATCTTGATAAATTGCCTGAGCTCGCCACGTACGCCTTGGGGATCTTGTCGTGTCCTGCAGCCAGCGTTCTCTCGGAACCTGTCTTCAGTGCTGCTGGGGGTCTGCTGGCAGATAAGCACACGTGTCTGTCCACTGACAATGTGGACATGGCTCTCAGAGGACGTTTCTTCCCCTGGGTCAGCCAGGGGACAAAAAAGGCACACGTATTTTTGAGAGTGCTTCATGCCAAGCATCTTTTTCTTTTTCAAAAGGGGGGGGTCAACTGATGTCAGTCAAGTGGGGTGTGTGTGGCCCAATTAGTGGCAACGAGGGAGACTGTGGTTGGAGTCCCCTCGCTGTGTTTCTAAAAGACAAAAAAGATGAACAAGTAATGGCTCTCAGAGGACGTTTCTTCCCCTGGGTCAGCCAGGGGACGGGAAAGGCACACGTATTTTTGAGAGTGCTTCATGCAAAGCATCTTTTTCATCTTGAAAATTGGGTCAACCGATGCCAGTCAAGTGGGGTGTGTGTGGCCCAGTTAGTGGAAACGAGGGAGACTGTGGTTGGAGTCCCCTCGCTGTGTTTCTAAAAGAACCAAGATGAACAAGTCATGGCTCTCAGAGTACTTTTCTTCCCCTGGGTCAGCCAGGGGACGGGAAAGGCACGCGTATTTTTGAGAGTGCTTCATGCCAAGCATCTTTCTCTTTTTCAAAAGGGGGGGTCAACTGATGCCAGTCAAGTGGGGTGTGTGTGGCCCAATTAGTGGCAACGAGGGAGACTGTGGTTGGAGTCCCCTTACTGTGTTTTACAATCTTTTAGAAGGGCATGACATGGCTTAGAGGTTGACTTTCAGCATCTGGAAACTGTTGGCTACCAAAATGCTGCCTTTCCAACCTTTTTAACCGAGGATTTTCGAGACCTTATGCCCATCGCAGTGCCCCAAGAGCCGATGCCCAGGCGCCACTCCTTCTCCAACAAAGGCGTGCACGCGCTACACCAGCATGTCGCACTAAACATCACTGATTCCTTGAGAAACTCTGTGTGACAGGGTGCATTTCACCACAGATAATTGGCCCAGTAAGCATGGACAGGGGCGTTACATGTCGCTGACTGGGCAATGGGTTACTGTGGGGAGAGATGGAGAAGGGTCTGCTGTACAAGTCTTGCCGTCCCCACGAGTTGTGTCAATCCTTCTTCTGTATGTAGAAGTTAATACACTGCTTCTGCCTCTTCAACCTCGTGTGGGTCCTCCACCTTGGCGCAAACCCTGTGTGGTCAGGCCACCATTCCTTGTAACTGCGCACAAGGACTACCACACACCTCCTTACTATGCTGGCAGCAGAGCTCAATGCCATCAGGCGGTCAAAGGTTTACTTTGAAATGTATGGGAAACATGAGTCACACCGCTGAGAAGTTGTGGACGGTTAGCTCTGGAGACCGAGTTTCATCAATGGTTGTCTCCACTCAACCAGCAGCCAGGGAAGGCCGGGTGCGACAATGATGCAAACATGGGTGCGGCCCTTCGCTGTGACAATGTGACACACGTGCCTTGTGTGGTTCACGTGTTGAACCTGGTTGTCCAGCAATTTTTAAAGCACTATCCTGGCCCACATGGCCTTCTGCAGAGAGCACGGTGTAACGCCTTCCTTGATCCACACACTCAGATGGGCTGTAAATGATAGGCTAGAGGGAAGCCACTCACCAAGCAGGACCCCTAGAACCCTGAAACCCTTTAACCCCTATACAGGGATTAGGAATTACACAGGGCCCAAGGTGATCAATACCTGTGGAAGGCTGCAGTTCCAGAGAATAGTAGTCAGGCAGGGTCAAAACATTAATTGAGGAACAGGAACAGAATGGGACGGCCAGGACTTAATCAGAAAACAAGCAGAGGTGAAATGCGGATCGGCCAACAAGGTACATAAACAGCAAGCAGGAAAAGTAGTCAGGTAACAAGCACACAAAATCATAAAACTGAACTGGGGGTAAAATTAACCAGAGGTTCATAGCTATGTCTGGCAGTGGTCTGCAGACAGGATGGGCATAAAAAAGGGTGTGGTGTCTTCCCATTGGTTGTAGCTGAATGATGGTATTTCATCTGTGAGATACCCACCAGCTACATTCAGCCAGAGATTCTGCATCTGTCAAGGTAATGCAGCCCAGTGGGTGAGCATAACCTGCGTCCACCTGCGCCGCTGGCATCGACTCCTCTCCCATCATCAGCAGTATGCATGAAAGGAACACGTTGTCACCTGGCGACCGGAGTACAAATTGACGGAGCGTACTCCGTTGGTGACTTAACAGCCGTGTGCGGCAATGATGCAAACCTGGCTGCGGGCCATCGTCAGGGCAATGTGACACACGTGCCTTGTATGGCTCACGTGTTGAACCTAATTCTCCAGCAATTTTTAAAACACCATCCCGGCCTACATGGCCTTGTGCAGCGGGCACGCTCGCCATGTGCTCACTTCCATCGTGCGCACACAGCAGCTCAACAGCTTTCATCACTCCGGAAGTCTTAGGGTCTGGCAGTTAAACGCCAGAAATGCGATGTTCCGACACGCAGGAATTGGAATCTGCACATGTTGCAGCGTGTGTGGCAGCACCGCAAAGCCCTGCTAAAATACGGTATGACATATAGCCTGGGATAACTTGATCCAGAGGTGGTGCAGATCACGCTGCTGGAGTGGTGTCAGATCAAGGACCTATGCACCCTGCTACACAGTTTACAATTGTCGACGAAGATGTTTAGCACTGGCAATGTCATTCTCAGCATGACAATTCTGGTCATCTACATGATGGAGCACACTGTAATTATTATTCGGAGTCAGGTGTTGGGACAAGAGGAAGGGGAGGAAGTACAGGAGGAGTCATATGCGGAAGGGATAACAAGATCTACGAGGTCCAGATGGTCAGCGGCACCTATGCGGCAGTCATGGTGAGGGAGAGGGATTAACAAGGGCGCATAGTATCAGCAAAAAGTGTTGAGGAAAGTGCAGGAGCCCATGAAGAAATGGAGGACGAACTGGCGATGGGCATGGAAGACTCAGCAGATGAGTGAGAGCTTGCTCACATTTCGGTTGTGCGAGGTTGTGGGGAGAGGGCAGAGGAAGGAGGCACGATTCTCACCTCTCTGCCACCAACACACCAAGGACTTGGTCCTCCTTAATGCACAAGACACATGAACGCCTTCTTGCTGCACTACCTACATGACCCTCGGATTGTACGAATTCGAAGTAATCCTGAATACTGGGTTGCCACACTGTTAGATCCCCGGTACAAGACAAAATTTGGCGAAATAATTCCTGCCATAGAAATGGACGCACGTATACAGGAGTATCTGCAGAATGTGGTACGCAATCTTAGATCTGCTTTTCCACTAAACACCAGTGCTGCACAGAGTGAATCTCAACGCTTTGTCATGGATAGGAGGAAATGGTCTTTTCCTTGTCCACATCGGAGGGACCGAGGGATGGCTGCTGTGCTGAGATGGCGTTGAGTACGGTGTCCCTACAGAGTTGCACTTTTGGTCATATACCAAAATGAGTTGAAAAAGGACAGATGCTGGTGGAAAGGGGAACAGGTGTGTTGGAAAGGGGAAAAAATTTTTGGTCCGTGGATTTGGTGGTTAAGCAAAAGTAACATTTGATGAAGAAACACCATCTGTTACAGTGGGACTGGCAGATTTGGATAAGGTGGTATATACTATGTTACCGCTATATAACGAAAATTAATAAGAAAAGAAAGAGAAAGGTATATATCCCCATCAGCAGTCAGTGTCCACCGTGCTCCCAGTTGGAAAAGGAGAGGTTGGCAACTGGAAGGTTTGGTGGAGGATACAGAGCTGTGTGGCTATGAAACTAATAGTAGCCTGAACCGAGTTAGATGCCATTCGGATCTGGAGACTGGGAGCCCTGTTAGCGTCACAGGGTCCACATGCCCACCCAGCCCAGGAACTCTCTGTTAACAACACAGGAGCCATTGAGTACACTGACCGTGTGCGTAGGGGCCACACCTGTGGACAGCAGGCGCATCAGCAGCAGCAGGCCTGTTAATGCCATTGGGCTGCACAAGCAGGACTGGTAGGACAGGAGCTGGTCTTAACCGTTCTGCGTTACCAACTATGGTGGTGGCCTGCATCGACACCCTATCCCTGCCTACCTCTGGCCTAAAGCCGCAATGGGTTCAACACATGGAGGTGTGCTCTTTCGGAGCATAATAGAAGAATGCCCACCTCCTTGCTGGCTCCAGCCTCTTTTTATAACCTGGGTCCGGCCCAAACCAGGGTGAACCACAATGAACCTCCTGGAGACAAATGTAGAGTGACACGTCATGAGTGGCATAACTAGCGTCCTATTTGGAACCGCAACTTCAATGATGACCTCATGGCTGCCATGACCCAAACACCTCACCAGTCATCGTCTGACCATCAATAATGCGGTGACAAGTCATAGGGGTGGGCCTCTGCAAGCCATTTAGGAGGACACCTGATGCCCTGTGGTCTATATGGGACCCCCACATCAGGGGCAGGGCCAAAGAGTTCATTATCGGACCTAGTCTCTGATGCAGTAAGTGCCTGAGCATGCTCAGTAGCATGAAATACAGTCTCTGAAAAAAGACTATCAGCTTTAGCATGGTGTCTAGGCACAAAACAGGACTTAGACCCGGCACGGAATGCAAGCACCTGTGCAAAGAGGCTTTTCACACTTAGTGTGGGAGCATGCGCTGTATCCCGAAATGAAGACTTAGCGTCAGGAATAGCACAGTCAGGCTGAGCATACTCACTAGGCGAAACACTGTAGTTAGGCTGCAGCTGGGGTAAATCGGCACACGCATGCGCACTAGCTGCCTCTCCAAACTTAGACGTGGAGGAGAAATTGCTCTTCGGGTGTGAACTTGGAGATGCTGTCTATGAACAGAAGGAAAAGCTAAAGGAAGCCTCACTTTCTATCCCTCCGAATTATCAAATGCAGCAATGAATTCCCTGAGTTTGCTATAACATTAGCGTAGCAAAATGTGCATGAGGGTGTCATGTAGAGGTGCTAGAAATAGCTTGGCACCAGTGGGGCACTAATGGAATACAACAGCCAGTTCTATGATGCCACTAAATGGCAGTATTTTTGCTATCATTATAGCTTATTAAAAACAGAGCAGGAGGGTGTCCTGCACAGGTGCTAGAAATAGCTTGGCACCAGTGGGGCACTAATGGAATACAACAGCCAGTTCTATGATGCCACTAAATGGCAGTATTTTTTGCTATCATTATAGCTTATTAAAAACAGAGCAGGAGGGTGTCCTGCACAGGTGCTAGAAATAGCTTGGTACCAGTGGGGCACTAATGGAATACAACAGCCAGTTCTATGATGCCACTAAATGGCAGTATTTTTTGCTATCATTATAGCTTATTAAAAACAGAGCAGGAGGGTGTCATGCACAGGTGCTGCACATAGATTTGCACTAGTGTGACTAGACAAAAGTCCAATAGCCACATTTAGGATGCCACTAGGTACACTGACTGTTTGCTAGTATAACGGCTTAGTTAAAAAGATTTGGAGTGTGCAATGCAGGCAGACGTGCTGCAAATATCTTTCCACTAGTTTGACTACACAAAAGTACAATAGTCACGTTTAGGATGCCACTAGGTACACTGACTGTTTGCTAGTATAATGGCTTAGTTAAAAAGAGTTGGAGTGTGCAATGCAGGCAGAAGTGCTGCAAATATCTTTCCACTAGTTTGACTACACAAAAGTACAATAGCCACGTTTAGGATGCCACTAAGTACACTGACTGTTTGCTAGTATAATGGCTTAGTTAAAAAGAGTTGGAGTGTGCAGAGGACAGGAGGGTACAGTGCCAGGATTGTGGGGCTCTGGGTAGAGGAATGGAAGCCTGCCTTTCTATTCCCTCCTAATGGGGAAATGCAGCGACGAAATCCCTGACCTTGGCTACACAGACGCTGTCTCTGTTTTCAGGACCTGTCACCTATGGCTCTGACCCTGCCGGTTTGAGCCCTTAAAAGGACTGATAGAAAGTGCTCTCCCTAAGCTGTCTAACGCTGTGTATGGAACGCTTACAGCTGTATCGGCGATAGGACAAAGGACGGAGCTGCGACAGTGATGTCTGACACCCATGACACAGAAGAGATAATGGTGTCCGGACGGGCAGATTCTCGTTTTTATAATGCAGGGACATGTGACATGGACATCCTATCACACATGCCGTTGCTTCTCTGGCTAAAAGTCCACTTAGCTGTGTGTGTGTCTGGGATTGGCTGACATGCTGGCCCGCCCCACTACACGCGCGCGCTTAGGGAAGGAAGACAAGGAAAAAAAAAAAAATTGCGATCGCCATTATACAAACAGCAGTGATCTGAAGGCGCTGTTCCCGCACACTATACACTGAAATGTCATAATAGTGTGAGTCACAGAGTGACTTACACTATTACAGCGGAAAGCCAGCTAGGAATTAGCTGTTTTTTTGCTGCTAGAACCGTTCTCGAACGTTTCTAGAACTATCGAGCTTTTGCAAAAAGCTCGAGTTCTAGTTCGATCTAGAACAGGCCCCAAAATCACTCGAGCCTAGAACTGGAGAACCTCGAACCGCGAACCGCGCTCAACTCTAGTCCCCACTGCCACTAAAACCGGTGGCATCCACTGTTAGCAGGTGAACTCATAATGTTAGTAACAGTTTAAGAAAGTGCCTCCCCAATGTGGAATGAATTTTTTAAATAAATGTTTATGTTAACCCCTTTTCTTCCTTTTAAAAATAAATAAATAAATGCTTGGTGTTTTGTAGCTCGCGGACGAGCTACGTTTAACAAAGGGGGAATTTGATGCCCTGGCCTATCAGGTCGTCAAAAGGGTGCCGTGCAATCTGCCCTTCTGCATGGTACCCGCTTCTCCTTGGTTATGGGTCCTGTCCATTTGGTGTTGCTACCAACAGGTGTACATAAATCCTGAGGAATAGTGATTGAGCGAGTATGCTTGTTACTACTCGGTACTCGCACGAGTATCATTGTACTCGGGCTACTCGGCGGGTACCGAGTAATTTTGCAATACTCGTGCTGTACTCGTGGTCTTCATCCCTGCATGTTGGCGCTCTTTTGAGAGCCAGCCCTCATGCAGGGATTGGCTGGCAGACCACTGCAATGCCACAGCCCTGTTAGTTGTGGAATTGCAGTGATTGGCCGGCCTGCACAGCGTGACCGAGCCTTTATACCGGCGGGCACGCTGTGCTCTGTACACAGCCATCTCATATTCCCTGCTTTCCACGCCCACAGGCGCCTATGATTGGTTGCAGTGAGACACGCCCCCACACTGAGTGACAGGTGTCACACTGCACCCAATCACAGCAGCCGGTGGGCGTGTGTATACTGTGCAGTAAAATAAATAAATAAATAATTAAAAAAACCGGCGTGCGGTCCCCCCCAATTTTAATACCAGCCAGATAAAGCCATACAGCTGAAGGCTGGTATTCTCTGGATGGGGAGCCCCACAATATGGGGAGCCCCCCACCCTAACAATATCAGTCAGCAGCTGCCCAGAATTGCCGCATACATTATATGCGACAGTTCTGGGACTGTACCCGGCTCTTCCCGATTTACCCTAGTGCGTTGGCAAATCGGGGTAATAAGGAGTTAATGGCAGCCCATAGCTGCCACTAAATCCTAGATTAATCATGTCAGGCGTCTCCCCGAGATTCCTTCCATGATTAATCTGTAAATTACAGTTAAAAAACACACACACCCGAAAAAATCATTTATTAGAAATAAAAAACACTAACAAAGTCCCTCATTACCAATTTATTAACCCCGACAAACCCTCCATGTCCGGCGTACTCCACAGTCCTCCAGCGTCGCATCCAGCTCTGCTGCATGGAAGTGACAGGAGCTGCAGAATACACCGCCGCTCCGGTCACCTCCACGCAGCTAATGAAGGGAATAGCGCGATCAGCTGCTGTCAGTCAGGTAACTCACGGCCACCGCTGGATCCAGCGGTGGCCGCGATTAACCTCAGTGACAGCAGCTGATCGCTATACTCACCTCAGTTGGTGCATGGAGCTGACCGGAGCGGCGGTGAGTAGCGCGATCAGCTGAGCTGTCACTGAGGTTACCCGCGGCCACCGCTGCATCCACCGTTGGATCCAGGTAACCTCAGTGACAGCTCAGCTGATCGCTATACTCATCTCATTAGCTGCGTGGAGGTGACCGGAGCGGCGGTGTATTCTGCAGCTCCTGTCACCTGCATGCAGCACAGCTGGACGCGACGCTGGAAGTCCGTGGATTACGCCGGACATGGAGGGTTTGTCGGGGTTAATAAATTGGTAATGAGGGACTTTGTTAGTGTTTTTTATTTCTAATAAAGGATTTTTCGGGTGTGTGTGTTTTTTAACTGTAATTTACAGATTAATCATGGAAGGAATCTCGGGGAGACGCCTGACATGATTAATCTAGGATTTAGTGGCAGCTATGGGCTGCCATTAACTCCTTATTACCCCGATTTGCCAACGCACTAGGGTAAATCGGGAAGAGCCGGGTACAGCCCCAGAACTGTCGCATATAATATATGCGGCAATTCTGGGCGGCTGCTGACTGATATTGTTAGGGTGGGGGGCTCCCCATAACGTGGAGCTCCCCATCCTGAGAATACCAGCCTTCAGCCATATGGCTTTATCTGGCTGGTATTAAAATTGGGGGGGACCGCACGCCGTTTTTTTTAATTATTTAATTATTTATTTCACTGCACAGTATAGACACGCCCACCGGCTGCTGTGATTGGGTGCAGTGAGACAGCTGTCACTCAGTGTGGGGGCGTGTCTCACTGCAACCAATCATAGGCGCCGAAAAGCAGGAAAGCAGAGAATACGAGATTGATTAATGAGGGGCCGGCTTTTTCAAAAGAGGAAAAGCCGCCGGAACAGTGTGAACAGCCGCGCAGCGCCGCGACGGAGATCGGGGAACGGTAAGTAAGAGAGAGAGGGGAGAATGACCGACAGACTGTCAGAGGGGGACAGACAAGACAGAGAGAGACAGACAGAGCGAGACCGACCGACGGGAGATAGAATGAAAAAAAAATGACCGACATCGTTAGTAAAAAGCACAAAACGTGCGTTTTGGACATCGGAGTGCCACACAATGTTTTACGTAAAATCTTTCATGTATTAATCTCAAAAAGTAACATACACCAGCTCTATCTCACTATTGGGTATGTGCCCTTAATATTTCCGCCATGAAAATTCATTTTGGTGTCATTTTGGAAGGTTTTCTGGTGAGTCCGTAAAAATGGCGTAAAACTCGGACAAAATTGTTCACAGCTGTGACTTTTGAGTGATAAATGCTTCAAGGGATCTTCCCCATGCTGTTGCCATGTCATTTGAGCACTCTTCTGAGACTTTTGTGACATTTTTAGGGTTTCTACATGCTGCCGGGGGGTCATTTCACAATACTCGGGTCTCCCATAGGATAACATTGGGCTCGGTGCTCGGGCCGAGTACACGAGTATCTTGGGATGCTCGGCCCGAGCCTCGAGCACCCGAGCTTTTTAGTACTCGCTCATCACTACTGAGGAACACTCTGCACCACACCCACCAACCACCCACTCAGGGCAGCCTGAGGGGACTAGGGCCACCCAGATGGGGGGATGGAAGAGAGAGGGCAGAGATGTCAATAGTTGAGTAGAGTTGAGCAGTGAGACAGCGGTGACAGTGCAGGTCACGCTGTGGAGCTGGGTTCCTGTACCCGTCCCAGATGCCGGACGTTGGCCTGCTGGAACCCCAGTCGCAGGGGGTAGTGACAGGGGGTATGGTGCTGCTACAGAGAGCAAGCCGGCTGCCTTGTGCTACAACCGGGCAGGGGCCAGGGCATGACGGGGTAAGCGGACCCTAGGCTGGGAAGTAGCTTCACGCAGCCCAGTAATTCACCCGACGGGAATGGAGTCTTCAGGAACCATTCCCCATCCGCTCCAGAATCGGGGTGCTGGCACAATGAGGGGGATAGGACTTCCCAAAATCGTCCAGAAAGTCCAAAGCGTGAACCCTGAGAGGAGGCTCACCTTGCTAGCCATGCAGGTGAGCGGGACCCGAGTAATCTTAGGCGAAAGGGATCCACCAAGTTACACACAGTGCCAAGGGACAAGGCTTCAGACCAACCAGCAACACCAAAGGAGCATGGACCCAGTGTGCTCAACCAAGAGAAACAGAGCATTCAAGAGTTTGGTTTACCTTGTGTCAGCATCAGTGACTTTGGACTGTGTGAGTACCCGATATCCCTTCACCCCCAACGGGTTCCCCACTCCATCCCATCACCGGGCCCCGGGACACCAGACCCCTACCCACGGATGGGTTAAACATCCTGCTGCTTCAACATCGTCACCGGGATCCCCAACAGCAGCGGTGGTCTCTCACATTACCACACACTGTGGGTGGTGTCACGAACATTATCCCATTCACCACCCAAAACACATTTCCCCCTTTTTATTTCCGAGGTAGCCGCGCAACCCTGCCTCGGATCCGGAGACCCCTCGAGCCACTGCAGATCCGGGTCCGAGCAGCCCATCGGCTGTCGCGGGGGCGGCACAATTCTTCATCAAATGGATTTAGATTATTTCCAAATAGACAATGTTTTAGGCCTCCTTCACGTCAGTGTTTTTTGTACGTTTTAAATCTGTTTTTTTCTCATTCTAACCTATTGTGATCTGAACATGTCCATTTTTTCCAGCAGCACAGATGACAAGGTGAATACAAGTCACTAGGTCTATTAAAAACCCATAAAACACATGAATGGCATCCACGTGCCCTCCGAGTACCATCTGTGTACTGTACGTGTACAACATTAAAATGTATAGGAGAAGCTTTGCAATTTCATCCTTTGCTCATGCTGGAAAAACACTGATTACACACTTATGACAAACACTGATGACACCGGTACCGTTTTTTCATGTAAGTGTTTTTAGAGACATGTGATGAAGGCCTTAGCAATCTATTTTTCACAAAAATGTTTAAAATATGGAAATCAGTTTTTTCTATATATAGTTGTCTAATGTATGTATTACTTATTTAATACAGTGGATCTAATAATTAAATACTGGAGATAATTTGCACATTCATGTGAGATACTATATAAACAATACATTACTGTCAAGAATAAAATGGCAGGGAAGACAGGAGGAAGCATTGTCCCAAAAAAAACATGCAATAGACGTGAAGGTAAGAATATACCTGCAATAAATCAATAGTGACAAAGCCTTTCTGTAACATAAATCTTAATACATTTTTAAAGGACATTTGTCACCAGGTTTTTGCTACTCCCTCTGAGAGCAGCATAATGTAGAGACAGAGACCCTGATTCCAGCGATGTGTCACTTACTGAGCTGCTTGCTGTCATTTTGATAAAATCACTGTTTTCTCTGCTACAGATCTAGCAGTTATACAGAGCTCATGAATATGTTGCAGCAGGCCAAGTAGTCCTATAATGATAATCTACTGCTGATTAATCAGTGATATTATTACAACTACACTAAGCAGCCCAGTAAGTGATTGTCGCGGGCAGGGAGGGCGCTGTGCTCACCACGCTCGGGTGCGGTGCTGCTGCTGCTCGGTGGCTCGAGCGGTGGGCCGGATCCGGGGACTCAAGCGGCGCTCCTCGCCCGTGAGTGAAAGGGGAGTAGTTTGGTTTGGGGATTTGGTCCGTGACGCTACCCACGGGTTGTGGTGAGGTTGGAGCACCACCGATTCTATTGACGGGGATCCCGGGAGCGATGGCAGGGAGCAGCTGGGATGTTTTTCTCTCCTCCGTGGGTAGGGGGGTTGGTGGTCCCGGGGCCCGGAGAGGTGACGGGGAGGCAGGGTTGGCAAGATGCAGGGTCGCTTGGTCTGCGCAGCGTGGTGCCGGATGGCACGGTAGTACTCACTCAGCCACAAATGGATACAAAGTCTCTGGTAAAACAAACGGCTGGATGGATGGGTCTCGCAGCCGGCTGCTGTGGTTTCTCCCGGACGGTTGGTGGTGGCTGCCTTTCCCTGCACCTTTTGTGTATCTTCGGTCCCGATGGCTTCCCACCGGTAACCCGCTCCCCAGCGTGTATTTGGGCTGGAGGAGCCCTTTTGCCCGCAGGCACTGGCCCTGGGAACTCTAGCTGTGGCGGTAGCTGTATTTCCCTTGTGCTGTTTGGACGGTTGCCTTCAATCGGGTCTTGGCTGTTTGGAAACCCCTGGGGTTCCGGTCACTAACGGATTTGACCTGTTTAATGGCGACTCCAAGCCTGGTCGGGGTCTGCAGGCCCTGCCGGTTTGTGCTGGCTTCACTTCGCTCCCCGGTTCGGTACCGGCGGGCCACCGCCCATCCCTACTAGAGATGAGCGAACCGGTCGCGGTTCGGCTCGAGGTTGGTTCGCCGAACGGACCTCCCGTTCGAGTTCGGTTCGTCGAACGTTCGACGAACCGAACTCGAACTGCATAGGAAACAATGGCAGGCAATCACAAACACAGAAAAACACCTAGAAAACACCCTCAAAGGTGTCCAAAAGGTCACAAACAACTCACAACACATGGGAAAGTGACAAGGACATATACTCATGCGAAAACAAAAGAGCTGGACAAGGAAAAAGAGGAGGACACACAGATATATGAGTATATGCAAGGAAACATCGATTCCATTAATGTGCAACTTGAGCCCTGCTCATTCTTGGCTTCCAATCTTGATAAATTGCCTGAGCTCGCCACGTACGTCTTGGGGATCTTGTCGTGTCCTGCAGCCAGCGTTCTCTCGGAACCTGTCTTCAGTGCTGCTGTGGGTCTGCTGGCAGATAAGCACACGTGTCTGTCCACTGACAATGTGGACATGGCTCTCAGAGGACTTTTCTTCCCCTGGGTCAGCCAGGGGACGGGAAAGGCACGCGTATTTTTGAGAGTGCTTCATGCAAAGCATCTTTTTCTTTTTCAAAAGGGAGCTCAACCGATGCCAGTCAAGTGGGGTGTGTGTGGCCCAGTGAGTGGAAACGAGGGAGACTATGGTTGGAGTCCCCTCGCTGTGTCTCTAAAAGAACCAAGATGAACAAGTCATGGCTCTCAGAGGACTTTTCTTCCCCTGGGTCAGCCAGGGGACGGGAAAGGCACGCGTATTTTTGAGAGTGCTTCATGCAAAGCATCTTTTTCTTTTTCAAAAGGGAGCTCAACCGATGCCAGTCAAGTGGGGTGTGTGTGGCCCAGTGAGTGGAAACGAGGGAGACTGTGGTTGGAGTCCCCTCGCTGTGTATCTAAAAGAACCAAGATGAACAAGTCATGGCTCTCAGAGGACTTTTCTTCCCCTGGGTCAGCCAGGGGACGGGAAAGGCACGCGTATTTTTGAGAGTGCTTCATGCAAAGCATCTTTTTCTTTTTCAAAAGGGAGCTCAACCGATGCCAGTCAAGTGGGGTGTGTGTGGCCCAGTGAGTGGCAACCAGGGAGACTGTGGTTGGAGTCCCCTTGCTGTGTCTCTAAAAGAACCAAGATGAACAAGTCATGGCTCTCAGAGGACTTTTCTTCCCCTGGGTCAGCCAGGGGACGGGAAAGGCACGCGTATTTTTGAGAGTGCTTCATGCAAAGCATCTTTTTCTTTTTCAAAAGGGAGCTCAACCGATGCCAGTCAAGTGGGGTGTGTGTGGCCCAGTGAGTGGCAACGAAGGAGACTGTGGTTGGAGTCCCCTCGCTGTGTTTCTAAAAGACCCAAAATGAACAAATCATGGCTCTCAGAGGACTTTTCTTCCCCTGGGTCAGCCAGGGGACGGGAAAGGCACGCGTATTTTTGAGAGTGCTTCATGCAAAGCATCTTTTTCTTTTTCAAAAGGGGGCTCAACCGATGCCAGTCAAGTGGGGTGTGTGTGGCCCAGTTAGTGGAAACGAGGGAGACTGTGGTTGGAGTCCCCTCGCTGTGTCTCTAAAAGAACCAAGATGAACAAGTCATGGCTCTCAGAGGACTTTTCTTCCCCTGGGTCAGCCAGGGGACGGGAAAGGCACGCGTATTTTTGAGAGTGCTTCATGCAAAGCATCTTTTTCTTTTTCAAAAGGGGGCTCAACCGATGCCAGTCAAGTGGGGTGTGTGTGGCCCAGTTAGTGGCAACGAAGGAGACTGTGGTTGGAGTCCCCTCGCTGTGTTTCTAAAAGACCCAAAATGAACAAATCATGGCTCTCAGAGGACTTTTCTTCCCCTGGGTCAGCCAGGGGACGGGAAAGGCACGCGTATTTTTGAGAGTGCTTCATGCAAAGCATCTTTTTCTTTTTCAAAAGGGAGCTCAACCGATGCCAGTCAAGTGGGGTGTGTGTGGCCCAGTGAGTGGCAACCAGGGAGACTGTGGTTGGAGTCCCCTCGCTGTGTCTCTAAAAGAACCAAGATGAACAAGTCATGGCTCTCAGAGGACTTTTCTTCCCCTGGGTCAGCCAGGGGACGGGAAAGGCACGCGTATTTTTGAGAGTGCTTCATGCAAAGCATCTTTTTCTTTTTCAAAAGGGAGCTCAACCGATGCCAGTCAAGTGGGGTGTGTGTGGCCCAGTGAGTGGCAACGAGGGAGACTGTGGTTGGAGTCCCCTCGCTGTGTCTCTAAAAGAACCAAGATGAACAAGTCATGGCTCTCAGAGGACTTTTCTTCCCCTGGGTCAGCCAGGGGACGGGAAAGGCACGCGTATTTTTGAGAGTGCTTCATGCAAAGCATCTTTTTCTTTTTCAAAAGGGAGCTCAACCGATGCCAGTCAAGTGGGGTGTGTGTGGCCCAGTGAGTGGAAACGAGGGAGACTGTGGTTGGAGTCCCCTCGCTGTGTCTCTAAAAGAACCAAGATGAACAAGTCATGGCTCTCAGAGGACTTTTCTTCCCCTGGGTCAGCCAGGGGACGGGAAAGGCACGCGTATTTTTGAGAGTGCTTCATGCAAAGCATCTTTTTCTTTTTCAAAAGGGAGCTCAACCGATGCCAGTCAAGTGGGGTGTGTGTGGCCCAGTGAGTGGCAACCAGGGAGACTGTGGTTGGAGTCCCCTCGCTGTGTCTCTAAAAGAACCAAGATGAACAAGTCATGGCTCTCAGAGGACTTTTCTTCCCCTGGGTCAGCCAGGGGACGGGAAAGGCACGCGTATTTTTGAGAGTGCTTCATGCAAAGCATCTTTTTCTTTTTCAAAAGGGAGCTCAACCGATGCCAGTCAAGTGGGGTGTGTGTGGCCCAGTGAGTGGCAACGAAGGAGACTGTGGTTGGAGTCCCCTCGCTGTGTTTCTAAAAGACCCAAAATGAACAAATCATGGCTCTCAGAGGACTTTTCTTCCCCTGGGTCAGCCAGGGGACGGGAAAGGCACGCGTATTTTTGAGAGTGCTTCATGCAAAGCATCTTTTTCTTTTTCAAAAGGGGGCTCAACCGATGCCAGTCAAGTGGGGTGTGTGTGGCCCAGTTAGTGGAAACGAGGGAGACTGTGGTTGGAGTCCCCTCGCTGTGTCTCTAAAAGAACCAAGATGAACAAGTCATGGCTCTCAGAGGACTTTTCTTCCCCTGGGTCAGCCAGGGGACGGGAAAGGCACGCGTATTTTTGAGAGTGCTTCATGCAAAGCATCTTTTTCTTTTTCAAAAGGGAGCTCAACCGATGCCAGTCAAGTGGGGTGTGTGTGGCTCAGTGAGTGGAAACGAGGGAGACTGTGGTTGGAGTCCCCTCGCTGTGTCTCTAAAAGAACCAAGATGAACAAGTCATGGCTCTCAGAGGACTTTTCTTCCCCTGGGTCAGCCAGGGGACGGGAAAGGCACGCGTATTTTTGAGAGTGCTTCATGCAAAGCATCTTTTTCTTTTTCAAAAGGGGGCTCAACCGATGCCAGTCAAGTGGGGTGTGTGTGGCCCAGTTAGTGGAAACGAGGGAGACTGTGGTTGGAGTCCCCTCGCTGTGTCTCTAAAAGAACCAAGATGAACAAGTCATGGCTCTCAGAGGACTTTTCTTCCCCTGGGTCAGCCAGGGGACGGGAAAGGCACGCGTATTTTTGAGAGTGCTTCATGCAAAGCATCTTTTTCTTTTTCAAAAGGGAGCTCAACCGATGCCAGTCAAGTGGGGTGTGTGTGGCCCAGTGAGTGGAAACGAGGGAGACTGTGGTTGGAGTCCCCTCGCTGTGTTATACATGCTTTTAGAAGGGCATGACATGGCTTGGAGGTTGACTTTCATAAAATGCAAACTGTTGGCTACCAAAATGCTGCCTTTCCAACAACTGTGGTTATAGGCAATGAGGAACATACTGATGAAGATGAGACGCAGATACCCGATTGGGATGACAACTTAAATATTCGGTCAGGGCAAGAAGAGGCTCGGTCTGAGGGGGAGGGGAGTGCAAACACAACAATTGATGATGAAGTTCTAGATCCCACCTACTGTCAACCCCCAGTCAGGCACTCGAGGAGGTCAACAGAGGCGGTGGAGGAGGATGCAACCGACGACGAAATTACCTTGCGCCTTCCTGGACAGAGTCGGAGCACTGGTAGCACGTCTACAACTGCATCCTCAGCCACCACTCTGCCTATGAGCATTATTCGGGGTGCATCAACAGGTCGCATGGCCTCTAAGCCTTGCCTAGCCTGTTCCTTTTTTGACATAGAAAAAGATCGCCCAAATCATGTGATATTTAAAATTTGTCATGATTCTCTTAGTAGAGGTCAAAACCTCAGCAGTTTGACAACTTCTTCCATGAATCGTCACATGAATAAATATCATAGGTCCCGGTGGGAAGCTCACTGTGCTGCAATGCGGCCTAGCGGAGCAAACCATCCACCGCCCGCCCCTTCCAGTGCATCCGCGCGCTCTTCATCTTCTAGGACTGTGGGGACAGCTGTCACACCTGTTTTTCCACGCAAAACTTCCACCACTGTAACCGCAACAGGCAGTTTGCTTGGTAGGTCGTCAGTTGGTTTGGAAGGGGAAACAAGTGAGTGTGTACAGCTCTCTCAGACATCGATAGCACCTACGTTGGATGAAGGCAACATCATGTCTCCGCCTGCACTTTCCTCACAAACCTGCATTTTTCCAGGGACACCCTACTCAACACCGTCTACACACAGCAGCCAGATCTCTGTCCCTCAGATGTGGTCAAATAAAAGGCCACTTCCTCCGACCCATGACAAAGCTAAGAGGTTGACTCTATCCCTCTGTAAGCTGTTGGCTACCGAAATGCTGCCTTTCCGCCTAGTGGACACACAGGATTTTAGAGACCTTATGTCTGTCGCTGTGCCCCAGTACCAGATGCCTAGTCGCCACTACTTCTCTAAGAAAGGTGTGCCCGCGCTACACCAGCATGTCGCACACAACATCACCGCTTCCTTGAGAAACTCTGTGTGTGAACGGGTGCATTTCACCACCGATACTTGGACCAGTAAGCATGGACAGGGACGTTACATGTCGCTGACTGGGCACTGGGTAACTATGTTGATAGATGGTGAAGGGTCTGCTGCACAAGTCTTGCCGTCCCCACGACTTGTGTGTCAATCCTCTGTCTGTCCAAGTTCCGCCACTGCTTCTGCATCCTCCACCTCATCTGGGTCCTCCACCTCCGCCCCAAGCCTGCCTGGTCAGGCCACCAGCGTTCTCACTGCGCAGAAGGAATCACGCACCCCTCATTACTATGCTGGCAGCAGAGCGCAACGGCATCAGGCGGTCTTTAGCTTGACATGTCTTGGGAATAAGAGTCACACAGCTGAGGAGTTGTGGTCAGCTCTGCGGTCCGAGTTTAATAAATGGTTGTCTCCACTCAACCTGCAGCCTGGTAAGGCCGTGTGCGACAATGCTGCAAACCTGGGTGCGGCCCTTCGCCTGGGCAAGGTGACACACGTGCCTTGTATGGCTCACGTGTTGAACCTTGTTGTCCAGCAATTTTTAACACACTATCCCGGCCTAGATGGCCTTCTGACCAGGGCACGTAAACTGTCTGCTCACTTCCGCCGTTCAACCGCCGCAGCTGAGCGACTTGCATCGCTCCAGAAGTCTTTCGGCCTGCCGGTTCATCGCCTGAAATGCGATGTGGCGACACGCTGGAATTCAACTCTCCACATGTTACAGCGACTGTGGCAGCACCGGCGAGCCCTGGTGCAATACGTCATGATGTATAGCCTGGGCCAAAGAGATGCAGAAGTGGGGCAGATCACCCTGATGGAGTGATCTCAGATCCAGGACCTATGCACCGTTCTGCACAGTTTCGACATGGCGACGAATATGTTTAGCGCTGACAATGCCATTATCAGCATGACGATTACAGTCATTTACATGCTGGAGCACAAGCTAAACACTATTCGGAGTCAGGGGGTGGGACAACAGGAAGGGGAGGAACTACAGGAGGATTCATAAGCGCAAGACACAACAACATCACCAAGGTCCAGACGTTCATCATCACCAACGCGGCAGGCATGGGACCATGGGGGACAGGGATCAACAAGGGCGCATGGTAGCAGGCGAGATGTTGAGGAAGGTGCAGGAGGACATGAAGATATGGAGGACGAACTGTCCATGGACATGGAAGACTCAGCGGATGAGGGAGACCTTGGTCAAAATTCAGTTGAAAGAGGTTGGGGGGAGATGTCAGAGGAAGAAAGAACGGTTAGCACCTCTATGCCACAAACACAGCGTGGACTTGGTCCGCATGGCTGCGCAAGACACATGAGTGCCTTCTTGTTGCACTACCTCCAACATGACCCTCGGATTGTCAAAATTAGAAGTGATGATGACTACTGGCTTGCCACACTATTAGATCCCCGGGACAAGTCCAAATTTTGTGACATAATTCCACCCATAGAAAGGGACGCACGTATGCTGGAGTATCAGCATAAGCTGTTACTCGATCTTAGCTCGGCTTTTACACCAAACAACCGTGCAGGTGAAGGGAGTGATTCTCCCAGTTGTAACTTGACAAACATGGGACGGCATCGTCATCTTCAACAGTCTACCCGTACCAGTAGGACCGTATCTGGTGCTGGTAACAGCAATTTTATGGAATATTTTCATAATTTTTTTAGACCCTCCTTTGCAAGGCCACCAGAGACAACAAGTCTGACACATAGTCAACGGATGGAGAGGATGATACAGGAGTATCTCCAAATGAACATCGATGCAATGACTTTGCAAATGGAGCCTTGCTCCTTTTGGGCTTCAAATCTAGAAAAATGTCCAGAGCTCTCCAGTTACGCCTTGAAGATTTTGTCGTGTCCAGCTGCCAGCGTTGTCTCTGAATGTGTCTTCAGTGCTGCTGGGTGTGTGCTGACAGATAAGCGCACGCGTCTGTCCAGTGACAATGTGGACACACTGACGTTCATCAAAATGAACAAGTCATGGATCCAGAAGGAATTTACTACCCCTGTGTCATCCTGGGGAGAGTAAATGCTTGTGGATTTGGAATGTGCTTGATGCAAATCAAAACATCCTGTTTGCAACTAGGGCACAAGTGCTGCCACTGATGGGGTGTCTGTGTGCCCAATGTTGGGAAAAAAGGTAGACTCCGCTTGGAGTAACCCTTGCTTGATGTGTTTTTTAAAAATGATACAAGATGAACAGATCTGAAGGCAAGATGAAGGCAACATCATGTCTCCGCCTGCACTTTTCTCACAAACCTGCATTTTTCCAGGGACACCCTACTCAACACCGTCTACAGACAGCAGCCAGATCTCTTTCCCTCAGATGTGGTCAAATAAAAGGCCACTTACTGCGACCCATGACAAAGCTAAGTGGTTGACTCTATCCCTCTGTAAGCTGTTGGCTACCGAAATGCTGCCTTTACGCGTAGTGGACACACAGGATTTTACAGACCTTATGTCTGTCGCTGTGCCCCAGTACCACATGCCCAATCACCACTGCTTCTCCAAGAAAAGCATGCCCGCGCTACACCAGCATGTCGCACACAACATCACCACTTCCTTGAGAAAATCTGTGTGCGACAGGGTGCATTTCAACACGGATACTTGGACCAGTAAGCATAGACAGGGTCATTACATGTCACTGACTGGGCACTGGCAAACTATGGTGAGAGATGGAGAAGGGTCTGCTGTACAAGTCTTGCCGTCCCCACGAGTTGTTTCAATCCTTGTTCTGTATGTAGAAGTTAATACACTGCTTCTGCCTCTTCAACCTCGTGTGGGTCCTCTACCTTGGCGCAAACCCTGTGTGGTCAGGCCACCATTCCTTGCAACTGCGCACAAGGACTACCACACACCTCCTTACTATGCTGGCAGCAGAGCTCAATGCCATCAGGCGGTCAAAGCTTTACTTTGAAATGTATGGGAAATGTGAGTCACACCGCTATTACAGAGAATAGTAGTCAGGCAGGGTCAAAACATTAATTGAGGAACAGGAACAGAATGGGACGGCCAGGAAAGAATCAGAAAACAAGCAGAGTTGAAATGCGTATCGGCCAACAAGGTACATAAACAGCAAGCAGGAAAAGTAGTCAGGTAACAAGCACACAAAATCATAAAACTGAACTGGGGGTAAAATTAACCAGAGGTTCATAGCTATGTCTGGCAGTGGTCTGCAGACAGGATGGGCATAAAAAAGGGTGTGGTGTCTTCCCATTGGTTGTAGCTGAATGATGGTATTTCATCTGTGAGATACCCACCAGCTACATTCAGCCAGAGATTCTGCATCTGTCAAGGTAATGCAGCCCAGTGGGTGAGCATAACCTGCGTCCACCTGCGCCGCTGGCATCGACTACTCTCACATCATCAGCACTATTCATGAAAGGAACACGTTGTCACCTGGCAACCGGAGTACAAATTGACGGAGCGGACTACGTTGGTGACTTAACAGCCGTGTGCGGCAATGATGCAAACCTGGCTGCGGGCCATCCTCAGGGCAATGTGACACACGTGCCTTTTAGGGCTCACGTGTTGAACCGAATTCGCCAGCAATTTTTAAAACACCATCACGGCCTACATGGCCTTGTGCAGTGGGCACGCTCGCTATGTGCTCACTTCCATCGTGCGCACACAGCAGCTCAACAACTTTCATCACTCCGGAAGTCTTAGGGTCTGGCAGTTAAACGCCGTAAATGCGATGTTTCGACACGCAGGAATTGGAATCTGCACATGTTGCAGCGTGTGTGGCAGCACCGCAGAGCCCTGCTGAAATACGGTAAGACATATAGCCTGGGATAACTTGATCCAGAGGTGGTGCAGATCACGCTGCTGGAGTGGTGTCAGATCAAGGACCTATGCACCCTGCTACACAGTTTTGAAATGTCGACGAAGATGTTTAGCATTGGCAATGTCATTCTCAGCGTGACAATTCTGGTCATCTACATGATGGAGCACACTGTAATTATTATTCTGAGTCAGGTGTTGGGACAAGAGGAAGGGGAGGAAGTACAGGAGGAGTCATATGCGGAAGGGATAACAAGATCTACGAGGTCCAGATGGTCAGCGGCACCTATGCGGCATTCATGGTGAGGGAGAGGGATTAACAAGGGCGCATAGTATCAGCAAAAAGTGTTGATGAAAGTGCAGGAGCCCATGAAGAAATGGAGGACGAACTGGCGATGGGCATGGAAGACTCAGCAGATGAGTGAGAGCTTGCTCACATTTCGGTTGTGCGAGGTTGTGGGTAGAGGGCAGAGGAAGGATGCACGATTCTCACCTCTCTGCCACCAACACACCAAGGACTTGGTCCTCCTGGATGCACAAGACACATGAGCGCCTTCTTGCTGCACTACCTACATGACCCTCGGATTGTATGAATTTGAACTAATCCTGAATACTGGGTTGCCACACTGTTAGATCCCCGGTACAAGACAAAATTTGGCGAACTAATTCCTGCCATAGAAATAGACGCACGTATACAGGAGTATCTGCAGAATGTGGTACGCAATCTTAGATCTACTTGTCCACTAAACACTAGTGCTGCACAGAGTGAATCTCAACGCTTTGTCATGGATAGGAGGAAATGGTCTTTTACTTGTCCACATCGGAGGGACCGAGGGATGGCTGCTGTGCTGAGATGGCGTTGAGTACGGTGTCCCTGCACAGTTGCACTTTTGGTCATATCCCAAAATGAGTTGAAAAAGGACAGATGCTGTTGGAAAGGGGAACAGGTGTGTTGGAAAGGGGAAAAAAGTTTTGGTCCGTGGATTTGGTGGTTAAGCAACTGTAACATTTGCTGAAGAAACAACATCTGTTACAGTGGGACTGGCAGATTTGGATAAAGTGGTATATAATCTGTGACCGCTATATAACGAAAATTAATAAGAAAAGAAAGAGAAAGGTATATATCCCCATCAGCAGTCAGTGTCCACCGTGCTCCCAGTTGGAAAAGGAGAGGTTGGCAACTTGAAGGTTTGGTGGAGGATACAGAGCTGTGTGGCTATGAAACTAATAGTAGCCTGAACCGAGTTAGACGCCATTCGGATCTGGAGACTGTGAGCCCTGTTAGCGTCACAGGGTCCACATGCCCACCCAGCCCAGGAACTCCCTGTTAACAACACAGGGGCCATTGAGTACGCTGACCGTGTGCGTAGGGGCCACACCTGTGGACAGCAGGCGCATCAGCAGCAGCAGGCCTGTTAATGCCACTGGGCTGCACAAGCAGGACTGTTAGGACAGGAGCTGGTCTTAACCGTTCTGTGTTACCAACTGTGGTGGTGGCCTGCATCCACCACCCGATCCCTGCCTACCTCTGGCCTAAAGCCGCAATGGGTTCAACACATGGAGGTGTGCTCTTTCGGAGCATAATAGAAGACTGCGCACCTCCTTGTTGGCTCCAGCCCCTTTTATAACCTGGGTCCGCCCCAAACCAGGGTGAACCACAATGCACCTCCTGGAGACAAAAGTAGAGTGACACGTCATGAGTGGCATAACTAGCGTCCTATTTGGAAACGCAACTTCAATGATGACCTCATGGCTGCCATGACCCAAACACCTCACCAGTCATCGTCTGAGCATCAATAATGCGGTGACAAGTCATAGGTGTGGGCCTCTGCAAGCCATTTGGGAGGACACCTGATGCCCTGTGGTCTATATGGGACCCCCACATCAGGGCCAGGGCCAAAGAGTTCATTACCGGACCTAGTCTCTGATGCAGGAAGTGCCTGAGCATGCTCAGTAGCATGAAATACAGTCTCTGAAAAAAGACTATCAGCTTTAGCATGGTGTCTATGCCCAAAACAGGACTTAGACCCGGCACGGAATGCAAGCACCTGTGCAAAGAGGCTTTTCACACTTAGTGTGGGAGCATGCGCTGTATCCCGAAATGAAAACTTAGCGTCAGGAATGGCACAGTCAGGCTGAGCATACTCACTAGGCGAAACACTGTAATTATGCTGCAGCTGGGGTACATCGGCACACGCATGCGCACTAGCTGCCTCTCCACACTTAGACGTGGAGGGGAAATTTGTCTTGGAGATGCTGTCTATGAACAGAAGGAAAAGCTAAAGGAAGCCTGACTTTCTATCCCTCCGAATTATGAAATGCAGCAATGAATTCCATGAGTTTGCTATAACATTAGCGTAGCAAAATGTGCATGAGGGTGTGATGTAGAGGTGCTAGAAATAGCTTGTCACCAGTGGGGCACTAATGGAATACAACAGCCAGTTCTATGATGCCACAAAATGGCAGTATTTTGTGCTATCATTATAGCTTATTAAAAACAGAGCACGAGGTTGTCATGCAGAGGTGCTGCACATAGATTTGCAGTAGTGTGAATTGACAAAAGTACAATAGCCACGTTTAGGATACAACTAGGTACAGTGAGTGTTTGCTAGTAAAATTGCTTAGTTTAAAAAAGTTGTAGTGTGCAATGCAGGCAGACGTGCTATGCAAATGTCTTTGCACTAGTGGGACTATAGCAAAGTCCAATAGCCACGTATAGGATGCCACTAGGTACACTGAGTGTGTGCTAGTATAATGGCTTCGTTATAATTTGTTGGAGTGTGCAACGCAGGCAGATGCGCTCTGCAAATGTCTTGGCACTAGTGGGACTATAGCAAAGTCCAATAGCCACGTATAGGATGCCACTAGGTACACTGACTGTTTGGTAGTATAATGGCTGAGTTTAAAAAAGTTAGAGTGTGCAATGCAGGCAGACGTCCTGCAAATAACGTTCCAATACTGTGAATTGACAAAAGTACAATAGCCACGTTTAGGATGCCACTAGGTACACTGACTGTTTGCTAGTATAATGGCTGAGTTTAAAAAAGTTAGAGTGTGCAATGCAGGCAGACGTGCTGCAAATAACGTTCCAATACTGTGAATTGACAAAAGTACAATAGCCACGTTTAGGATGCCACTAGGTACACTGACTGTTTGCTAGTATAATGGCTGAGTTTAAAAAAGTTAGAGTGTGCAATGCAGGCAGACGTGCTGCAAATAACGTTCCAATACTGTGAATTGACAAAAGTACAATAGCCACGTTTAGGATGCCACTAGGTACACTGACTGTTTGCTAGTATAATGGCTGAGTTTAAAAAACTTGGAGTGTGCAATGCAGGCAGATGTGCTCTGCAAATGTCTTGGCACTAGTGGGACTATAGCAAAGTCCAATAGCCACGTATAGGATGCCACTAGGTACACTGAGTGTGTGCTAGTATAATGGCTTCGTTATAATTAGTTGGAGTGTGCAACGCAGGCAGACGTGCTGCAAATGTCTTGGCACTAGTGGGACTATAGCAAAGTCCAATAGCCACGTATAGGATGCCACTAGGTACACTGAGTGTTTGCTAGTATAATGGCTTCGTTATAATTAGTTGGAGTGTGCAACGCAGGCAGATGCGCTCTGCAAATGTCTTGGCCCTAGTGGGACTATAGCAAAGTCCAATAGCCACGTATAGGATGCCACTAGGTACACTGAGTGTTTGCTAGTATAATGGCTTAGTTATAATGAGTTGGAGTGTGCAACGCAGGCAGATGCGCTCTGCAAATGTCTTGGCACTAGTGGGACTATAGCAAAGTCCAATAGCCACGTATAGGATGCCACTAGGTACACTGAGTGTTTGCTAGTATAATGGCTTCGTTATAATTAGTTGGAGTGTGCAACGCAGGCAGATGCGCTCTGCAAATGTCTTGGCCCTAGTGGGACTATAGCAAAGTCCAATAGCCACGTATAGGATGCCACTAGGTACACTGAGTGTTTGCTAGTATAATGGCTTAGTTATAATGAGTTGGAGTGTGCAACGCAGGCAGATGCGCTCTGCAAATGTCTTGGCACTAGTGGGACTATAGCAAAGTCCAATAGCCACGTATAGGATGCCACTAGGTACACTGAGTGTTTGCTAGTATAATGGCTTAGTTATAATGAGTTGGAGTGTGCAACGCAGGCAGATGCGCTCTGCAAATGTCTTGGCACTAGTGGGACTATAGCAAAGTCCAATAGCCACGTATAGGATGCCACTAGGTACACTGAGTGTTTGCTAGTATAATGGCTTCGTTATAATTAGTTGGAGTGTGCAATGCAGGCAGATGTGCTCTGCTAATGTCTTTGCACTAGTGGGACTATAGCAAAGTCCAATAGCCACGTATAGGATGCCACTAGGTACACTGAGTGTTTGCTAGTAAAATTGCTTAGTTTAAAAAACTTGGAGTGTGCAATGCAGGCAGATGTGCTCTGCTAATGTCTTTGCACTAGTGGGACTATAGCAAAGTCCAATAGCCACAGATAGGATGCCACTAGGTACACTGAGTGTTTGCTAGTATAATGGCTTACTTAGAATGAGTTGGAGTGTGCAGAGGACAAGAGGGTACAGTGGCAGGATTGTGGTGCTCTGGGTAGAGGAATGGAAGCCTGCCTTTCTATTCCCTCCTAATGGTGAAATGCAGGGAGGAAATCCCTGACCTGGGCTACACAGACGCTGTTGCTGTTTGCAGGACCTGTCACCTATGGCTCTCTGACCCTGCCGGTACGAGCCCTTAAAAGGACTGCTAGAATGTGCTCTCCCTAAGCTGTCTAACGCTGTGTATGCAGCGCATACAGCTGTATCGGCGATAGGACAAAGGACGGAACTGCGACAGTGATGTCTGACACCAAAGACGCAGAAGGCAGATAATGGCGATCGTGAAGAAAATGTCCGGTTTTATAATGCAGGGACATGTGACATGCAGATCCTATCACACATGCCGTTGCTTCTCTGCCTCAAAGTCCACTTAGGTGTGTGTGTGTCTGTGATTGGCTGACTTGCTGGCCAGCCCCACAAGACGCGCGCGCTTAGGGAAGGAAGACAAGAAAAAAAAAAAAAAAATGGCGATCGCCATTATAGAAACAGCAGTGATCTGAAGGCGCTGTTCACGCACACTATACACTGAAATGTGATAATAGTTTGATTCACAGAGTGACTTACACTATTACAGCAGAAACCAAGCTAAGATTTAGCTGTTTTTTGGCTGCTAGAACCGTTCTCGAACGTTTCTAGAACTATCGAGCTTTTGCAAAAAGCTCGAGTTCTAGTTCGATCTAGAACATGCCCCAAAATCACTCGAGCCTAGAACTGGAGAACCACGAACCACGAACCGCGCTCAACTCTAGTCCCTACGGTTCCGCGTCGATCTGCCTCTCCTGCAGACGGCCACCACCATCTGCCAACCTTGCTCTCGGTGCCCGGGCCACGTACCCGGACACAGTCAGTTTGCTCCTCTACTACCACTTCCCTAACTGAACTTCACTCTACACTTCACTCGAGCTCTGCCCGAGCTTAACTGACTACAGTTTCCTGTCTCCAGGACTGTGAACTCCTCCGTGGGTAGGGCTAACCGCCTGGCTCCACCCCACCTGGTGTGGACATCAGCCCCTGGAGGGAGGCAACAAGGATTTGTGTCTGACTGATGTGCCTATCTCGGGGTGGGGGTGTTGTGCTGTAGTACCTGTGACGACCTGGCTAGTCCAGGGCGCCACATGATATGTCGCTGGAATCAGGGTCTCTGTCTCTACATTATGCTGCTCTCAGATTAGGTAGCAAAAACCTGATGACAGGTTAATGCATTCATACAGTGGTTCTTATACTGTAGATATGGGAGTTTTTCTCTAAAATGGGGGATTTCTTTATGTGTAATGCTTACAAATGTATTGGAAATGGGAAGATGGAAAATCAGTAACATCCAGTCATTAACAGCTCTGGTTATTTTTTTTTTTTACATCATTCTGCAGAGTCTCACTGCTTTGTAAGTAAAGTCCTCTCCTTCCAACATCACTCCCCATACACAATGATCTTGATGGAGAGTCATGTGATGTGACATGTCCATCAGCAATGTCAAATTAACCACATTAACGATGCACTAGTTTCCTGGACGTCTAGGATTTGCAGAAGTGCAGGTAATAACTAGACCAAGTTCTTTCACCTCCATTTGTGCAGGTCCTAGATGGCCGAAAATCCTGCAGTAGTGCAGTGTATTCCAATAGTATGGCTGACAACCAATTATTATTTAGTGTTACGAGGGGGACCCGGGGAAGCGTGCCAAGATGGGAAATGGACAGCTTCCGCCGGTCAAGGTCCACTGTGCGGTGTAAGGGACCGCTGCTATGGTGGGTGAAGAGTGAGCTAGCGATCGTCTGGAATGTCACAGACGATCTATGTACACCGGTCTGCCCTAACCCGTGAGGGTTGTATGGCACGGATCTCACGGCTCGGTGTACCTGTTGCACGGGGAAGCACAGAGGTGCCCGCGCACGTGTGCCAGTGGAAGTCACGAGAATATGGCACGAGGGTAGCACAGAGGTGCCCACGCACGTGTGCTTTCAATAACCAGGTGAGTCCGGCGGAGACTTGAGGTGCTCACCTGGGACAGGAACACGGCCTGTTGAAGGGGATATTGCCGGAGCAGCAAGGCAGGGACACGGCCTGCAAACCAGGTGCTGCCTAAGCAGCAAGGGCCAAGCCCACAAAAGACAGTAATGCCTGAGCAGTGGCATGGCAGCATGCTGCCAGACATCCAAACATAGAAGGACAGTCACACACCACCATGATGGCAGGGGGAGCTTTTAAGGAGGTGTAGCTCCACCCAAGGGCGGGCGCGAGGCGGAGATGACGGACTTGACCCAATCAGGATCCACGACGTCCCAGCCTGGCCAGTCAGGATTCACCACGTCACCAGCCTTGTCATCAAGCCGTGTGACGTCAGTGGGCGAATCAGGACCCACCACGCATTGCACATGCTCACCCTCCTGCCTTTGGGAAATAGAGGCGGGATCCTCGGTCTCACAATGTGCAGAGATAACGGGAGTCTCACTGCTTCCCTGAGTAGCAAACCTCTGCACATTGCGCAACCTCGCAGACCTTTGGGGCCGCTGAGCAGGAGGACCCATGGCAGGCCAGGAATGGGAGACCGCTTCTCTCCTTGTAACAGGAGAACTACTTGGTGTCACCCTTCTGCTGCCTCTCTGAGAAGGTATCTCCTGCACACTGCGCAGTCTGGCAGACCTTCGGCGCTGCTGAGCAGGAGCGCTCGTGGCAGGCAAGGAATGGGAGACGGAGGCCTCAGGAGAGCCACGAGGTGGAACAATTTAGGGGCCCATTTTTGTGCGGATATCTGTTTATTAGAAATTAAACTCTTTCCAAATTCAATATCAATCAAGCAATCATAAGATAAGATATTTCTATTGTACCTAATCATTAGCCTTGACTGGAGTGATTTTACTTTGAAGTTTTGTCTTTATGTCTGGGTCTTTGCGTTGTAAGAAAAAAAATCTTCTGAGTTATGCAGTTTGTTTTTCACCTGACTATAACAGTATTAATAAAGCTTAATAAATTGTATTTACCATAACTACTTCTGGACTGGAAAAAGATGATAACCGTTTGGGCAGTTCACACTTTACTCTGCACTGACATTCTAAAACATCAATGTATGACCACTGAGGAGGCATTCTCTGGTCGTGATGGTTAGTATATGTGGCGCCCTGGACAAGCCAGGGGCCACAGAGAACAACACCCACACACTCCACACTCCCGGTCAGGCACACCAAAGTCAGACACAAAACCCTTGTTGCCTTCCTCCAGGGGCTGATGTTCACACCAGGGGGGTGGGCCAGACGGTTGGTCCCGCCCACCGAGGAGTTCACAGTCCTGGAGACGGGAAAAGTACGAAGTTCAGTTTTGGAGGTGAAAGTGGAAGGAAGGAAAGTGGGAGTGGAGCAACTAACTGACAGCGTCCGGGTGTGTGGCCCGGGCGGTACAGCAAGGTTGGCAGATGGTGGTGACCGCCTGCAGGAGTGGCCTATCGGAGTCTACCGTAAGGACCGGTACACAAAGAGAAGTCAGCACCATCTGGCAGGGGCTTACGGACCCCGGCAAGGCTAGGAGTCGCCGTGAATTTGCCAAATCCGTCAGCGAAGGGAACCTCCTGGGTTTCCCAGCAGCCAAGTCCCGACGGAAGGCAACAGTCCAATCGTGAGAGGGAAACACAGCCACCGCCAAGGCTACCGTTCCCAGGGCCAGAGCCTGCGGGCAAAAGGGGCTCCTCCGGCCCATATCCAAGCTGAGGAGCGGGTTACCGGTGGGAACCCATTGGAACCGTTTACCGTACATAGGTGCAGGGAAAGGCAGTCACCATCAACCTGCCAGGAGAAACAACACCGCAGCCGTCTGTGGGACCCGTCCATCCAGCCCTGTGTTTTACCGAGAACTGTGTCCTCATCATTGGCTGAGTGAGTACCACCGTGCCGTGCGGCACAGCGCTGCCCTCGCGACCCTGCACCTCGCCAGGCCCCGTAACCCGCCTGCCATTCACTCCTACCCCATCACCGGGCCCCGGGACAACCAACCCCCTACCCACGGAGGGGAGAACTAACAACAAAGCTGCTCCCTGTCACCACTCCCGGGATCCCCGTCCAGAGCAGCGGTGGTGTCACCAATATCACCACAACCGTGGGTGGCGTCACGGACAATACTCAAATCCCCCACAATCAAATCCCCACCCTTTTCACTCACGAGCGAGGAGCGCCGTTTGAGTCCCCGGGATCCGGCCCACCGCTCGAGCCACCACAGAGCAGCGGCAGCAGCCGGACCCGAGCAGTGGGAGAGCGCAGCGTCCCCTCCTCCGCCCGCGACATATACCCAACTTAACCTAATAAATAACACACCGACTGCATGCGACTTGGTTAAACAAATTGGCCACAGCAGCCTTTATTACCTATTATTAACATGACATTTCCAGGAGGTATTTTCCGGTCGTTGATTCCTATATTATTCCCAATTACCCTTACCCGGTATCAATAATATCACGGACACTGCTTGCGACTTGGTAAAAAATGGCCACAGCAGCCCTTTATTGCCTATTGTTTACACACTAACACAAGGGGGCGCCGTCCAACGGGCGTCCCCAACATTTAACAATAGGTAGTACCATAATAATAATAATACAGTACATAATACAATACGTAACCCTGGGTAGGCCCGGTCCAGAAACCCCCTTCCACCACCAAAACATGATCCCTGGCCGCAACACACACCGGGCTGGAGATGAGGTATGAATCACCTACGGATCAATACCCCCCACCTTGCAGGACCCATGCCTGCAAGATCCTTGTAACCGGAGCCACTATATCCTACAAGTGACTCTCCAATCAAATAACATTATCCGTTAAACCGCCTCTGGACCAGACCTACCCCCGCCACAGAACAGGCCACGTGACACCTTGCGTGACCTGGACCCCCACACACCCAACGCTTGCTCCCACCAACTTGCAAGCCAAACCAACCATTAAAACCTTTCCATCTATCACTTAAACTCTGAGCATCCAATATATGCACCAGCCAGCGTACCCAGTCCACCTTACTGCACCGCACTCCCCTGATCCTTGGTGGCAGGAGCCACCGGGTCCCTCTGACGGCCACTCAGGCCCACCATGCCACAAGCTCCCAAACTATACCGGAATCCACACCATGCCCCGCTGGCCTTATTATAACCAATTAAATGCAGTACCGACTGTACCATCGTCCTCCCCAGTACCGACCAAAGAACCACTGTACAGTCAGTCCTCCTCCTGTCTCCAGCTGAATTAAACCACCACTGGGGTTGAGATACAACAACAGGATGACACTCACACTGCTTATGCTACTGGGTCACTTCGCACCCCAAACCTAGTTCTCCCAGGAAACCGCTAAAGTGAAACCCCGCTGTAAAACCACTGCAATCCATAGCCTTGAAATTTCCCCTACAGCTGACCTTGCAGCTTCCCCAGAGCCAAATATCACTACTGGTCTCCCCTGACCGATTTATTCCGCCATCACACCCTCTGACAACAACAGAGGCTCGAGCTGTCTTCCCCAGGAAATCCCAAAATCTTCCCACATACTCAACTACCACCCTAATGGACCTTCTTCATCCGAAATCAGGCCCACTTAATTTCATCGAGGCCCACACGGCCTAACGGAACCATGCTCCACCCCAAAATTAACACGGCCTCAAAAAACAAAACAACCGCAACCATCGCCCTGTACCCCTTACTGAGGCGAAGATATTGAAGCATTACCTTCGATCCCAAGGTCCCCAACAACACCTCCAACCATAATGCATAGTCCGCTTGCCTCCGCAAACTGGACCACGACAAGCTCCCTGTACTACAATGCCCACCGGAAAATTGCAGCCACACCACTGGCCCGATTGACTCCATATGCAACTATGGGCATCAGGAGACACAACTTTACCAAACACCATGTCCGGGCCTTTCGATCTCAAGGAAAACCTTGTGACACACAACCCCCTTTGAGCTCTCATATTACACTCCAAGATAAATTAAAACCTTGGCCACACCATAGCATCCGCTCAAAGCCGACCACCGAGGGGCGTACCACTATTTTCCCGTAACGCACAACTGCACCTTCAAACCAAATACCTTCGTGCCGTGAGACCGGAGCACCACGACTCCCTAAGCAAACCCTTACCCAGATGCCCATACCTACCACCGGGCAAGCATTCCTTTTTTTTTTTTTTTTTTTTAAATTGTATATGAATATTAAATAGACTCCACCAGCCCACAGATGCCAGGAGTCCACCCATGCAAAACACCCAATAATACCAGATGGCCCTAAGCTATCCGACTTACACTCTATGCACCACAAGTACCCAATCCTCTAGTCCAAACCATAACTCGCATAGTCCCCACCCGTAATCATGGCTGTCCCAAGAACTCCATTATTCCGTCCGCAGCCCACCATTGCTGATTAACCGAGTTCACCCACAGCAGCCCAAAGCTGCCCAGCACCTACATTGACATCAATTCAGTCACGCTGGACTCAACATTCCTCCCAGCACCAACCTCCACAATGGGATAACATGCTGACTAGCCACAAATTAACCCCATGTTACCATTGATGCGGTTGCAAACCTACAAACCCATTACAGCAACCAACACTTCACCTTCTCCTACATTTCCGCTCTCCTTTATTCACTTATCCACAGCAACCCTCGCACCATACCGGGGCCCCGCACCTACACATCACTCACAAAAACCCCCTGAAAACTCCTCGAACACACCGTACCGCGGGACCCCTCGCCCCTTTACCTTACCCACCATAATTCATCCAATAAGAACCACCATGCATCAGAAGATTAATAATGAAACACCCCAGCAAACCTTCAATAACTGCGCCGTCTCACCCGCTCACATGTGCCGCAATCATCAGCACCCTTAACCAAGTCTCACAAGACCTAAACTGCAGTAAACGCCGAACCTCGCCATCCCCAACCTGCAACTGTAACCACCGGACCTGACGCCACCTGCACCCTCACGGCCCCGCTGCCATGAGACCACCCCGTCCGTAACTCTGCCCCTGGCCACAAGAACATGAACCCACACCCCCCGGGGACCACGGCACCAACCGACCTATGAACTAACCACATGCTCCAAGTTCCCCCAGCTGCTACCCATATCTCCAGACACTACTCCACTACAGCGACTGTCCCCCCACCACTACAAAAAGGATGAAAACTTAAATTGATTACCACGCCAGGCTGCCTCCAGAGGACGCCCTCAGATCAGCCGTCACCGTCCTTTTCGCCAGTCGTCCGTCGCTGATCCCGGGACAGTCCCTCAAGCTGCAGGCACCGAATGCCCGCCGAGTTCGCCCCCTGACGCCAGGAGCACCGTGTCCACATGCCCTGTTTGGGCCGATTGTCGCCTCCACAATGCTGGGCGCTCCCCTCCTGGGGGAAGCCGCTACTGATGAGAGCTGCACCCTTGTCCCAATGCCTGCTCCAGGATAGACAGCAGGCCTCCTGTCTCCTCCTCGTCGCCACCTGCTGCGCCCAGTCCTCCGGTCCCGATGATCCAGCCACACAGGTGAGGTGACCCTGCAGGCGCCTCCTGTCTCCTCCTCGCCGCCGCCTACTGCGCCCAGTCCTCCGGTCCCGATAATCCAGCCACACAGGTGAGGTGACCCTGCAGGCGCCTCCTGTCTCCTCCTCGCCGCCGCCTGCTGCGCCCAGTCCTCCGGTCCCGAGAATCCAGCCACACAGGTGAGGTGACCCTGTAGGCAGCCGTCCTCCGCCCCCCCCGCGGAGGGAGGGGGGGGTGTTGTCCATCCACCGCCGCTGGGCGCGCTCACTGCCAGGAGCGGCCGCATCGCTCAAAAAATCCAGCCTGAGGCCTCACACCGGAAGTAGGCCCCCGGGCTGGACACGCCCCCTTTTCGGCCGTCGCGGCCCTGCAGGAGATTCCTCCCGACAGCCAGAGCGGGCGCTGCAAGCTACCGCTGCCCACCCAGCTGCGGAGGGGCTCTCACGTTGTCCTCCTCATTCCCACCTTCCCCAAAAGACCCCGGCGAGTCCTGAAACTGCCAGCACTGCAGCAAAGAGGGGGGGGGGAGGGGAAGGTGCCGAGGAGACACCCAGGCAGCCTGGGTGTGGGACTGCACTGCCTGGGCGCCCTGCACCGCCATGCTGACCAGATCCGAGGATTCCTCAGGACATCATGATGGAGGTTCCCCAGCCCGTCCAAGCTGCAGATCTGCGATGTCTGGATCCATCAGGCTGGATGTCATGATGGAGGTTCCCCAGCCCGTCCAAGCTGTCATCCAGGAAATGCAAGAGGAGATAATTGACTCCCACCTCCTATTATATACACCATAAAGCTCCCTCCTTTCCTTCCACCACACTCCACCCCCTAACCAATCACCTTCTTTTCCTCATTGCTAAACGAACCAACACTGTTTAACCCCATCAACTCCCTACCCTCCGGGCTGTCATGTCGCCCCTACACCCTATGGGTTCCATGACTTTCTTTCTAACACAAGGGGGCGCCGTCCAACGGGCGACCCCAAATACACAATAATAGGTAACACATAATAATAACTGTACACGTAACCCCATGTAGGCCCGGTCCAGAAACCACTTCCTCCACTAATCCCTTATAAGGGCCCATAATGCCCTTTAATTCACTTTATTAACCCCTCACTCCCCCCCTTCCCTCTGGTCATGTCGCCCCTCCCCCCTATGGGGTCCATGGCTTTCTGAGTAAGCAGCTTGCAGGAGATTGTGAAGCTGCAGGGGTGGGAAGCTGGCTGTTAGCAGCGATCTCGCTATGTGAGAAGTACCTCTGAGTCACGGTTTTTGTGACGTACCAATAACCTCATCAGCGATCTCGCTGTGTGTGACACTCAGCAGCGACCATATATGGAGATAAGGTATGCACACCAGTGACTATGTAAAGGGAATATATGAAAAGCAGAAACTGCTGTGTGAATACTGACATGAACATTTGAATCAAGAGAAATTTAGATATTGAATTGATCAATGCAATAGATCTGCTTTGCATATATTTCCTTTACATAGTCACTGGTGTGCATACCTTCTCTCTATATAGTGTAGATTTTTTAGGTTTTTGCACCCAGTTCAGACATAGAATGGTGTTCCAGACGTTATTTCTTAATTGATTTGTAGTCTTTCGTTTGTGAACCCGGCCCCACTCACACCTATTGCCAGTCCACATTATATGCATATATAGCCTGGGTCTCAGCTTCCCAATACGGTAAGTTTTTTAACTGCATGAGAGGACACACACAAGCTAGGGACCCCAATGTAGAGAGATACTTTGGCGTAGTGTTGGGTCTCTATTGCATTGATCAATTCAGTAGCTAAATTTCTCTTGATTCATATGTTCATGGCAGTAAAGCAGATTCCATTTTCATATTTTCATTCTTACATATAGCTATTGGATTTTTCATGTCAGTATTCACACAGCAGTTTCTGCTTTTCATATATTCCCTTTACATAGTCACTGGTGTGCATACCTTCTCTCCATATAGTGTAGATTTTTTAGGTTTTTGCACCCAGTTCAGACTCAGAATTGGTGTTCCAGATGTTATTTCTTAATTGACTGAGCAGCGACCTGGCCCATGCTGTGAAATCGCTGATCGTTACTCACAGTGCTGGTTCATTTTTTGCTCCTTGCTCTCCCGCTGTGAAGCACACATCGCAGTGTTTGAGAGCGAGAGAGCAACGATCTGAATGTACAGGGAGCAGGGAGCCGGCGTCTGGAAGCTGCGGACGCTGGTAACCAAGGTACACATCGGGAACTAAGTGAAGCACTTTGCTTGGTTACCCGATATTTACCTTGGTTAATAGCGTACGCTGCTCTCAGGCTGCCAGTGCTGGCTCCCTGCTTCCTGCACACGTAGCCAGAGTACACATCAGGTAACTAAGCAAAGCGCTTTGCTTAGTAACCCGATGTGTACCCTGGCTACGAGTGCAAGGAGCCAGCGCTAAGCGGTGTGCGCTGGTAACCAGGGTAAATATCGGTAACCAAGCAAAGCAGTTTGCTTAGTTACCTGATATTTACCTTGGTTACCAAGCGCAGCATCGTTTCCACGAGTCGCTGCGGCTGGTGGCTGGTCACTGGTCGCTGGTGAGATCTGCCTGATTGACAGCTCACCAGTGACCATGTAGCGACATACCAGCGATCCTGACCAGGTCATATCGTAGTCGGAATCGCTGGTACGTCGATTAGTGAGACACAGCCAACTCCTCATAGATAACACAGACAAGATTAATTATCATTTACCTTCCTGATTTCTATATACACAACACTAAATGGATTGTGTATACAGATTAGGAAGCACTGATGATGCTTCCTGCTCTGGACCTAGTAAACGCAATTACTTCGTGTATGGATAGAGCAGGATTTACTGATTTCTAACATACCAATTCAGTTCTGCTATGCATGCCAGAGTCTGAATTTTCCCTGTAACTGGGACTAATATAGGGAAATCAGCAATAAAAAGCAGTGTTTTAAGACCTTATGAGGAAGACAATTTGTAAAATAAATAAAAAAATAAAAAAAAAACTGAAAAAAGAATCCTCACCAATCCAAATCACTGTTTATGGCTATGCCTCAGTCTAAAAAAAATATGTCCAATAATTAAAAATAAATTTTACAGAAAGGAGAACACAATTGATAGTTTTCTAGCAGTCCTTAGAGGTCAAAAAATGTGAAAAAAATAACACATTTCCTTTTTATTTAAATTATTTGAATATTTGAATGAGAAAAAAATGTATAGCCGTGAAAAGTTACATTAAAATTACATTACATTAATTAATTAATTAATTAATTACGTTACATTAAAATTACATTAAAATCTGAAAATGTGCACACTGAGGGATGGTGAAAAAAATTGCCCCATTCTGAAATTTGTTAGTAGGAATATGTCAGCAGGTTTTAAATATGTAATCTGAGGACAACATGAGGTTTGGAGCTGAGACACAGATTACAAGGATGTTTCACATATTAGGCTGTGTGCTGGTGTTTACTTAGGCGGGTCTTTACACATTGTGACATCGCTACCGATATATCGTCGGGAACACGTCGTTAGTGACGTACATCCGGCGCCGGTAGCGACATCGCAATGTTTTAATCATAGGTGCGACTATGAACGAGCGCAAAAGCGTAAAAAATCGCTGATCTATGTCACGTCGTTCATTTCCATAATGTCGTTACTGCTGCAGATACAATGTTGTTTGTTGTTCCTGCAGCACAACACATTGCTGTGTGTGAAACCGCAGGAACGACAAACATCTCCTTACCTGCGTCCACCGGCAATGTGGAAAGGAGAAGGTGGGCGGGATGTGATGTCCCGCTCATCTCCGCCCCTCCGCTTCTATTGGCCGGCCGCTTAGTGACGTCACGGTGACGTCGCTGTGACGCCGAACGCACCTCCCCCTTAAGGGAGGGATTGTTCGGCGGTCACAGCGACGTCGCCGACTAGGTATGTGCGTATGAAGCTGCCGTAGCGACAATGTTCGCTACGGCAGCAAGCACCAGATATCGCATGAACGATGGGGGCGGGTGCTATCGCACTCGACATTGCTAGCAATTGCTAGCGATGTTGCAACATGTAAAGCCCGCCTTAGAAATGATTGCTTTCGCACCAGAAGACAAACCCTGTCTGGACTAGAGTTCAAATGCCAGATATTCTGACCACACCCCAGCACTGATTAGCAGCTTACTGTCTAATGACATTGTACACAGAAAACTGTGGTGGGGTAGGTTTAGCGTTCTGAGCTTTGCTATATGCTACATCTAAAAACTATGATTGTGTCAGAGGTGTTCCACTCATTAAACTAATACATAATTGAAATCAGGGTCTATTTTCCTATATTATGCTGCTCTCAGATGAGATAGCAAAAAATCATTGACAGATTTCTTTAACAAGTCTCTTTAGGTCTGTAGCAGAGCATAAGCAACTCCTCACCACTATGCTGCCACCATTTTTTAAGTTGAAGATGTTGTAAATCCAAAGAGTCTCAGAACATGGTTTGTATATAATAAGTTATCACTAGTGATGGGCGATCCCCCCTATGTTTGGGATCGGGAGCCTCGCCCAATCGTTTTGTAAAGATCCAGATCGGGATCGAGCTGACGCAAACTTGTGTCTGATCACCGAACTTGGGCTTTACAGTTATGGGATGAGGCGGGGGGCTGTAAAATAAATAATATAGTTATTAGTAAACATTGTCATTATACTTATAGGTCCCGCGACGCGTCCTGCAGACTCTGCCACTTCTGCTTCCGCGTCCGATCATTGCTGTGCCACCCAGTAGCCAGTGCTGACTTACAGGACCTTCAATGACGTCATAGCCATGTAACCAGTCTTCTGTGAATGTTGCACAGACATTGTCTTACAGACTGGTCACATGATTATGACGTCATTAAAGGTCCTGTTAACTGAACTTTGACTGTTACTGTGCGAGTGTCACCACGGCATCACCCAGTATGGTCGCACACTCTCCTGACAGGAGCGGTCAACTGCATGTATTTTCATGTAACTGAGTCGCTCCTGTCCTGAGAGCGTCAGGCCATACTGGCTGATAACAATGCGAGACTTGCAAGAGTCATCCCCTCATTGTCAGCCTGCTTCATGCTCTGTACAGAGATTGTAGCAGAGCTTACAATACTCTCTCTGCTTCTCTCTCTGTAGAGCCGCTTGTCTTCAAAGCGTGATGAAGCAGAGTTGACAGGGCTCTCCCTGTGGACTACGTCGGACTAATGAATTTTTTATAATAAAGACGGAGTCTCAATGTTTTTTTGTTTTATTTGTAATTAAAAAAAATTCTCTGTATTGTGTTTTTTTATACTGTTTACTAGAAATTCATGATGGCCATGTATAATTTAGCGTGACACCATGAATTGCGGGCTTACTACCATCTGAGAATACAAAGCTTGTATTAACCCCTTTATTACCCAGCATGCCACCACCCCCAGGACCAATGGACTTGCCGGGTAAAGCACCTTGAAATGGCGCTAAGAAACAATGTGCCATTTCCAGGGGCGGCTGCAGGCTGCGGAGAATCCCAGCCCCCAACTGCCTGGTTTTACCTGGCTAACAATCAAAATACAGCGGGAGCCCACGCATTTTTTTTTAATTATTTTTTAAATAATTAAAAAAAATGAAGGGCCTCCTGTATTTTGATTGCCAGCCAAGTAAAGCCACACAGATGGGGGTGGCAGCCCGTAGCCATCTGCTTTATCTGCACTGAGAATCAGAAATACCGTGGAGCACTACATCATTTTTTTAATGATTTATTTTTATATTATTATATAACCAGTACCACAGATGGCATCACAAATAACTATCATCATCCCATGTAAATAATCCACTTTTTATAACGACACCGCCGGGGTCACAGAATCGGGCCTGGCCACGAGACCAGAACCGCGTCCCAGTAACGAGTAACCCCAGGCCCCGGTGTGGGCGTGTCACTTGCACAATGGCCCTCTTTTGTATGTGTCCTTCACTGGGTCTAGTCCAATCAGTATTCAAAGATTTAAATACTCTTTTGCTTTCAGCCCTTGAAAAAACCCTTAAAGCACCACTTCAAGTTTTTTTATTGCACCGCTGGAGTAGTCCTGTAGAATCTAAGCCCCCTGACCCCTTTTTTATACTCACCCTCTGTCAGCTTCATATTCTATCACTGCCCCTCAGGTTAATCTCCGGCAACTTGACAGCAGCTTCAGTGTTTTATGGCGTGCCGAAGGTCACAAATCAATAATACTCTATTACATCCTCGCTCTGGCTTTCATAGACTTGCATTGAGCGCAGGAGAACTTCCAGCCTGTCATAAGTTACAGTCACAAAATGGTGCCTAGGGACCGGAGTAGTACCAAAAAAGCATGAAAAAGCTGGGGGGGTGAATATAAAACCTGTGGCAGGGGGTTGAGATTTAACGGGTCACTCCAGCGCTAAAAATAAATAGTGCAGTGGTGCTTTAAATAACCTTGTCACATTTATCCACGTGTCTTCTTTATCGTGTATGTTTTTTAAAGAGTATAATTTATTTTCAACTGGACCTTTCAGATACGTTCACATTTAGGTCAAAACATTTGAAAATCTTTCTACCTACAAGGAACCTTTATGTGACTAATTAAAGCCAACCAAGAAAATCAATAATTATTTTTTTTTTTAATAATTCTGCATAGAAAATTTGCTACATGATTAAAATGTAATTTGATAAATAGGCTTTTTTTATCTTTAATTTATAGTACAGAATATCACCTTTACATGCACTGTAGTAATTGACAGAATGGAATATCACTAAGGCCTCTTTCACACGTCAATCACGCACGTTTTTCACGGACGTGTTAAAGGTGTGTATTGCCCTCGGTGTGCCGTGTGTATGGCACATGTGTGTTCTCCGTGTGTTATCCGTGATAACACACGGAGAATGGGAACTTTCTGCTCACCTGTCCCTGGCGTCGCTGTCCGTGGTGCTGATCTTCGGTCTGTGGTCCTGCCGACTCCCCACTGCTGCAGTGAAGTAAATATTCAATGAGCCTTATGAGCAGCGGTCGGCACAGGTGACAGCAGCGGCAGAGACAGGAGGGCAGGAGAAGGTGAGTGAAGGTTTGGGGCTTTTTTCTCACAGACCCATGTCTTTTCTCCGGTGCGTGTCACACGGAACACATCCGTGTGGTCCGTTTGCATTACGTGTGACACGTTTGCGTTCTGTTTGACACCCGTGATGCCGGAGAGAAAACGGACATGTTGCCGTGAGAAACACACGGACACAAGTTCCGTGCGAAAATACGTACGTGTGTCCAAAACCAGAGGAATCCATAGGTCTACGTGTGTACGTGTCACCGGTACGTGAGAAAACTGCCAAACACGTACCAAAGGCACGTACGTATGAAAGAGGCCTAACAAAGCTTTTGCTACACTCACAGCAAGATGAATAAATCAAGCATTTCAGAAATCATTCTATTAGGTTTTACTTTAATAAAAGATTTGGCAATTTATCCATTCTTTTTTCTAATTTATATTTTAATCTTGTAGCCAATGTGCTGCTGATCCTTCTTGTGTATGGTAACAATAATAATAATATAATAATATTTATTCATTTATATAGCGCTATTAATTCCATAGCGCTTTACATACAATGGCAACACTGTCCCCATTGGGGCTCACAATCTAAGTGCCCTTTCAGTATGTTTTGGAGTCACCTTCATTGTCCAATGTACCTACTTGTTGGCAATTTTTCGTTCCTTGAGATCGGCTACACAGCAGTAAGGCTATGTTCGCACGTTGCGTTTTTTTCCGCGTTTCTGCAGCGTTTTTAGCAGCAGCGTTTTTGCGCTAAAACGCATGCGTTTTTGTTTGCCTGCAAAGTCTATGGGAAAAGCAGAATTCCTGTCTGCACTTTGCTTTTTTTTCTGCAGCGTTTAATTTGCATATTTGTGGTCAAAAACCATTCAGAAAAAGAAGCAGCATGTCAGTTGTTTTTGCCATTTCTGCAGCGTTTCCTTAACATTGGAGTCAATGAGAAATGGCAAAACGCAACCAAAATCACAATTCCTGCGTTTTTCATGCTTTTTACCTGCTTTTCCCCTGCGTTTTTGGCTCCAAAAACGCATGCTTTTCTGGACAAAATTTAATGGGTTCTAATGTTCCTTTACACACACACAATAACCGAAAATTTAAATGTTAAAAAATTAGAAACTTCACCTATTTTTCTGATAAAATGTGCATAACCACTATTTTATCATTAAAAATGATAATTTTCCATATAGTTTTATTAAAAGTTAATTTTATAATTTTTTTATCTTTTTTCATTCTTTTTGACTAATTCAACTTTATTTTTCAGTGTCTTGATCTCAAAAACGCATCTGCAGAAACGCAGGTGAAAACGCAGGTAAAAAGCGCTAAAAACGCACTAAAAACGCGGTAAAAACGCATGCGTTTTTAGCTCTAAAAAGTGGTCAAAAGCCATTTGGTCAAAAACCAAGGGAAGGAAAACGTGCAGAATAAACTGCAGGTACTCCGACGCAACGTGCGGACATAGCCTAACAGTGCCAAAAATGCTTTCTGGTTTAATTGGTTAGAATCGGTCAATCTCCATAGCTGGCTATATCACTCAATACTAGTGATGAGCGAGCATGCTTGTCACTACTCGGTACTCGCACGAGTATCGCTGTACTCGTGGTCTTCATTTCTGCATGTTGGCGCTCTTTTGAGAGCCAGCCCTCATGCAGGGATTGGCTGGCAGACCACTGCAATGCCACAGCCCTGTTAGTTGTGGAATTGCAGTGATTGGCCGGCCTGCACAGCGTGACCGAGCCTTTATACCGGCCGGCGCGCTGTGCTCTGCTCACAGCTATTCAGACATTCAGTGTAGGGAGAGTGTCGCTGATTCAGGGAAAGCTTTGCGGCCCTTTATAGCTTTTTCAGTTGCAGGGCTGCAAACAGTGTGACCAAAAGTCCTTCTCAGGACTATTCTAGTTGTATACAGGCAGGCAGGGTATAGCCAGGTCGGAGTACAGTAGCAGAGTCCTTCTCAGGACTACTGTTGCTATATACAGGCAGGGTATAGCCAGGTCTGAATACAGGCTAGTGACCAAAAGAGTCCTTGTCAGTAGTGATGAGCGAGCATGCTTGTCACTACTCGGTACTCGCACGAGTATCACTGTACTCGGGCTGCTCGGCGGGGACCGAGTAATCTCGCGATACTCGTGCTTTACTCGTGGTCTTCATCCCTGCATGTTGGCGCTCTTTTGAGAGCCAGCCCTCATGCAGGGATTGGCTGGCAGACCACTGCAATGCCACAGCCCTGTTAGTTGTGGAATTGCAGTGATTGGCCGGCCTGCACAGCGTCACCGAGCCTTTATATAGGCCGGCGCGCTGTGCTCTGCTCACAGCTATTCTGACAGTGAGTGTAGGGAGAGTGTCGCTGATTCAGGGAAAGCTTTGCGGCCCTTTATAGCTTTTTCAGTTGCAGGGCTGCAAACAGTGTGACCAAAAGTCCTTCTCAGGACTATTCTAGTTGTATACAGGCAGGCAGGGTATAGCCAGGTCGGCGTACAGTAGCAGAGTCCTTCTCAGGACTATTGTTGCTATATACAGGCAGGGTATAGCCAGGTCTGAATACAGGCTAGTGACCAAAAGAGTCCTTGTCAGGACTATTGTAGCAGTATACAGGCAGGCAGGCAGGCAGGGTAGTGGTGACCGTATACCAGCCTTCATATCTGGGGCTGGTGTACATAGTGTAAAACAGTCCAGATAGTGTCTGACTTGTCTGTACTGTAATTGTCGCTCCCCAAAAAAACCTGTTAGGTTATTATTGCGTCCGTGCTTGGTTTTTAAAACCGCACGTGTGTGCCTGTTGGTGGCAGCGTACAGGTGCACTGGTGTGCGTTTACCAAACTATTATATAACGCACAAGTGTAGTGTATAATACACGTCAGTCAGCAGTGGCTGATAGTGTCAGAGTTCTTAATTTTTGCTCCTAAAACCTGTGTTAGGTTATTATTGCGTCCGTGCTTGGTTTTTAAAACCGCACGTGTGTGCCTGTTGGTGGCAGCGTACAGGTGCACTGGTGTGCGTTTACCAAACTATTATATAACGCACAAGTGTAGTGTATAATACACGTCAGTCAGCAGTGGCTGATAGTGTCAGAGTTCTTAATTTTTGCTCCTAAAACCTGTGTTAGGTTATTATTGCGTCCGTGCTTGGTTTTTAAAACCGCACGTGTGTGCCTGTTGGTGGCAGCGTACAGGTGCACTGGTGTGCGTTTACCAAACTATTATATAACGCACAAGTGTAGTGTATAATACACGTCAGTCAGCAGTGGCTGATAGTGTCAGAGTTCTTAATTTTTGCTCCTAAAACCTGTGTTAGGTTATTATTGCGTCCGTGCTTGGTTTTTAAAACCGCACGTGTGTGCCTGTTGGTGGCAGCGTACAGGTGCACTGGTGTGCGTTTACCAAACTATTATATAACGCACAAGTGTAGTGTATAATACACGTCAGTCAGCAGTGGCTGATAGTGTCAGAGTTCTTAATTTTTGCTCCTAAAACCTGTGTTAGGTTATTATTGCGTCCGTGCTTGGTTTTTAAAACCGCACGTGTGTGCCTGTTGGTGGCAGCGTACAGGTGCACTGGTGTGCGTTTACCAAACTATTATATAACGCACAAGTGTAGTGTATAATACACGTCAGTCAGCAGTGGCTGATAGTGTCAGAGTTCTTAATTTTTGCTCCTAAAACCTGTGTTAGGTTATTATTGCGTCCGTGCTTGGTTTTTAAAACCGCACGTGTGTGCCTGTTGGTGGCAGCGTACAGGTGCACTGGTGTGCGTTTACCAAACTATTATATAACGCACAAGTGTAGTGTATAATACACGTCAGTCAGCAGTGGCTGATAGTGTCAGAGTTCTTAATTTTTGCTCCTAAAACCTGTGTTAGGTTATTATTGCGTCCGTGCTTGGTTTTTAAAACCGCACGTGTGTGCCTGTTGGTGGCAGCGTACAGGTGCACTGGTGTGCGTTTACCAAACTATTATATAACGCACAAGTGTAGTGTATAATACACGTCAGTCAGCAGTGGCTGATAGTGTCAGAGTTCTTAATTTTTGCTCCTAAAACCTGTGTTAGGTTATTATTGCGTCCGTGCTTGGTTTTTAAAACCGCACGTGTGTGCCTGTTGGTGGCAGCGTACAGGTGCACTGGTGTGCGTTTACCAAACTATTATATAACGCACAAGTGTAGTGTATAATACACGTCAGTCAGCAGTGGCTGATAGTGTCAGAGTTCTTAATTTTTGCTCCTAAAACCTGTGTTAGGTTATTATTGCGTCCGTGCTTGGTTTTTAAAACCGCACGTGTGTGCCTGTTGGTGGCAGCGTACAGGTGCACTGGTGTGCGTTTACCAAACTATTATATAACGCACAAGTGTAGTGTATAATACACGTCAGTCAGCAGTGGCTGATAGTGTCAGAGTTCTTAATTTTTGCTCCTAAAACCTGTGTTAGGTTATTATTGCGTCCGTGCTTGGTTTTTAAAACCGCACGTGTGTGCCTGTTGGTGGCAGCGTACAGGTGCACTGGTGTGCGTTTACCAAACTATTATATAACGCACAAGTGTAGTGTATAATACACGTCAGTCAGCAGTGGCTGATAGTGTCAGAGTTCTTAATTTTTGCTCCTAAAACCTGTGTTAGGTTATTATTGCGTCCGTGCTTGGTTTTTAAAACCGCACGTGTGTGCCTGTTGGTGGCAGCGTACAGGTGCACTGGTGTGCGTTTACCAAACTATTATATAACGCACAAGTGTAGTGTATAATACACGTCAGTCAGCAGTGGCTGATAGTGTCAGAGTTCTTAATTTTTGCTCCTAAAACCTGTGTTAGGTTATTATTGCGTCCGTGCTTGGTTTTTAAAACCGCACGTGTGTGCCTGTTGGTGGCAGCGTACAGGTGCACTGGTGTGCGTTTACCAAACTATTATATAACGCACAAGTGTAGTGTATAATACACGTCAGTCAGCAGTGGCTGATAGTGTCAGAGTTCTTAATTTTTGCTCCTAAAACCTGTGTTAGGTTATTATTGCGTCCGTGCTTGGTTTTTAAAACCGCACGTGTGTGCCTGTTGGTGGCAGCGTACAGGTGCACTGGTGTGCGTTTACCAAACTATTATATAACGCACAAGTGTAGTGTATAATACACGTCAGTCAGCAGTGGCTGATAGTGTCAGAGTTCTTAATTTTTGCTCCTAAAACCTGTGTTAGGTTATTATTGCGTCCGTGCTTGGTTTTTAAAACCGCACGTGTGTGCCTGTTGGTGGCAGCGTACAGGTGCACTGGTGTGCGTTTACCAAACTATTATATAACGCACAAGTGTAGTGTATAATACACGTCAGTCAGCAGTGGCTGATAGTGTCAGAGTTCTTAATTTTTGCTCCTAAAACCTGTGTTAGGTTATTATTGCGTCCGTGCTTGGCTTTTAAAACCGCACGTGTGTGCCTGTTGGTGGCAGCGTACAGGTGCACTGGTGTGCGTTTACCAAACTATTATATAACGCACAAGTGTAGTGTATAATACACGTCAGTCAGCAGTGGCTGATAGTGTCAGAGTTCTTAATTTTTGCTCCTAAAACCTGTGTTAGGTTATTATTGCGTCCGTGCTTGGTTTTTAAAACCGCACGTGTGTGCCTGTTGGTGGCAGCGTACAGGTGCACTGGTGTGCGTTTACCAAACTATTATATAACGCACAAGTGTAGTGTATAATACACGTCAGTCAGCAGTGGCTGATAGTGTCAGAGTTCTTAATTTTTGCTCCTAAAACCTGTGTTAGGTTATTATTGCGTCCGTGCTTGGTTTTTAAAACCGCACGTGTGTGCCTGTTGGTGGCAGCGTACAGGTGCACTGGTGTGCGTTTACCAAACTATTATATAACGCACAAGTGTAGTGTATAATACACGTCAGTCAGCAGTGGCTGATAGTGTCAGAGTTCTTAATTTTTGCTCCTAAAACCTGTGTTAGGTTATTATTGCGTCCGTGCTTGGTTTTTAAAACCGCACGTGTGTGCCTGTTGGTGGCAGCGTACAGGTGCACTGGTGTGCGTTTACCAAACTATTATATAACGCACAAGTGTAGTGTATAATACACGTCAGTCAGCAGTGGCTGATAGTGTCAGAGTTCTTAATTTTTGCTCCTAAAACCTGTGTTAGGTTATTATTGCGTCCGTGCTTGGTTTTTAAAACCGCACGTGTGTGCCTGTTGGTGGCAGCGTACAGGTGCACTGGTGTGCGTTTACCAAACTATTATATAACGCACAAGTGTAGTGTATAATACACGTCAGTCAGCAGTGGCTGATAGTGTCAGAGTTCTTAATTTTTGCTCCTAAAACCTGTGTTAGGTTATTATTGCGTCCGTGCTTGGTTTTTAAAACCGCACGTGTGTGCCTGTTGGTGGCAGCGTACAGGTGCACTGGTGTGCGTTTACCAAACTATTATATAACGCACAAGTGTAGTGTATAATACACGTCAGTCAGCAGTGGCTGATAGTGTCAGAGTTCTTAATTTTTGCTCCTAAAACCTGTGTTAGGTTATTATTGCGTCCGTGCTTGGTTTTTAAAACCGCACGTGTGTGCCTGTTGGTGGCAGCGTACAGGTGCACTGGTGTGCGTTTACCAAACTATTATATAACGCACAAGTGTAGTGTATAATACACGTCAGTCAGCAGTGGCTGATAGTGTCAGAGTTCTTAATTTTTGCTCCTAAAACCTGTGTTAGGTTATTATTGCGTCCGTGCTTGGTTTTTAAAACCGCACGTGTGTGCCTGTTGGTGGCAGCGTACAGGTGCACTGGTGTGCGTTTACCAAACTATTATATAACGCACAAGTGTAGTGTATAATACACGTCAGTCAGCAGTGGCTGATAGTGTCAGAGTTCTTAATTTTTGCTCCTAAAACCTGTGTTAGGTTATTATTGCGTCCGTGCTTGGTTTTTAAAACCGCACGTGTGTGCCTGTTGGTGGCAGCGTACAGGTGCACTGGTGTGCGTTTACCAAACTATTATATAACGCACAAGTGTAGTGTATAATACACGTCAGTCAGCAGTGGCTGATAGTGTCAGAGTTCTTAATTTTTGCTCCTAAAACCTGTGTTAGGTTATTATTGCGTCCGTGCTTGGTTTTTAAAACCGCACGTGTGTGCCTGTTGGTGGCAGCGTACAGGTGCACTGGTGTGCGTTTACCAAACTATTATATAACGCACAAGTGTAGTGTATAATACACGTCAGTCAGCAGTGGCTGATAGTGTCAGAGTTCTTAATTTTTGCTCCTAAAACCTGTGTTAGGTTATTATTGCGTCCGTGCTTGGTTTTTAAAACCGCACGTGTGTGCCTGTCGGTGGCAGCGTACAGGTGCACTTGTGTGCAATTTCCAGAAACTTTGATATAACGCACAAGTAGTGAATATACACGTCAGCAGTGCACAGCATTGCAAAATGCGCAAGGGCATTGGCAAGGAACAAGGAAGTGGACGTGATGGTGGTGCAGGCAGAGGCCGAGGTCGTGGGCAAGCTCTAATTTCGCCACAACAAAGGGCCACATCTAGTCGCTCGCACGTCCTGTCCCAAATTCTTGGGGACCGCAGCAGTACACCGCTCTTGAACCAAGACCAGTGTCAACAGGTTGTTAGTTGGATAGCGGATAATGCTTCCAGTCAGATTGGCACCACCACAAACACTCTGTCTTCCACACGGTCAAGTGTCAGTAGCCGTGATACTGCACCGCACATTTCTGAACCTGATCCTCCTTCCTACCACCAGGCTGAGTACACGTCCTCCTCGGACATTAATGATCCCACACTTGGACACTCGGAAGAGCTGTTCACGTTTCCATTCACACATTCTGGCCTCTCGCCAGCTCATATTGAAGTGGGTCATGAGGAGATCGTCTGTACAGATGGCCAAATATTTGAGCAGCCACGTTCTTACGAAGTTGGCAACGTGTCTCAACAAGTGGTGGACGATGATGAGACACAATTGTCAGCAAGTCAGGAGGAGGAGCAGGGTGCGGAAGAGGAAGACGACGTGGTGGATGATCCAGTAACTGACCCAACCTGGCAGGAGGATATGCAGAGCGAGGACAGCAGTGCACAGGGGGAGGGAGGCGTAGCATCACAACAGGCAGTAAGAAGCAGGGTGGTGGCCCCAGGCAGAAGTCAGGCAACCGTTCCCCGGAACAACACGACGACACAAGGTGCCTGTACAAATGTTAGGTCTTCACGAGTCTGGCAGTTTTTTAAGTTGGATCCAGATGATTCAAAAAAGGCCATTTGCAACACCTGCCGTGCCAGCATCAGCAGGGGTACCAAAACTAGCAGCCTGACCACCACCAGCATGATCAGGCACATGTCAGCCAAGCACCCGACTTTGTGGGAAGTACAACAGAGTCGAGGAGCAGTGCTTGCTGATGTCACTGCTACGTCTTCGCTGGTTGTGCATGCGAGCCAATCCTCTGTCCATGCTGCCTGCGAACAAGCCTCCTCCACTCCTGCACCTGCAGTTGCCTACGCAGAAAGAACACCATCATCAAGCACGTCCTTGTCCCAGCGCAGCGTTCAGTTATCCATTCAGCAAACCTTTGAACGCAGGCGCAAATACACTGCCAACACCCCACATGCCACAGTTCTAAATGCTAACATTTCGCGACTGCTTGCGCTGGAAATGTTGCCTTTTAGGCTGGTGGAGACAGAAGCATTCCGTGACCTGATGGCGGCAGCTGTCCCACGTTACTCGGTCCCCAGCCGCCACTATTTCTCCCGGTGTGCCGTCCCCGCGTTGCATAACCACGTGTCACAAAACATCACACGTGCCCTGAACAACGCTGTTTCACCCAAGGTCCACCTAACCACAGACACGTGGACAAGTGCTTGTGGGCAAGGCCGCTACATCTCGTTGACGGCACACTGGGTTAATATTGTGGAAGCTGGGACCCAGTCTGAGCGAGGGACGGAACACGTCCTTCCCACACCAAGGTTTGCAGGCCCTACCTCAGTCAGTGTTTCACCCACACTCTACAGCTCCGGAATGTCATGCTCTTCAGCCTCCTCCTCCTCCTGCGCATCCTCATCCACTGTGCCCTCCACACCAGTCACAAGCTGGAAGCACTGCAGCACTGCCTCGGCGAAGCGGCAACAGGCTGTGCTGAAGCTAATCTGCATAGGTGACAAACCCCACAATGCAGAAGAGCTGTGGACAGCTCTGAAACAGCAGGCAGATCACTGGCTCACACCTCTGAACCTAAAGCCAGGAAAGGTCGTTTGTGACAATGGCCGGAACCTGGTGGCGGCTTTGAGGCGAGGCCAGCTGACACATGTTCCATGCGTGGCCCATGTGCTCAACCTCGTGGTTCAGCGGTTTATAAAGTCATACCCAGAGCTGTCTGATCTGCTGGTAAAAGTTCGCCGCCTGTCTGCACATTTTCGAAAGTCACCTACTGCTTCAGCCGGCCTTGCCGGCTTTCAGCGCCGTTTGCATCTTCCGGCTCACAGACTGGTGTGTGATGTCCCCACGCGTTGGAATTCAACTCTGCACATGTTGGTCAGGATATGTGAGCAGAAGAGGGCAGTTGTTGAGTACCTGCATCACCTAAGCCGTCGGGAAATGGGTCAAACTCCACACATAACACCTGAGGAGTGGAGATGGATGTCAGACCTATGTACCATCCTCCAAAACTTTGAGGACTCCACCAAGATGGTGAGTGGTGATGACGCCATTATTAGCGTCACCATACCGCTACTCTGCCTTCTAAAACGGTCCCTGCTGAAAAACAAACATGATGCATTGCAGGCGGAGCGCGATGAGTTGCAGCAAGAAACAGTAGTGGGTGTGGGTGATAACACACAGCCCAGCCTCGTCTCATCACAACGTGCAGTGGAGGACTATGACGAGGAGGAGGATGAAGACATGGAGCAACTCTCCGGCCAAATTGAGGATATGACATGCACACCAGTCATATCCTCGATTCAGCGTGGCTGGCCAGAGGACAGGGTAGATGAGGAGGAGGAGGAGGAGGAGGAGGAGGAGGAGGAGGACAGCATGTTCAGTCATCTTGTTGGTCAGGCTACTGAAGTCCTGGCTGTTAAGAGTCTGGCGCACATGGCTGACTTTATGGTAAGCTGCCTGTCTCGTGACCCTCGCGTTAAGAACATCTTGGCCGACAATCATTACTGGTTGGTAACACTGTTAGACCCACGCTACAAGGAGAACTTTTTGTCTCTTATTCCCGTGGAGGAGAGGTCAACCAAAATGCAGCAGTTTCGGAAGGCCATACTCACGGAAGTAGGCAAAGCATTCCCCTCACAAAACGCTAGCGGCATAGGTCAGGAATCAGTGGACAACCGAGGCGTACAGCCGAGAGAGGCACAAGTCCAATCCGCCAGAGGTAGGGGAACAGTCTTTAAGATGTGGGACAGTTTTCTCAGCCCCTCACGTACCACAGCCCCTGAGGTGCGGGGTAGTGCCACAAGAAATCCTAAGTTTGCCCAGATGCTGAAGGAGTACCTTGCAGATCGAACAACTGTACTCCGACATTCCTCTGTGCCTTACAATTATTGGGTATCCAAGCTGGACACGTGGCATGAATTGGCTCTCTACGCCTTGGAAGTCCTGGCCTGCCCTGCTGCTAGCGTTTTGTCAGAGCGTGTTTTTAGTGCCGCAGGTGGAATCATTACAGATAAACGCACCCGCCTGTCAACTGAAAATGCTGACAGGCTGACTCTGATAAAGATGAACAAGGGTTGGATTGGGCCAGACTTCACCACACCACCAGCAAATGAGAGCGGAGTTTAAAGTTTGCCATGTACCTCCACTCACCCATGGGTACACTTCTCGACTTTGGATAATCGCTGGACTGCTCCTCCTTCTCCTCATGCGCCATCATGATGACCGTTACAATAGTTAGGTCTTTGTTTCAGGTATACCCCCAGTGGTAAATTTTTTCGCCCATTCTTTGCAGAATGGACATTACAACGACAGGAGACCCGCTCCTTTGCAATGGGAACAATGTTTTGAGGCCCTCATGCACGTCTCTACCCAGGGACAACGTGGAGCCTCCCAATTTTTGGCTGCCCTGCCTAAGGGCTATACTGAAATACACCCACTTCCTTACAATGGGCACTTCAGGTTTACAGGCCATCATGCACGTCTCTATCCAGGGACAATGTGGAGCCTCCCAATTTTTGGCTGCCCTGGCAAAGGGCTATACTAAAATAGACCCACTTCCTTACAATGGGCACTTCAGGTTTACAGGCCATCATGCACGTCTCTATCCAGGGACAATGTGGAGCCTCCCAATTTTTGGCTGCCCTGGCAAAGGGCTATACTGAAATAGACCCACTTCCTTACAATGGGCACTTCAGGTTTACAGGCCATCATGCACGTCTCTATCCAGGGACAATGTGGAGCCTCCCAATTTTTGGCTGCCCTGGCAAAGGGCTATACTGAAATAGACCCACTTCCTTACAATGGGCACTTCAGGTTTACAGGCCATCATGCACGTCTCTATCCAGGGACAATGTGGAGCCTCCCAATTTTTGGCTGCCCTGGCAAAGGGCTATACTAAAATAGACCCACTTCCTTACAATGGGCACTTCAGGTTTACAGGCCATCATGCACGTCTCTATCCAGGGACAATGTGGAGCCTCCCAATTTTTGGCTGCCCTGGCAAAGGGCTATACTGAAATAGACCCACTTCCTTACAATGGGCACTTCAGGTTTACAGGCCATCATGCACGTCTCTATCCAGGGACAATGTGGAGCCTCCCAATTTTTGGCTGCCCTGGCAAAGGGCTATACTGAAATAGACCCACTTCCTTACAATGGGCACTTCAGGTTTACAGGCCATCATGCACGTCTCTATCCAGGGACAATGTGGAGCCTCCCAATTTTTGGCTGCCCTGGCAAAGGGCTATACTGAAATAGACCCACTTCCTTACAATGGGCACTTCAGGTTTACAGGCCATCATGCACGTCTCTATCCAGGGACAATGTGGAGCCTCCCAATTTTTGGCTGCCCTGGCAAAGGGCTATACTGAAATAGACCCACTTCCTTACAATGGGCACTTCAGGTTTACAGGCCATCATGCACGTCTCTATCCAGGGACAATGTGGAGCCTCCCAATTTTTGGCTGCCCTGGCAAAGGGCTATACTAAAATAGACCCACTTCCTTACAATGGGCACTTCAGGTTTACAGGCCATCATGCACGTCTCTATCCAGGGACAATGTGGAGCCTCCCAATTTTTGGCTGCCCTGGCAAAGGGCTATACTGAAATAGACCCACTTCCTTACAATGGGCACTTCAGGTTTACAGGCCATCATGCACGTCTCTATCCAGGGACAATGTGGAGCCTCCCAATTTTTGGCTGCCCTGGCAAAGGGCTATACTGAAATAGACCCACTTCCTTACAATGGGCACTTCAGGTTTACAGGCCATCATGCACGTCTCTATCCAGGGACAATGTGGAGCCTCCCAATTTTTGGCTGCCCTGGCAAAGGGCTATACTGAAATAGACCCACTTCCTTACAATGGGCACTTCAGGTTTACAGGCCATCATGCACGTCTCTATCCAGGGACAATGTGGAGCCTCCCAATTTTTGGCTGCCCTGGCAAAGGGCTATACTAAAATAGACCCACTTCCTTACAATGGGCACTTCAGGTTTACAGGCCATCATGCACGTCTCTATCCAGGGACATTGGTGAACCTCACAATTTTGGACTGCCCTGGCAAAGGAAAATACTACAAAGACTCACTTCCTCAAAATGGGCACATTAGACTCAAGAGGCCTTCATGTACGTCTCTTCTCAGGGACATCGGAGTGCCACACAATGTTTTCACGTAAAATCTTTCATGTATTAATCTCAAAAAGTAACATACACCAGCTCTATCTCACTATTGGGTATGTGCCCTTAACATTTCTGCCATGAAAAATCATTTTGGGGTCATTTTGGAAGGTTTTCTGGTGAGTCCGTAAAAATGGCGTAAAACGCGGACAAAATTGTTCACAGCTGTGACTTTTGAGTGATAAATGCTTCAAGGGGTCTTCCCCATGCTGTTGCCATGTCATTTGAGCACTCTTCTGAGACTTTTGTGCCATTTTTAGGGTTTCTCCATGCTGCCGGGAGGTCATTTCACAAAAATACTCGGGTCTCCCATAGGATAACATTGGGCTCGTTGCTCGGGCCGAGTACACGAGTATCTTGGGAGGCTCGGCCCGAGCTTCGAGCACCCGAGCTTTTTAGTACTCGCTCATCACTACTTGTCAGGACTATTGTACCAGTATACAGGCAGGCAGGCAGGCAGGGTAGTGGTGACCGTATACCAGCCTTCATCATATCTGGGGCTGGTGTACACAGTGTAAAACAGTCCAGATAGTGTCTGACTTGTCTGTAATTGTCGCTCCCCAAAAAAACCTGTTAGGTTATTATTGCGTCCGTGCTTGGTTTTTAAAACCGCACGTGTGTGCCTGTTGGTGGCAGCGTACAGGTGCACTTGTGTGCAATTTCCACACACTTTGATATAACGCACAAGTAGTGAATATACACGTCAGCAGTGCACAGCATTGCAAAATGCGCAAGGGCATTGGCAAGGAACAAGGAAGTGGACGTGATGGTGGTGCAGGCAGAGGCCGAGGTCGTGGGCAAGCTCTAATTTCGCCAAAACAAAGGGCCACATCTAGTCGCTCGCACGTCCTGTCCCAAATTCTTGGGGACCGCAGCAGTACACCGCTCTTGAACCAAGACCAGTGTCAACAGGTTGTTAGTTGGATAGCAGATAATGCTTCCAGTCAGATTGGCACCACCACAAACACTCTGTCTTCCACACGGTCAAGTGTCAGTAGCCGTGATACTGCACCGCACATTTCTGAACCTGATCCTCCTTCCTACCACCAGGCTGAGTACACGTCCTCCTCGGACATTAATGATCCCACACTTGGACACTCGGAAGAGCTGTTCACGTTTCCATTCACACATTCTGGCCTCTCGCCAGCTCATATTGAAGTGGGTCATGAGGAGATCGTCTGTACAGATGGCCAAATATTTGAGCAGCCACGTTCTCACGAAGTTGGCAACGTGTCTCAACAAGTGGTGGACGATGATGAGACACAATTGTCAGCAAGTCAGGAGGAGGAGCAGGGTGCGGAAGAGGAAGACGACGTGGTGGATGATCCAGTAACTGACCCAACCTGGCAGGAGGATATGCAGAGCGAGGACAGCAGTGCACAGGGGGAGGGAGGCGTAGCATCACAACAGGCAGTAAGAAGCAGGGTGGTGGCCCCAGGCAGAAGTCAGGCAACCGTTCCCCGGAACAACACGACGACACAAGGTGCCTGTACAAATGTTAGGTCTTCCCGAGTCTGGCAGTTTTTTAAGTTGGATCCAGATGATTCAAAAAAGGCCATTTGCAACACCTGCCGTGCCAGCATCAGCAGGGGTACCAAAACTAGCAGCCTGACCACCACCAGCATGATCAGGCACATGTCAGCCAAGCACCCGACTTTGTGGGAAGTACAACAGAGTCGAGGAGCAGTGCTTGCTGATGTCACTGCTACGTCTTCGCTGGTTGTGCATGCGAGCCAATCCTCTGTCCATGCTGCCTGCGAACAAGCCTCCTCCACTCCTGCACCTGCAGTTGCCTACGCAGAAAGAACACCATCATCAAGCACGTCCTTGTCCCAGCGCAGCGTTCAGTTATCCATTCAGCAAACCTTTGAACGCAGGCGCAAATACACTGCCAACACCCCACATGCCACAGTTCTAAATGCTAACATTTCGCGACTGCTTGCGCTGGAAATGTTGCCTTTTAGGCTGGTGGAGACTGAAGCATTCCGTGACCTGATGGCGGCAGCTGTCCCACGTTACTCGGTCCCCAGCCGCCACTATTTCTCCCGGTGTGCCGTCCCCGCGTTGCATAACCACGTGTCACAAAACATCACACGTGCCCTGAACAACGCTGTTTCACCCAAGGTCCACCTAACCACAGACACGTGGACAAGTGCTTGTGGGCAAGGCCGCTACATCTCGTTGACGGCACACTGGGTTAATATTGTGGAAGCTGGGACCCAGTCTGAGCGAGGGACGGAACACGTCCTTCCCACACCAAGGTTTGCAGGCCCTACCTCAGTCAGTGTTTCACCCACACTCTACAGCTCCGGAATGTCATGCTCTTCAGCCTCCTCCTCCTCCTGCGCATCCTCATCCACTGTGCCCTCCACACCAGTCACAAGCTGGACGCACTGCAGCACTGCCTCGGCGAAGCGGCAACAGGCTGTGCTGAAGCTAATCCGCATAGGTGACAAACCCCACAATGCAGAAGAGCTGTGGACAGCTCTGAAACAGCAGGCAGATCACTGGCTCACACCTCTGAACCTAAAGCCAGGAAAGGTCGTTTGTGACAATGGCCGGAACCTGGTGGCGGCTTTGAGGCCAGCTGACACATGTTCCATGCGTGGCCCATGTGCTCAACCTCGTGGTTCAGCGGTTTATAAAGTCATACCCAGAGCTGTCTGATCTACTGGTAAAAGTTCGCCGCCTGTCTGCACATTTTCGAAAGTCACCTACTGCTTCAGCCGGCCTTGCCGGCTTTCAGCGCCGTTTGCATCTTCCGGCTCACAGACTGGTGTGTGATGTCCCCACGCGTTGGAATTCAACTCTGCACATGTTGGTCAGGATATGTGAGCAGAAGAGGGCAGTTGTTGAGTACCTGCATCACCTAAGCCGTCGGGAAATGGGTCAAACTCCACACATAACACCTGAGGAGTGGAGATGGATGTCAGACCTATGTACCATCCTCCAAAACTTTGAGGACTCCACCAAGATGGTGAGTGGTGATGACGCCATTATTAGCGTCACCATACCGCTACTCTGCCTTCTAAAACGGTCTCTGCTGAAAAACAAACATGATGCATTGCAGGCGGAGCGCGATGAGTTGCAGCAAGAAACAGTAGTGGGTGTGGGTGATAACACACAGCCCAGCCTCGTCTCATCACAACGTGCAGTGGAGGACTATGACGAGGAGGAGGATGAAGACATGGAGCAACTCTCCGGCCAAATTGAGGATATGACATGCACACCAGTCATATCCTCGGTTCAGCGTGGCTGGCCAGAGGACAGGGTAGATGAGGAGGAGGAGGAGGAGGAGGAGGAGGAGGACAGCATGTTCAGTCATCTTGTTGGTCAGGCTACTGAAGTCCTGGCTGTTAAGAGTCTGGCGCACATGGCTGACTTTATGGTAAGCTGCCTGTCTCGTGACCCTCGCGTTAAGAACATCTTGGCCGACAATCATTACTGGTTGGTAACACTGTTAGACCCACGCTACAAGGAGAACTTTTTGTCTCTTATTCCCGTGGAGGAGAGGTCAACCAAAATGCAGCAGTTTCGGAAGGCCATACTCACGGAAGTAGGCAAAGCATTCCCCTCACAAAACGCTAGCGGCATAGGTCATGAATCAGTGGACAACCGAGGCGTACAGCCGAGAGAGGCACAAGTCCAATCCGCCAGAGGTAGGGGAACAGTCTTTAAGATGTGGGACAGTTTTCTCAGCCCCTCACGTACCACAGCCCCTGAGGTGCGGGGTAGTGCCACAAGAAATCCTAAGTTTGCCCAGATGCTGAAGGAGTACCTTGCAGATCGAACAACAGTACTCCGACATTCCTCTGTGCCTTACAATTATTGGGTATCCAAGCTGGACACGTGGCATGAATTGGCTCTCTACGCCTTGGAAGTCCTGGCCTGCCCTGCTGCTAGCGTTTTGTCAGAGCGTGTTTTTAGTGCCGCAGGTGGAATCATTACAGATAAACGCACCCGCCTGTCAACTGAAAATGCTGACAGGCTGACTCTGATCAAGATGAACAAGGGTTGGATTGGGCCAGACTTCACCACACCACCAGCAAATGAGAGCGGAATTTAAAGTTTGCCATGTACCTCCACTCACCCATGGGTACACACTTCTGGACTTTGGATAATCGCTGGACTCCTCCTCCTTCTCCTCATGCGCCACCATGATGATGACCGTTACAAATTGCAATACTTAGGCCTTTGTTTCAGGTATACCCCCAGTGGTAAATTTTTTCGCCCATTCTTTGCAGAATGGACATTACAACGACAGGAGACCCGCTCCTTTGCAATGGGAACAATGTTTTGAGGCCCTCATGCACGTCTCTACCCAGGGACAACGTGGAGCCTCCCAATTTTTGGCTTCCCTGCCTAAGGGCTATACTATAATACACCCACTTCCTTAAAATGGACACTTAATGTTTTGAGGCCCTCATGCACGTCTCTACCCAGGGACAATGTGGAGCCTCCCAATTTTTGGCTGCCCTGGCAAAGGGCTATACTGAAATAGACCCACTTCCTTACAATGGGCACTTCAGGTTTACAGGCCATCATGCACGTCTCTACCCAGGGACAACGTGGAGCCTCCCAATTTTTGGCTGCCCTGCCTAAGGGCTATACTATAATACACCCACTTCCTTAAAATGGACACTTAATGTTTTGAGGCCCTCATGCACGTCTCTACCCAGGGACAATGTGGAGCCTCCCAATTTTTGGCTGCCCTGGCAAAGGGCTATACTGAAATAGACCCACTTCCTTACAATGAGCACTTCAGGTTTACAGGCCATCATGCACGTCTCTACCCAGGGACAACGTGGAGCCTCCCAATTTTTGGCTGCCCTGCCTAAGGGCTATACTATAATACACCCACTTCCTTAAAATGGACACTTAATGTTTTGAGGCCCTCATGCACGTCTCTACCCAGGGACAATGTGGAGCCTCCCAATTTTTGGCTGCCCTGGCAAAGGGCTATACTGAAATAGACCCACTTCCTTACAATGGGCACTTCAGGTTTACAGGCCATCATGCACGTCTCTACCCAGGGACAACGTGGAGCCTCCCAATTTTTGGCTGCCCTGCCTAAGGGCTATACTATAATACACCCACTTCCTTACAATGGGCACTTCAGGCTTACAGGCCATCATGCACGTCTCTACCCAGGGACAACGTGGAGCCTCCCAATTTTTGGCTGCCCTGCCTAAGGGCTATACTATAATACACCCACTTCCTTAAAATGGACACTTAATGTTTTGAGGCCCTCATGCACGTCTCTACCCAGGGACAATGTGGAGCCTCCCAATTTTTGGCTGCCCTGGCAAAGGGCTATACTGAAATAGACCCACTTCCTTACAATGGGCACTTCAGGTTTACAGGCCATCATGCACGTCTCTACCCAGGGACAACGTGGAGCCTCCCAATTTTTGGCTGCCCTGCCTAAGGGCTATACTATAATACACCCACTTCCTTAAAATGGACACTTAATGTTTTGAGGCCCTCATGCACGTCTCTACCCAGGGACAATGTGGAGCCTCCCAATTTTTGGCTGCCCTGGCAAAGGGCTATACTGAAATAGACCCACTTCCTTACAATGGGCACTTCAGGTTTACAGGCCATCATGCACGTCTCTACCCAGGGACAACGTGGAGCCTCCCAATTTTTGGCTGCCCTGCCAAAGGGCTATACTGAAATAGACCCACTTCCTTACAATGGGCACTTCAGGTTTAAAGGCCCTCATGCACGTCTCTACCCAGGGACAATGTGGAGCCTCCCAATTTTTGGCTGCCCTGGCAAAGGGCTATACTGAAATAGACCCACTTCCTTACAATGGGCACTTCAGGTTTACAGGCCATCATGCACGTCTCTACCCAGGGACAACGTGGAGCCTCCCAATTTTTGGCTGCCCTGCCTAAGGGCTATACTACAATAGACCCACTTCCTTCCAATGGGCACTTCAGGTTTACAGGCCCTCATGCACGTCTGTATGCAGGGGCATTGGTGAACCTCACAATTTTGGACTGCCCTGGCAAAGGAAAATACTACAAAGACTCACTTCCTCAAAATGGGCACATTAGACTCAAGAGGCCTTCATGTACGTCTCTTCTCAGGGACATCGGAGTGCCACACAATGTTTTCACGTAAAATCTTTCATGTATTAATCTCAAAAAGTAACATACACCAGCTCTATCTCACTATTGGGTATGTGCCCTTAACATTTCCGCCATGAAAAATCATTTTGGGGTCATTTTGGAAGGTTTTCTGGTGAGTCCGTAAAAATGGCGTAAAACGCGGACAAAATTGTTCACAGCTGTGACTTTTCAGTGATAAATGCTTCAAGGGGTCTTCCCCATGCTGTTGCCATGTCATTTGAGCACTCTTCTGAGACTTTTGTGACATTTTTAGGGTTTCTCCATGCTGCCGGGGGGTCATTTCACAAAAATACTCGGGTCTCCCATAGGATAACATTGGGCTCGTTGCTCGGCCCGAGTACACGAGTATCTTGGGATGCTCGGCCCGAGCTTCGAGCACCCGAGCTTTTTAGTACTCGCTCATCACTACTCAATACCTCTTTTTTTCTCTTTGTGCTGCAACTGAAGATTTTCTGTTGGTGACTATGGCATATGACAGCTATGTGGCTATTTGCCATCCTCTCCATTATGGCACCATCATGAGTAATACATTTTGCATGCTGGACTATTAAGGGTGCTTTACACGCTGCGACATCGCTAACGATATATCATTGGGGTCACGTCGTTAGTGACGCACACTGGCGCTGTTAGCGACATCACAGCGTGTGACACCAAGGAGCGTCGATCAACGATCGCAAAAGCGTCAAAAATCGTTGATCGTTGACACGTCGCACCGTTTCATAATATCGTTGGTGGTGCAAACAGCTGGTTGTTCGTCGTTCCTGCGGCATCACACATCGCTATGTGTGACACCGCAGGAACGACGAACATCTCCTTACCTGCATCCACCGGCAATGAGGAAGGAAGGAGGTGGGCGGCATGTTCCAGCCGTTCATCTGCGCCCCCTCCTCTGCTAGTGATGCTGCAGTGACGTTGCTATGACGCCAAACACACCTCTCCCTTGAAGGAGGGATTGTTCGGCGGTCACAGCGACGTCGCTGAAAAGGTATGTGCGTGTGACGCTGCCATAGCGATAATGTTCGCTACGACAGCGATCCACAAATGTCGCACGAACGACGGGGCGGGTGCTATCGCTGTGAAGCCCCACAGGTGTTGTGTCGGTGCATTAGCTTCAGGGACTCCACGTGGATAGAACAGTCTGGTCACAGGTAGGGAACCTTCCTTTAGAATTTTCGTGACGCCACTCTTGGTATTGCGGTCAGGGTGACCGCCACTGCAGATTAAGGGGTGCCTGGGGCTGATAGCAGGTGCAGTTAGTTGTAGTGGCCTCCCGAGAGTGAGGCAAGCCCCAGGGCCCTGTGTAGGTGTGTGGAACCACAAGGCGCAGAATGACTCAAACAAAGAAGCAGAATGTCTTTCAGGGGTTTTAGTCACATTCGGTGGCAAGGTGAGTAACCCGGGCGTAGCTGGGGTGAACCAGGCTGGAACCAGGAATCCTTCTGGTTGGCTGATGAGGGTGACTACCAACTCGACTTCCTTAGCCCTTTGTGTTTTTGTGGTGACCCCAACTTGAAGTCCCTATGGGGGTCACCCAGGGAAGTTGCTGCTGCCTGTTCTCCCCTCGTTTCGGCCCGTTTGCTTGTAGCCTGGACCAGGTCACTCAGGCTGCTTGCCTCCTGTGAACTATGGGCCCTCTCATTGCTACGTGGCTGCAAACTCTGTGGTGTTGTCTTGGAGGTCTGAAGTGCCCCCTCAGGCAGGTTTGGCAGAAGAAAGGTGAATCTATCTCTGCACTGGGACCTGTTACCCTTGCGGGCCTGGTACCGCGCTGGCAGTCCCCTTACTCTGCCACCCCTTTTCTCTCTCTAGCCTTGGGTGGATTTCGGGTGGCACTACCAGGTAACCGATCTCCCCCGTCGGTAGTCACTGCGCGGACGCTGTTAGACTGCAACAGCTCCAGGGTCTGCTCCTCACGTCTGCTCTCCCTGAGTTTCACACTAAACTGGCTCACTGCTCCTCCTCTCCTGTTCTTGCCTACGCCACCTAGCATCCAGGCTCTCTACCACACCGCTTGAGTGGACATGGAGGCCACGCCCCCTCCTGGATTCCCCAGGGGTCCTCCCAAAGGTAGATGTGTGAAACCTGAAACCTGATTACTATGCGCCTGTGTAGTCACACCTTATTCAGCCTTCTGGATCACCTGTATTGTACTACCCCCAGCATGGGTGCAGTACTCAGTGGTGCCTGACCAGGTCAGGGGCGCCACATCACTTGCAATGTCGCAGCGCGTAAAGCACCTTTTAGTGCTTTGTCTCTCACAATCCCAGCAGTTTCTGTTTCCAAGCTTCACTTTTGTGGCCCAAATAAAATCAATTACTTCTTTTGTCAATTTAACCCTTTATTGAAACTTTCCTACACTTATACTTACATTGCTCAATTTATTTGCCTGGATTATTATACTTGGTTGTTTAATTTGTATTGCTATCTCTTATATCAAGATTATCTCTACAGTTATAAAAATCCCTTCCAGCCACAGTAAAAGAAAAGCCTTCTCTACATGAACGTCCCACTTCACTGTAGTTGGGATATTTTATGGTACAATTATTTTCTTATACCTCCGGCCAACAGTGAACGTTCCATCAAAATAAAGTGGCCTCTGTCTTTTATATAGTGGTGACTCCAGTGCTAAACCCCATTATTTATAGCTTTAATAATAAATTATTAAGGAAAGCTGCTTCCAATTTAATTAACCGAATGTTAATGAATCTTGTGAGAAAAGTTTGAATACAAAGAATTTCAAAATAAAACTAACTCACAAGTCATTCCTTTACTAATCCTTTAATTACTATTTTCTATTGCTTTATATATTATACTACTGTACATACAGTACAGACCAAAAGTTTGGACACATTTTCTCATCTCTAGAACAACTGTTAGGAGGAGACTTTGTGCAGCAGGCCTTCATGGTAAAATAGCTGCAAGGAGACCACTGCTAAGGACAGGCAACAAGCAGAAGAGACTTGTTTGGGCTAAAGAACACAAGGAATGGAAATTAGACCAGTGGAAATCTGTGCTTTGGTCTGATAAGTCCAAATTTGAGATCTTTGGATCCAACCACCGTGTCTTTGTAGAAAAGGTGAACAGATGGACTGTACATGGCTGGTTCCCACCGTGAAGCATGGAGGAGGAGGTGTGATGGTGTGGGGGTGCTTTGCTGGTGACACTGTTGGGGATTTATTCAAAATTGAAGGCATACTAAACCAGCATGCCTACCACAGCATCTTGCAGCGGCATGCTATTCCATCTGGTTTGTGTTTAGTTCAACCATGATTTATTTTTCAACAAGACAATGACCCCAAAACACACCTCCAGGCTGTCTAAAGGCTATTTGACTAAGAAGGACAGTGATGGGGTGCTACGCCAGATGACCTGGCCTCCACAGTCACCAGACCTGAACTCAATCGAGATGGTTTGGGGTGAGCTGGACCGAAGAGTGAAGGCAAAAGGGCCAACAAGTGCTAAGCATCTCTGGGAACTCCTTCAAGACTGTTGGAAAACCATTTCCGGTGACTACCTCCTAAAGCTCATCAAGAGAATGCCAAGAGTGTGCAAAGCAGTAATGAAAGCAAAAGGTGGCTACTTTGAAGAACCTAGAATATAAGACATAATATCAGTTGTTTCACACTTTTTTAAGTATTTCATTCCACATGTTTTCATTTATAGTTTTGATGTCTTCAATGTAAATCTACAATTTTGAGAGTCATGAAAATAAATAAAACTCTTTGAATGAGAAGGTGTGTAAAAACGTTTGGTCTGTAATGTATATTTATACTAAAAGTTCCATGCATTAGATATAAACTGTATGAACATTAATACAGCTGAGAAATGTAATGAATAGCAAACTCAGGGACAGGCAAAGTTCTCACAATAGGCATTTATCACCTACTCTTAGGGGGGCTTTACACATTGCGACATCGCTACCGAAACATCGTCGGGGTCACGTCGTTAGTGACGCACATCCGGCGCCGGTAGCGACATCGCAACATTTAAATCCTTGGTGCGACGATAAACGATCGCAAAAGCGTTGATCTGTGTAGCGTCGTTTATTTCCATAATGTCGGGTCGACCGCAAGTATGATGTTGTTTGTCGTTCCTGCAGCTCTACACATAGCTGTGTGTTAACTCGCAGGAACAACAAACTTCTCCTTACCTGCGTCCCGCCGGCAATGCGGAAGGGAGAAGGTGGGCGGGATGTTATGTCCCGCTCATCTCTGCCCCTCCGCTTCTATTGGACTGCCGATTAGTGACGTCACGGTGACGTCGCTCTGACACCGAACGCACCTCCCCCTTGAAGGAGGGATAGTTCGGCAGTCACAGCGACGTTGCTGAGCAGGTATGTGCGTGTGACGCTGCCGTAGCAATAATGTTCGCTACGGCAGCAATCACCACATATCGTATGTGCGACGGGGGCGGGATTTATCGTGTTCGGCATCGCTAGCTGATGCTAGCGATGTCGCAAGGTATAAAGTACCCCTTAGGATAGAAGAGAAATGTCTCTTGTTCTAGACCAACTTCTGGGCCTTATACAAATACTAATCACTAAAATTTTCTTCTAAACCACATATTGCTCTCCCATGGTGACCACTGTGAGAAGAGCTTTTGTGACACCCTGGACTAGCCAGGTAGTCACATACATACCAACATACACACCCCCACCCTAGACAGTTACAAGAGTCAATCAAAAACCCTTGTTGCCTCCCTCCAGGGTCTGATGTCCACACCAGGTGGGGCGGAGCCAGGTGGTTGGCCCCACCCACCAAGGAGTTCACAGGCCTGGAGGCGGGAAAAGTGTCAGTTGAGTCTTGGAGGTGAAAGTGAGAGGAGTAAGCACTTGAGGTGTCTGGGTAGGAGCCCAGGCACTGACAGCAAGGTTGACAGATGGTGGTGGCCGTCTGCAGGAGTTGGTGGAACTCCGCAGAGCCATAAGGACCGGGGTCGGGCGTCGGCCCACCAGTACCGGACCGGGAAACGGAGTGAAGCTAAGCACACAGGCAGGGCCATCGGACCCCGACCAGGCTTGGAGCCGCCGTCATTAGTCAAATTCGAGTGTGACAGGAACCCCAGGGGTTTCCTATCAACCTATCAACCAAGTCCCGATTGAAGGCAACCGTCCACCCAGAGAGGATATACAGCCACCGCCACAGGCTAGAGATCCAAGGGCCAGCGCCTGCGGGCAAAACGGGCTCCTACGGCACCTATACGCCGGGGAGCGGACTACCAGTGGGCAACTACAAAAGTCAAGAACATCTTCACAGGTACAGGGAAAGACAGCCACCATCAGCCGTTCGGGGAGAGCACAACAACAACACTGCAGCCGGCTGCGGGACCCCTCCATCCGGCCGTTTTGGTTTACCAGAGACTTTGTCAGTGATTGTCTGAGTGAGTACACCAGTGCCGTCCGGCACCGCGCCACGCTGTCCCTGCAACCCTGCACCTCACCTACCCTGCCTCCCCGTCAAACCACCAGGCCCCAAGACCACCAACCCCTACCCAAGGAGGGGGAAAACAACATCCCAGCTGCTCCCTACCATCGCTCCCGGGATCCCTGTCACCAGCAACAGTGGTGCCCATCTTCACCACAACCCGTGGGTGGCGTCACGGACTAAATCTCCAAACAAACCACCCCCCTTTTCACTCACGGGCGAGGAGCACCGCTCGAGTCCCTGGATCCGGCCCACCGCTCGAGCCACCAAGCAGCAGCTGCAGCGCCGGACCCGAGCGTTAGCGAGCGCTGCGCCCCGCCGCCCGCAACAACTTGGCATCTCGAACAGGATAGAACCAATCTACCTACCGGTAGAAGTGCGCCTTGCAGTCCCCGTCGGCGGCATCCGGCAGAAAAATTTGAAGCGCCGCCATCTTTGGCGCGAAGATTTCCTGCTCGAGCGTCTTCCCCGAGCAGGGAAGGCGCGAAAGCGAAGCCCCGCCCCTAAAGAGGGAAGTGCTAAAGAGAACCAAGGGGGGACGGATGGCGTCCTGCCTCATGTAACCAAGGCCATAAAAGCAGGGGACACCAGGACTCTGCAACATATCCGGTTCCTGGAAGCAGCTTGTAACATGTCCGCACCACCTGAGAAGCCTAAGTCACCGGAGCCTGCCCCCAGGACGGCGGCATGGCTGAAAACCCAAGTGATGTTGCTGTGCTGTCGTAACCGGGCCCAGGTACGGGACCTGCTGGATCGCTGGACCGCTGAGATGGAGGAGCTGGCTGTGGTTGTGTGGGCGCATGAAATAGAGGCCATGCTAGAGGAGCTGGTGAGTGACCCACGCCTTTGTGTCCCTGAGGGACCGACCACTGCGGCTGAAGGACTCGGTTTACCTCTGGCCCCAGCAGAGCCCACTCCATCGCCCGTGCTGGCCGCCCGTACGGCCCTGCTCAGGCCGCCGTCCCCAATGGAGGTGGCGGAGTCCGTGCTGCCCCGCCAGGGCCCGGATGCCCGAGAGGATGCCAGCCAACCAATAGCTGGAGCAGTTGACTTAGAAGAACTGATGGTGGGCCTCCGTACACCGACCGATGACGGATCGCTTGCCACTGAGGTACCACAAGTTTGGGCTCAACTAGAAACTGTTGCTGTCCTGCCGGGTCCCGTCATTAGCCCCCTGGAGTCAGATGACAGCGGCTCGGGGGCTGACACAGAGCCTGTCTCAGAGGAGGAGGGAGTCTTCGGCTTGTATGACATGGAGGCCACTTACATCCCTCGGAGCGGAAATAATGGATGCCGGGCAGCCCTTCCCTGTCGCGCCTGCCGTGTGCTGGAGGGGCTGTAACCTGTGTTTCTTCACCTGGGGCCGGATGAGGAGTACGAAAGTGAGCAATAGTGGCAGCGGCCCTCTGTTGTCACCAAGTTGTCCCCGTTGGGACCTTTAGCACTGTTCCAGATGTGAGTGAATGAAAATTAATCAAACCGAAAAATCACCAGATTACCGTCCAAGAAGAGAACCGTCCCCGTTGGGACTGGAGTTGTCCCTTTTGTTAAGTTTACTCCCCATACCCACATGAGAAACTCCTCATGGACATGGCCGAGAACTTGCAGGCCACCCACGATCTTGTGGGCTTGTAAATAATGTTGTGGGATGGATACCGTTGCCTCCTCCGGAGAGGCTGATTTGGAGGATGGGCCTAGAGGAAAGTGATGGCCCAGGCCCGCCACTACCGTAACCGGTGGCGATCCTCCGGGGGTCAGGGGTTCCACCTTGGACGTGGGGTCCCCTGAAGTGACAGTCGGGTGCGAGTTACCGTACCCGTACCCGCTCGGGCAGCCTGAACCTGGACTGGGGTAAAGGGGTGCTGCCCACTTCTTAGGGGCAGCATCAGGGCTAGGTTGCTTGGGTGAGAGAGTGGAATACATCCGTCCGTCCGTTAATTAAAAATGTTTATGTGTGTTGTAACGTATAAGAGGACCTAAAGTATGCTTATGTTTCATGTTTTACCGTTTTTCCCATGTTATTCATATTTTTGCAGTTTGAAAAATAAAACCGGTGATGGACGGGCAGCCCGCGGACGGTCTGCATTTTACCAAGGCGGAGTGTGACGCCCTGGACTAGCCAGGTAGTCACATACATACCAGCATACACAACCCCACCCTAGACAGTTACAACAGTCAATCAAAAACCCTTGTTGCCTCCCTCCAGGGTCTGATGTCCACACCTGGTGGGGCGGAGCCAGGCAGTTGGCCTCACCCACCGAGGAGTTCACAGGCCTGGAGGCGGGAAAAGTGTCAGTTGAGTCTTGGAGGTGAAAGTGAGAGGAGTAAGCACTTGAGGTGTCTGGGTAGGAGCCCAGGCACTGACAGCAAGGTTGGCAGATGGTGGTGGCCGTCTGCAGGAGTTGGTGGAACTCCGCAGAGCCGTAAAGACCGGGGTTGGGCGTCGGCCCGCCGGTACCGGATCGGGGAACAGAGTGAAGCTAAGCACACAGGCAGGGCCATCGGACCCCAACCAGGCTTGGAGCCGCCGTCAATAGTCAAATCCAAATGTGACAGGCACTCCAGGGGTTTCCTAACAACCAAGTCCCAATTGAAGGCAACCATCCACCCAGAGAGGATATACAGCCACCGCCACAGGCTAGAGATCCAAGGGCCAGTGCCTGCAGGCAAAACGGGCTGCTACGGTACCTATACGCCGGGGAGCGGACTACCGGTGGGCAACCACAGGAGCCAAGATCTTCACAGGTGCAGGGAAAGACAGCCACCATCAGCCGTCCGGGGAAAGCACAACAACAACAGTGCAGCCGGCTGCGGGACCCCTTCATCCGGCCGTTTTGGTTTACCAGAGACTTTGTCAGTGATTGTCTGAGTGAGTACACCAGTGCCGTCCGGCACCGCGCCGTGCTGTCCCTGCAACTCTGCACCTCACCTACCCTGCCTTTCCGTCACTCCACTCCACCGGGCCCCGGGACCACCAACCCCTACCCACGGAGGGGGAAAACAACATCCCAGCTGCTCCCTACCATCGCTCCCGGGATCCCCGTCACCAGCAACAGTGGTGCCCATCTTCACAACAACCCGTGGGTGGTGTCACGGACTAAATCTCCAAACAAACCACCCCCCTTTTCACTCACGGGCGAGGAGCGCCGTTCGAGTCCCCGAATCCGGCCCACCGCTCGAGCCACCGAGCAGCAGCGCCGGACCCGAGCGTTAGCAAGCGCAGCGCCCCGCCGCCCGCGACGCTTTATATTGAATAAAACACAATTTGCCCCAAGGGGCAACTAGAGGTACCCTAATTATAGATTGGACCAAATCTCACTATAAAATAAGGCAATATTCTATTATTTATAGCTTTACTATAGCCCTATAGCCTCATCCCTCTGATGAAGCCAGTCAGGGGGAAATATGTGGGAGAAGCTATTCAGTTGGCTGAATAAACAGAAAACTGATCATGCTCACTTGAATGCAGGTCTTTTCTCCGAGCGCTCAATATTGACGTAGGCAAAGAGGCCTATGTCAACAGGACCTCACTGATGATCCCATACGCTGACTTTTGTAACAAAACAGAACAGCTACAACACTAATAAGTAGCAATACCTATAACTGTTTTTGCAGAATTTTGACCAGGCAATTAAAATTGCCAAGAACTACTGTTCAGATGCTTCCCTAGCTAATTTTTAGGCCCTTCCTGATGAGAAGGAAGCAACTGTTTTTCCAGTACAACAATGTATGCGGCTTGACTCATACGTCCTTTGCAAGTTCAATCCTCCCAATTCCAGTCTTTCTAGAGCATCCCCAGATCATCACCAATCCTCCTCCACATTTCACAGTGGGTGCAAGAAACTGTGGCTTGTACGACTCTCCAGGTTGCCATCTAACCTTTAGATGACGTGGTTGTGGGCAAAGCTGAAAATTAGACTCATTAAAATTAGAGAAGATTACCTTACTCCAGTCCTCTATGGTCCAATTGGGCACATTAACTTTGCGAAGGATGTATGAATCAAGCTGCATAAAAGGTTATCCTGGAAAAAGAGTTGCTTCCTTCTGCTCAGACAATGTTCCCCAACTCTGAGGACTGTTTTTTCCAGCAGGAAAATGCGCCATGCCACACAGCTAAGTCAATCAATGTGTGGATGAAGGACCATGACATCAAATCCCTGTCATGGCCAGCCTAATTTCCAGAACTGAAACCCATTGAAAACCTCTGGAATGTAATCAAGAGGAAGATGGATAGTCACAAGCCATCAAACAAAGAAGAACTGCTTAAATTTTTGCTCAAGGAGTGGCATAAGGTCACCCAAAAACAATGTGAAAGAGTAATGGAAAGCATGCCAAGATGCATGAAAGCTGTGGTTAAAAATCACGGTTATTCCACAAAATATTGATTTCTGAACTCTTCCTGAGTTAAAATATTAGTATTATTGTTTCTAAATGATTATGAACTTGTTTTCTTTGCATTATTTGTGGTGTGAAAGCAATGCATTTTTTTGTTATTTTGACCATTTCTCATTTTCAGAAAATAAATACAAAATTTATTGCTTGGAAATTCGGAAACATGTTGTCAGTAGTTTATAGATTAAAAGAACAATTTACATTTCACCCAAAAATATACCTATAAGGAGAAAAATCAGAAAAAACGAAAATTTTGCAGTGGTCTCTTGATTTTTTCCAGAGCTGTTTATGTATTCCTACACTTCATCGCCTTCACCTGCTCTGCTGCTGTCACTGACTGGTTACCATGGTGAGCTATGGGGCGGTATTTCCCTCCCCCTCATCTTCCTGGGGTGTACCCGTGATGCTGCATCATGGGAGCGGGTAACTTGGAGTAGTACACATTCATCTTTTCCTGCCCCATTCCAAGCACAGACGTGCCGCATGCAGGAGCTGCCCGAGTCTCCTGTGTCCTGGGCCTGAATGTGCTTCTGGGGTGAATGGGAGGATAATGTTTGTCCTCCTCTCATTCATGCTTGGTGCATTCTGCGGGACCTGCTGCTGGAGGAGGGGGGAACAGCATGACGTAAAGCGTGTCGATTTGCTGGCTGGCTCCTTCACTCACACATAAATCCCAGCACAGAGCTCTTCTAGCCACGTCCCCTGATAAAGGCACTTCCTGATGAAATGCTCGTCGAGGCCATCATGCCTTGATACCTGGCTTGCCTGACCCCCCCACCCTCCGCTGCATATCATGTCCCAAGGTATTGTTTTCCCTATCTTAATTACGGCTGTTTGGCAAGGTTATATCTTACCCTCTCTCCTTCAGTCCATCTTGTATTGTTAATACTATACCTTGCATGTAGCAGTTATTGCCATCTACTAGCCTGCTTTGGTGTTGCAATTGTTTCTGGCCAATTTATTTCCATCATGTTTTGCATCACTGTGCACTGTGTTCATAACCTTTATCATCATCATCATCATCAATAAAATATTTTGTATTTCACCAATATCCTCTTGGTCCTTTTTCTCAGGTCCTTTATCCTCCTTTCTTGGTCCCTTGCATTTGCATTTTTTTTTATCTATATTAGGGAGTCATTCACTTGGTTTTATGCCTGATAACAAGCTAGATGGTTCCTCTCCTCTTAAACAGTTTTCAGTATTGCTTTAGTCCATTTTAAATTAATTTTGTCCCATAGAAAAGAATATGTCAGTTTTCCTGGATTATGTTGACAAATGGCTGTTTCTTTGCTTCTTTGCATGACTGAATCTCAACATTTTTTAAATCAGTGCCATGTGAGAGTCTAGAGAACATCAGTATCTAATATTTACCATCGGTTAGCATTGTCCCTGGTGCACATGGATTTCCTCAAATTAACTGATTCTTTTCATAATAATATAATAATAAGTTTTATTTCTATAGCGCCAACATATTCCGCAGCGCTTTACAATTAAGAGGGAACATGTACAGACAATATGAGACAATACAAAATAACAAAGTTAAGATACCAGGAGGAGTGAGGGCCCTGCTCGTAAGCTTACAATCTATGAGGAAATAATGGAGACACAAAAGGTGAATGGGGGGGAGAAAAGCTTGTCATATATGGTCCAGCCATCGATTTAATAGGGGATTCAAAAGCAGCTGCATGAACCCGTCGGTGAGAATTTATACAGGTACAGGGGACGAGAACTGGAAGTAAATTTTTTGAAGGGCAGAAAGGGACTAGATTAGATCAGGGAAGTGAGGTGATAGGCTAGTCTAAAGAAATGTGTTTTAGGTGCCCGCTTAAAGGTGTGGATGTTGGGAATTAATCGGATATGTTGAGGATGTCAGTCTTAAGTCATTAGCAGAGCGGAGGGCACGGGTGTGGTGATAGACAGAGATGAGGGAGGAGATGTAGGGTGGTGCAGAACTGTGGAGAGCTTTGTAAGTGAGAATGATAAGTTTATATTGGATTCTGTAACGGATAGGCAACCAGTGCAATGACTGGCAAAGAGCAGAGGCATCAGTGAAGCGGTTGCAGAGGAAAATAATCCTGGCTGCGGAATTCAGAATGGATTGGAGAGGGGAGAGTTTAGTAACAGGGAGACCAATTAGTAAAGAGTTTCAAAAATCCAGGCGAGAATGAATGAGAGCGACAGTAAGAGTTTTTGCAGAGTCAACGGTAAGAAAAGGTCGAATTCTTGAGATGTTTTTGAGGTGGAAGTGACAAGAACGAGCAAGTGAACGAATGTGGGGAGTGAAGGAAAGATCAGAGTCAAATATAACCCCAAGACAGCGGGCGTGCTGCTGGGGCGTAATGGTAGAGCCACACACAGAAATGGTAATATTGGGTTTCGGAAGGTTAGGAGAGGGAGGAAACAGGAGAAGTTCAGTTTTTGACAGGTTCAGTTTTAGATAGAGGGAGGACATGATGTTGGAGACAGCGGACAGACAATCGGTAGTATTTTGTAATATTGCAGGGGTGATGTCAGGAGAAAATGTGTACAGTTGGGTGTCATCAACATAGAGATTGTACTGGAAACCAAATCTGCTGATGGTTTGTCCAATAGGGGCTGTATAGAGAGAGAACAGGAGGGGGCCTAGCACTGGACCCTGAGGAACCCCGACCGTAAGGGGAAGAGGAGAGGAAGAGGAGCCGGCAAAGGATACAGTGAATGAGCGGTCAGAGAGGTTAGAGGAGAACCAGGAAAGAACGGTGTCCTTGAGCCCGATAGAGCAGAGCATAGTGAGTAGGAGCTGGTGATCCACAGTATCGAATGCAGCAGAGAGATCCAGGAGGATCAGCAGGGAGTAGTGACCATTAGATTTAGCTGTTAGTAAATCATTAGAGACTTTAGTAAGAGCAGTTTCAGTAGAATGTAATGAGCGGAAACCAGATTGTAGAGGGTCAAGGAGAGAATTATTTGACAGATAGCGGATTAAACGGGAGTGGCCCAGACATTCCAGGAGTTTGGAGATGAAGGGGAGATTAGAGACAGGTCTGTAGTTAGCGGCACAATTTTGGTCCAGGGATGGTTTTTTAAGTAATGGGTGTATGCTGGCATGTTTGAAGGAGGAGGGAAAGACACCAGAGGAGAGAGATTGAATATTTTAGTTAGGTGAGTGGTGACAGCTGGGGTGACAGATTTAAGGAGATGGGAGGTAATAGGGTCACTGGTGCAGGTAGTAGGGCGAGAAGATGCAAGGGGCCTGGTGACTTCTTCTGTGACTGGATCAAAGAGTGAAAGTGAGCTAGATGAAGTGTAGGAGGGCAGACAATGTGTGGTGTTATGAGGCTGAGAGGAAATTTCCTGGTGTATATGGTCAATATTTCTTTAAAGTAATTGGCCAGGTCATCTGCACTGAGGTTGGTGGTTGGGGCCAGAACTCTTGGTCCTAGGAGGGAATGGAAAGTATCAAAGAGTCGTTTAGGATTGTTGGCTAGAGAGGTGATAAGGGTGTTAAAGTATGCTTGTTTGGAGAGGTGAAGGGCAGCATTGTATGTTTTGAGCATAAACTTATAATGGATGAAATCTTCGGCTAGATTGGATTTTCTCCACAGACGTTCAGCGCACCTGGAACACCGCTGGAGAAAGCGTGTTTGCAACGTGTGCCAGGGCTGCTGCCATCTGCACCAAGTTGCTCTGTGTGTAGCAGGTGCAGCTTCATCTAGGACGCTCTGTAGGGTGTCATTATAATGTTTTACAGCAGTCAGGAAATGAGAGGGAGGATATTGGGGCCAGTGATGACTGCAACTTCTTCAGAAATTCCTGGTTGTTAATGGCATGTATATTCCTATATGGGAGGTAAATGGGGGTGTCCTGAGTGGGTTGACAGCTCTTGACCAAGAATGAAAGAAGGTTGTGGTCAGAGAGTGGGAGAGGGGAGTTAGTGAAATCATGCACTGAGCAGAGACGGGAGAAGACCAGGTCCAGCATATTCCCACCTTCATGTGTAGGAGAGTTAGTTAGTTGTGAAAGGCCAAGAGAGGAGGTTAGAGATAAAAGATGAGTGGAAGCTGGGGAGAGGGGATCATCAATAGGGATGTTAAAGTCCTCCATGACAAGAGTGGGGAGGTCACAGGCTAGGAAATGTGGAAGCCAGGTGGCGAAATGATCCAAGAACTGACTGGTTGGGCCTGGAGGGCGATACACAACTGCTACTTGCAGGGAGAAGGGTCTGTAAAGCCTGACAGTGTGGACCTCAAAAGAAGGGAAGATAAGTGAGGGAACAGGAGGGATGACCTGAAAAGTGCAGTTTGGGGAAAGCAACAGACCAACACCTCCACCTGATCTGTTGTCAAGTCTAGGGGTGTGTGAAAATTGTAGGCCACCATATGAGAGAGCAGCAGCTGCGGTGGTGTCTGATTGCTGAATCCAGGTCTCAGTGAGAGCCAGGAGGTTGAGGGAATTATAAAGGAAGACGTCATGGATGAAAGAAAGTTTGTTACATGCTGAGCATGAGTTCCAAAGGGCACAGTTAAAAGAGACAGAAGGTATGCAAGGAATATTAATGAGATTTAGGGGGTTTCTGAGAATGCCAGGGAAGGAATTGAGCTTACTATTATAATGAGGTCCTGGATTAGGTGCAATATCTCCTGTTAAAAGGAGAAGGAGAAGAGAGAGAGTGAGCATGTGGTTAAGAGATTTATGAGAGTGTCTGTTACGTTGCATGTTGGGAGTGGATGGATCTGGATGGTTTATAATTTTGAAAAGAGCATGACAGCAGTACATAGGAGAGGAGAGGAGAGAAGGACTGATATAGATGGAGTCTACTGGGTGTGTGAAAGAGCAGTAGAAATGAGGGATTAAAGCAGCTAGCATATAAATTGCATTCATGATAATATATACAATAGGTGGAGAGATATTAGATGTCACTGTAAATTTACATTATAGAACATATTTCTGAAATTATTCCACAATTTGTCGATGTAGTTGATCACAGATTGGTGAAATTATGACCATCTTTGCACAAGGTCCTCTCCCAACTAGTTTTGATTTGGAGTTGTTGCTTTTCGGCTCCAGTGCATAAGGACATAACTGACAAGAGCAGATACTTAGAACAACTTTTGGAAGTATCTAGACAGGTTACAGGTTGTAAAAAGTCTTCAGATTGATTTTTATAAATAAAGAAAACACTAAATGGCCAGTAGAGAGAGTTTTCTAATGACCTTTATACATTTAGGAAAACAATGTTGACAACTTGGCATTCCCTATGTGTCTCTCTGCCACACAATTTTGTAATGCTGAATTCACCTGATCTCTACACATCACAAACACATGTTGCTCTCTCATTCTTCCATTCTTCTTTTTCCTTAGGTAAGGTTTGTTGCTGCATATTACTTAACAGCTCAAAGTCCACAGGTGTATCCTGCTGCACACTACATACAGAGTCTCTGGTAGTGACATAATGGAGGCTGCTTTAGCAGCAGTGTTTGTCAGGGCTTTTCACTGAGACTCCTTTTTTGCCAAGTATGAGCCTGGATATTAATAATAGCCAGCCACCTGCTTCGGTAGTGATAAGGTCCGAAAAAGTTGCCTGATACTTTCTGTATTATGTATAACTTTACCTAAGGACCCAACAAAATCACTGCTCCTCCAGGTGGAACCATAGTCATGCGCCACTCCAAATGAAAAAAAAAAAGTATATGTGTTTGCAGTTTGCCTTCTGCCATTTTACATGCTGCCGAAAGTACCTTTAGCTTCGCCTTCTGTGCTGAAAAAGAGTACAGGAGGTACATATAGTTACATAGTTACTTAGGTTGAAAAAAGACCTAGGTCCATCTAGTTCAACCTTCCTCCACCAGTTCTACATTTTGTCCCTCAGTCACTTATAACCAACAATGTTGTGTGTACTGAGGAAATCATCCAGCCCTTTTTGAAAAGCTGTTATAGTATCTGCCATTACTACCTCTTGTAGTAGGGCACTCCACAGTCTTACTGCTCTAACTGTAAAGAACCCTTTCCTATTTGGCTGCCAGAATCGCTTGTCTTACACTCACAGAGTATGCCCCCTGGTCATTAGTATTGTCTTTGGAAGAAATAAGTCATGTGCCAATCCTTTATATTGACCACACATGTATTTATACATATAAATGAGATCTCCTCTGAGACATCTTTTTTCTAAGCTAAACATAGCTAACTTATTCAACCTGTCATCATATGGGAGGCCTTCCATTCCTTGTAGTAGTCTAGTTAGCCGCCTTTAAACTGACTCTAACTTCTGAATGTCCTTTTTAAAATGTGGAGCCCAAAACTGGATCCCATATTCCAGATGTGGCATTGCAAGTGATTTATAGAAGGGTAACAATACGTTGGGATCAAGGGATCTAATTTTCTAATTTCTCTTTTTATGCACCCTAAAATCTTGTTTGCTATAGGATTACTCCATCCTAGGTGCAATACTTTACATTTATCAACATTTAAGCTCATTTGTATCTGCCCATTCTGACATCTTATCCAGATCTTTTTGTAATATTGTACTATCAAGGTTAGTTTTTAATATCCTACATAGTTTGATGTCATCAGCAAAAAGACTTAAGTGGGGTTTACACGCTGCGACATTGCTAGCATAGGCTAGCAACGTCGAGCGCGATGGCACCCGCCCCCGTCATACGTGCGATATTGTGTGATCGCTGCCGTAGTGAACATTATCGCTACGGCAGCGTCACATGCACATACCTGCTCTGCGACGTCGCTCTGGCCCGCAAACCGCCTCCTTTCTAAGGGGGCAGTTTGTGCGGCGTCACAGCGACATCACACGGCAGACGTCCAATAGAAGCAGAGGGGCGGAGATGAGCGAGATGTAAATCATCCCGCCAACCTCCTTCCTTTCGCATTGCCGGTGGAGGCAGGTAAGGAGATGTTTGTCGCTCCTGCGGTGTCACACACAGCAATGTGTGCTGCCGTAGGAATGACAAACAATATCGCTAAAAAGCAGAAAACGATTTTTTATTTCAGGACGACCTCTCCGTGGCAAACGATTTTGCCCTCTTTTGCGATCGTTTCAAATCGCTCTTAAGTTTTACACACTGCGATATCGTTAATGATGCCGAATGTGCGTCACAAACAACGTAACCCCGACGAAAATTCATTAACGATATTGTAGCATGTAAAGCCCGCTTGACACTTTACTATGAATCCCATCCACAAGGTCATTAACCCCTTCAGCCCCGGGGCACTTTCCGTTTTTGCTTTTTGCTACCCTTCTTCCGAGAGCTGTAACTTTTTTATTTTTCCGTCAATCTTGCCATATGAGGGCTTGTTTTTTGCGGAACAAGTTGTACTTTTAAATGAAGCTATAAGTTTTACCATATGGTGTACTGTAAAACAGCAAAAAAATTCCAAGTGTGGAAAAACTGCAAAAGAAGTGTGATGGCACAATAGTTTTTGGGATGTTTTATTCACGGTGTTTACTACATGGTAAAACTGATGTATGGGTATGATGCCTGAGGTTGGTGCGAGTTTGTAGACACCAAACATGTATAGGTTTACTTGTACCTAAGGGGTTAAAAAAAAAATCACAATCTTGTCCAATAAAAGTGGCATACGTTTTGCGCCATTTTCCGAAACCCGTATAGTTCTCAATTTTTGGGATCTATGGCTCAATGATGGCTTATTTTTTGCGACTCGAGCTGATGTTTCTAATGGTACCATTTTTGCGCAGATGCTATGTTTTGATCACCTATTATTGCATTTTGCATAAAACTTGCGGTGACCAAAAAACGTAATTTTGGCGTTTGGAAAATTTTTGCCACTACGCCGTTTACCAATCAGATTAATTTAATTTATATTTTGATAGATCGGGCATTTCTGAATGTGGCAATATCAAATATGTATATTCTTATTTATTTATTAACCCTTTAATTTTCAATGGGGGGAAAGAGGGGGGATTTAAACTTTTAGTTGTTTTTGGGGTTTTTTTTTAAACTTTTTTTTTACTTTTTTTTTTATTTTACGAGTCCCCCTAGAGGGCTATAGCAATCAGCAATCCGATCGCTCTTATCTATCTGCTGATCACAGCTATACAGCTGTAAACAGCAGATACAGTCACTTCCTGTTTCACTCTGCTCCGGGCCCAGGGAAAACGAAAGTGAAACATCATAGCTGCAGGCATCATCACATGACCCTGTGCTATGATGGCAACCACTGAAAGTCACCGCATACTTTCTTTGGTGAAGAAGAACCCGTTCACAACATCAACTGAAGTCCAGAACACTCTCAGTGAAGTAGGTGTATCTGTCTCTAAGTCAACAGAAAAGAGAAGACTCCATGAAAGTAAATACAAAGGGTTCACATCTAGATGCAAACCATTCATCAATTCCAAAAATAGACAGGCCAGAGTTAAATTTGCTGAAAAACACCTCATGAAGCCAGCTCAGTTCTGGAAAAGTATTCTATGGACAGATGAGACAAAGATCAACCTGTACCAGAATGATGGGAAGAAAAAAGTTTGGAGAAGAAAGGGTACGGCACATGATCCAAGGCACACCACATCCTCTGTAAAACATGGTGGAGGCAACGTGATGGCATGGGCATGCATGGCTTTCAATGGCACTGGGTCACTTGTGTTTATTGATGGCATAACAGCAGACAAGAGTAGTCGGATGAATTCTGAAGTGTACCAGGATATACTTTCAGCCCAGAGTCAGCAAAATGCCACAAAGTTGATCGGACGGCGCTTCATAGTACAGATGGACAATGACCCCAAGCATACAGCCAAAGCTACCCAGGAGTTCATGAGTGCAAAAAAGTGGAACATTCTGCAATGGCCAAGTCAATCACCAGATCTTAACCCAATTGAGCATGCATTTCACTTGCTCAAATCCAGACTTAAGATGGAAAGACCCACAAACAAGCAAGACCTGAAGGCTGCGGCTGTAAAGGCCTGGCAAAGCATTAAGAAAGAGGAAACCCAGCGTTTGGTGATGTCCATGGGTTCCAGACTTAAGGCAGTGATTGCCTCCAAAGGATTCGCAACAAAATATTAAAAATAAAAATATTTTGTTTGGGTTTGGTTTATTTGTCCAATTACTTTTGACCTCCTAAAATGTGGAGTGTTTGTAAAGAAATGTGTACAATTCCTACAATTTCTATCAGATATTTTTGTTCAAACCTTCAAATTAAACGTTACAATCTGCACTTGAATTCTGTTGTAGAGGTTTCATTTCAAATCCAATGTGGTGGCATGCAGAGCCCAACTCGCGAAAATTGTGTCACTGTCCAAATATTTCTGGACCTAACTGTATATACATCTCGCTGCCAGACTTTCTCAGCGAGATGTAAGGGGTTAATGTCACGGGTGGAATGCGATTCCACTAGTAACATGCAGGCACACATGTCAGCTGTTGAAAACAGCTGATATGTGCGCCGATCAACGCCGCCTGCCCGGGGCAGGGGGCAGGGCTTAACGGCACACACTCCATGACGGATATATCCGTCCATGGTCGTGAAGGGGTTAATAAAGAGATTAAAAAGAATCGGTCCTAGCACAGATCTCTGCAGCACCCCACTGATGACTATAGCCCATTTAGAGAATGTACCATTTACGACTACTCTTTGTTTCCTATCTTTTAGCCAATTCCTAAAGCTGGGTTTACACACTGCAACATCGCAAAGGACATCGCTGTAACGTCACCGGTTTTGTGACGCAATAGCGATGTTGTTTGCGATGTTGCAGTGTGTGAAACACATCAGCGACCTGGCCCCTGCTGTGAAGTTGCTGATCGCTACAAATCGTTCAGGACCATTTCTAGGTCCTTTGTTTCCCGCTGTGCAGCATGCATCGCTAGAAAGTTTCAGTGTGTGAAAGACTTTGCAGCGACTTTGTTAGAAACTTCCCTTTCAAAAAGCTGCTTATCAACGTCCCCAACAACCAGCTAGGTTGCTCTGCAGGTCCGGATCGCTGTTGCGTTGTTGGCCAGGTTTGCCTGTTTGACAGCTCACCAGCGACTCAACAGAGACTTAGGGAGGTCCCTGTTACGTCACAAAACCGGTGACGTTACAGCGATGTCCTTTGCGATGTTGCAGTGTGTAAACCCAGCTTTACCCAGTTGCATATAGTTTCCCCTAGTCCTTGCTTCTGGAGCTTTAGTATAAGGCTATTATGTGGTACAGTATCAAATGCCTTTGCAAAGTCCAAATAAATCACATCGGCTGCATTAACAATATCCAGGTTTGCACTTACTCCCTCATAGAACCCCAACAGGTTGGTTAGACATGACTTATCTTTCATCAATCCATGCTGTCTGTCAGTTATATTATTTTCTGCAATATATTTTTGCATGTCATCCCTTAAAATGCCCTCAAAAACTTTGCATACTACTGATGTCAGACTTACTGGATGGTAGTTGCCTTGATCTACCCTCTTACCTTTCTTAAATATTGGTACCACATCAGCAATCCTCCAATCCTGAGGCACCAACCCTGATACAAGCGAGTCTAAGGGGTACTTTGCATGCTGTGACATCGCAAGCCGATGCTGCGATGTCGAGCGCGATAGTACCCGCCCACGTCGCAGCAGCGTTATCTTGTGATTGCTGGCATAGCGAACATTATCGCTACGCCAGCTTCATCTGCACTTACCTCTCCTGTGACGTCGCTCTGGCCGGCGACCCGCCTCCTTCCTAAGGGGGTGGGTTGGGCGGCGTCACAGCGACGTCACACGGCAGGCGGCCAATAGCAGTGGAGGGGCGGAGATGAGCAGGATGTAAACATCCCGCCCACCTTCTTCCTTCCGCATTGCAGCCGGGACGCAGGTAAGGAGATGTTCCTCGCTCCTGCGGCTTCATACACAGCGATGTGTGCTGACGCAGGAACGAGGAACTATATCGTACCTGTCGCTGCACCGGCATTATGGAAATGTTGGACCCTACACCGATGATACGATAACGACGCTTTTGCGCTCATTAATCGAATCAAAAAGGATTTGCACACTACGATATCGACTGCGACGCCGGATGTGCGTCACTTTCAATTTGACCCCATGGACATCGCACCTGCGATGTCGTAGTGTGCAAAGCCCGCCTAAGAACATAGAATACAGCGGTTTGTCGATTACGGAGCTCAACTCCCTCAATATTCGTGGATGAATGCCATCTGGCCCGGGGGATTTGTCAATGTTTAATTTATTCAAACGCAGGCATACTACATCTTGTGTTAAATTAATTATATCGAGTGGTGAACTTTGATTTTTCACTTATTGAATGATCCCTGGAACAGTCTATTCCTTGGTGAACACGGATGAGAATTGCTTATTTAATATCTCAGTCTTTTGTTTGTCCTCTACAATTAACTTGTTATTTTAATTTAAGGGACCGATACCATCCTTTGCTTTACTTTTGGCATTAATATATTTAAAAAAGATTTCAGGATTTATTTTAATGGGATTGACGATTTTTGTTTCAGTAGCTAATTTTGCTGACTTGATATCTTTTTGCATTTCCTATTGATATCTTTATACTTCTGAAATGCTATTTCTGCATTCTCAGCCTTCAACATTTTAAACGCCCTTTGTTTTTGTTTTATTATACTCTGTACTATCTTATTTATCCATAGTGGTTTCTTTTTATTCCTTGACATTTTATTACCAGAGGGTATAAGTTTTTTACAGGACTCTAGCAGTATACCCTTAAACTTACACCATTCATGATCCATGTCCCCAGTTACCATAACATTGTCCCAATCTACACATTTAAGCTCTTCCCTTTGATTTGTTGAAATCAGCTTTCCTAAAATTCCAGGCTTTAGCATTTCCCCTTTGAAATGTTCTATTGAATATTACGTTGAAGCTTACCATATTATGATCCTTGTTGCCCAAGTGCTCCTTGACCTGTAGATCTGAAATTGTATCTGGTCTATTTGACAGGACCAGATTTAGTAAATTTTCTCCCCTGGTCGGTTCATCTACCATCTGAGAGAGGAAATTGTCTTGAATTGTGGATAAGAACTTACAGCTTTTAGCACACTCAGAAGATTCTATGTCACACTGAATGTCTGGATAGTTGAAATCCCCCATAATAAGAACCCGATTATTATTATTATTAGTTGCCTTTTTGAATTTGTTGCAACATTTCACCCTCTACCTGTTCAGGTATGTTAGTGGGCATAAAGCAAACTCCAATTAGAATTTTTCCATTATTCCCCTCCCCATGTACATTTACCCATATTGACTCTACATTGTTGCAGTTCCCTCAATGTCATCATTCAACACAGGTTTTAGGTTAGATTTGCTAAATATACACCCCCACACCTTTTTTGTCTTTCCTGTCCTTCCTCAATGTAGTATAACCCTGTATGTTTGTCAACCAGTCATGGCTTTCATCCATCCAGGTTTCCGTAATGCCCACCACATCATAATCCATGGATGACATAAGAGTCTCCAATTCATTCATTTTGTTTGCAAGACTTCTTGCATTTGCCAGTAGATATTTAATAATATTAACACATTTATTACTCCTAGCCTCCCTACGTTCCTTGCATATCCCAGCCCCCCCAATCCTTCATTGACCCCTACCGTCTCACTGTCTCTATCTGCCCTATCTATCCCCTTATTTGCTCAACTACCCTCCCTCCCCCCAGATCCTAGTTTAAAAGCTCCTCCATCAGTCTGACTATTTTCTACCCCAGCATAGCTGCACCCTCCCTATTGAGGTGCAGCCCGTCCCTACCGTAGAGCCTGTAGCTGACTGAGAAGTCGGCCTAGTTCTCCATGAACCCGAACCCTTCCTTCCTGCACCAATTTCTAAGCCACGTATTTCTCTCCCTAAGCTCCCTTTGTCTTTCTAGTGACACTCGTGGCACCGGTAGTATTTCTGAAAACACCACCTTGGAGGTCCTGGACTTCAGCTTCTCTCTGAGTGGTTGCTGTATTAAAACATCTTCCAAGGTGGTCACTGTATATCATGCCTGTGGACTCCTTTCATGGCAATACATGGAGCCATCTGTAAAAATCTCAAAATCTGTTTTAGCAATTGAAGTTCCAATAACACTTTCAAATGCTTTCATGTCAGTTTTTATTAGCTCTAAACAATCATGGTATCCTTTAGAATTAGAAAAAGGAAAAAAATGTATGTCGAATAGAATGAACGCATTCTCAATCTTTATCCCTTTCATAAATGATTTCTTGTGCCAATATGTCTTTTGATGTTTATTTTGCTTTCTCATATTCCCATTCCTTTATCTGCTCTTGTTCTGCCCATTCATTTGTTCCCTCTTTTGGTCCTAGTGGCAATAATGTAGCTGGGTCCAACACTGTACAGCTTTTAACTAGACACATTTGTGGACGTTTGTTAAACTACCTCAGGAACAACCATGCCTCACCTCCCACCATATCCTTTATGAGCAAAAAGAATAAAAGGTAGTGGATCCTGGCTACCACCTTTGCCAGTTTACACCCAGCTTTTCCCTTGTTTATGTTTGATGGACGACAGCCTCTGGACTGGTAGAGGCCACCCAAAAACTCTCTTGGGTCTCTGTATTTACCTCCATCTACCATCTTGTTACCCCACCACCAGAACTGCAACACCCGCTGGAGAGGACTGGTTGGAGGAAGGGCCTGCACTAGAGTCGGCCGAGGTCCAGTCACCAGCAAAACTGGTGGCTAACCTCCAGGACACAAGGTTCCGGAACTTTGTGACTCTTTGGGGTGGACTGGTGGGTAAGGAACTTCTGCCCGGTCATCAAGCACGCCAACAGGAACTCAGGGCGGTGTGACACCAGAGTTAGTGGTGGCACCGGGGGTTCAGGTGTTTTGGGTGGCGGGTTGAAGGGAGAAGGAGATGTTGTTTTTGCAACCTTTAAAAAATGGGCCTCCCTATTAGGGAAGAAATGTTCATGTTATATTGTGTTATGTATTTTACTGTTTTTTACATTCTTTTAGATGCAGTTAAAATAAATACTGGTGCTGGACAGCCCGAGGATGGGCTGTGTTTTACTAAGGGGGAGTGTGACGCAATGGCAAAACCAGGTTGTTACAGAGACTGCACAAATTTTCCAGGTGCAGGCCTCCATTTTCCTTGGCATACCAACACAACACCACACATAGGTAATATCAGCCACCAAAGCCTAGTCACCCCCCCCGGGACAATAGGGACACACCAGTGGGCAGGACCAGCCGGATGGAGATGCCCACCTAGGGGTCCTGAGGTGTCAGGGGAGGAAACACAACAGTTGAGTCGAGTTGCAGTTGAGTCGAGTTGGAGTTGAGCTGAGTTGAGAGGAGAGTGGAGTGACAGCGGAGTCAGGGGTCGGAGCCCATGGACTACCAGACTACTGACTAGGTGTCAGACGGCAGAGCAGGGCCACAGGCGACAGAGATCCGGTCGCAGGAGACCTTAAGTGGGCCAAAGCAGGGTTGTAGCCCGCCGGTGCTGACTGCGGGAATCCGGTCTGGAGGACGTGCACAGTCAGGGTACCTGGACCCCAGGACAAGGACCGCTTCAAGCACCTTACCGATTAGACAACAAGGGAAAAGGTTCCAGATCGTGTCCCTTGAGTAGCCCAGAGAGCAAAATGGAAGCCCAACAAGGGGGATAGGGCATCCGCCAGAGCCCACAGAGATCCCACGGGTCAGTTTTCACGGGCAAGAGCTCTCAAACACACAGAATCACAGGTAGCAGACTTCTCCCATTTTATACAGATTAAGGGTGGCGTCACACATACACACACGTCGGACGATATGTTGTCGGGGTCACGTATTCCGTGACGCACATCTGGCATCGTTAGAGATATCGTAGCGTGTGACAGCTACTAACGACTGTGAACGAGCAAAAATACTCACCTTATCGTTGTTCGTTGACACGTCGTTCATTTTCATAATGTCATTCCTGCTTCTGTGCGCTGGTTGTTCGTTGTTCCCGAGGCAGCACACATCGCTCCGTGTGACACCGCAGGAACAACGAACACAGCTTACTTGCATCCCGCCGGCAATGTGGAAGGAAGGAGGTGGGCTGGATGTTACGTCCCGCTCATCTCCACCCTTCCGCTTCTATTGGGCGGCCGCTGTGTGACGTCGCTGTGATGCCGAACGTCCCTCCCCCTTCAGGAAAAGGATGTTTGCTGCCCACAGAGAGGTCGTTCGGGAGGTAAGTACGTGTGACGGGGTTAAATGACTTTGTGCGCCACAGGCAACAAATTGCCCGTGATGCACAAACAACGGGGGTGGGTGCAATCGCTCATGCGATCGCACGATAAATCATCTCGTGTAACGCCGCCCTTAGTCAACACACAAGAAACTACAAGTCCAGGAGGAAGGGCCCCTGCCCTGTCAGCCCATGTGCGGGACCAAGCACACCCCTCCAGAGGCTCCCGGCATCCGGCCTTGTTTTACAATAAGATACAACAAGAAGTAAATGGCACTTCCTCTGTGCTGATGATAATAGATGTAGGGGTGCACTTCAGGTTCCAAGGCCTTTTGTCAATAGAAGAATACAAGGCACTCCCAAGATTGGCTGCAACGTGTGATTTATTTATTGTGCATAACAACAACAAAACGTTTTCGGTCCGTAGACCTTCCTCAGTAAGCAATGTATACAAAAATAACACAATGATCAATACATGATATCAAAAAAATAAAATGTATACAATACAAAGGAATTTTTTAGTGAAAATTCGTGAGAAATAATAATGATGATAATAATTCTTATATAATAAGCAGTATTTAAATCAAATACTGCTTATTATATAAGAATTATTATCATCATTATTATTTCTCACAATTTTTAACTGAAAAATTCCTTTGTATTGTATACATTGTATTACACACGTTGCAGCCAATCTTGGGAGTGCCTTGTATTCTTCTATTGTTTCACAATAAGGACTTTGTGTGTTTTTTTAGCACAGTGAGTACACCGGGACCGTCTGGTCCCTTCCTAAAGACTGTTCCTTGCACCCTCACTATTCTCTGGGCCCCGGGACTACATCTCCCCTACCCATGGAGGGGACTCCACCTTGCTGCACTGCTCCATCAGCCCTGGCCACCCCCATACCAAGGCAGCGGCGGTGTACCCAACCATCACAGCATCCATGATGGCGTCACTGACAAACTCTTCCCCTGTAAATACCCCTTTTTATTGTTGTGGGCGACGGGCCGCTGCACGAGCCCCGGATCTGGGCGCCTCCGGTAGCTTCCCCTGACGTGGTCAGTCACCCCCCTGCCCTCGACACTCATATTTTCTTAGTCTGGTAGCACATAGCTGTTTTGTTCAAATCTGCATGAGAATTTCATTCACTGCATGTGGTACTTATATAATCAATGGGTAATATGCACTATGTCTGTTATCTTGTCTCTCAAGACAGCAGCAGCCACTACTATTCTAATTCATGATGGGAACATCTGATTATAGAATCTAACTAAACTGAGAAGTATCCTAGAGGTCTCTGTTTCCATGAATTTTTGTAAGTGCATCTTCTGCATGGCCTTGTGTTTAATGACAAACTAGTTTAAAATATTTTTCATCATTTGTTAGAGCCAGTGCAGGAGCTGACAGGATACTACTTTTGAATTGATTAAACAATTTTATTTTATCTCTGTGGCAGTAACTGTACCCTGCTTGTTTCCACCTGCTTATGCATCATATGCATCATATAGATTGTAAGCTCTTACGAGCAGGGTTGTCATTATTTTTGCTTTAATTATTGTATTTTCTTTAACTGTTACTTATGAATGTTTGTTTTTATATGAACCTCTGAATTGTAAAGCGATGCGGAATATGTTGGCACTATAGAAATAAAAATGATTATTATTATTTAAGGACTGAGCCTACTTGATGCTTTAAGAATCCATTCTCTACAATACCCTGTAAGCTCTATAAGGCCCTAAACTGCTTTATGGTAGTATGGAAAGAAATTTGCTGAATTATGTTCCTTCTTTCTAGGGTGAGATGTCTTTGGCCTTGTGATATGCAATGGCCCAAAAACATAACTCTAGCTCTAGGTAGTTAATATTTATATTTGGAAGCCTTACACCTTGTATCTACTAAACATTTCAAGAGAGAGACAGACTCTTCTAAGCACTCTTACAGGCCTGTTGTACATAGCAACAGGTCATCTACATACTGTAGAAGTTGTGTGTCTGGATAGCGTTGCCTCCATCCCTCTAGAACCCTAGCCATTGCCTCTGTAAAAGTTGAAGGATAAGTTGCCCCTTGTTGTGGTAATGTAATCCAGCAATACTGTTTTCCATCATGACTGAAGGCAAGCAGTAACTGACTTTTTTCATCTGTTGGTACAGAGAAGTGATTTCAGGGGCATTGAAAAAGACCATGTTTGAGGATTCTTATTCGAGAGAGATAATAATCCTAACCCGCTGTTCCTCTCCACCCAAGGAACAAGGTTGTAACTAAAAATATAATTTACACGTTTCTCTAAAGGTCACAAACCAACTGCGTTCCCCCGAAAATCTTTCCGGAAGGGGCAGTTTGGGCTCTGGTGACTCAAATTGATCCTCTGTGGTGGACTGAGCCTGCTGTTGAACTGCTCATTTTAATTCCACCACCTGAAGAGGTAACGTCTGCATTTGTCTAGCTAGTGCAGCAACTGTATCCATGCTGAAGTGTAGCCAAGGTAAAGGTCAGCTATAATGTCACAATGGGACTGCAGGAGTGTGATAGTCTATAGGCTCCTACTCTGTCCCTCAAACTTTAGGGACCTTAGGCTATCCCTGTCTTCCGGATTATGCTTGATGGTGGGGACACTTGGGTCTTGCACTTTGATATACTCCTGAAAAATACAAATCTAATTCCCTTCCCTCATTTGGATAAAAAAGGGGCAAGGGATTACACAAACAGAACTTACAGGGGGAAAAAGATGCACAATCAGACCAAACTAATGCATGAATAACATTGCGGAACGATAGGTGCAAAGCTAGTAAGGCAAAAAGATTACACCGAGCAACAATAACAAAGGAAAGTAATACACTGAATCATTCACAGCAACCTTGGAAGCAACCAAACCTAATGTCTGAATGACTACTCATCCTCAAACCTTAATAGACAAACAATAGGTGGCACTACCTGAATAATCTAGTCAGTCTAAATAGGAAAAGAGCAGAAAAAATTGGTTCTCCCACAGCATATGATCAAAAGAGTTTAACATCCTATACCAGCAGAGTATTAACTCTTTCTAACCCGTCAGAGAGCCTAACTAGCCTTTGTGTTGATGCCCATGTCTCCCTGGGCTGATGACAATCATCAGTGAAGTTAACTGGAAGTGTGTAGAAATCTGAGATTTCCTCAGACCTCAACACCATCATGACAATTGACGCTGCTTGAGAAAACTGCATTGTGACATTTCCCTATCCACATTTTCAGGATCAATTTCCTGCCCTTACTCCCATTTTACTTCTTTTTCAAGACCCTTAGCCCAACCATTCTACAGCATTTTTACAGCACCAAAGTTCGCGTCCCCTTGACTAATGTGGGGTTTGGAGTCCGAGTCAAGTTTGGCTCAAGTCTGGGTCCAAACCAAACTTTTAACTAAAGTCCAGCTGAGCCTGGCAACCCGAACTTCAACCGGTCTACTCATCCAAAATGATAATGTCTTTAAAGAGCTTTGAAATTTATAGCACTATATAAGTTTTTCATATAAATAGATAGTTAGATAGACAAATAAATAGGTGACATTGATTATGCAGATTGCTCCTTGGCGTACTAATATTACTCATTAGAAATATTTAATACATCCTATGCCTAAAACTAATGGCATTTCTTTAAAAAGTAGTTTATGGCCATTTTTACATCTTTATTACGAAAGCTATATATAAGAGGGTTTACCACAGGGGTTACTACTATGTAAATAGCAGATAACATTTTATTTAGTTCAAAATTTGTGCTGGCTTTTGGGCGAACATATACAAATGCCACTGCCCCAAAAAATATAAGAACAACTGTTAGGTGTGAAGCACAAATTGAGAAAGTTTTGAATTTTCCACTTGCGGAACGAATTGTTGATATTGTCATTATAATGCGAATGTAGGTTCCCAAGGTCAAAGCAAATGAAAACAAGACTATTGAAGAAGCAGTGAAGAAATTCAAGGTTTGTAGCTTGCTTGTGTTTTGACATGATAGTTGAAGCAGGGGTGAAAGATCGCAAAAGAAATGTTGAATATCTCTACCGCAAAACTTTAAATTGGCAATTATGAAAGTAGGGATTAGATTTGTAGAAAAGCCCATGATCCAACAAGATAGAACTAGTGTACGGCACACAGAGCCACTCATAATTAGCTTATAGCGCAGTGGGTTGCAGACTGCACAGTATCGATCATAAGACATAACCGATAAAAGAAAACACTCAATGGACCCCAGTGCAAAAAAAAAATAAAACTGAGTAATACAGTTCTCAAAGGATATGGATCTATTCCTCCCAGTTAATAGAACGAGGATTTGGGGAATTGTTACAGATGTGTATAAAATTTCTATTAAAGAAAGGTTACTGATAAAGAAGTACATGGGTCTACGAAGACGGACATCAATGTAAGTTATGGTTATAATTATGACATTTCCGGTAATAGTTATAATGTACATAACAAAAATGATTCCAAACACACTCCAGTGCCATGTGTAGAACACGGGAAATCCAAGCAATGTAAAGTCTGTTATGTTCTCCAAGAACTTCTTCTCCATTGTGCATAAAGATTACAAGCAGAGATTAGTACAAGACTAATGGAAAGTCCATATCTTTCTTAGATCCGACATCTAATTGCTTTTTATTAAAGTACATTTTTCAGATTGATTTACAGTTGTGTTTTTCTTTGGGAAGTCTAGGAAAATTGTAGCTAAATTAAGTTTTCAGCATGTTTAATAATAAATTGTTAAGACTGGTGAATCTAAAGATGTGTTTAGTAAGCAGATCGGATTCATATATAACTTCATCCTAAATAATTCAACAATATAAATGAATATTATTTTGCATATGAGAAGTTTGTTCCATTTATTCTCTAAACCAAGCAACTGTAGTTTGCTAAAAACTAAAAAGGCTGCCGAGAGGCTGTTTTCATAGATCATTGTGAGAATGACTGTGCAGCTCTTTGTTATCTATGGTAGAAAGGTTATGTTATTTACAAGACTGACTAGGCTGAAGACTAGTGACTGGTCATTTATTTTTTATTTTTTTTTTTTGCACAATTACCTGCGCCTTAGAGCTCCAAAAATTCAAGGTACTTCACACTTAACATCAATTTTTTTTTCTGCACAAGCAGCAAGATTATGGAACTCTGCCTCATGATATTGTAATCTTTGAAATTCACTAATAAAGATTAAGGAGACTCCAGCTGCCTTTTTTGAGAAATATATTATTACAAGTTATAGTTACTTAATTCTATCATGTGGTGTTGATCCAGGGAACTGTCCTGATTATGATACGTGGAGTCAAGATGGAATGTTTCTCCTACTATGAAGCCTTCTGCTTCATAGGGTTTTTGTCTTCCTCGGGATCAATATGTTACGTTATAAGTTTAACTTGATGAGCTTGCATTTTCTTTTAACCTTAAAACAATATACGACACCTGGGCTTGTCCTCCAATGAACAGATTGAGGCATCATCAGGATTGAATTGAACCATTGGTCGCAGCCCAACAGTCTGTCAGAGTCCATGGTCTTTGTCCAGGATTCAGACTCAGGACCACTCGCACCACAAGCAAAAATCATACCACGAGACCAATGAGGGGAAGTAACCTGAAAACAATGTACATATACTTGTTACAGCAGACCAATAGCATCAAGTCAAGGCATCATACCACCTGTTCCCTTCTTACATCTCCATGAACAATGCAGTCTATTCGTGACCTTGATCGGATGTAAGTCTTGGCATGAGCTTTGCTTCTCAAACTTCTGCCAGTGAATTTGACACTGAGATGGACCCTCATCTAAACAGCAAATGCTCATTTCACAAAGAGAGCGAAAAAGTTGTTGTGGGATAAAAGATTGAAGTGTTCAAGGGGGTCTGAAAAACCTGGAAGGCTAGGACCTGTAAGAGGGTAATATAAAATTATATAGGTATTAAACAAATCTATTAAACGTAACATTAGAAATAGGAATAAGAAGCCAATCTAAATTCATGGTAGACTCACATACTATTATAGGTTTACTAAAAGAGCTAACCTTCCTATCTGTATACACTCACATTGCAAAACTGAATGTCTAAAAAGTGATGTATTAAATAATAATGTTAACTAAAAATAATAGTCGAATAATTAATGTACCACAAGCATGCCTGGTATCGATGCACTTGTATATTGTGTATTTACAAGATACCCAGCACAATGTACTAAACGAACTAAATTACATGCATTTTAAAGGGTGTTCTCAAATAAACTGAATGTGATCCAAGACTGATTTTATAAAGGGTTAAGGTATGATTGTTTTTTCTCCCCTATGTATAGTTAGTAAAATTATGGTCCTTTGACATAGTGTTTTACAAACGAATAATAATCATAATTAAAGAATATTGTATTGCACTTCATGTATAATTTACAGTGTGTATACTTAGGCTTTATGTTTAATGTACCTTTTTGTTTGCTTTTGTTCTGATATACAGTGCCTTGCGAAAGTATTCGGCCCCTTGAATTTTTCAACCTTTTCCCACATTTCAGGTTTCAAACATAAATATAAAAATTTTAATGTTATGGTGAAGAATCAACAACAAGTGGGACACAATTGTGAAGTTGAACAAAATGTATTGCTTATTTTAAACTTTTGTTAAAATTAAAAAACTGAAAAGTGGGGCGTGCAATATTATTCGTCCCCTTTACTTCACTGCAGCAAACTCACTCCAGAAGTTCATTGAGGATCTCTGAATGATCCAATGTTGTCCTAAATGACTGATGATGATAAATATAATCCACCCGTGTGTAATCAAGTCTCCATGTAAATGCATCTGCTCTGTGATCGTCTCAGAGTTCTGTTTAAAGCACAGGTAGCATCATGAAGACCAAGGAACACAACAGACAGTTCTGTGATACTATTGTGGAGAAGTTTAAAGCCGGATTTGGTTACAAAAATATTTCCAAAACTTTAAACATCCCAAGAAGCACTGTGCAGGCGATCATATTGAAATGGAAGGAGTATCATATCACTGCAAATCTACCAAGACCCGGCCATCACTCAAAAATTTCATCTCAAACAAGAAGAAGACTGATCAGAGATGCAGCCAAGAGGTCCATGATCACTCTGGATGAACTGCAGAGATCTACAGCTGAGGTGGGATTGTCAGTCCATAGGACAACAATCAGTAGTACACTGCACAAATCTGGCCTTTATGTAAGAGTGTCAAAAAGAAAGCCATTTCTCAAACATATCCATAAAAAGTGTTGTTTAAAGTTTGACACAAACCCCTGGGAGACACACTAAACTTGTTGAAGAAGGTGCTCTGGTAAGATGAAACCAAAATCAAACTATTTGGGCACAATGACAAATGATATGTTTGGTGTAAAAGCAACACAGCTCATCACCCTGAACACACCATCCCCACTGTCAAACATGGTGGTTGCAGCATCATGGTTTGGGCCTGCTTTTCTTCAGCAGGGACAGGGAAGATGGTTAAAATTGATGGGAAGATGGATGGAGCCAAATACAGCACCATTCTTGAAGAAAACCTGTTGGAGTCTGCAAAAGACCTGAGACTGGGATGGAGATTTGTCTTCCAACAAGACAATGATCCCAAACATAAAGCAAAATCTACAATAGAATGGTTCACAAATAAACGTATCCAGGTGTTAAAATGGCTAAGTCAAAGTCCAGACCTGAATCCAATCGAGAATCTGTGGAAAGAGCTGAAAACTGCTGTTTACAAATGCTTGCCATCCAACATCACTCAGCTCGAGCTGTTTGCAAAGGAAGAATGGGCAAGAATTTCAGTCTCTAAATGTGCAAAACTGATAGACACATACACCAAGCAACTTGCAGCCGTAATCGCAGCAAAAGGTGGCGCTACAAAGTATTAAATTAAAAGGGGCCGAATAATATTGCTCGCCCCAATTTTCAGTTTTTTTAATTTTAACAAAAGTTTATTAGAAGCTGTAAATTTATTTCAACTTCACAATTGTGTCCCACTTGTTGTTGATTCTTCACCATAACATTAACATTTTTTATCTTCATGTTTGAAGCCTGAAATGTGGGAAAAGGTTGAAAAATTCAAGGGGGCCGAATAATTTCGCAAGACACTGTATATTTATTTAAATTTTCCATATCACTGTATTCTTGTTACTGCCTTTACTATTCAGTTGACTTCTCATTAGAGATGAGCAGATCTGTCGATATTCAAATTAGCAAAAATGCGTGAATTTAACCAGAAAATTCCATTTTAATTCAAAGCAAATGTATTCTCCATGTATTGAATGTGTCTTATGCAGTGGGATCTATAGAGACTCCAAAGCAAAATAAGATGTGGACATAACAACAATTAATACTTACCTTATTGCTCACCTTCTTTGGCCATACTCACTGCTCACTGTCCTCCATACTGTCCTTGGTGCTCCTTTTTCTTGTTGTACACTAACACCCCAGGCCTCTTCATGCTAGAAGGGGACTTCCTGCCTGGAGGTACCTGTGCATGCATGGCATAAGGTCAAAGTGAATTTTGTGACCTCAGGACATTGTGAACTTTAAAGCACATGCGCCTAGTCATGGCCAAAAGTCTGGACTTAGAGTGTGTGTCATAATGATGCAACACAGTGACCTTATGACATGCGGGTGCAGAGACATACCATGCCTGATTGTGTGCCGCCCCCACGTCAGTAGCAGCCGGGCTGCTTGGATCCGGACCCGCAGTGTGGCTTGAGGGATCCTCTGGATCCAGGGGTCACGCGGACACTCCAAATGAAAAGGGGACGTATTTGTACGAGGCTTGCCGTAGTCAGTCTGTGACGCCACCCACGGTGCGTGGTGAAGTATGGCACCACTGCTGCTGCTGTGGGACACTCGGGGCGATGGGATGGCAGCTGGTTGTTAACCCCTCCGTGGGTAGGGATGGTTGCCCCGGGACCCAGTGACTTGGTACAGGAGACGGTAATGGCAGGGGTCGGCGCGCCTGGTCAGACCAGGGAGTCTCAGCTTACTCACAGTTAAAGAAATCAGACAAGTCCAGTGATTAACCAAGGTGCTGGTGGCCGGCCGCCGCGGCCGGGTGTACTCTGGTTCCCCACCCGGGCTGGTGATCTGAGTCACTTTCCTCTGCACTGTGTTGTGATGTGATGGACTTTTCGGTGTGGAACGCGGGAATCCACTCTCGGTACTATTTGTTGGGAGCCGTGCCCGCTGACGCTGACCCGTGGGATCTACTGGGCCCTGGCGGATGCCCTATCCATCTCAGTGGGTGGTTGTCTGCTTATCGGACTTTGGTTGGGACAGGACCTATAATCCTGCCCTCAATTGGTTAATTAGCTAGGCCGTTGGTTCCGGTCCTGGCTTCAGGGTCCAAGTACCCCCTCTGTGCACGGTTTCCGGGTCAGTTCTCCGGTGTCTGTACCGGCGGGCTCCAACCCTGCCTTGGTCCACCTCGGATCTCTGGCTGCCATCTTCCCATCTCCTGCTAGACATAGCCCACCATCTACCACCTAGCCAATGCACCAGGGCTCCAACCCCAGCGCCTGTCAACTTCCATCTCCTACTCCTCACTTCACTGCTCAATTTCAACTGTTTTCCCGCCCCGTGCTCTCCAGACCCCTAGGTGGGTGTTCTCCATCAGCCTGGTCCCGTCCACTGGTGTGCCTGTCTTTCCCTGGGGGGGTGACTAGGGTTTCAGGTCGGCTGTATGTAACCCTGTGAGGTAAGGTGTTATGCGGGGGCCTATGTGTGTGTGACTACCTGGTTTTGCCAGGGCGTCACAATTGCAGCAAGAAAAGGTTGTAAAAAGTCCCAGGGTTTTAGTGCGCACTGGCAGAAAGAAAAGACGCCGATACACTGGGGAACGCAATTTTTTAGGAGTTAGGTCAGACAACTAATCTTAATTAATTTTTGGATGCTGAATCCAGAAATGATCTCAGTTTTTCTCTATCACGTCAAGTTTTTGAACTATAGGATTTTTGTCTTCTCAAAAATATGTAAACTACTGTACCTAAAAAGTGTTTGTTTTTTTTTTTTAAATAGTACAAATATGAACAAAATAAATTGCCATTGTGTAGAAGGACACACTTAAGACTCCGCTTTGAGCTATCAATAAACAGTCGCCATTCATTTGGATTGTACATTGAAAGCCCTAATTCTTGTAATAAACCAGGAATATTATGGCAAAACACAAAACCGCTGTCACACCGAAAGTACTGCAAAAATGTACTTTCTCTAGTACGAAAGTATGATACCTTCGCTCCTTGTTCAAGTAACTGTTTCTCATTCAGCCTTGATGCTAGTAATTCTGAAGCTTTTTTTGATAAGCCCAATTCACGTGCTAAATCATTTAACTCGTGCTGATCAAATCCCTTACGAACTGAATCCTTGTGAATTTCAAATTCTGCATCATTGCTGTCACTGTGTTCGTCAACATCACTCAGAACTTCTAGAGATGGTAGCTGTTTGAAAACTGGCACTGGAATTTCAGCTGAATGAGGCATTGGTTTGATAGCTGACGGTAGATTTGGATATTCTATTTTACTTTTATTTTTCCTGTTGTTTTCACTAAACAGAAGTAACAGTCTGTGGAATGACTTTTTTGCTCTCTCCACACCATGGGGATACCAAATGCCAACTTTTCACGTGTTCCTTTGGTCCACATCCGTAAACTCTCGACACACTGCTTGCACACTATGTGAGGGGCCCATGGCTTATCTTGATCACCGAGTTTTACTTTAAAATATGCAAAATATGCTTGTTTGACAAATGCACTGATGTTTGCCCTTTGAACTGGAATGGTGAAAACACCACAAATATAGCAGAAGGAGTCAGGGTTGTTTAGGCATTTACGACGAGAGGAAGAGGGAGCAGACATGATCTGAAACAAAGGAAATATGTACATAAGTAAATAAAACACTGAGATGGAAAGTTACAAGCTTTGAAAACTAACAAAGAAAAAAATCATAAAAGATATATAAATTACAACTAAGCGCCCAATGTAAAGAGAAAAGCTATCACAAATCCTATTTATTCCTACTATGATACATTTTTTGTGTAAAGATATTGATAATTATGAGGTATTGGGAGCTGCACACACCTCTCACCACACTGTCTCAGTTGTGACTACTCTTACAAGTTGCCACGTAGCTCTATATGAGTCGAATTGTACTCAGATAACAAGTCTTATCACAGAAATCAGTGCAATAGTGCTTCTATGGCAGGTAAGTTGAGGAGGAAAAACTTGACGTGATAGAAAAAAACTGACTACATTTTTGGAATCAGCATGCCAATTTTAGTATAAATCAGCTCAAAAACCTAACTCAACAGAATTTTTTTTTCAAATTGTTCCCCAGTGACTTGTAGAGGGGACACTACATTGGTGGCTGGAGAGGTGAGTGGTGAGGCAATAGGTTATTCTTTACAATTTGCCTACCATCTACAGTTCAGAAAAATGGTATCCATTTTGCTAAATTCATACGAGAAAACTACAAAAAGAATGTATACTGGAGAAGATAACCTGTTGTAAAATTTTAGCAGACTGCATTTCTCCTCGCCCATCTCCACTTCTCAGCTGTCTCATTATCATCACAGAAAGGATTACAATTAACAGTAACACCGCTATGCAAAGCAGGTAAAACAGGATTAATAAATCACATTAGGCCATGGTAACAGCTTACCTCCTGGTCCATCTCTTCACAATAAACTTTGTCCAGATCAGGCTATGCAAAAAAGCTCTCTTGTACAAAGTTAAGTCAGCCAGAGCCAGTTTATTGCAGCCAATGGACATGATTAATAATTAGTTAAATTTCCTACACCAGTTATTATAAGTTGGATAAGGGTTGGATGGTAAGCGTTTGTGAATAGCAGTTTTCAGCTCTTTGCACAGATTCTCGATTGGCTTCAGGTCTGGACTTTGAGTTGGCCATTCTAACACCTGGTACGTTTATTGGTGAACCATTCCATTGTAGATTTTACTTTTTGTTTGGGATTATTGTCTTGTTTGAAGAAAAATCTCAGTCCCAGTCTCAGGTCTTTTGCAGACTCCAACATGTTTTCCTCAAGAATGGTGCTGTATTTGGCTCCATCCATCTTCCCATCAATTTTAACCATCTTCCCTGTCCCTGATGAAGAAAGGCAGGCCCAAACCATTGTGCTGCCACCACCATGTTTGGCAGTGGGGATGGTGTGTTCAGGGTGAAGAGCTGTGTTGCTTTTACGCCAAACATATCATTTGGCATTGTGCCAAATAGTTCGAATCTTGTTTCATCTGACCAGAGCACCTTCTTCCACATGTTTGTTGTGTCTCCCAGGTGGCTTGTGGCAAACTTTAAACAACACTTTTTATGGATATCTTTGAGAAATAGCTTTCTCCTTGCCACTCTTCCATAAAGGCCAGATTTTTGCAGTGTACGACTGTTTGTTGTCCTATGGACAGACTCTCACACCTCAGCTGTAGATCTCTGCAGTTCATCCAGAGTGATCATGGGCCTCTTGGCTGCATCTCTGATCAGTCTTCTCCTTGTTTGAGATGAAAGTTTGGATGGTTGGCCGGGTCTTGGTAGATTTGCAGTGGTATGATACTCCTTCCATTTCAATATGATTGTTTGCACATTGCTTCTTGGGATGTCTAAAGTTGTGGAAATCTTTTTGTAACCAAATCCGGCTTTAAACTTCTCCACAACAGTAGCACGGACCTGCCTGTTGTGTTCCTTGGTCTTCATGATGCTCTCTGCACTTTAAAAAGAACCCTGAGACTATCACATAGTAGGTGCATTTATACAGAGACTTGATTACACACAGGTGGCTTATATTTATCATCATCAGCCATTTAGAACAACATTGGATCATTCAGAGATCCTCAATGAACTTCTGGAGTGAGTTTGCTGCACTAAAAGTAAAGGGGGGGTGGGCGAATAATATTGCACACCCCACTTTTCAGTTATTTAAGCCTTAAAAAAGTTTAAAATAAGCAATAAATTTTGTTCAACTTCACAATTGTGTCCCACTTGTTGTTGATTCTTCACCATAACATTACAATTTTTATCTTTATGTTTGAAGCCTGAAATGTGGGAAAAGGTTGAAAAAATCAAGGGGGCCGAATACTTTCGCAAGGCACTGTTATATATTATATGGGCGGCATCTCATGGGGGCCCCAAAATTTTGCCAGTATGGGGCCCTGAAATTCCTAGTGGCGGCCCTTCAAATAGACCACTTAATACGCAATAATAAGGTCATTGTTATTAATACGATAAAACACCTTTTTAATAGCCACACATCCAAGCCCTCTTCACCTCCTGCCGCCTCCAACTCAAAAATATTTCCCGGATCCATACATTCCTTTTCCAAGAAGCTGCAAAAACCCTAGTACATGCCCTTATTATCTCCCGCCTGGATTATTTCAACCTCCTGCTCTGTGGCTCCCCTTCTTACAGTCTCGCACCCCTACAATCTATTCTAAACTATGCTGCCTGGCTAATACACCTGTCCCCCCACTACTCTCCGACCTCTACTCTCTGCCAATAGCTTCACTGGCTTTCCATTGCCCAATGACGCCAGTTCAAAATCCTAACCATGACCTACAAAGCCATCCACAACATGTCTACTCCCTACATCTCTGACCTAGTCTCCCGGTACTTACCTGCACGTAACCTTCGATCCTCACAAGATCTCCTTCTCTACTCCCCTCTCATCTCTTCTTCCCACCATCACATCCAAGATTTCTTCCGTGCCTCCCCCATACTCTGGAATGCTCTGCCTCAACACATCAGACTCTCGCCTACCTTGACAAGCTTCAAAAGGAACTTGAAGACCCACCTCTTACGACAAGCCTACAACCTGCCGTAACCCTCAGTCTGATACAGCGCCGCACAATCAGCTCTACCCTAACCTACTGTATCCTCACCTATCCCTTGTAGACTGTGAGCCTTCGCGGGCAGGGACCTCTATCCTCCTGTACCTGTCTGTGTCTTGTACTGTTTATGATTATTGTACTTGTCCCTATTATGTATACCCCTTTCACATGTAAAGTGCCATGGAATTGATGGCGCTATAATAAAAAATAATAATAGCATAGAACTGAAAACTCAGATTCTTCAAGACTTATCTTACTTCCTTCTATTTACCAGAAAGCTTAAGCTTGACAATCGACTCCTCCTTACAAGAACTGATTTTGAATTCAGAGGGAAAAAGGAAATTAATATAAAAAAATCTAAAACCTCTACATTGCACTTCAAAGTTTCCTCCATTTATTAAAAAAATGGGAAACTGATCTACATACGCCCTTTAATCTAGATGAAACCAAAGCCATGATAAAAATACACACTTCCTTTCAACATCATCTAAATATCAAGAACTCAATGATAAGATTATCTTCAGGTGGTACAAAACACCAGCCATTTTACATAAAATCAAGAAGTACCATTCAACTAAGGCGGGCTTTGCACACTACGACATCGCAGGTGCGATGTCGGTGGGGTCAAATCGAAAGTGACGCACATGCGGCGTCACTTGCGATGTCGTAGTGTGTAAATCCTAGATGATACGATGAACGAGCGCAAAATCGTCGTCATCGTATCATCGCTGCAGCCTCCGACATTTCCATAATGCCGGGGGAGCTACAGGTACGATGTAGTTCCTCGTTCCTGCGGCCGCACACATCGCTGTGTATGAAGCCGCAGGAGCGAGGAACTTCACCTTACCTGCCTCCCGGCTGCAATGAGAAGGACGGAGGTGGGCGGGATGTTTACATCCTGCTCATCTCCGCCCCTCCACTTCAATTGGCCGCCTGCCGTGTGACGTCACTGTGACGCCGCACGACCCGCCCCCTAAGGAAGGAGGCGGGACGCCGTCCAGATGGACGTCGCACGGCAGGTATGTGCGTGTAAAGCTGCCGTAGCGATAATAATCGCTACGGCAGCTTTCACTATATATCGAACGTGCGACGGGGGCGGGACTATCGCTGCAGCATCGGTAACACATTGTTACCGATGTTGCAACGTGCAAAGCCCGCCTAACTGTTGCAGATGCAATCAAGAAGTAGGCACCCCCTCAAATATTTGATTCTTTTGCTGTAAAATTAGGCAATTTGGGGGTTAAGTTAAACACCATATTGAAAAAGCCCTTAGCACCAAAATCAACCTACAGTTTCTCCTGCATTCACCCTACTTAACCTAGATTCCACTAATTAATATTTAAACAAACACTTTGTAGTCCATCATCTCCTTAACACAGCTAAAATCTCTATAGCAAGACATTGTAGAGATACCAATCCACCAGCCTTACTTGACTGGATAAATGAGTCACATACACTTAGTACCCTTAAACCTCGGTTATTCCACTCTAAAATTAAAAACCTCTGGATTCCTGGAACAAATGGTCCCTTTACCAAAAATCAATAATCCTTAATTAACCCCATTTCCTTTACTAATAGCATACCTCATTTTCATGTTTTGGTTTCCATGCTTGAAATTAATGTTTATACCTCATATAGCCACTAATTAATTGTCACAAGTATCTCTCATCCTTAGGAGACCTGTGATAGCTCTGGAAGATGAGCTTCACATGAACTTGTGAGACTCTGGATTTTAAAAGTATTTGCTTTCTGTTGGTAAAGCAAGGGGTAATGACACCTTCCTTGCTGGTAGATTGTTGTTAGTTCATCTCACTTACAGCAAGTTTGTGACTACTCCCTTTCCCTTTAAACAGTCTCATGATCCATTACCTGATGCCAGTATTCTGTATTGACCACCTTGGAGGGAGGATGACTCTATTAACGGCTGGAGTTTTGTCACTGGAGTTCTGCTGCTCAAGGTTTGCTGCTGGTGTTCTGGTATTGGAGCCATGTCGTCAGAAGCCTTGGTGTTTGACTGCAGCAGTGAAGTTTTGTTGAATGTCCTTTTGTCGAGGTCTCCATGTCTATCCACTTTCCCCTATGTGTTATTACAGTAGTGTTGACATTTAGCATACTCACTGGTCTTGGCACTATACAGGGTGAGTTGAGGGACTTATAGGGGCAAGGCATTTGATGGTAAAGAGGGGAAGGATTAGTATAGGGATGTTAAGGGAGCTCAGGGTTCAGACACAGGTAAGTGTCAGGAATTGTCCCTACCCCCACTCCTATAATCAGGGCCTTCCTCTTCCTTTTCTGCCCATTATGCCTCTTTGTTTTGCCATGTGCCGGACATTCCTTTGTCCAAGCAAGACATTATTACCGCCCCCCAAAAATGTTTTGCTCAGTCTGTATGGCTCAGGCTTCGGCATTTGCACACCTGATACAGACCCAATCACAGGAGGTTATGGATCTCCAGTCTCAGGTGGTACAGCAGCTGCAGCAAATTGTGGGTCTCCTGGTCTTGGCCCAGACTCAGATGGAACACAAGATAGCCCTCCCAGACAGGTTTTCTGGAGGTAGAGAAAATATATATGTTTAGTGAGGCTTGAAAGTTTTACTTCAAGTTCTGCCCTTGTTCCTCATGAAGTGAGGAACAGAGAGTGTTGATTGTAGTCTCCCTAATTCAGGGTGATCTCATGTCATGAGCCTTCTTTCTGCTGACCAACTCATAGTCATTACAGTCGGTTGACATTTTTTTTGCGGCTTTGGCTCTTGTGTATGATGACTCTAAATTAATCTCCTTTGCTACTGTAAGTCTAATCTCTGTAGGCTCCAGCAGGATGTATGGCCGGCTGAGGTGTACTGCTCAGGATTTCGTAGATGGGCAACTGACATTGAGTGGAATGATCCTGCTCTTAGGAGTAATTTTTGTCAAGGTCTGTCAGGTATGTTTCAAGACTCTCTGACCCAATATGCTACTAGAGAGTCATTGGAGCTTGCATGGCCATTGCTATCAGGACGGATAGATGCCTCAGGGAGAAATCTATGGTGGTCCTGCTCTCTGTTATTCTCCATAGGGAGAGGTTTCCACATGTGCAGTTTGGCGAACCCATGCAGTTTCAGTGGTGCCTCCCATCATAGTAGGTCGCTTGCAGCTTATTATGGGACGGGGTTATATTTTTTCTGTTGTCTTAAGGCTCATTATATTGGGGTTTGTTCATTAGTGCTCAAGCTTGTAACATCTTACAAAAAGCCAAATCCGCAGGTCGTGTGGATGAACACCCATCAAGTGTTCATATCCTCCATATATACTTCTCAGTTCACAATATCTGCTAATGTGGTTATCGGTGCAAATTCTGAGACTATCTCTGTTCTTGTGGACAGTGGAGCAAATGCCAAGATGGCGGATTATTGCTTTGTTCAGATCTACGGTCTTTCCTATAGTGCATTAACAAAATCATCCCTATACTGGCCATCAATTTTGCTCCTCTCAGCCAGAGAGATTTTTCCCAAGTCATACATAATGTAAACTTGCACATAGGGGCTTTTCATAAGGATCTTCTGTCATGCTTTGTCTTGAAGAGTGTGCCCACTCCCATTGTTTTGGGCCTTCAATGGCTGATAAAACACATTCTGGTGATTGATTGGTGGTCTGCAGAAAATGTCAGTTGGGACATTTGTTTTGAAAATAATTGCTTGTGCTCAACTATCTCTGCTGTCCTTGTAAAATCCACATCTTTTACGGCAAAGGTGGCTAAGGTCCTACCATCACTCCAGTTAATACTAGGCCTCAATACTCCCCCGAGAGAGGTAGTCAAAGGAAGCTAGTCATTCTGACTGAGTGTAGTGTTCCTGAGGGTAAGGTTTTAAAGTCAAGCAGGAACACCTCTGTTGTCAGTCCTTCAAAGGGATTACCTTCTTCTTACAAATGCACTGTCAATGACTGGTAATTAGAGTTGAGCGCGGTTCGCGGTTCGAGGTTCTCCAGTTCGAGGCTCGAGTGATTTTGGGGGCTGTTCTAGATCGAACTAGAACTCAAGCTTTTTGCAAAAGCTCGATAGTTCTAGATACGTTCGAGAACGGTTCTAGCAGCAAAAAAAACAGCTAATTCCTAGCTGGCTTTCCGCTGTAATAGTGTAAGTCACTCTGTGACTCACACTATTATGACATTTCAGTGTATAATGTGCGGGAACAGCGCATTCAGATCACTGCTGTTTGGATAATGGCGATCGCCATTTATTTTTTTTTTTCCTTGTCTTCCTTCCCTAAGCGCGCGCGTGTAGTGGGGAGGGCCAGCATGTCAGCCAATCCCAGACACACACACAGCTAAGTGGACTTTCAGCCAGAGAAGCAACGGCATTTTCCTCCAGCACGCCATTATCTGCCTTCTGCGTCCTTGGTGTCAGACATCACTGGCGCAGCTCCGTCCTGAGTCCTACCGCCGATACTGCTGTATGCGCTCCATACACAGCGCTGGACAGCTTAGGGATAGCACTTTCTATCAGTCCTTTAAAGGGCAGGGTCAGAGCCATAGGTGACAGGTCCTGAAAACAGAGTTTAACAGCTACACAAGATGACAGCGTCTGTGTAGCTAGGGTCAGGGATTTCCTTGCTGCATTTCCCCATTAGGAGGGATAGAAAGGCAGGCTTCCATTCCTCTACCCAGAGACCCACAACCCTGCCACTGTACCCTCCTGTCCTTTGCACACTCCAACTCATTGTTACTAAGCCATTATACTAGCAAACACTGAGTGTACCTAGTGGCATCCTAAACGTGGCTATTGGACTTCTGTATAGTCCCACTAGTGCAAAGATATTTGCAGCACCTCTGCCTGCATTGCACACTCAAACTCATTGTTACTAAGCCATTATACTAGCAAACACTGAGTGTACCTAGTGGCATCCTAAACGTGGCTATTGGACTTCTGTATAGTCCCACTAGTGCAAAGATATTTGCAGCACCTCTGCCTGCATTGCACACTGAAACTCATTGTTACTAAGCCATTATACTAGCAAACACTGAGTGTACCTAGTGGCATCCTAAACGTGGCTATTGGACTTCTGTATAGTCCCACTAGTGCAAAGATATTTGCAGCACGTCTGCCTGCATTGCACACTCAAACTCATTATAACTAAGCCATTATACTAGCAAACACTGAGTGAACTTAGTGGCATCCTAAACGTGGCTATTGGACTGCTGTATAGTCCCACTAGTGCACAGATATTTGCAGCACGTCTGCCTGCATTGCACACTCAAACTCATTGTTACTAAGACATTATACTAGCAAACACTGAGTGTACCTTGTGTCATCCTAAACGTGGCTATTGGACTTCTGTTTAGTCCCACTAGTGCAAAGATATTTGCAGCACGTCTGCCTGCATGGCACACTCAAACTCATTGTAGCTAAGCCATTATACTAGCTAACACTGAGTGTACCTAGTGGCATCCTAAACGTGGCTATTGGACTTCTGAATAGTCCCACTAGTGCAAAGATATTTGCAGCACCTCTGCCTGCATTGCACACTCCAACTCATTGTTACTAAGCCATTATACTAGCAAACACTGAGTGTACCTAGTGTCATCCTAAACGTGGCTATTGGACTTCTGTATAGTCCCACTAGTGCAAAGATATTTGCAGCACGTCTGCCTGCATTGCACACTCAAACTCATTGTAGCTAAGCCATTATACTAGCAAACACTGAGTGTACCTAGTGGCATCCTAAACGTGGCTATTGGACTTCTGTATAGTCCCACTAGTGCAAAGATATTTGCAGCACCTCTGCCTGCATTGCACACTCCAACTCATTGTTACTAAGCCATTATACTAGCAAACACTGAGTGTACCTAGTGTCATCCTAAACGTGGCTATTGGACTTCTGTATAGTCCCACTAGTGCAAAGATATTTGCAGCACGTCTGCCTGCATTGCACACTCCAACTCATTATAACTAAGCCATTATACTAGCAAACACTGAGTGTACCTAGTGGCATCCTAAACGTGGCTTTTGGACTTCTGTATAGTCCCACTAGTGCAAAGACATTTGCAGCACCTCTGCCTGCATTGCACACTCAAACTCATTGTAGCTAAGCCATTATACTAGCAAACACTGCTGCCAGTTTAAGGGCCAGATTACAAGAATCCATGCAAACAAAGAAATGGGGTGGGTCATACACAATCACCGCCCCACTTCAGAGCTACTCTTAGAATACATCAAAACCAGGAGAACAGAGTAAGTATGCTTCAAAAGATGTCAAAAAAGTTTATTCAAAATTCATTAGACATATATTAACAAATATAAAAATGGCACAAGGAGAGACAGTGATGTAAAAGGCAATAACACCTGGGAGGATGCACGACTGAAGAGAAATTAAGTCTCAATCCCTCGGGCAATATGCGTCCACTACAACAAGAAAAAACCCAAATGGGCTCAAAATATCAAAGGCACTGCCGAATTTGTTGAATGAACACACCAACCCGAGTAGAGACTAAGGAGAAGGGAAGCAGTGAATCCACTGAAGGAGCACATGCATCGGATAATCCCCAGTATGTTAAGAGGCCCATAAGGGTTCAAAATACAAGGTAAAACTGGGAAGAGCCGAATGCACGTGAACCCCGACACAACAACACTGCTCACCTGAAATGACCAAGGATCGTGCAGCCGACCAGGGGTGACAGGAGGGGGTTAAAACCCCTAATACATACTCCAACGTACGTTTCACGGATAGTGAGGTGTTCGCTTCGTCAGGGAGTGTGTACCTAGCACAGAAGGGCTGCTATAAATAGCCCTTAACACAGCTGGGGCACCGCACGGATAAAAGGCGGCGCATGCGCACATCGCGCCGCACAACACCAACACCTCCCACCGGCCGTCACGATCCGGCGCATGCGCGGGAGCAGGGACGCGTCTCCATAGCTCCCGCGCATGCGCCCCGATCGGTCAAAGACAGCCGCGGAGAGCCGGGTCGGCGGCGGGAAATGCGCACGCGCACATCAGTGCGGCACGGGACACAAAGAGCCAGGTATACCAACAAATATAGAATCACAGAGCATAGATAAAGCCAGCAGTTCACGATAAGAAAATGTGACAATACAGTTGCATAATCCAGCTCCAGGAGTCCGTGTGTAAATGAAGATCAAACAGGATCATGGAGCACAAAGGACCGGATATGCAAGCTGATATACAGTAATGAATCATAAATAAATACAGACAACGAATCATGATAAGATAACAATAGAGCCACATAATCCGGTTCCAGGAGTCCATATGTACATATAGAGTTAAGATGTATCAACAGTGATCATGTTTGAAGACCCAGATGAGAAATCTGTGCTAAATGACAAAAATAGAAATAGGGGAAAACACAAAAAAAAGGAAAAAGGTTAAAACATGTTTGAACTACAAAACACTTTGGGCCACAAAGATAGTAAGCCATCATATTAAATAAAAACAGTAAAAGACCCCTACAAATAGAGAAAGAAGGGGGCAGGGGCAAAACCCAAAGGTGATGTTAAAGAAAAGAGGCAAAGCTCAGAGCCTCGTTGAGACCAGATGGGGCAACTGTTCCAAGAGTGACCATCCATCTAGTCTCGCGCTGGGCCAGCTTCCGCTTGATATTGCCACCACGAATGCCACCATGAATGACTTCAATGCCGCGTACCAATAGAGATTTGGGGTCACAACCGTGGTGTAATTTGAAATGACGCGGCAGCGTCTTCAAAGTGGCAAGATCCTCCACTGTTCGAGCCGCCGCAATGTCTCGCACGTGTTCCCTTACACGGATGCGGAGCTCACGGGATGTCAACCCAATGTAAATGAGTGAGCACCCGCATACCGCGTAATAAATCACATTGGATGTGCCACAAGAAATGTAGTCTCTGATGTGAAACTCACGCCTCCCATCAGCAGATGTAAACACGAAACTGCGCGAGACATTGCGGCAGGCCAAGCAGTGGCCACAAGGGAAGCAGCCAACTCGAGGTGAGGTAGAGCCTTTTACATCACTGTCTCTCCTTGTGCCATTTTTATATTTGTTAATATATGTCTAATGAATTTTGAATAAACTTTTTTGACATCTTTTGAAGCATACTTACTCTGTTCTCCCAGTTTAAGGGCCGTAGTTGCATTGTCAGTGATAATTATTGTTGTTTATTCTGCTGTTAATAAAGATAGACCACCTTTGCAATCTACACCACCTCTCAATTTTTACTACCACATTTTAAGTGCACAATCTTGTCGCAATCAAAATGAGTGGCAAAATGACAGATGCTGGTGGAAAGGGTAAGAGGCGTGTTGTAAAAGGAAAAAAAGGGTTTGTCCGTGGCAAAGGTGGCAAAGCTCCATTAACATCTGCTGAAGATAGACCATCTTCCAGCAAAAGTAAGATGTCTACTACTTACCGTGGACAATCCGATGTGCTCCCTTTTTTACGGACACGGACAACTGGAACAAAGGTAGATGATGGCCAAAAAAGGAAAATGCTTGAATGGATCTCAAGTGGTCCAACAAGTGCCCTCTCCGCCACCTCAACTACCGCATCCAAAAAACACCAGTCCTCTGAGTTGTCATCCCAATCAAACTTGCTTTCTCCCAGCTCTGAAGTCTCCATCCGCCCTGCACAGTATGGTGGAACTGAGATGGCTGAGTCTTCAGAGCTGTTCAGTCACACTATAGCCTGGGAATCAGAGGTCTGCTCCCAAGCTACAGTGAGTACAGAACAGGAAATAGTCTGCAGTGATGCCCAGAACCTTTGACTCTGATTCAGGCCGTGAGGACCAAGTTTCTGAGCATAATGTTGACCCTTTTTCACCAACTGTAACACCTGTTGTTATAGACAATGAGGAACATACTGATGACGATGAGACGCAAATACCAGATTGGGATGACAACTTAAATATTCGGTCAGGGCAAGAAGAGGCTCGGTCTGAGGGTGAGGGGAGTGCAAACACAACAATTGATGAGGAAGTTCTAAATCCCACCTACTGTCAACCCACAGTCAGGCACTCGAGGAGGTCAACAGAGGTGGTGGAGGAGGATGCAACTGATGACGAAGTTACCTTGCGCCTTCCTGGACAGAGTCGGAGTACTGGTAGCACGTCTACAACTGCATCCTCAGCCACCACTCTGCCTCTGAGCACTAGTCGGGATGGATCAACAGGTCGCATGCCCTCTAAGCCTTGCCTAGCCTGGTCCTTTTTTGACATAGCAAAAGATCGCCCAAATTATGTGATCTGTAAAATTTGTCATGGTTCTCTTAGTAGAGGTCAAAACCTCAGCAGTTTGACAACTTCTTCCATGAATCGTCACATGAATAAATATATGTCCCGGTGGGAAGCTCACCGTGCTGCAATGCGGCCTAGTGGAGTGAACCATCCACCGCCGGCACCTTCCAGTGCATCCACGCGCTCTTCATCTTCTAGGACTGTGGGGACAGCTGTTACACCTGGTTTTCCACGCACAACTTCCACCACTGTAACCGCAACAGGCAGTTTGCTTGGTAGGTCGTCAGTTGGTTTGGAAGGGGAAACAAGTGCGTGTGTACAGCTCTCTCAGACATCGACAGCACCAACGTTGGATGAAGGCGACATCATGTCTCCGCCTGCACTTTCCTCACAAAGCTGCATTTTTCCAGGGACACCCTACTCAACACCGTCTACACACAGCAGCCAGATCTCTGTCCCTCAGATGTGGACAAATAAAAGGCTATTTCCTGCGACCCATGACAAAGCTAAGAGGTTGACTTTATCCCTCTGTAAGCTCTTGGCTACCGAAATGCTGCCTTTCCGCCTGATGGACACACAGGATTTTAGAGACCTTATGTCTGTTGCTGTGCTCCAGTACCAGATGCCCAGTCGCCACTACTTCTCTAAGAAAGGTGTGCCCGCGCTACACCAGCATGTCGCACACAACATCACCGCTTCCTTGAGAAACTCTGTGTGTCAACGGGTGCATTTCACCACCGATACTTGGACCAGTAAGCATGGACAGGGACGTTACATGTCGCTGACTGGGCACTGGGTAACTATGGTGATAGATGGTGAAGGGTCTGCTGCACAAGTCTTGCCGTCCCCACGACTTGTGTGTCAATCCTCTGTCTGTCCAAGTTCCGCCACTGCTTCTGCCTCCTCCACCTCATCTGTGTCCTCCACTTCCGCCCCAAGCCTGCCTGGTCAGGCCACCAGCATTCTCACTGCGCAGAAGGAATCACGCACCCCTCATTACTATGCTGGCAGCAGAGCGCAACGGCATCAGGCGGTCTTTAGCTTGACATGTCTTGGGAATAGGAGTCACACAGCTGAAGAGTTGTGGTCAGCTCTGCGGTCCGAGATTAATAAATGGTTGTCTCCACTCAACCTGCAGCCTGGTAAGGCCGTGTGCGACAATGCTGCAAACCTGGGTGCGGCCCTTCGCGTGGGCAAGGTGACACACGTGCCTTGTATGGCTCACATGTTGAACCTTGTTGTCCAGCAATTCTTAACACACTATCCCGGCCTAGATGGCCTTCTGACCAGGGCACGAAAACTGTCTGCTCACTTCCGCCGTTCAACTGCCGCAGCTGAGCGACTTGCATCGCTCCAGAAGTCTTTCGGCCTGCCGGTTCATCGCCTGAAATGCGATGTGCCGACACTCTGGAATTCGACTCTCCACATGTTACAGCGACTGTGGCAGCACCGTCGAGCCCTGGTGCAATACGTCATGACGTATAGCCTGGGCCAACGAGATGCAGAGGTGGGGCAGATCACCCTGATGGAGTGGTCTCAGATCAAGGACCTATGCACCCTTCTGCAGAGTTTTGACATGGTGACAAATATGTTTAGCACTGACAATGCCATTATCAGCATGACAATTCCAGTCATTTACATGCTGGAGCACACGCTAAACACTATTCAGAGACAGGGGGTGGGACAACAGGAAGGGGAGGAACTACAGGAGGATTCATATGCGCAAGACACAACAACATCACCAAGGTCCAGACGTTCATCATCACCAAGGCGGCAGGCATGGGACCATGGGGGACAGGGATCAACAAGGGCGCATGGTAGCAGGCGAGATGTTGAGGAAGGTGCAGGAGAATATGAAGAAATGGAGGACGAACTGTCCATGGACATGGAAGACTCAGCGGATGAGGGAGACCTTGGTCAAATTTCAGTTGAAAGAGATTGGGGGGAGATGTCAGAGGAAGAAAGAACGGTTAGCACCTCTATGCCACAAACACAGCGGGGACTTGGTCCGCATGGCCGCGCAAGACACATGAGCGCCTTCTTGCTGCACTACCTCCAACATGACCCTTGTATTGTCAAAATTAGAAGTGATGATGACTACTGGCTTGCCACACTATTGGGTCCCCGGTACAAGTCCAAATTTTGTGACATAATTCCAGCCATAGAAAGGGACGCACGTATGCAGGAGTATTAGCAGAAGCTGTTACTCGATCTTAGCTCGGCTTTTCCACCAAACAACCGTGCAGGTGCAGGGAGTGAATCTCCCAGTTGTAACTTGCCAAACATGGGACAGTCTCGTCATCTTCAACAGTCTACCCGTACCAGTAGCACCGTATCTGGTGCTGGTAACAGCAATTTTATGGAATCTTTTCATAATTTTTTAGACCGTCCTTTGCAAGGCCACCAGAGACAACAGGTCTGACACATAGTCAACGGCTGGAGAGGATGATATAGGAGTATCTCCAAATGAACATCGATGCCATGACTTTGCAAATGGAGCCTTGCTCATTTTGGGCTTCAAATCTTGAAAAATGGCCAGAGCTCTCAACTTACGCCTTGGAGATTTTGTCATGTCCAGCTGCCAGCGTTGTCTCTGAACGTGTCTTCAGTAGAGTTGAGCGCGGTTCGAGGTTCGAGGTTCTCCAGTTCTAGGCTCGAGTGATTTTGGGGCCTGTTCTAGATCGAACTAGAACTCGAGCTTTTTGCAAAAGCTCGATAGTTCTAGAAACGTTCGAGAACGGTTCTAGCAGCAAAAAAACAGCTAATTCCTAGCTGGCTTTCCGCTGTAATAGTGTAAGTCACTCTGTGACTCACACTATTATGACATTTCAGTGTATAGTGTGCGTGAACAGCGCCTTCAGATCACTCCTGTTTGTATAATGGCGATCGCCATTTTTTTTTTTTTTTCCTTGTCTTCCTTCCCTAAGCGCGCGCGTGTAGTGGGGAGGGCCATTATGTCAGCCAATCCCAGACACACACACAGCTAAGTGGACTTTTAGCCAGAGAAGCAACGGCATGTGTGATAGGATGTCCATGTCACATGTCCCTGCATTATAAAACCGGGCATTTTCCTCCAGGACGCCATTATCTGCCTTCTGCGTCCTTGGTGTCAGACATCACTGGCGCAGCTCCGTCCTGAGTCCTATCGCTGATACAGCTGTATGCGCTCCATACACAGCGCTGGACAGCATAGGGATAGCACTTTCCATCAGTCCTTTTAAGGGCTCGTACCGGCAGGGTCAGAGCCATAGGTGACAGGTCCTGAAAACAGAGACAGTGTCTGTGTAGCTAAGGTCAGGGATTTCGTCGCTGCATTTCCCCATTAGGAGGGAATAGAAAGGCAGGCTTCCATTCCTCTACCCAGAGCCCCACAATCCTGGCACTGTACCCTCCTGTCCTCTGCACACTCCAACTCATTATAACTAAGCCATTATACTAGCAAACACTCAGTGTACCTAGTGGCATCCTAAACGTGGCTATTGGACTTTGCTATAGTCCCACTAGTGCAAAGATATTTGCAGCACCTCTGCCTGCATTGCACACTCCAACTCATTATAACTAAGCCATTATACTAGCAAACACTCAGTGTACCTAGTGGCATCCTAAACGTGGCTATTGGACTTTTCTCTAGTCACACTAGTGCAAAGACATTTGCAGCACCTCTACCTGCATTGCACACTCCAACTCATTATAACTAAGCCATTATACTAGCAAACACTCAGTGTACCTAGTGGCATCCTAAACGTGGCTATTGGACTTTTGTCTAGTCACACTAGTGCAAAGACATTTGCAGCATCTCTACCTGCATTGCACACTCCAACTCATTATAACTAAGCCATTATACTAGCAAACACTCAGTGTACCTAGTGGCATCCTAAACGTGGCTATTGGACTTTTGTCTAGTCACACTAGTGCAAAGACATTTGCAGCACCTCTGCCTGCATTGCATACTCCAACTCATTATAACTAAAGCCCACTTTACACGTTGCAATTAGTTGTACAATCGCATTTGCGATGTGACACGCCCAGGTTGCATACGGGATCTTATGAGATTGCACGTTGGTCGTTCATTTGCTGTCACACGTGCGTTAGTAGTCTATGTTATAATGGTCAATTTTATGTGCGATCCTTTAGATCATGTGTTCTGTGACGTATGCATTGGGCACCTTTTTTTTTTTTATTTATTGACTTGCCAAGCGTGTGTACTGTGTAGGGATGCGTTTTTACTATGTCATCTGCCGTTCAGCTCTGCTACATGGCCGCTAACAGCAGACACAGACAGCCAAGTAGCAGAGCTGAATGGCAGATGACAGCAGACACAGACAGAGCCGCACTGTCAGAATGAACTCGGGTGAACCTCACCCGACTTCATTGTCATGCTGCGGCTCTGTCTGTGTCGCGCCCTGATTAGCGGTCACCAGTGAAGGACTCACCGGTGACCGCTAATCTCCTAAGTGACTGAAGTTAGCAGCCCTCTCTCATACTCACCGATCCCCGATCCCTGGCTCTGCACGGCGTTCACACTGCTCCGGCGGCTTTTACTGTTTTGAAAAACCCGGCCGCTCATTAAACAATTTCGTATTCCCTGCTTTCCACGCCCACCGGCGCCTGTGATTGGTTACAGTGAGACACGCCCCCCACGCTGAGTGACAGGTGTCACACTGCACCCAATCACAGCAGCCGGTGGGCGTGTCTATACTGTGTAGTGCAATAAATAATTAAATAATTAAAAAAAACGGCGTGCGGTTCCCCCCCAATTTTAAAACCAGCCAGATAAAGCCATACGGCTGAAGGCTGGTATTCTCTGGATGGGGAGCTCCACGTTATGGGGAGCCCCCCACCCTAACAATATCAGTCAGCAGCCGCCCAGAATTGCCGCATACATTATATGCGACAGTTCTGGGACTGTACCCGGCTCTTCCCGATTTGCCCTGGTGCGTTGGCAAATCGGGGTAATAAGGAGTTATTGGCAGCCCATAGCTGCCAATAAGTCCTAGATTAATCATGTCAGGCGTCTATGAGACACCCTCCATGATTAATCTGTAAATTACAGTAATAAACACACACACACCCGAAAAAATCCTTTATTAGAAATAAAAAACACAAACATATACCCTGGTTCACCACTTTAATCAGCCCCAAAAAGCCCTCCATGTCCGGCGTAATCCAGGATGCTCCAGCGTCGCTTCCAGCGCTGCTGCATGGAGGTGACCGGAGCTGCAGAAGACACAGCCGCTCCGGTCACCTCCACATAGCTAATGAACACAGCCGAGCGATCAGCTGAGCTGTCACTGAGGTTACCCGCTGTCACTGGATCCAGCGGTGGCCGCGGGTAACCTCAGTGACAGCTCAGCTGATCGCGCTACTCACCGCCGCTCCTATCACCTCCACGCAGCAACTGAGGTGAGTAGCGCGATCAGCTGAGCTGTCAGTGAGGTTACCCGCGGCCACCGCTGGATCCAGTGACAGCGGGTAACCTCAGTGACAGCAGCTGATCGCGCGGCTGTGTTCATTAGCTGCGTGGAGGTGACCGGAGCGGCGGTGTATTCTGCAGCTCCGGTCACCTCCATGCAGCAGCGCTGGAAGCGACGCTGGAGCATCCTGGATTACGCCGGACATGGAGGGCTTTTTGGGGCTGATTAAAGTGGTGAACCAGGGTATATGTGTGTGTTTTTTATTTCTAATAAAGGATTTTTTCGGTTGTGTGTGTTTATTACTGTAATTTACAGATTAATCATGGAGGGTGTCTCATAGACGCCTGACATGATTAATCTAGGACTTATTGGCAGCTATGGGCTGCCATTAACTCCTTATTACCCCGATTTGCCAACGCACCAGGGCAAATCGGGAAGAGCCGGGAACAGTCCCAGAACTGTCGCATATAATGTATGCGGCAATTCTGGGCGGCTGTTGGCTGATATTGTTAGGCTGGGGGGCTCCCCATAACGTGGAGCTCCCCATCCTGAGAATACCAGCCTTCAGCCGTATGGCTTTATCTGGCTGGTATTAAAATTGGGGGGAACCGCACGCCGTTTTTTTTAATTATTTAATTATTTATTTCACTACACAGTATAGACACGCCCAGCGGCTGCTGTGATTGGGTGCAGTGTGACACCTGTCACTCAGCGTGGGGGCGTGTCTCACTGTAACCAATCATAGGCGCCGGTGGGCGGGGAAAGAAGGGAATACGAGATTGTTTAATGGGCGGCCGGCTTTTTCAAAACAGTAAAAGCCGCCGGAGCAGTGTGAATGCCGTGCAGAGCCAGGGATCGGGGATCGGTGAGTATATGAGAGAGGGGGATAGACTGACATGGACAGAGAGTGAGGGACAGAGATAGTGACGGACTGACAGAGATTAGTGAATGACAGACATTGTGAGGCGCTTCAGAACGCAGCTTTTCAGCTGCGCTCTAAAGCAGACCTTTTATAAGCTGCGGTGCAGAGCGCACACCTGCGTACATAGCCACAGACATCAAAATCGTATGAGGGATGTCACACGTTACAATTGACTAGGTTCGTGCAACAAAACGCTCAATTCTAGAGAATGATACGATGTGTTTGCGATCAACGGTTTTGCGTTCAATCCTGATCGCACGTAGCTGTCACACACAGATACCTCACAAACGATGCCGGATGTGCGTCACTTACAACTTGACCCCAACGACGGATTGTGAGATATATTGAAGCGTGTGTAGCGGGCTTTAGCCATTATACTAGCAATTGATGCTGCCAGTTTAAGGGCCGTAGTTGCATTGTCAGGGATATTTATTCTTTATTATTCTGCTGTTAATAAAGCTAGACCACCGCTGCAATCTACACCACCTCTCAATTTTTACTACCACATTTTAAGTGCACAATCTTGTCGCAATCAACATGAGTGGCAAAATGACAGATGCTGGTGGAAAGGGGAAGAGGCGTGGTGGAAAAGGAAAAAAAGGGTTTGTCCGTGGGGAAGGTGGCAAAGATCCATTATCATCTGCTGAAGAGAGACCATCTACCAGCAAAAGTAAGATGTCTGCTACTTACCGTGGACAATCCGATGTGCTCCCTTTTTTACGGACATGAACAACCGGAACAAAGGTAGATGATGGCCAAGAAAGGAAAATGCTTGAATGGATCTCAAGTGGTCCAACAAGTGCCCTCTCCGCCACTTCAAGTACCGCATCCAAAAAACACCAGTCCTCTGAGTTGTCATCCCAATCAAACTTGCTTTCTCCCAGCTCTGAAGTCTCCATCAGCCCTGCACAGTATGGTGGAACTGAGATGGCTGAGTCTGCAGAGCTGTTCAGTCACACTATAGCCTGGGAATCAGAGGTCTGCTCCCAAGCTACAGTGAGTACAGAACAGGAAATGGTCTGCAGTGATGCCCAGAACCTTTGTGACTCTGATTCAGGCCGTGAGGACCAAGTTTCTGAGCATAATGTTGACCCTTTGTCACAAACTGTAACACCTGTGGTTATAGACAATGAGGAACATACTGATGAAGATGAGACGCAGATACCCGATTGGGATGACAACTTAAATATTCGGTCAGGGCAAGAAGAGGCTCGGTCTGAGGGAGAGGGGAGTGCAAACACAACAATTGATGATGAAGTTCTAGATCCCACCTACTGTCAACCCACAGTCAGGCACTCGAGGAGGTCAACAGAGGTGGTGGAGGAGGATGCAACTGATGACGAAGTTACCTTGCGCCTTCCTGGACACAGTCGGAGTACTGGTAGCACGTCTACAACTGCATCCTCAGCCACCACTCTGCCTCTGAGCATTATTCGGGGTGGATCAACAGGTCGCATGGCCTCTAAGCCTTGCCTAGCCTGGTCCTTTTTTGACATAGAAAAAGATCGCCCAAATTATGTGATCTGTAAAATTTGTCATGGTTCTCTTAGTAGAGGTCAAAACCTCAGCAGTTTGACAACTTCTTCCATGAATCGTCACATGAAAAAATATCATATGTCCCGGTGGGAAGCTCACCGTGCTGCAATGCGGCCTAGCAGAGCGAACCATCCACCGCCTGCCCCTTCCAGTGCATCCGTGCGCTCGTCATCTTCTAGGACTGTGGGGACAGCTGTCACACCTGTTTTTCCACCCACAACTTCCACCACTGTAACCGCAACAGGCAGTTTGCTTGGTAGGTCGTCAGTTGGTTTGGAACGGGAAACATGTGAGTGTGTACAGCTCTCTCAGACATCGATAGCACCAACATTGGATGAAGGCAACATCATGTCTCCGCCTGCACTTTCCTCACAAACCTGCATTTTTCCAGGGACACCCTACTCAACACCGTCTACACACAGCAGCCAGATCTCTGTCCCTCAGATGTGGTCAAATAAAAGGCCACTTCCTGCGACCCATGACAAAGCTAAGAGGTTGACTCTATCCCTCTGTAAGCTCTTGGCTACTGAAATGCTGCCTTTCCGCCTAGTGGCCACACAGGATTTTAGAGACCTTATGTCTGTCGCTGTGCCCCAGTACCAGATGCCTAGTCGCCACTGCTTCTCTAAGAAAGGTGTGCCCGCGCTACACCAGCATGTCGCACACAACATCACCGCTTCCTTGAGAAACTCTGTGTGTCAACGGGTGCATTTCACCACCGATACTTGGACCAGTAAGCATGGACAGGGACGTTACATGTCGCTTACTGGGCACTGGGTAACTATGGTGATAGATGGTGAAGGGTCTGCTGCACAAGTCTTGCCGTCCCCACGACTTGTGTGTCAATCCTCTGTCTGTCCAAGTTCCGCCACTGCTTCTGCATCCTCCACCTCATCTGGGTCCTCCACCTCCGCCCCAAGCCTGCCTGGTCAGGCCACCAGCGTTCTCACTGCGCAGAAGGAATCACGCACCCCTCATTACTATGCTGGCAGCAGAGTGCAACGGCATCAGGCGGTCTTTAGCTTGACATGTCTTGGGAATAAGAGTCACACAGCTGAGGAGTTGTGGTCAGCTCTGCAGTCCGAGTTTAATAAATGGTTGTCTCCACTCAACCTGCAGACTGGTAAGGCCGTGTGCGACAATGCTGCAAACCTGGGTGCGGCCCTTCGCCTGGGCAAGGTGACACACGTACCTTGTATGGCTCACGTGTTGAACCTTGTCGTCCAGCAATTTTTAACACACTATCCCGGCCTAGATGGCCTTCTGAACAGGGCACGAAAACTGTCTGCTCACTTCCGCCGTTCAAGCGCCGAAGCTGAGCGACTTGCATCGCTCCAGAAGTCTTTCGGCCTGCCGGTTCATCGCCTGAAATGCGATGTGGCGACACGTTTGAATTCAACTATCCACATGTTACAGCGACTGTAGCAGCACCGCCGAGCCCTGGTGCAATACGTCATGACGTATAGCCTGGGCCAACGAGATGCAGAGGTGGGTCAGATCACCCTGATGGAGTGGTCTCAGATCAAGGACCTATGCACCCTTCTGCACAGTTTCGACATGGCGACGAATATGTTTAGCGCTGACAATGCCATTATCAGCATGATGATTCCAGTCATTTACATGCTGGAGCACACGCTAAACACTATTCGGAGTCAGGGGGTGGGACAACAGGAACGGGATGAACTACAGGAGGATTCATATGCGCAAGGGACAACAACATCACCAAGGTCCAGATGTTCATCATCACCAAGGCGCCAGGCATAAGACCATGGGGGACAGGGATCAACAAGGGCGCATAGTAGCAGGCTAAATGTTGAGGAATGTGCAGGAGAACATGAAGAAATGGAGGACGAACTGTCCATGGACATGGAAGACTCAGCAGATGAGGGAGACCTTGGTCAAATTTCAGTTGAAAGAGGTTGGGGGGAGATGTCAGAGGAAGAAAGAACGGTTAGCACCTCTATGCCACAAACACAGCGTGGACTTGGTCTGCATGGCTGCACAAGACACATGAGTGCCTTCTTGTTGCACTACCTCCAACATGACCCTCGTATTGTCAAAATTAGAAGTGATGATGACTACTGGCTTGCCACACTATTAGATCCCCGGTACAAGTCCAAATTTTGTGACATAATTCCAGCCATAGAAAGGGACGCACGTATCCAGGAGTATCAGCAGAAGCTGTTACTCGATCTTAGCTCGGCTTTTCCACCAAACAACCGTGCAGTTGCAGGGAGTGATTCTCCCAGTTGTACCTTGCCAAACATGGGACGGTCTCGTCATCTTCAACAGTCTACCCGTACCAGTAGGACTGTATCTGGTGCTGGTAACAGCAATTTTATGGAATCTTTTCATAATTTTTTTAGACCCTCTTTTGCAAGGCCACAAGAGACAACAAGTCTGACACATAGTCAACGGCTGGAGAGGATGATACAGGAGTATCTCCAAATGAACATCGATGCCATGACTTTGCAAATGGAGCCTTGCTCCTTTTGGGCTTCAAATCTAGAAAAATGGCCAGAGCTCTCCAGTTACGCCTTGGAGATTTTGTCGTGTCCAGCTGCCAGCGTTGTCTCTGAACGTGTCTTCAGTGCTGCTGGGTGTGTGCTGACAGATAAGCGCACGCGTCTGTCCAGTGACAATGTGGACAGACTGATGTTCATCAAAATGAACAAGTCATGGATCCAGAAGGAATTTACTACCCCTGTGTCATCCTGGGGAGAGTAAATGCTTGTGCATTTGGAATGTGCTTAATGCAAATCAAAACATCCTGTTTGCAACTAGGGCACAACTGCTGCCACTGAAGGGGTGGGTGTGTGTGGGGCCCAATTTTTGGAAAAAAGGGAGACTCCGCTTGGAGTAACCTTTGCTTGCTGTGTTTTTTAAAAGGAGCCAAGATGAACAGAGCTGGGATCAGGAAAGACTTTGCTACCTTCCCTGGTGTCATCCTGGGGACGGTTAATTATGGCGTATTTTTGAATGTGCTTGATGCAAACCTAGCTGTGAATTGTACAACTGGGGCACAACTGCTGCCACTGAAGGGGTGGGTGTGTGTGGGGCCCAATTATTGGAAAAAAGGGAGACTCCGCTTGGAGTTAAACTTGCTTGCTGTGTTTTTTAAAAGGAGCCAAGATGAACAGAGCTGGGATCAGGAAAGACTTTGCTACCTACCCTGGTGTCATCCTGGGGACGGTTAATTATGGCGTATTTTTGAATGTGCTTGATGCAAATCTAGCTGTGAAGTGTACAACTGGGGCACAACTGCTGCCACTGAAGGGGTGGGTGTGTGTGGGGCCCAATTTTTGGAAAAAAGGGAGACTCCGCTTGGAGTAACCCTTGCTTTACTGTGTTTTTTAAAAGGAGCCAAGATGAACAGAGCTGGGATCAGGAAAGACTTTGCTACCTACCCTGGTGTCATCCTGGGGACGGTTAATTATGGCGTATTTTTGAATGTGCTTGATGCAAATCTAGCTGTGAGGTGTACAACTGGGGCACAACTGCTGCCACTGAAGGGGTGGGTGTGTGTGGGGCCCAATTTTTGGAAAAAAGGGAGACTCCGCTTGGAGTAACCCTTGCTTGCTGTGTTTTTTAAAAGGAGCCAAGATGAACAGAGCTGGGATCAGGAAAGACTTTGCTACCTACCCTGGTGTCATCCTGGGGACGGTTAATTATGGCGTATTTTTGAATGTGCTTGATGCAAATCTAGCTGTGAAGTGTACAACTGGGGCACAACTGCTGCCACTGAAGGGTTGGGTGTGTGTGGGGCCCAATTTTTGGAAAAAAGGGAGACTCCGCTTGGAGTAACCCTTGCTTGCTGTGTTTTTTAAAAGGAGCCAAGATGAACAGAGCTGGGATCAGGAAATACTTTGCTACCTACCCTGGTGTCATCCTGGGGACGGTTAATTATGGCGTATTTTTGAATGTGCTTGATGCAAATCTAGCTGTGAAGTGTACAACTGGGGCACAACTGCTGCCACTGAAGGGGTGGGTGTGTGTGGGGCCCAATTTTTGGAAAAAAGGGAGACTCCGCTTGGAGTAACCCTTGCTTGCTGTGTTTTTTAAAAGGAGCTAAGATGAACAGAGCTGGGATCAGGAAAGAATTTGCTACCTACCCTGGTGTCATCCTGGGGACGGTTAATTATGGCGTATTTTTGAATGTGCTTGATGCAAATCTAGCTGTGAAGTGTACAACTGGGGCACAACTGCTGCCACTGAAGGGGTGGGTGTGTGTGGGGCCCAATTTTTGGAAAAAAGGGAGACTCCGCTTGGAGTAACCCTTGCTTGCTGTGTTTTTTAAAAGGTGCCAAGATGAACAGAGCTGGGATCAGGAAAGACTTTGCTACCTACCCTGGTGTCATCCTGGGGACGGTTAATTATGGCGTATTTTTGAATGTGCTTGATGTAAATCTAGCTGTGAGGTGTACAACTGGGGCACAACTGCTGCCACTGAAGGGGTGGGTGTGTGTGGGGCCCAATTTTTGGAAAAAAGGGAAACTCCGCTTGGAGTAACCCTTGCTTGCTGTGTTTTTTGAAAGGAGCCAAGATGAACAGAGCTGGGATCAGGAAAGACTTTGCTACCTACCCTGGTGTCATCCTGGGGACGGTTAATTATGGCGTATTTTTGAATGTGCTTGATGCAAATCTAGCTGTGAAGTGTACAACTGGGGCACAACTGCTGCCACTGAAGGGGTGGGTGTGTGTGGGGCCCAATTTTTGGAAAAAAGGGAGACTCAGCTTGGAGTAACCCTTGCTTGCTGTGTTTTTTAAAAGGAGCCAAGATGAGCAGAGCTGGGATCAGGAAAGACTTTGCTACCTACCCTGGTGTCATCCTGGGGACGGTTAATTATGGCGTATTTTTTAATGTGCTTGATGCAAATCTAGCTGTGAAGTGTACAACTGGGGCACAACTGCTGCCACTGAAGGGGTGGGTGTGTGTGGGGCCCAATTTTTGGAAAAAAGGGAGACTCCGCTTGGAGTAACCCTTGCTTGCTGTGTTTTTTAAAAGGAGCCAAGATGAACAGAGCTGGGATCAGGAAAGACTTTGCTACCTACCCTGGTGTCATCCTGGGGACGGTTAATTATGGCGTATTTTTGAATGTGCTTGATGCAAATCTAGCTGTGAGGTGTACAACTGGGGCACAACTGCTGCCACTGAAGGGGTGGGTGTGTGTGGGGCCCAATTTTTGGAAAAAAGGGAGACTCCGCTTGGAGTAACCCTTGCTTGCTGTGTTTTTTAAAAGGAGCCAAGATGAACAGAGCTGGGATCAGGAAAGACTTTGCTACCTACCCTGGTGTCATCCTGGGGACGGTTAATTATGGCGTATTTTTGAATGTGCTTGATGCAAATCTAGCTGTGAAGTGTACAACTGGGGCACAACTGCTGCCACTGAAGGGGTGGGTGTGTGTGGGGCCCAATTTTTGGAAAAAAGGGAGACTCCGCTTGGAGTAACCCTTGCTTGCTGTGTTTTTTAAAAAGAGCCAAGATGAACAGAGCTGGGATCAGGAAAGACTTTGCTACCTACCCTGGTGTCATCCTGGGGACGGTTAATCATGGCGTATTTTTGAATGTGCTTGATGCAAATCTAGCTGTGAAGTGTACAACTGGGGCACAACTGCTGCCACTGAAGGGGTGGGTGTGTGTGGGGCCCAATTTTTGGAAGAAAGGGAGACTCCGCTTGGAGTAACCCTTGCTTGCTGTGTTTTTTAAAAGGAGCCAAGATGAACAGAGCTGGGATCAGGAAAGACTTTGCTACCTACCCTGGTGTCATCCTGGGGACAGTTAATTATGGCGTATTTTTGAATGTGCTTGATGCAAACCTAGCTGTGAATTGTACAACTGGGGCACAAGTGCTGCCACTGAATGGGTGGGTGTGTGTGGGGCCCAATTTTTGGAAAAAAGGAAGACTCCGCTTGGAGTCCCCTTGCGGTGTTTTACATGATTTTAGAAGGGCGTGCCATGCCTATATCTGTGTCTCCTCCTCTTTTTCCTTGTCCTGCTCTTTTGTTTTCACATGAGTATATGTCCTTGTCACTTTCTCATGTGTTTGTGTTGTGTTGTGAGTTGTTTGTCACCTTTTGGACACCTTTGAGGGTGTTTTCTATGTGTTTTTATGTGTTTGTGAATGCCTGCCATTGTTTCCTATGCGGTTCGAGTTCGGTTCGTCGAACATTCGACGAACCGAACTCGAACGGGACCTCCGTTCGGCGAACCGACCTCGAGCCGAACCGGGACCGGTTCGCTCATCTCTAGTCTTCAGTGCTACTGGGTGTGTGCTGACAGATAAGCGTACGCGTCTGTCCAGTGACAATGTGGACAGACTGACGTTCATCAAAATGAACAAGTCATGGATCCACAAGGAATTTACTACCCCTGTGTCATCCTGGGGAGAGTAAATGCTTGTGGATTTGGAATGTGCTTGATGCAAATCAAAACATCCTGTTTGCAACTAGGGCACAAGTGCTGCCACTGATGGGGTGGGTGTCTGTGTGGCCCAATTTTTGGAAAAAAGGGAGACTCCACTTGGAGTAACCCTTGCTTGCTGTGTTTTTTAAAAGGAGCCAAGATGAACAAGTCATGGTTCAGCAAAGACTGTATCTACCTACCCCGGTGTCATGCTGGGGACGGTTAATTATGGCATATTTTTGAATGTGCTTGATGAAAATCTAGCTGTGAAGTGTACAACTGGGGCACAACTGCTGCCACTGAATGGGTACCCAGTGTGTGGGGCCCAATTTTTGGAAAAAAAAGGGAGACTCCGCTTGGAGTAACCCTTGATTGCTGTGTTTTTTTAAAATGATCCAAGATGAACAGAGCTGGGATCAGGAAAGACTTTGCTACCTACCCCGATGTCATGCTGGGGACGGTTAATTATGGCGTATTTTTGAATGTGCTTGATGCAAATCTAGCTGTGAAGTGTACAACTGGGGCACAACTGCTGCCACTGAATGGGTGGGTGTGTGTGGGGCCCAATTTTTGGAAAAAAAAGGGAGACTCCGCTTGGAGTAACCCTTGATTGCTGTGTTTTTTTAAAATGATCCAAGATGAACAGAGCTGGGATCAGGAAAGACTTTGCTACCTACCCCGGTGTCATCCTGGGGACGGTTAATTATGGCGTATTTTTGAATGTGCTTGATGCAAATCTAGCTGTGAAGTGTACAACTGGGGCACAACTCCTGCCACTGAATGGGTGGGTGTGTGTGGCCCAATTTTTGGAAAAAAGGGAGACTCCGCTTGGAGTCACCTTGCGGTGTTTTACATGATTTTAGAAGGGCGTGCCATGCCTATATCTGTGTGTCCTCCTCTTTTTCCTTGTCCTGCTCTTTTATTTTCGCATGAGTATATGTCTTTGTCACTTTCCCATGTGTTTGTGTTGTGTTGTGAGTTGTTTGTCACCTTTTGGACACCTTTGAGGGTGTTTTCTAGGGGTTTTTATGTGTTTGTGAATGCCTGCCATTGTTTCCTATGCGGTTCGAGTTCGGTTCGACGAACCGAACTGGAACGGGGCCTCCGTTCGACGAACCGACCTCGAGCCGAACCGGGACCGGTTCGCTCATCTCTACTGGTAATATACCTTCAGGTCTTGAGCTGTGTGTCAATGACTATATATGGATATCCACTAAAAAGATCAGTTGGAAGTGTTCATCTGGGGCTCTGGGCTCTAGGTTTATCAGTCCATATAGACTTGTCGACGTTATTAACCCTGTGGCTTTTTTGCTAGAGCTATCCCCAGTATTGAATGTCCATAACATCGTCCATAGTTCGTCACTCAGGAGGTGTCACTTCCATAGGTCGTATCTGGACAAATCCGGTCACGAGGGTCCTGAGTCCCCTCATACTGTAATAAGTGTCTTCTGTTCTCTGGAGACTTGTGACTGTTCTTGGATCTGAGTTTCACATGAACTCTAGATTTTAAATATATTTGCCTTGTGTTGGTGCAACAAGGGTTAATGACATTTTCCTCGCTGGAAGAACCTGGTTAGTTAATCTTAGGTGCAGCAGGTTTGTGACCACTCCCCTTGCCTTTAACTAGTCTCATAATCCATCACCGAATGCCAGTAATAGATTAATTCTGTACTGATTCCCTTAGAGGGAGAAAGTCTCTAGTAGTTGCTGGAGTTCTGCTGCTGGAGTTCTGCTGCTTGTGTTCTGAAATTGGAATCATGTCATCTGCAGCCATGGTGTTTGGCTCCAGCAGTGAAATTTTGTTAGATATCACTTTGTCTTTGCCCCACTGTCTGTCCTCCTTCACCTGTGTGTCATTACAGAGGTGGTGATATCTAGCATACACACTGGCCTTGGCACTATACAAGGTAAGTAGAGGGACAGATAGGGACAAGGCATGATGACGGTGATGAGGGGAAGGTCTCCTTTAGGGATGTTAGGGTTAGCTCAAGGTTCAAACACAGGTTATTGTCAGCATGTGTCCCTGCCCCGGCTCACCATCGTCAGGGCCTTCCTCTTCCCTGTCCATCCACATTGTACCTCTGTGTTCTGCTGTGTGATGGGATATTTCCTTGTCCAGGCATGAAATTAATGTTTTCTCCTATCCTAGGCATACGTCTATGTCTTGGACAGGATTTCCCTCCCCATCCCCTTCTTTTCCTTTTACTTATTTTGTTCATTCCCTTCTTCATTTCTCCCTACTTTACTTTGATAAACCCTGTGATTTTTTGTTTACAAAATCAATGTTTATATCATGCCATGATTTTGTTACAATGTTACTGACTTTTGAAATAATTTTAACCCCTTAACGACCGCCGATATGCCTTTTAACGGCGACAAATTAGGGTACTTCTTCCGATCCGCCGCTTTTTAACGGCGGTCGGAAAAAAGGGTCTAGCGCCCCCCAGAGTCACAAAATTTCCGGGGTCTCAGCTGCCGGGGGTAGCTGAGACCCTGGAGATCATGATTCGGGCCGGATTTTCCGGTCCCCAGTCACGTGATGACCGGTATACACCGTATACCGATCATCAAGTTATAGTAAATGACCGCGCCGGTAAAAAATTATTTATCTCCCATCTGGCATGATCAAACATGCCAGAAGGGAGATAAATCTTTTTCCCGGTTCCCTCCGGTCCCCTCGGTATCCCCAAAGTGCCCCCCCGACCCCCAACCCCCTCCCGAAAATCCAAGATGGCCGCGCGCACCGGCGAGCACAGCAGCGCGCCGGCCGCATTTACACTTTTCTTATGGTTTCTGTCGTATGTGCCATAACACATGCGACAGAAACCTGCTCCCTAGGCCCTGCCGGGTCCCTCCCTATCCCCCCCGGTGTTCCCCGGTGTCATACATACCTGTCGGAGCGCTGATCCCCCGCGGCCCCCTCCTCCGGCTCCTTCACAGCAGACGCCGGTCACATGTGCAGAGCGCGGCTGTCAGCTTCCTGTGTTCAGGACGCTGGCTGCTGCTGCTGCTCGGCACACTGCAGCTGTGACCCAGGGAGAGTGGGTGCAGATTCTTTGCACCCACTCTCCTCAAATGGAGGGTCTGCAATACTAGAAAATGGGGGATACGTTCCCTGAACGTGTTCCCCATATTCTAGAAGGTCCAGAGTCGACGTGGGACGTCCAAATGGATTACAGCGGATTTTTTTTTCTTTTCTTTTCAATAAATTGGTCAATCAGGGAATGTTTTGGGGAGTGTTTTTTCAAATAAATTTTTTTTTGTTGTCAATTTTTTTTTTTTATTACTGTCAAATAGTTATGTCGGGTATCAAAAAGACTCCGTGACATAACTAATTGCTGTGGGGAGATAAGGTATGCACACCAGTGACTATGTAAGGGGAATACATGGAATAGCAGAAACTGCTGTGTGAATACTGACTTGAAAAATCCAATAGCTATATGAAAGTGAAAAATGGAATCTGCATTACTGCCATGAACATATGAATCAAGAGAAATTTAGCTACTGAATTGATCAATGCAATAGAGCCCCAACACTACGCCAAAGTATTTCTCTACGTTGGGGTCCCTAGCTTGTGTGTGTCCTCTCATGCAGTTAAAAAACTTACCGTGTATGGGAAGCTGAGACCCTGGCTATTTATGCGTATTATATGGATTGGCAATAGGTGTGGTGGGGAGGGTTCACAAACGAAAAACTACTAACAATAACGAATAACGTTTGGAACACCATTCTAAGTCTGAACTGGGTGCAAAAAACCTAAAAAAACATCACTATGGGGAGATAAGGTATGCACACCAGTGACTATGTAAGGGGAATACATGGAATAGCAGAAACTGCTGTGTGAATACTGACTTGAAAAATCCAATAGCTATATGAAAGTGAAATTTCACTTTCATATAGCTATTGGATTTTTCAAGTCAGTATTCACACAGCAGTTTCTGCTATTCCATGTATTCCCCTTACATAGTCACTGGTGTGCATACCTTATCTCCCCATAGTGATGTTTTTTTAGGTTTTTTGCACCCAGTTCAGACTTAGAATGGTGTTCCAAACGTTATTCGTTATTATAACTAATTGCTGGGCTTGATGCCAGGTGACATTACACACCTGGTATCAACCCCATTTATTACCCCGTTTGCCAACGCACCAGGGCGCGGGATGAGCTGGGGCGAAGCGCCAGAATTGGCGAATCTAATGGATGCGCCACTTCTGGGGCGGCTGCGGCCTGCTATTTTTAGGCTGGGAAGAGTCAAATAACCACGGCTCTTCCCACCCTGAGAATACCAGACCCCAGCTGTCAGCTTCACCTTGGCTGGTGATCTAATTTGGGGGGACCCTACGTTTGTTTGTTTTTTTTAATTATTTATTTATAAATAATTAAAAAAAAAAAACAGCTTGGGGAGCCCTCCAAATTGATCACCAGCCAAGGTGAAGCTGTCAGCTGTGGTTTGCAGGCTACAGCTGTCTGCTTTACCCTAGCTGGCTATCAAAAATAGGGGGGACCCCACGTCATTTATTTTAATTTTTTTTTTCTTTTTGGGCTAAATACAAGGCTAGGCACCCTTTAGTGCCACATGAAAGGCACTAAAGGGCGCCAGCTTAGAATATGCAGGGGGGTGGGACGTTATATATGTTTGACATCTATCCATTCATCCATTGTAGCATTTTAGGCTATGTGCCCACAATCAGGGTTTGCAGCGTTTTGGGCGCAGAGTGTTTTCCCTGCGTCCATAACACTACGTTGTGCAGTAGAAGCACAGTTGAAGGATTTTTAGAAATCTCGTGCCCACTGTGCTTCTTTACTCCGCAGCATAAACCGACCTGTGGCGCAGCTTCCCGAGCCTCAGCATGTCAATTTATGCTGCGGAGATGAGTGTGCTCTGCAGGTAGCATAGAGCTCCACAGCAGCCTGAACCCAAATCGTGGGCATGGGCAGCTGCATTCTCCCGTGGACAACACTCACATCTCTGCAGGAAGGCTGACACTGTGTACTGGACGCCGTGTCGCTGGATCATGGCCACATAGCCTAAAAGAGAGAAATTTGTTGCTACAGCAACATTTTTGTGAAGTACCTGAATAAAATCCTTGAGGGGTCCAGTTTCCAAAATGGAGTCACTTGTGGGGGGTTTCTAATGTATAGGTACCTAAGAGGCCCTGCTAATGTGACATGGTGCGCGCAATTTATTTCAACTTTTCCAAAATTCAAATGGTGCTCCTTCCATTCCAAGCCCTCCCATATATCCAAACAGAGGTTTTTGGCCACATATGGGGTATCCCTGCGCTCACAAGAAATTGGATAACAACCTGTGGGGTCCATGTTTTGTTGTTGCTTCTTGAAAAAGTGAGAAATGTGATGCTAAAGAAACATTTTTGTGAAAAAAATGAACATTTTCAATATGGCAACCTAAGCTTATCAAATTCTGTGAAGTATTCGTGGATTCAAAATGCTCAATATACACCTAGATAAAAGCCTTGAGGTTTCTTGATTCCAGAATGGGGTCACTTGTGGGGGGCCTCCACTGTTTAGGCACTTTAGGGGCTTTCCAAATGCGACAGAGCATCCACTAATTATTCCAGCCAAATGTTCAGTCAAATTGCACTCCTTCCCTTCCAAGACCTGCCGTGTGCCCAAACAGTTGATTTCCACCACATATAAGATATCACCAAACTCAGGAGAAATTGCAGAATACATTTCATGGTGATTTTTTTCCTGTTACCCTTGTGAAAAAAAAGCTACCTGGTTGAAGTAACAATTTTGTGGTAAAATTTTATTTTTTTATTTTCATGGCTCAACGTTATAAACTTCTGTGAAGCACCTGGGGGTTCAGGGTACTCACCAAACATCTAGATAAATTCCTTGAGAGGCCGAGTTTCCAATATGGGGTCACTTGTGGTGGTTTTTTGCTGTTTACGTACCTTAGGGGTCCTCCAAATGCAACATGGTGCCCGCAATCTTTTTCAGCCAAATTTCCTTTCCAAAATTCAAATATTGCTCCTTTCGTTCCAAGTCCTCCCATTTGTCCAAACAAAGGTTTCAGACCACATGTGAGGTATCACCACGCTCATAAAAAAGTGGGTAACAAACATTTGGGTCAAATTATTGGAATTACCTCTTGAAAAAGTGAGAGAATTGATGCTAAAGCAACATTTTTGAGAAAAAAATTACAATTTTCAATATGACAAAGTAACGTTATCAAAATCTGTGAAGTACCTGTGGGTCCAAAATGCTCAGTATACCACTCGATAGAAGCCTTAAGGGGTCTAGTTTCCAAAATGGGGTCACTTGAGGGGGGTTCCTGCTGTTTAGGTACCTTAGGGGATCTGTAAAAGCAACATGGTGCCCGCAATCTGTTTCAGCCAACTTTGCTTTCCAAAATTCAAATATTGCTCCTTTCATTCCGAGCTCTCCCATTTACCCAAACAAAGGTTTCTGACCACATGTAGGGTATCGGCGCGCTCATAAGAAAGTGGGTAACAAAGTGTGAGGTCCAATTTTTGGTGTTACCTCTTGAAAAAGTAAGAAAATTAGTGCTAAAGTAACATTTTTAGGTAAAATGTTAATTTTTATTTTTTTTCATTCCATATTACTTTAGTTCTTGTGAAGCACCTGAAGGGTTAATAAACTTCTTGAATGTGGTTTTGAGTACCTTGAGGGGTGCAGGTTTTAGAATGGTGTCACTTTTGGGTATTTTCTGTCACCCAGGCCTCTCAAAGTCACATCAAATGGGATGTGGTCCCTAAAAAAATGGTTTTGTAAATTTTGTTGAAAAAATGGGAAATTGCTGATGAACTTTGAACCCTTCTAACTTCCTAACCCCAAAAAATTTTGCTTCAAAAATTGTGCTGATCTAAAGCAGACAAGTGGGAAATGTTATTTATTAACTATTTTGTGTGACATAACTCTCCGGTTTATGGGCATAAAAATTAAAAGTTTGAAACTTGCAAAATTTTTAATTTTTTTGTCAAATTTCAGATTTTTTCACAAATAAAATAAAATATCATCCTAAATTTACCTCTAACATGAAGCCCAATATGTCACGAAAAAACAATCTCAGATTCACCGGGATCCATTGAAGCGTTCCAGAGTTATAACCCTATAAAGTGACACTGGTCAAAATTGCAAAAAATGGCCTGGGCATTAAGTATAAATCTGGCTTCGTCCTTAAGGGGTTAAATAAAGACTATATACAAAAAAAAGAAGATAAACAGGGCATTTGGAACAGCTTAGTCTGGCAAGAATTTTTTTACTTTTTATAAAGAATCATTAACATTTTTTAGGATATCTCCTCTGGGTGTTGTATAGGGATGATCGAATATCACAAATATTCAGCGATATTCGGCTTCGCGAATATTCGATGAATAGGTTGCCGCTATGCGAATATTCGATGCGCAAATTAAGTCTATGGGAAGCCCAAATAGTTGCTATTCGGCAACTATTCGGGTTTCCTATAGACTTACATTGTGCATTGAATATTGGCAAATAGTTGAATAGCGACGACCTATTCGTTGAATATGGGCGTAGCCGAATATTTGAGGTATTCATTCATCCCTAGTGTTGTACCATAAAGTGAGGTTAATAGCTATAGAACAATACATTTTTAATTTCTCTTACCCTAAAGGATAATTTTTAAATGATGAAGGTGACAAAGCATCGGCAACAGTAAAGCATGCATCTTATTAAATGTTTACTACAACTTTTTTTTATCATGATAAAATTTCTATATTATGTACAGTAAGATAGATATTGTGCAAGATTATCAAGACTGACGTTGTTCACACCGGTCTTGATGAGGGACTTGCTGGAGTGAGACATTCTTGATTCATAAACAGGTGCACTCTTCATGATTCTGGAGCACCTGACGAGTGGCAAGCACCTCCATGCACTAATGCCAGAAGTCTCACTCCAGTCAGATAATAAAGTGAGATTTTTGGCTTATCATGAATTACATGAGTTGTAGTGTCATACCTTGTCTCACCCCAGCACAGCTCATTTTGTCAGAGTTGGAAGAAACTGCCATGAAAACGCAAAGCAAAACATGTAGGCAGGCACAACTCTGAATTGCATCTAAATGTAGCCAATTTTACAAAGCTTTTACTCCAGAATTGTGGTTTGAAAGCGTCAGCTAAAATGGATTAAGATTAATAGAGTTAAGAACTGTATTACTATTTTTATTGGGCACACGAAAGTCTTACTAAAAGAGAGGCAAAAATGTTTAGGCTACTTGGCTTTTAAATTGAGTTATCACTATGAGTAGAATATTTAATATACTATTTATTTTGTCGTTAAGGGTTTGAAAAATTATTGTTGTCTTGTATTTTTAACCACCACTATGTGTTACATACAGTCATATGAAAAAGTTTGGGCACCCCTATTAATGTTAACCTTTTTTCTTTATAACAATTTGGGTTTTTGCAACAGCTATTTCAGTTTCATAAATCTAATAACTGATGGACTCAGTAATATTTCTGGATTGAAATGAGGTTTATTGTACTAATAGAAAATGTGCAATCCACATTTAAACAAAATTTGACCAGTGCAAAAGTATGGGCACCTCAACATAAAAGTGACATTAATATTTTGTAGATCCTCCTTTTGCAAAAATAACAGCCTCTAGTCGCTTCCTGTAGCTTTTAATGAGTTCCTGGATCCTGGATGAAGGTATATTTGACCATCCCTGTTTACAAAACAATTACAGTTCAGTTAAGTTTGATGGTCGCCGAGCATGGACAGCACGCTTCAAATCATCCCACAGATTTTTCAATGATATTCAGGTCTGGGGACTAGGATGGCCATTCCAGGACATTGTAATTGTTCCTTTGCATGAATGCCTGAGTAGATTTGGAGCGGTGTTTTGGATCATTGTCTTGCTGAAATATCCATCCCCTGCGTAACTTCAAGTTCGTCACTGATTCTTGCACATTATTGTCAAGAATATGCTGATACTGAGTTGAAACCATGTGACCCTCAACTTTAACAAGATTCCCAGTGCCGGCATTGGCCACACAGCCCCAAAGCATGATGGAACCTCCACCAAATTTTACTGTGGGTAGCAAGTGCTTTTCTTGGAATGCCGTGTTTTTTTTGCCTCCATGCATAACGCCTTTTTCTATGACAAAACAACTCAATCTTTGTTTCATCAGTCCACAGGACCTTCTTCCAAAACGTAACTGGCTTGTCCAAATGTGCTTTTGCATACCTCAGGCGACTCTGTTTGTGGCGTGCTTGCAGAAACGGCTTCTTTCACATCACTCTCCCATACAGCTTCTCCTTCTGCAAAGTGCGCTGTATTGTTGACCGATGCACATTGACACCATCTGCAGCAATATGAAGCTGCAGGTCTTTGGAGGTGGTCTGTGTGACTGTTCTCACCATTCTTCTTCTCTGCCTTTCTGATATTTTCTTGGCCTGCCACTTCTGGGCTTAACAAGAACTGTACCTGTGTTCTTCCATTTCCTTACTATGTTCCTCACAGTGGAAACTGACAGTTTAAATCTCTGAGACAACTTTTTGTATCCTTCCCCTGAACAACTATGTTCAATAATCTTTTTTTTCAGATCATTTGAGAGTTGTTTTGAGGAGCCCATGATGCCACTCTTCATAGGATACTCAAATAGGAGAACAACTTGCAAGTCGCCACCTTAAATACCTTTTCTCATGATTGGATACACCTGCCTATAAAGTTCAAAGCTCAATGAGCTTACAAAACCAATTTAGTGCTTTAGTAAGTCAGTAAAAAGTAGTTAGGAGTGTTCAAATCAAGAAATTGATAAGGGTGCCCATACTTTTGCACCGGTCAAATTTTGTTTAAATGCGGATTGCACATTTTCTGTTAGTACAATAAACCTCATTTCAATCCAGAAATATTACTGAGTCCATCAGTTATTAGATATATGAAACAGAAATAGCTGTTGCAAAAACCCAAATTGTTATAAAGAAAAAAGGTTAACATTAACCCCTTCACGACCATGGATGGAAAGATCCGTCCTTGTGCCCTGGGCCTTAACGACCAAGGACGGATCTTTCCGTCATGGCGGAATCGCGGCACCGGAGCCTCCGGTGACTGCAATATGTTAACATAAACCGCAGATTCGGGGAGGAGGGGACCTGTTCCTGACCTCAGGAGGGGTGGTGCCTCCTCCCCGGACCTACGGTGGCTGTGATTGGCTGATGAACGCCGCTCAACTAATCACAACCACTGTAATGTTCCAGCCATTTAAAATGACTGAAACATTGAAATCCAGCCCTGGCCAGTGCAGCTGTAGCACTGGCCATTGGCTGGAGCTGGGTGACCTCACTGGATCACCCTCCCCCAGCTTCAGTAGCTCTGATTGGAGAGATCGGCCTTGTGACCGATTTCTCCAATCACAGTGGACGTGTTACCGGTGACCGCCCCATCAGCTTCACTTGTCGTCCCTGCAGCACGCCAGCACAGTGAGTGTACACAGTGCAATGGCAGGGCGACAAGCTCCGGTCCCATGCTGTTATGAGACCGGAGCATGGGACCCGGAAGTTGCCGCGCTGCCATTGCACTGTATGAAACCGGCGAAAAGCCTCCCGATCCGCCGCCGCTGCCCTCCGCGATCTGCCACCTGTCTCCCCGATCTCCTGCCCGCACCCCCACCCATTGTATCTGCTGCCCGCACCCTCACCCCCACACCTCCCGATCCGCTGCCGCCGCCGCCCTCCATCTGCCACAGTGCCACCGCTCCCTCCGATCTGCTGCCCGGCCCTTCCCCCTCGTGATCGGTGCCCGCCCCCTCACCTCCGTGATGTGATGTGCTGCGCAATCCCTGTCCTCCTCCATCTGTCATAGTGCCACCGCTCCCTCCGATCTGCTGCCCAGCCCCTCCCCCTCGTGATCGGTGCCCGCCCCCTCACCTCTGTGATGTGATGTACTGCGCGATCCCTGTCCTCCTCCATCTGTCATAGTGCCACCGCTCCCTCCGATCTGCTGCCCGGCCCCTCCCCCTTGTGATCGGTGCCCGCCCCCTCACCTCCGTGATGTGATGTGCTGCGCGATCCCTGTCCTCCTCCATCTGTCATAGTGCCACCGCTTCCTCCGATCTGCTGCCCGGCCCCTCCCCCTCATGATCGGTGCCCGCCCCCTCCCCTCCGTGATGTGCTTCTCGCCCCCTCCCCTCCGTGATGTGCTGCTCGCCCCCTCCCCTACGTGATGTGCTGCACGCTCCCCCCACCTCTCACCCCCCTGGTCAGCTACCCGCCCCCTCCCCTGTCACCCCCGTGATGTGTGCTCCCTCCCCTGTCACCCCTGTGATGTGTGCTCCCTCACCTGTCACCGCCGTGATGTGTGCTCCCTCACCTGTCACCCCCGTGATGTGTGCTCCCTCACCTGTCACCCCTGTGATGTGCGCTCCCTCCCCTGTCACCCCCGTGATCTGTGCTCCCTCACCTGTCACCGCCGTGATCTGTGCTCCCTCACCTGTCACCCCCGTGATCTGTGCTCCCTCCCCTGTCACCGCCGTGATCTGTGCTCCCTCACCTGTCACCCCATGATGTGTGCTCCCTCACCTGTCACCCCCGTGATGTGTGCTCCCTCACCTGTCACCCCCGTGATCTGTGCTCCCTCACCTGTCACCCCCGTGATCTGCGCTCTGCTCACCTCTCACCCCGTGATCTGTGCTCTGCTCACCTGTCTCCCCCATGATCTGCGCTGCGCTCCCTCTCCCACCTCTCACCCTCCCTGATCTGCTGCCTCCTTCATCTCCTGTGATCCTGCTGCCTTGATCCATCCTGTAGGGTAACTATCCCCAATCTCACCTCCCACTCCCCTTCCCTGCCATCCCCCCTTCCCCCCCATCCTCTGCCGCTCCTGCATCCACTGCGCCCTCTCCCATCCGCCCCCACCCTATCCCAGCCGCCGCCGTCTCACATTCACAGATGCTCCCTTTATATGCCGCTGCCCCCCATCTGCCACCCCCCGATCTGCCGCTGTTCTGATCCATCCTGTAAGTATTGTTCGTGGCTCTTTTCTAACTATCCCCAATCGCATCTTCCACTCCCTCTCCCCCCCCTCCTCCCCCACCTGCCTGCCGCCAAGTGCTGATCAGCTACGTGATTGGCTAATCAGGTACGTAATTGTTGCTCTAGTTTTTGCTTTTTTTTGTGCACCCCAAATAAAAAAAAACAAAACAAAACATGTACAAATAGGTACCTGATCAGCAATCGTCCTGCAGTCGTACTCGACTTTGGACAGGACTTCTTTTTTCCATCCCACCTAGTCCCCCCCCCCCTTTTTTGCAGAACATTTGTGCGTGCACCCTATTTTTTTTTCTATGCCATGGGGGTCTTGTTTCCAAAATGGGGTCACATGTGGGGGAGCTCCACTGTTTTGACACCTCAGGGAGTCTCCAAACACAACATGGAATACGCTAATTATCCCAGACAATTTTGCGTTTGAAACGTCAAATGGCGCTCCTTGCCTTCCGAGCCCGCTGTGCGCCCAAACATTTTATTTCCACCACATGAGATGTCTGTGTACTCAGGAGAAATTGCACAATACATTTTATGGTGCAATTTTTCCTGATACACTTGTGAAAAAAAAGCTACCTGGTTGAAGTAACAATTTTGTGGTAAAAAAAATTTTTTTTATTTTCACGGCTCAACTCTATTAACTTTTGTGAAGTCCCCAGAGGTTCAAAGTGCTCAAAAAACATCTATATAAATTCCATGAGGGGTCTAGTTTCCAAAATGGGGTCACATGTGGGGGAGCTCCACTGTTTCGGCACCTCAGGGGGTCTCCAAACACAACATGGAATACACTAATTATCCCAGACAATTTTGCGTTTGAAACGTCAAATGACGCTCCTTGCATTCTGAGCCATGCTGTGCGCCCAAACATTTCATTTCCACCACATATGAGATGTCTGTGTACTCAGGAGAAATTGCACAATACATTTTATGGTGCAATTTTTCCTGATACCCTTGGGAAAAAAAAGCTACCTGGTTGAAGTAACAATTTTGTGGTAAAACATTTTTTTTTTATTTGCATGGCTCAACTCTATTAACTTTTGTGAAGCCCCCAGAGGTTCAAAGTGCTCAATAAACATCTAGATAAATGCCATGAGGTGTCTAGTTTCCAAAATGGGGTCACATATGGGGGAGCTCCACTGTTTCGGCACCTTAGGGGCTCTCCAAACGCAACATGGTGCGGCTAACGATTCTAGCTAATTTTCTGTTCAAAAAGTCAAATGGCGCTCCTTCCCTTCCGAGTCCTGCCGTGCGCCCAAACAGTGTTTTTTCGCCACATATGAGGCATCTGCGTGCTCAAAAGAAATTGCCCAACAAATTTTGGGGGTTCATTTAATCCTACTACCCTTGTGAATATGCAATATTTGAGGCTAAATTAACATTTTTGTTGCAAAAAGTAAAATGTTCATTTTTTCCTTCCACATTGCTTTAGTTACTGTGAATAACCTTCTTGAATGTGGTTTTGAGTAGCCTGAGGGGTGCCGTTTTTGGAATGGTGTCACTTTTGGGTGTTCTGTGTCATGTAGACCTCTCAAAATCACTTCAAATGTGATGTGGTCCCTAAAAAATGTGGCTTTGTAAATTTTGTTGTAAAAATGAGAAATTGCTCATAAACTTTGAACCCCTATAACTTCCTTACATTTTTTTTTTCCCCCAAATTGTTCTGATGTAAAGTAGACATGTGGGAAACGTTAATATGCAAGAGGAACAAACAATGAAAAAGAAGCAGGAAAGCCACTGCATGGCACCTGTCTGAGCACACTCTGAACATCAAACAAAGACTGGAGGACAAGGAGTAAAGTGCAATGTTTTGATTAAACATATTTGCACTTTACTCCTTGTCCTCCAGTCTTTATGTGGGAAATGTTATTTATTAATTATTTTGTGTCATATGTCTCGTTGGTTTTAGAGCATAAAAATTAAAAGTTTGAAAATTACAAAATTTTCAAAATTTTCGCGAAATTTCCGTTTTTTTCACAAAGAAACGCAAAAAATATCGGCCTAAATTTACCACTAACATGAAGCCCAATATGACACGAGAAAACAATCTCAGAATCACCGGGATCCGCTGAAGCATTCCAGAGTTATAACCTCATAAAGTGACACTGGTCAAAATTGCAAAAAATGGCCTGGTCTTTAGAGTCAAAATAGGCTGGGGCTGAAGGGGTTAATAGGGGTGCCCAAACTTTTTCATTTGACTGTACCAGTCTCGTTTTCTGGACCAGTCTCTGCTGCCTTCCTCTATGGCCATCGCCATTTGCTGTGCTTCTCCTACCGATGACCTGGTAACATCATTCCCCAAAGTCTTTTAAGTCCCACTTAGACACAAACTTTGAATGACGATTTCTACAATTTTCACCTAATTTTGAATTAGACCTGTTGGTTAAACGCTGGTTAATCTGCTATCCAGCATAGCCTTCTTTCCAGGTCTTTATTGCTCCACGTGCCTTCCAACCTGCTGTACCAACACCCTACGTCTGACAGTCCCCTCTAACCCTCAGCTTCATGAATTTACATCATCAGATGAATTCTAACACTATTAACAACAATTTATCAATGTAGTTTGAACTTTTCTACGCATTCAGTGGTCATTTGGTTTGGCAGGAGTTAGTGAAATTATAATTTTTTTTACCAATGTTTCTTGCTCATTTGGTTTTGGCTATTAGTGGGCTAGAAGATGTTCTTCTCTTTTGCATGATCCTTGAGTTTTCAATAAATGTTTGAGAAATATGGTTTTATTGGAGCTTTTTCCAGTAGTCGTTTTGGACGTCATATGGAGTAAATAAGAGAATTGCTCGATTTCCTGAAAGTATGGGGTTTGTGTTTGCTGTAAATATTTTGAGTTCTAAATCCAATTTAGTGATTAGGTTTTTTATTTTTGGTATGCCATAATTTTAACATTTTGTCAAAATGAAAAATATGTTATTGGATTTAAAATAAGATTGGGGACACTTAATTTTTAGCTCCATTTCAGAAAAGGAGTTTGTTGGAGCAGTGTTTCTAGAGCACCTTAGGGGAATGATTTGGGAATAGTTACTGATATTATTAATGCACTGGTGTTATAAACCACATGGAGTGATTTCCCAGCCTCTTGGTGAATTTGGTATGCATTCTATTCTGATATTAATAATAACATGTTTCATTTTATTTGTTTGGATTTTGTATCCACCTTATTTCAGAATACATTTTTTTAATCTTTTGTTGTCAGGAATTTAGCTGGGGTAGTCTTTTTTCAAAAATTCAATGATATATCTTATATGAATAGCATATAACTGGTGATGGGCGGACCCGGACTGTAAAAGTCCAGAACTGTGTAGTTTCAAAGGTACCTGGGTGCCGAAAACGGGCACGGGATTCCAGGTATTGATCTGGATCCGGCACTGGGGAAATAAAAAAAATTAAAGGAAAAATAAAGAAAATAAGAATGAAGCAAGCGCTTCATACTTACCGAAGCTCCGTTGTGGCTGTACACTGCTCATGCGAGGCTGTACACTGTTCCCACGGCTTCTCCTTCACTTCCTGGACCGCTCATTATTGCTCATTCATATGCACTGTATTCCCTGCTTTCCCTGCATACCAGTCATCCTGGCTTCTGTGATTGGTTGCAGTCAGTTGCGCCCCCCCACCTGTGTGACAGCGTCTGACTGCAATTAATCACAGGCGCTGTCTGCGGGTCAGTATCATGGTATAAAAATGAATAAATAAAATATATGGCATAGGGTCTCCCCACATTATGACACCCAGCACAGATAAAGCCCATGGCTACAGGCTGCAGCCCCCAGCCATGCACTTATCTTGGCTGTGTATTAAAATAAGAGGAACCACATGCGGCGTTTTTTCTTATTCAAATAAATAATTTCAAAAAATCCCCCCACCAATTTTTATACCCAGTCAAAATAATTCAAGAGGCTAAAAATTAACTTTTAATACTAATATATTAAAAACCACTATTAGGTGATATGTAACCAAAAGCTCCCTGGTATTCTGACAGCTCATAAACTGCCATATGATGGATAATATGGCAACCAAGGAGCCTAAAGGTATAACAAAATAATCAAAAAAACACAACAAACATAAACAATAATTGAGTAGATTATTTAACTCAAGAGGACAGTGGTCCATATAGTGAGAATATAAGAAAATAAAAAAAGACTCAATATAAGAAACAAAAATATTGGATACTGGTCCTCAAAGGAGGAACTGGCAGCACAATTGTAATCAATTCAGATGAGAATAAATTGAAACAATCTCACCCATATCAGGTAGCTTGGGGTGCCTCAGGGTTGCCTCTGTGTGGGTCCTTCCAGTCTCATACCGTTACTGACCCTGCACATCCCTAAGGAAGCTTACTTCACCTGGCACCCACAAGCTTCTGCCCTAACAAGGGCAGACCACAGCTGACCCTCACTTAATACCCCTATACCGTTCCTAGCCTTGTCCCGACGCATTTCATCGTGGAGGAATCATCAGGGGACTCCAGTATTGTGGTAAAGATCAGAGGCCCTATGCCCAAGTTCCCACAAAGCACAGTGGGAGTATTATTTTCTTATATTCTCACTATATGGACCACTGTCCTCTTGAGTGAAATAATCTACTCAATTATTGTTTATGTTTGTTGTGTTTTTTTGATTATTTTGTTATATCTTTAGGCTCCTTGGTTGTCATATTATCCATCATATGGCAGTTTCTGAGCTGTCAGAAAACCAGGGCGCTTTTGGTTACATATCACCTAATAGTGGTTTTTAATATATTAGGATTAAAAGTTAATTTTTAGCATCTTGAACTGCTTTTCACACTTATTTATCAAGTGGCCTCCCTCGCATGAGGATTGCTGTTTCCAGTCAAAATAATGTCCAACAGCTGGGGCTGGTATTCACCGGCCTAAAAATAGCAGCCTGCAGCTGCTTTACCCGGCTTTACCCAATTGCCCTGCTGTGGTGCGGGGTAATATATGGGGTTAATGGCAACCCACAGCTGCCACTAAGCTCTAGATTAGTAATGGCAGACATCTATGAGACCCTCCATCACTAATCTGTAAGTGAAAGTAAATTAACACACAAAAACAAAAAATCCTTAATTTGCTGGTTTTAAAAACGGAATGATAGGAATAATCTGGTCCACTTATCAGAAGTGGGATCAAGCATTTTCATTTTTTTTTCAGAGTATCATTGGGGCTGTATTGTTAATGTGTTTTTATGGCTGATGGGCTTAGTCACCCAATAATAATGCTTTGTGGATATGTTTGAATTCATGTTTGATTAATAAACTCAAGTCAAGTTGTTGGTATTGTGAATATATGTCAGTGAAAACCATAATAAAGCGCTGTGCTCTTTTCATCCACATAGGGGGTCAATGTAATTTTTTTCTTTATTATCAAGTTATTGCTTGCTATTAATAGATTTAGAACATATAATCCTATGTCTCCAATGTCAAAGGAAGTATTCTCCAATAAAATCAATACTTCTTGTGGTAAATTTCTCTATAACTAAGTGCTATGAAGTCTTTGAGGCCTTTTTTATATATATATATATATATATATATATATATATATATATATACATATATATATATATCTCTATATATATAATTGCCTTATTCTGTCTGTCTTTCTGTCTGTCTGTCTATCTGTCTGTCTGTCTGTCTGTCATGCTCCAAAATTGTGTCCTTACGGTGACACAAAGCTGATTGGCCGCTGGGCTCGCCATGGCCCCGCCCCCCCACACGGATTGGCCTCTCGCCCCGGCTCTCTGCAGGCCCCGCCCCCCTCACGCAATGCACGCTCGCTCTTGCCCAACTGACACGTAGCTCCGACTCCCAGGTGAGTACACACACACACATCAGATCACACTCACTCTCACACACACCTCACACATCACATCCACACACTCACAACATCCTGGGATATCGCTTGCTTCTACACCGGCTCCGTCACGATCCCAGCAGCGCCAGACATAACCTTGCGATGCTGGGATCTTCACGGAGCCCGTGAACGCTGTTAACCATTATACACATCGGGTAACTAAGGTCCCTTAGTTACCCGATGTGTATCATAGTTAACAGTGTACACCGGCTCACACTCACTCTCACACACACCTCACACATACATCACATCGCATCCACACACTCACAGCATCCGGCGATATTGCTTGCTTCTCGGCCTCGATACTGTGCTGTTGTGACCTTCCAGGACCTGTCGGAGGATCACATGGCCAGAAGCATGTGGTATCTCCGGATGTTGTGAGTATGAGCGCGTATGTGCAATATCGTCAATGTGTGTGTGCGTGAGTGTATGCGATCGGGTGTGTGTGGGTGTGTGTGAGTGTATGCGATCGGGTGTGTGAGTGTCGGCAGAGGAGCATGGTGTGCTGGAGGAGGCTGGGAGGAGAGAGGCTGATCCTGGGGAAGGCTGGGATGGAGAGGCTGATGCTGGGGACAGAGAGGCTGATGCTGGGGACAGAGAGGCTGATGCTGGGGACAGAGAGGCTGATGCTGGGGACAGAGAGGCTGATGCTGGGGACAGAGAGGCTGATACTGAGGACAGAGAGGCTGGTGCTGGGGACAGAGAGGCTGATGCTGGGATGAGAGAGGCTGATGCTGGGGACAGAGAGGCTGATGCTGGGGACAGAGAGGCTGATGCTGGGGACAGAGAGGCTGATGCTGCGGGGAGAGAGGCTGATGCTGGGAGGAGAGAGGCTGATGCTGTGGGTAGAGAGGCTGATGCTGGCGCAGCATGGCGGATGGAGCACGTTTGGGAGTGCGCAGCATGGCGGATGGAGCACGTTTGGGAGTGCGCAGCATGGCGGATGGAGCACGTTTGGGAGTGCGCAGCATGGCGGATGGAGCACGTTTGGATGGAGCACGTTTGGGAGTGCGCAGCATGGCGGATGGAGCACGTTTGGGAGTGCGCAGCATGGCGGATGGAGCACGTTTGGGAGTGCGCAGCATGGGGGATGCAGCACGATGGGGAGTGCGGAGTATGGCGGATGGAGCATGTTTGGGAGTGCGCAGCATGGCGGATGGACCACGTTTGGGAGTGCGCAGCATGGCAGATGGAGCACGTTTGGGAGTGCGCAGCATGGGAGATGGAGCACGATGGGGGGTGCGCAGCATAGGGGATGGAGCACGATGGGGTGTGCGCTGCATGGGGGATGGAGCACGATGGGGAGTGCGGAGTATGGCGGATGGAGCACGTTTGGGAGTGCGCAGCATGGCGGATGGAGCACGTTTGGGAGTGCGCAGCATGGCGGATGGAGCACGTTTGGGAGTGCGCAGCATGGGAGATGGAGCACGATGGGGAGTGCGCAGCATGGCGGATGGAGCACGTTTGGGAGTGCGCAGCATGGGGGATGGAGCACGATGGGGAGTGCGCAGCATGGCGGATGGAGCACGTTTGGGAGTGCGCAGCATGGCGGATGGAGCACGTTTGGGAGTGCGCAGCATGGGGGATGCAGCACGATGGGGAGTGCGGAGTATGGCGGATGGAGCACGTTTGGGAGTGCGCAGCATGGCGGATGGACCACGTTTGGGAGTGCGCAGCATGGCGGATGGAGCACGTTTGGGAGTGCGCAGCATGGGAGATGGAGCACGATGGGGGTGCGCAGCATAGGGGATAGAGCACGATGGGAAGTGCGCTGCATGGGGGATGGAGCACGATGGGGAGTGCGGAGTATGGCGGATGGAGCATGTTTGGGAGTGCGCAGCATGGTGGATGGAGCACGTTTGGGAGTGCGCAGCATGGCGGATGGAGCACGTTTCGGAGTGCGCAGCATGGGAGATGGAGCACGATGGGGAGTGCGCAGCATGGCGGATGGAGCACGTTTGGGAGTGCGCAGCATGGGGGATGGAGCACGATGGGGAGTGCGCAGCATGGCGGATGGAGCACGTTTGGGAGTGCGCAGCATGGCGGATGGAGCACGTTTGGGAGTGCGCAGCATGGCGGATGGAGCACGTTTGGGAGTGCGCAGGATGGGAGATGTAGCACGATGGGGGGTGCGCAGCATAGGGGATGGAGCACGATGGGGAGTGCACACCTCCCCCCAACACACACACACACGCGCGCGCGCACTGCACAACACACCACACACACACACACACACACACACTGGGAACCACAAACAACTGCCCTACACAGACACCCACACACAGACAACGCTGCACACACAAATATACGCTCATACCGCACCACACACACATTGCACAAAACATACCTCCCCCCAAAACACACCACACACACACAAACCGCGCAACACACACACACAACGCTACAGACACACAGCGCTCCACAAACAACGCAACACACAAACAACACCGCTCTCACCCCCCGCCACACCCAGACAACACCCAGAACATGTACAGCGCCCTACACAAACACTTGGTAACTACACACAACAACACCTCTATATATATATATATATATATATATATAGAGATAAAACAAAAATCATACATGAACTGCACAATACGTAAATTCTAGAATACCCGATGCATAGAATCGGGCCACCTTCTAGTATATATATATATATATATATATATATATATATATATATATATATATATATATACATATATATATATTTTTATATATATATATATATATATATATATATATATATATATATAAATCCCTATATTTTCATTGTCTCTGATTTATCCCTGTAGAATGTCTTCAACAAATTCCTGCCTGTTGAGAGCAGATATTCAGTTAAATTGGCATTAATTGAATAAAATAGGTGCATAATGCAGTGAATAGCAAGTCAACAGCTTTACAATTGAATGCTGATGTTTTTTTATAGCTGAATCTGATCTGGAGAGGACTATTTTTGATGCTAATTCTCCATACAAAAAAATCTAAAAATAAGTTAAATGCTGCCATCTTCTGGCTGAACATAAGAACTCGGCAAAACAGCAGTTTATTTGCACAAAGCTTGTATTGGGAAGAACCTTTTCCACCAAATAATACAGCAGAAAACTTTGTTGGAGAGTGATAAAACTGTTAGATGTATTGTTGTTTGATAATTTCCTTACAGCAACTTGACCAGAAGACCTGGCCACTAAACCTATATGAAAAATACAGGGAGGGATAAAAAAAACTGACCCATTTTCTTTATATAATTGTTATCAGGTCTTACTATCCAAAAGTATCACACAGTTAAACTGTCTTTATTGCCCCTAGCAACCAGAGCTCAGCTTTATTTTACTATAACAGTTTAAGCTCCCTGGTGACAAAGCAAATTTTAATCTTCCTTACAGGTCCAAATTTTTTAAATCTGCCCAATGTCATCTTATGAGGTAATAAATCTAAAACGCTTCACTATATCTCAGTGATTCTAAGATTATTTTTTTCATGACACATTGTACTTTATATGTAGGAAATACGGCACTCCTGATCTTTAGAGTTAGTGCTTGGATAGGGTCTAACCCCGTTAGTGATACAAATTGTTAATCCGGCACTCAAAGTTCATGAAATAAAGAAAAATATATTTATAGGCAACCATTCAGAAAAAAGAAAGGCAGCAACCACCATACTTCAGTGTTCAGAGTTTAATCTTGAATGCAGTTCAGATACATCAGGAGTGGGGGGAGAGGGGTGAGGATGACGGAATGCCGTTTCGCACAAATATGCTTCGGCAGGTCCTGTCCAAAAAGGTATATAAATAACGGTGACTGAGGATTTCCAGCAGTGCCCGGTGTTTCTCCTGCATTTGGCTATTTATAGGTACAGTAATTGTGTGACAATCAATGATGTTTTGGTCAAGTCAACCTTCTTCAGATTTATACACACAAGAAGTTTGTGTCCTGGGGGTGCCTGTCAAGAAGCGCTGGTGCAACAATATACCTAAAGCTCCAGTTTGGAAGTGCGATGTATGTGCGGTCAGGGTTCCAGAGTTTTTTAATTTTTTTCTTTTAAACTCTGGATCCCGGACCGCACATACTGCGCCCTTCCCAACAGGACCTTCAGGTGTAACAGGGTGAAAATGTACATAAGATAAACTTGCATGTTTGTTAATGTATTGTATAAATTTATGCTAGGTGTCACTAAAGGGCAGGCACACTGCTAGACAGTAAGGGGTTACATTAGGTTTCCCTGGTAACATAGACTGAGAGAGAGATGGTTGAAAAGTTCAGTCAGGATCTCCGGGACTGCGTAAGAGAAAGAATGCTGTTGTTTTCCCGTGTTTGGATTTATAGGATTGCCTGTTTTTTTTCCTTTTAGTGGAATGCTTACTCGTTTTTTTTTCCTTGGAGCTCCTACTGCCCCTGACGAGGGGAATTCATCTGAGTGAATCTTTCTCCAGAAACTATTTGGATAAAATCATCTAAGAGTGAATCAGAAGCAGTGTGAGGGGATGGACGCCATCTTGGGTGAAAGACTTCAGTGAGTAACAATTGACCTGAGACCGATCGGTGCATAATAGTCAGTCAGGGACAGATAGATAGATAGATAGATAGATAGGATAAAGAAGAAGGAAGATTATTCTTCTACAGATTATTTACTGAGAAGGAGCTGTGTTTGCTTGTTTATCCTGAGGTGTTTGCTCTGAACCAGAAGTTATTAGAGGTTGATAATAGTCTGATAATAACAGACTATTCTGCCTTTGCGTCATCACACTGTCTGGGGGCAGTGAGGTACAGAATATTGCATAGAGGTACATGTACATACATTTACTTGTTTCTGGCTGTATATGGGAAGGTGGCCGGGTACCCTGATTGAATTGTAAACATAAGGGGAGGTGGTTGTAAGATTATACCCTAGGAGGGATCACGTGCCATTATCTGTAGTAGTGCACCCGGGTAAGCCCCATTAATAGATAAGGGAGGGAGCGTTATAGTGGGGGGAAATATAGTCCAGTTCATCCCTACAGACTGTTATTGTTTATTCAGGGCTGTTGTGGCCCATAAGTTGTAAGACAACTGTTTTTTTTTGTAAAAAAAACAATTTTGAGACTTATAAAGAAAACTGTTATTCACCATCTTTGTGTCCAGTGGGTTTTCCATAGTGCCATCGTATCTTAATAGTCATAACGACCGACATTCAGTCGTTACACAGGTGTGTCGCCCAGGGCTATGGGGGACTCGGTCCCAGGCGGTGAATTGCTGGAGAGATGTCACTTGGTGGCTGTTGCCTGGTTCTGTGACCCTGGGGACGCTTTTTAAAAGGGGTGCATTTACAGGGGAGATTAGATAAAAGTTTATATCGGGATGCCACTTGCGGGTTGCGGCTATTTAGTAGAGCCACCGCTGCAAAGTTCTCACTACTGGGCTGGTATTAGTGGCAGCCTAGATGTTAGCCCCTCCGCAAGTAGGGCCAGGCCCCAGAGGATAGATGATGTTGATGGGTGCAGAAAGAAGGTAGGCCACACAAGGGGTTGCAGTGTAACTGGTTCCTTTACTCACAGTAAGATAGAAACTGATCACCCGAGGAAGGCAGGTCTTGACCTCTTGTCCCCTTAGTCCCAGTGTCGGTGTAGTGACCTGGTGGCTTCTTTCCCCTCCACCTGTCTCTGGTTGGTGGGTCCCCGTGGCTTGGAGCATCTGGGGGGTCCTCTCCTGGTAGTCTCTCAACTTTAGTCCGCATGACGGTAGTGTGAACCCTGTAGGGTCGGTTTCTCTGGTCCGGTTCCCCGGTTCTCCCGTTGCTACGATGTCCCAAACTTCAAGTTTGGTAAGGTCCTGGATGGTCCCCTCACCGTGCAGATTTTATCAGGTCTGCCTGGAGCATTTGCCTGACCTAGGATTCTACCAAAAGAAACTGAGCTGTAACAAATATTCAGTAAACATGCAACATTACAAGCATGTGAATGGCAACCTCAAGACTAGAAAAAAAAACAAAGAGAAAGAAATGTTTGTAATGTTGCATGTTTACTGAACATTTGTGACAGCTCAGTTTCTTTTGGTGTTTTTCGTCTGTTTTCTTGCTTTAGTGCAAGATGGGGGGCAGACCTCCTTATACTGAAACTGGGCAATCAATTTGCTCCCCACTTTGCTGTGTATTTAATCTGGGACCCAGCTGACCACTTGCTACCATTCAAATTGGAGTTTTGATAGACACAAGTCAGGTATAGAAAATGTTTTTAACTTTAGTTGGTTAGGGACTGTCCCAGATGGGTACACCGTGACGAGGTGAGACAGCTTCTTACCTTTTTGCAAAAATGTATATACTAAGTACCCTGTTATTAAGCACTTGCAATTTATTTATTTATAGTCAGGGTATTTTTCATACAATTTTTCTCTTTGTTTTTTTCTGACCTAGGATTCTGTACCGCGTTGGTGCTATGGTTACGGGAGTACTCCACCGTACTCCACCGGCAACCAACCGCCTGGGCCCTCAGGTCACCGTTACACTCCTGTGTGCTTCCACTGACTCTGGCTGTCACCGACTAACTACTGACTCTCCTCTGTCTGCCCCCTCCCACCTGGTCGTCCAGTGAACTGGATCGGCTCCACCCCTGGGTGGCCATCCACTGGGTCTAACCCAAGTCTGTCACCAGTCTTTGGGGAAATTGGGGAGAAAACAGGGATTAACTGGAATATTTTGTTGTTACCGGCACTCGTCTTCAGGGTCCCTGGGGGTAGGCCCTGCATCCTGGTGGGGATGCAGTACCTTGTAGCTCCCTGATGGCTTCAGGGGTACTACACAGGCATATTTTTGCACCAGGGCTTCTTGACCGGCACCCCCAGGACACGTCTTCTTGTTTGTATAAATCTGAAGTAAGTTGACTTGACCAAAACATCATTGATTGTCACATAATTAGGATGCCTATAAATAAATTTACGTTTATTTCATGAACTTTGAGTGCCGGATTCACAATTTGTATTGCTAATGTTGTACTTTATGTTAGTGGTAAATTTAGGTTGAATTTTTTTTAATTTACTTGACAATGTAGCAATTTTTAAACTTTTAATTGTTATATCTTTAAACCAGTTAGTCACGTTGTACAAAATAATTAATACTTATTAATTTACTAGAAGGTGGCCCGATTGTAACGCATCAGGTATTCTAGAATTTATTGTGTAGTTAATGTATGATTTTTGTTATATATATATATAGATGTTGTTGTGTGTAGTTGCCAAGTGTTTGTGTAGGGTGCTGTAAATGTTCTGGGTGTTGTCTGGGTGTGGGGATGTGTGAGAGCGGTGTTGTTTTTGTGTTGCGTTGTTTGTTGCGTTGTTTGTGGAGCGCTGTGTGTCTGCAGCATTGTGTGTGAGTGGTGCTGTGTGTGTTGAGCGGTTTGTGTGGGTGTGTGTGTGTGGGGTGCGTGTGTGTGTGGGTGCATGTGTGTGTTTTGGGGGGGAGGTATGTTTTGTTCAGTGTGTGTGTGTTGGAGGAGTAGTCCTGGGGAGAGAGGAGTATAATTAGAGGAGTAGTCCTGGGGTGGGGGGAGAGGAGTATAATTGGAGGAGTAGTCCTGGGGGGGAGAGGAGGATAATAGGTGAAGTAGTCCTGGGGGGAGAGATGGATAATAGGAGGAGTAGTCCTTGGGGGAGAGGAGGATAATAGGGGGAGTAATCCTGGGGGGAGAGGAATATAATAGAGGAGCAGTCCTGGGGGGAGAGGAGTATAATAGGAGGAGTAGTCCTGGAGGGAGAGGAGTATAATAGGAGGAGTAGTCCTGGGGGGAGAGGAATATAATAGAGGAGCAGTCCTGGGGGGAGAGGAGTATAATAGGAAGAGTAGTCCTGGGGGGAGAGGAGTATAATAGGAGGAGTAGTCCTGGGGGGAGAGGAGTATAATAGGAGGAGTAGTCCTGGGGGGAGAGGAGTATAATAGGAGGAGGAGTCCTGGGGGGAGAGGCATTTAATAGGAGTAGTAGTCCTGGGGAGAGAAGAGCAAAATAGGAGTAGTAGTCCTGGGGAGAGAGGAGTATAATAGGAGAAGTAGTCCTGGGGGGTGGGGAGTATAATAAGAGTAGTCCTGATGGGAGAGGAGTATAATAGGAGTAGTATTCCTGGGGAGAGAGGAGTATAATAAGAGGAGTAGTCCTGATGGGAGAGAAGTATAATAGGAGGAGTAGTCCTGGGGGGAGAGGAGTATAATAGGAGTAGTGTTATGATCCGGAACCATGGAAGACCACCATAAATCATTGGTAAAGCAAGCCCCCCACATTCAAAGACTGCGGTGATGTAGGAAAACACAATACACAGATAGATGATAGGATTAGCAAAAGGTGAGGCCCTACTGACTAAATAGGACAGGATAGGAAAGGGACTGATGGTGGCCAGAGATAAACCCTACAAAAATCCAAAAACCTGATAGTACAAAAAGCCCTCAGATTGCTAGATCTGAACTTCGTCCTATACCAGGCACTCTTGTCATACCAATGAACAGAAAGCAGGAACCATTACAAATTCAAGAAGCAACAAACACATGGACTTATAGGAGCAATACTCCAAACATAGCTGCAGGGAGCTTCCCAGCTAAGCAACTGAGAGGGAAGATCCCTGCATGAAAATAAACTGACAATAACCACAGTAAATGACAAATTCAGATAAGAGCAAAAAGAACCAAACAACAAATAAAGAGCCAAGCACTTATTTGGGGTAGATGTGGTCTGGAGCAGGATGAAGCAGGCTTGTGAACAAAGAAAAACTGACATCCGGCATAGACTGCTAGCAGACCAGGGTTTAAATAGGCAGAGAGTTAGTAATGGATATGCCCATTGCTCAACACACCTGGTCTCTGTCCAAACCATTCCTGGCCACAAGAGGGAGCCTCACAGCAGCAAAAGCATAACTGACATTCACAACAGAGTAGTAGTCCTGGAGGGATAGGAGTATAATAGGAGGAGTAGTCCTGGGGGGAGAGGAGTTTAATAGAAGGAGTAATCCTGGGGGGAGAGGAGGATAATAGGAGGATAAGTCCTGGGGAGAGGAGTATAATAAGAGCAGTAGTCCTGGGGGGAAAGGAGTATAATAAGAGGAGTAGTCCTGAGGGGAGAGGAGTATAATAGGAGGAGTAGTCCTGGGGGGTGAGGAGTATAATAGGAGGAGTAGTCCTGGGGGGTGAGGAGTTTTATAGAAGGAGTAATCCTGGGGGAAGGGGAGGATAATAGGAGGAGTAGTCCTGGGGGAGAGGAGTATAATAGGAGGAGTAGTCCTGGGGGGACAGGAGTATAATAGGAGGAGTAGTCCTGGGGGGAGAGGAGTATAATAGGAGGAGTAGTCCTGGGGGGTGAGGAGTATAATAGGAGGAGTAGTCCTGGGGGGTGAGGAGTATAATAGGAGGAGTAGTCCTGGGGGGAGGGGAGTATAATAGGGGAAGTAGTCCTGGGGGGGAGGAGTCTAATAGGAGTAGTCCTGGGGAGAGAGGAGTCTTATAGGAGGAGCAGTCCTGGGGGGAGAGGAGTATAATAGGAGAAGTAATCCTGGGGGGAGAGGAGTCTAATAGGAAGAGTAGTCCTGGGGGGGAGAGGGGCCAATAGGAGGAGTAGTCCTGTGGAGAGAGGAGTCTATGAGGAGGAGTAGTCCTTGGGGATTAGTCTAATAGGTGAAGTAGTCCTGGGGGGAGATGTCTAATAGATGGAGTAGTCCTGGGGGAAGGGGTCTAATAGGTAGAGTAGTCCTGGGGGGAGGTGTCTAATAGGTGGAGTAGTCCTGGGGGGAAAGGGGTATAGGTGTCAATGTGTGCGGGGTGAGGTGTATAGGTGCTCAATGTATGCGGAGGGTGGGGACGAGTGGCCAACATGTGCGGGGGGCGGGGCCGTGCGGCCAAAGTGTACAGGGGGCGGGGCCAAGTGGCCAACGTGTGTGGGGACGGGGCCGAGCGGCCAAAGTGTGCAAGGGCGGGGCTGAGCCGAGTGGCCAATGCATGCAAGGGGCGTGACTGGGCCGAGCCAAGCGGCCAATGCGTGTAGGGGCGGGGCCAGGCCAAGCCGAGCGGCCAATGTGACGGTTGTCACTGTAATGACATCATTTTGGAGCAAGACAGACAGACAAACAGAATAAGGCAATTATATATATAGATATAGCGCTATTAATTTTATAGTACTTTACATATATTGGCAACACTGTCCCCATTGGGGCTCACAATCTGAATTCCCCCTATCAGTATGTTTTTTGGAGTGTGGGAACAAAACCCATGCAAAAACGGGGGGAACATACAAACACCTTGCAGATGTTGTCTTTGGTGGGATTTGAACCCAGGACCCCAGCCCTGCAAGACTGCAGTGCTAACCACTGAGATACCATGTTGACTAATATTGCTCATATATCTACTTTACATCTGCATCATTTTTTCGAGAAATTTATAAACCTGTTATTTCTAAGGACCTAAGAATATTTAAAAGAATTTTAAAGGGCCTATATGTTGTAATCTCCCCAAAGATTAGACAATCTAAAAATCTACACCCCTCAAATGCTTCAAAACTGCTGTCCGGACATTTTTAACCCTTGAAGTGCTAAATAGATATTAATGCAAAGTGGAATGAAAAGGGATAGCATGACTAAATGGATCCCACAATTTGTTACCCAGTTTCTTCTGAGCGTGGAAACCCCAAATTTGGTCAGAAACCTCTGTTTAGACAAATGTCAGGGCTCAGAAGGGACAGAGCACTATTTGGCCTTGAGAGCACAGACTTAGTTTGAGGCCGATATTTGAGGAACCCCTAAAGTGCAAGAACAGCAAAAAATCTCCCAAAATGACTCCATTGTAGAAATTAAACATCACAATCAATGTATCTATGGCTACAATTACTATTTTATAACATCCATGCTGGGTTTTTTCTGTAGAATTGCAAACATGCCAGTTTAGTGCTCATTGAATGTGCTCAGCTTGTGCTCCTGGCGACATGTACCAAGTATATTAAGTGTGCTCTTCATACTATGATAATGCCACACAGGTGACTGATAACTGCGGTTTAGGCACTCAAGGGGAACAGAAATAGAAGGCCATTTGGATTTGGGGGCGCAGATTTCAATGGATTTTTTTTGGGAGTGATGGGAGCCGTCGATTTTCCTAGATCTTTGTTCTACAGGTAACATGGGACCCCCTTTTATTTCCAGTGACAGATGACGGGCCTGAGTGGAGGTGGTTTTGAGCAGAATAAGTTAAGGTTTTTTTATTGGTAACATTTTGAGGTATATACATTTTTTTTATCACTTTCGGTATAAGGCTGGAATCACATTCTTGTGTTCTGCGCTGACCGCTTATATTGTAATTTCCTTGTAAATCCCCCAAAAATGTGACAAAACCCCTGACAGATCCACTCCATAAGGAGGCAGATGGAAACACTTTGGATTCCATATGGTGTCTGTTCTGGTGGGATCCATCTTTTTAGAGAATGCACAGAGCTGTGGTCGTCCACATTTGTGCCTTAAAAAGTCACCTAAAATGATGGGACACCACGGGACATAGATTAAAAGGACTCCAAAGTGGCTCCATCTGCCTCATTATATAGATTGGTTCCGTTGTGGTTTTGTCTGATTTGTGTATGTGATTAAGCCATAATCATCAACATTAACAGAAATAAACACTAGAAGTAGATCACTCTGTAATGACTCTATATAATATATGAATTTCCCAATTCGTATTCAATTACTGAAATAAATTACTTTTTGATGGTATTCTAATCTATTGAGATGCTCTTGTATACACATGTTTTTCCAAGAGTGGCAGCAAGACTGGACGGGTTGAGAGGTGGAGGCAGAGCAAGAGTGAAGCCTGGGAGGAGTCTCAAGGAGGCCCCCAAATTTTGCCATTATGGGGCCCTGAAATACCTACTGGCAGCCCTGAGTGAATGTGCAGCATCCAGGAGAAAATTAATTTTATTTATCACAGGAGCTGTCAGCTTTAAGTCATTCAGGTCTGCCCAGAGCAATTACAATCATTGCTCACTGTACTCTGACTGGTGGCTGTAAGTAGACGTGACACTGACTGGCAGCCAGCTCAGCAGTGTATCAGTGCAGAGCTGGCTGTCAGTCAGTGCATACAGCCACCGCTCTCAGTGTTGTGATGTAATGGCTTTGGGCACGTTTGCTTGATTGAAAGCCTTTTGGTTCCAGGAGAAATAAAGCTAATTTTCTGCGGGTGGTGGCTCGAGCCTCTCACGGACCCGGGAGTTGGCGCTACAAGCGGGGATTTGGGTGAGGAGTTCCACGGCCGGGGCCGCGGGGGCTTGGTTTGGGATGTAAGTTCGTGGCGCCACCCACGGGTTGTGGTGATTGTAAACACCACCGCTGCGGTGAAGGTGATGGGGCTCCCGGGAGCGGTGTAATCGTGCAGCTAGGTGTTGACCCCTCTGTGGGTAGGGGGGTGTTGGTCTCGGGGCCCGGTTGGCGAGGGCCTGGGTGCAGGGTGAAGTGTTGCGGTGCGCTGCCTGATGGCACTGGTGTACTCACTCTGACACAAGACACCGGAGTCTCTGGTAAACTAAACGGAGTGATGAACAGCCAGCTGCAGCTTCTCCCAGAATAGGTTGGTGGTATCCGCCTTTTCCTGCACCTCTGTGTGTAAATGTTTGACTCCTATGCCTAGACACCGGTAGTCCGCTCCCCCACTCGTAAATGCCGTAGGAGCCCGTTTGCCCACAGACGCTGGCCCTTTGGTTCTCTATGCCTTGGCGGTGGCTTTACCCTGTATGGTTGGGCTGTTGTATTCTAACGAGGCTAGTGTGGGATAGGTCCTAATGTCCAGTCCGCAATCAGTTGATTTGACTCAGCCCTGTCAATTCAGGGCTTTGTACTGGGCCTGAGTACCCCTCCTGGTGCTCCGGTTTCCAATCGGTTCCCCGGTTTGGTACCGGCGGGCCACTGCCCGACCCCGGTCCCTACGATTCCACCGGTTGTAATCCCAGCTCCTGCAGGCGGCCACCACCGTCTGCCTCCTTGCTAATGGCGACTGGGCTCCGACCCAGCCACCTGGTAGTCTCTTGGCAGGCCTGGACACAGGACTGCCCGTACACTTGACTGCTCTCTACCTCCTCTAGACTTGTTGTCGTCTGTTTTCCCGCCTCCAGGCCTGTGAACTCCTTGGTGGGTGGAGCCAACTGCCTGGCTCCACCCAACTTGCGTGGACATCAAACCTGGAGGATGGTGACAAGGTTTTTAGTTTGACTGATGTCACCTAGTCGGGAGAGGGGTGTGGTGTTGTGTGTGACTACCTGGGATGACCTGACTAGTCCAGGGCGTCACATTCCCCCTTGGTTTAATGCAGACCGTCCATGGGCTGCCCATCCATCACCAGTTTATTTTTGTTTCTGAACAATAGAAAACGGGAACAAAATACAATTATACTAACATTTGTACAAACTTTCAACATTTTTAGCTTTTTGGATCTTCCCTTACGGGAGGCACATACCTGAACGTTACGAACGTCAAACACTTTTGTTAATAATACGGGAACCGGGTCCTCAGTCACCCACCCAAACAACCTAGCCTTGACGCTGCCCCTAAGAAGCGGGCAGCACCCCCTTTCTTCAGTCCAGGAATGGGCCCAGGTGTCTTCCAATGGGACGGGTGCAGGTTTCACAGTTCTTTCAGAGGCCCCACATCAAGGCGACCCCTGACTCGGAGGATGGCCACCGGTTGTAGTGGTTGCGGGCCTCAGCCAACAGCTTCCCGCAGGCCCATCCTCCAGTCTGCCTCTCCGGAGGCGGTGAAACCGGACGGCCAGTTAAGGGAGGTATTATTTACAAGCCCGATAGCTTTTGGGTGGCCAGCCAGTTCTCGGTCTTTTCTTTTGTAAAATGGGGGCAACAAAAGTCCCAACGGGGACGGTCAGTAGGGTCCCAACGGGGACTGTGTCACTTTGCAGCCGGATTCTGCTGCCTTTACTTTAGATCATCTTCTTCATATTCTTCCTCCACCGTGACTTCAGAGCTGTACGGTGGGGGAGGGGACTGAGAGCGCACCAGACTCTCATGGCACGCCCTTCTCTGAACACTGAGGGCAAACCAGCCCCTCTCCCCACAATGGCGGGTGTAGCTAACCAGCTCTCCGGGAATCGGGTCACGGTCCGGGTGACCCATAGACAGGTGCGGGTACACATCTTGATGGGATACGAATACCTCAGCCTCCAGTCCAGGCTCGTAGACAAATCCCCATCCACGGTCGAGGTCAAATCACCGGACTTGGCCTTCGTACCTCGGACCCCGCACCCGGTAGGTGGCACTTCGCAGGTTGTCCTTCTCCCGGATCGTGCGGGCAAGGATCTCTGCTTTCCTTCTCTCACAGGCCTCGATCTCCCGGCCCGTCTGGTTTGGCCGCCGCTCCCAATACGGGGCATCGGCGTGCCCGGGGTCTCTATGGGTAGGGGTCTGGCCCAGCTGGAGTTCCCCAGTGGCGGCCACGACCATCACCCCTCTGGGGTGAACCCCACTGTGTCGTGGCCGGCCCTAGTGCCTTGCAGCGGCCTTCCCTCGGAACCTCAGCTGAGGCCCTAGACCCAGGAGCGGCCTGCCTCACCTTCGGGGCCTTCTTCCGGGTCATGCTCTCCTCTTCGGCCAGGCGGACTGCCGGGGCCGGGACTGGCGAGATCACGTCCAGGACGGGCACCTTCCATGGCAACAGGGTTGGTGCGGGCCGGGTGTACGGCAGTCCGCAAGCCACGTCTACAGGCGGGTCCTCATGGGCAGTTGGGGCAGGTTCCACCGCCGGTGTTAGGGGCGGCGGACTGAGCGGGAAAGCAGCCACAGCTGGAACGGGCTGTGGAGGAGGCGACAGGGGAAGCGGGAGTAGACAGGGTCCCTCAGCCGCAGCGACCGGACCTTCCAGGACATAGGGGCGTGGGTCGCCCGCTCGCTCCTCCAAATTCGCCTCCATCTCGCGTGCCCGCACATCCAAAGCTAGCTTGCCCACTGTTCCATTAAGTACTTCACATGTACTTGTAGGCGGCAACACATCAAAGTCGTCCGGGCTTCCACCCACGCCGCTGTTCCGGGCGCGGTTTCTGGGAACTCGGGTTCTCCTGACGGGGCGGACATGGTGCTGTTGAGGAGTCCAGGAACCAAACGGGTAGTAGAGTCCTAGCGTCCCTGCCTTTTATCTCCTCAGTCACATGAGGCTGGATCTTCACTTGCCCACACTTGGTGTTTTCCGAGCACTTTACTTGCTTTTTGCTCTGCTCTGCTCTTGGGGGGCGGGGCTTCACTTTTGCGCCCTTTCTGTTCAGGGAAGATTGCTCGGGTGGGAACTTTTCGCGCCCAAGATGGCAGATTCTCCAATTTTTCAGCGGGACGCCGCTGGCGACGATCTCAAGGCACACTTCCACAGGTAAGTGGACAGTTCTATCTTGCTCGCAGACGCCAGAAGAGTCGATGTGTACCGCCCCGCGGGCTCGGCTGCGACCGCCAAGCCACTCGGATCTGTGCTCGTACTGCGGGTGGTGGCTCGAGCCTCTCACGGACCCGGGGGTCACGTGACTCTGCAAGGGAGTTAGCGCTACACGCGGGGATTTGGGATGTAAGTTTGTAACACCACCCACGGGTTGTGGTGATTGTAGACACCACCGCTGCGGTGAAGGCGTGGGAGCTCCCAGGAGCGGTGTAATGGCGCAGCTAGGTGTTGACCCCTCCGTGGGTAGGGGGGTGTTGGTCTCGGGGCCCAGTTGGCGAGGGCCGGGGTGCAGGGTGAAGTGTTGTGGTGCGGTGCGGTGCAGTGCCTGATGGCACTGGTGTACTCACTCTGACACAAGACACCGGAGTCTCTGGTAAACCAAACGGAGTGATGAACAGGGCCCGCAGCCGGCTACAGCTTCTCCCAGAATAGGTTGGTGGTTTCCGCCTTTCCCTGCACCTCTGTGTGTAAATGTTTGACTCCTATGCCTAGACACCGGTAGTCCGCTCCCCGACTCGTATATGCCGTAGGAGCCCGTTTGCACGCAGACGCTGGCCCTTTGGTTCTCTATGCCTTGGCAGTGGCTTTATCCTGTATTGTTGGGCTGTTATCCTCTAACGGGGCTTGTGTGGGATAGGTCTGGTCCAGGGCGTCACATTGCCTTATTCTGTAATTTGTAAAACTGTAAATTGCATAATTGAACTTTTATCATGTAACAATATCACAGATCTTACTAGCAGACAGGTCTACTTATTAAAGTGACCCTCTTTGAGAAAAACTTGGACTTAGAATAATGGTGTATAGTAAGTGCTATATATAGGGAGATGAATGAGAATTTTCCTTAGGTTGTAAATTTGGAGCAAAATATATGGGATTTGAGAAATATAGAATTTGTTCATATTTCATTGTATTCAAAATTAAGCCCATTTGGATTGGTTCTATTGCTTGCTTCCAGTGGTTTGGGAACAAGGTGTGAGTTAGAAATATCAATAGGTGAAAGAAACAGTTCAGAAGCTGTAAGTTCTTAATTTTTCGTTACCTTCATTATTTTTTAGAGTTTTTTTTATTTTTTTGGAAATGAATAGCAGGGTTTAAAGTTTACTTCAGTGGACAGTTTACCATATGTATGCACAACTGGAGCAAATGTCCCAGAGTGAATATCGCTGTTTCAGATTTGAGCATGGTGTCCATCTGGAAACTCAATTAGAGATTTAGAGGAGCAAAATGCAACAATAGGGGTAATTGACCATCTTGAGAAGAAAACTTGATCATTGAAGAACCACCTGGTGGGGTTGACATGGAAGATGGAGAAGTGGACTAGGGCAAGCAGGCAAGTAGCTGGAGTAATGTAGTAATGGGCAGTGAAAACAAGTCTAAAATGGGAAGACTGGTACTTTTTCTATGGTCCCAAGCAAAATTTCCAAATTTGGTGTGGATGGAAAGGTGTCAGTCTCAGATATCGCAACCCTATTACTTTCTGCTCTCCCAAACATCCAGAATAACAACCCAAAAATAGCTGATGGTTATAATTGACTCTATAATCAATAAAGTGGATAAAATAAGTTGTAGCTAAGACAACCTAAAACAAATGGTTTACTGTCTCCCTGGTGTCAGGGTCCAGTATTTGACGAGCAGATTGATTGATAAATTACTGCAAAAGGTTGATGATGCAGCTGCCGTTGTCTACATCTGAACCAGTGACAGAATAAGTGGTAGGGGGAGGATCATCCTTAAGAATATTTTTAACCTCTTCATAATATCTGGTGTACATGTATACAAGTGTATAGAGCGGGCTCATGGCGTGAGCGTGCACCATACTAAGCAGGTAAGACCTGCCGCTAACAATTGAGTGTAGAGCAGAGCTCCACCCCCAATTGCTAACCTTTGAAATTGCATTGTTGAACACTGACAGTGGGAGAAAAGCGGGAGAAAATGGGAGAAAGCCTTTTTAGGCAACCATTGGTGCACCCATGATGTGATGGCGGGTCGGCAATGGATTGCTATTACACGAGGGGGTCAACTGAAGAGCTCCATGCTTGTCACAACATAGCTTGTCAAAGAAGACTGTGCTGTACATAGCACAAGAGATCAGACGATCGCAGCCTATAGTTGCCTAAGGGAACTATTAAAAAATATGAAAAGTAAAGAAAAAGTTAAAAAAACATGAAAAGAAAAATAAAAAAAATAAAAGTTTAAATCACCCCTTTTGCCCCATTAAAATTAAGGATAATGAAAAAAAAATACCATACAAATATGTGGTATTGCTGCATTCAGAAAAGTGCAAGCTTTCAACATATTAAAATAATAAAAGTGATTGGTAAATACTATAAATGAAAATGGCAAAACTAGGCTCTTCTGGTCGCTGCAGTACCACAAAAAATGCTGTAACAAGCTATCAAAACATCATATCTATGCCGAAATGGTATCAATTAAAACGTCTTGCACCGGAAAATATATTGCATGAAACAGCTTTATCAACCAAAATATGAAAATGTTATGGGTCTTGGAAAATGGAGAGACAACCCCTGAAAATTTTTTTTTACCGACTTCTGATTTTTTTTTATCACCTATTATATAATAAAAGCACTGGACATGTTTGGTATCGCTGTGATCATACTGATGAAGAAATTCATACTGAAAATAATTTTTAACACAAATTTACACAATAAAAATAATTTTCAAAAAATCGTGTCAAATCTTTTTTTTCACAATTTCTCCCCATTTGGATTTTTTTTTCAAACAACGAAAACACAAAAACAAAAATTGTACGTGTTGCAAAGGGGTAAAAAAAAATTAGGCTACAAGCTGAACGAAAAAACCTCCAAGTCAACATTGTCAGGAATAGTGTTTTTGCCATGTGCAAAGCTGAAGTCTTGTTGATGATTCGAAGGATTTCTCTTCCTAAGGCCTCTTTCACACGTACGTGCCTCAGGTACGTGTTTGGCAGCTTTCTCACGTACCGGAGACACGTACACCTGTGGATCTATGTATTCCTAATGTTTTGGACACACGTAATTATTTGCGCACGAAACATGTGTCCGTTCCGTACTTCCGTGTGTCCGTGTGTTTCTCACGCCGACATGTCTGGTTTTCTCCGGCATCACAGGTGTCACACGGAATGCAAACGTGCCACACGTAACACACATGGACCACATAGATGTGTTCCGTGTGACACGCACATGAGAAAAGACATGTGTCTGCGAGAAAAAAAACAAAACATTACTCACCTTCTCCTGCCCTTCTGTCTCTGCCGCTTCTGTCACTTGCTGCCGACCGCCGCTCATTATGCTAATTGATTATTCACTTCACTGTGGCCGGAAGCAGCAGCAGCGGGGAGGCGGCAGGACCGTAGACCGAAGTTCAGCACCACGGACAGCGATGCCAGGGACAGGTGAGTAGAAAGTTCTCGTTCTCCGTGTGTTATCACGGATAACACACGGAGAACACACATAGGCCATACACACAGCACACCGAGGGCAATACGCACCTCTGACGCGTCCGTGAAAAACGTGCGTGTTTTTCAGGGACGTGTGAAAGAGGCCTAAAGCACTTGGCTGACTTTTCTTTGGGGTATAATCTGAATTCTGCAGACAATTGCACTTGAATGTCAGGGGCTTTCCTCTGTGCTGGGAGAAATAATTCTAGTATGGGTGGCAGAGTACTTAACCTAGAAAGGGAGAATACGGCAGAAAATTATTAGGTAGAAATATCAAAGAGAAGTCAGGCTTTATTAGATAGTGGAAAAGTGGACTGCAAAGGAATTGGGGATGATTAAGGCAATAAATAAGGTAATCCTTGTATTACAAACATCTCAGGGTCATGGTACATGAGCACAATAGAATCTTTGGAGCGAACAAGTCAGTGGAATGACAGTGGAAGGTCCCTCCACTTTGAAGACACTGCCACATCATTTTCAAGCATTTCATGACTGTAATTCTGAATATCTAAGGATACATGGTATTGATGTCCTAAATGGTGGTATCTGAGGAGGAAATGTAAAGAAACTCTTTGCCCAACGGGAAACAAAATGGATTGTCAGCTTGGGCACTGTGGTACCAGATAATGTCAATGTATTGCTGAATTTTGTTTCATTTTTGTAGCCTGTCACCAATCTCATTTGTATTATAGTTTTAACATTGTTGTTTTATTCTAATGATTGGTTACATGGGTTTATCTGTTGGCAGTTTTGTATGAATTGCTTTATGTACTCCTTGTTATCATGAAATACTGTATGCTGTATCCGATTGTATACATTTTCTCTGGTTAAACACTTCATCTGGCTTTATTGCATATCTGAAACTTGCATACTGTCTCATAATGCACTTATAGTCATATGAAAACGTTTGGGCACCCCTATTAATGTTAACCTTTTTTCTTTATAACAATTTGGGTTTTTGCAACAGCTATTTCAGTTTCTTATATCTAATAACTGATGGACTGAGTAATATTTCTGGATTGAAATGAGGTTTATTGTACTAACAGAAAATGTGCAATCCGCATTTAAACAAAATTTGACCATTGCAAAAGTATGGGCACCTCAATATAAAAGTGACATTAATATTTTGTAGATCCTCCTTTTGCAAAAATAACAGCTTCTAGTCGCTTCCTGTAGCTTTTAATGAGTTCCTGGATGAAGGTATATTTGACCATTCCTGTTTGCAAAACAATTCCAGTTCAGTTAAGTTTGATGGTCGTCGAGCATGGACAGCCCGCTTCAAATCATCCCACAGATGTTCAATCATATTCAGGTCTGGGGACTGGGATGGCCATTCCAGAACATTGTAATTGTTCCTCTGCATGAATGCCTGAGTAGATTTGGAGCGGTGTTTTGGATCATTGTCTTGCTGAAATATCCATCCCCTGCGTAACCTCAACTTCGTCACTGATTCTTGCACATTATTGTCAAGAATCTGCTGATACTGAGTTGAATCCATGCGACCCTCAACTTTAAAAAGATTCTCGGTGCCGGCATTGGCCACACAGCCCCAAAGCATGATGGAACCTCCACCAGATTTTACTGTGGGTAGCAAGTGCTTTTCTTGGAATGCCGTGTTTTTTTGCCTCCATGCATAACGCCTTTTTGTATGACCAAACAACTCAATCTTTGTTTCATCAGTCCACAGGACCTTCTTCCAAAATGTAACTGGCTTGTCCAAATGCGCTTTTGCATACCTCAGGCGACTCTGTTTGTGGCATGCTTGCAGAAACGGCTTTTTTCGCATCACTCTCCCATACAGCTTCTCCTTGTGCAACGTCTGCTGTATTGTTGATGCACATTGACACCATCTGCAGCAAGATGATGCTGCAGGTCTTTGGAGGTGGTCTGTGGATTGTCCTTGACTGTTCTCACCATTCTTCTTCTCTGCCTTTCTGATATTTTTCTTGGCCTGCCACTTCTGGGCTTAACAAGAACTGTAGCTGTGTTCTTCCATTTCCTTACCATGTTCCTCACAGTGGAAACTGACAGTTTAAATCTCTGAGACAACTTTTTGTATCCTTCCCCTGATCAACTATGTTGCATAATCTTTGTTTTCAGATCATTTGAGAGTTGTTTTGAAGAGCCCATGATGCTACTCTTCATAGGAGATTCAAATAGGAGAACAACTTGCAAGTGGCCACCTTAAATACCTTTACTCATGATTGGATACACCTGCCTATGAAGTTCAAAGCTCAATGAGGTTACAAAACCAATTTAGTGCTTTAGTAAGTCAGTAAAAAGTAGTTAGGAGTGTTCAAATCAAGAAATTGATAAGGGTGCCCATACTTTTGCACCGGTCAAATTTTGTTTAAATGCGGATTGCACATTTTCTGTTAGTACAATAAACCTCATTTCAATCCAGAAATATTACTTAGTCCATCAGTTATTAGATATATGAAACTGAAATAGCTGTTACAAAAATGTTGTTATAAAGAAAAAAGGTTAACATTAATAGGGGTGCCAAACCTTTTTCATATGACTGTATACTGTATATTGCTCCACTGTTTCTGTGTCATTGTGTGGCTTCTTCGCATGCTGGTAGCGGTGTGCGAGTGCGCGTCTGATGTGGTGTCCAGGGTTTCGCCCAGCGGTGTCTCTTTGGTCATGGCACAGGAGCTTCGGTGATGTATCCCCCGCCTTCCCTCATGCCTCCACCTCTTATCAAGTACCTCGTCACATGCGCCAAGACAGGCATTACTATTGGGTATTTAATGCATCATGTGACCCATTGCTGGGGTTACAAAAATGCCCTACTTGGGACATTATCTGTCATTCCCAAATGATGAAGGGATATTTGACCCATTAAAGGTACGTTGGGGACTTCTTCTCTGCATGTGCCTAAGCGGTAGATTGTTAGCTGCTTTATAATACTTTATTTCCACTTTTTATTATATACTTTATTACTGCAGCCACCCACACCCTGTATGTTTACATGCGTTTTATGGTACTTTTGGCTGACTGTTTCTGAATACACAACAACTTTTCAATGGGGGATCCTTTGTGATTGATAGGCATTCCTTGTCATCGTACTCGTAACATGCATTTGTTCTTTGTGTATGTTTAATATTTTTGATAATATTGTTTTATTGCATAAAAAGTAAACTTTTTTTCCTTCTCTTATATTTATTTGTGCAGTGTGCTTCCTGCAAGGTCTTTCTTAGGGTGCTGAATTTGTATTCATTCCACCATGACCTGTAAAGCCTACTTTACATGTTATGATTCTGCATACGATATCGTATGCGATCGTAACCGCCCCCATCGTATGTGCGGCACGTTCAATTTTGTTGAATGTGCCCACAAACGATTAACCCCCGTCACAAGTACTTACCCTTCCATACAACCTCGCTGTGGGCGGCGAACGTCCCCTTCCTGGAGTGGGAGGGACGCTCGTCGCCACATTGACGTCACGCGGCAGCCATCCAATAGAAGCGGAGGGGCGGAGCCTAGCGGGACATAAACACCCCGCCCACCTCCTTCCTTCCGCATTACCGGCCGGGAGCCGCAGGATGCAGGTAAGATCTGTTCATCGTTCTCAGGGTGTCACACACTGAGATGTGTGCTACCCCGGATATGATGAACAATCTGACGTGCAATTCATGAGGAATGAACGACGTGCGTGTGATGAACGTTTTACCGTTTAAACGCAATTGCACGTAGCTGTTACACATTGCAATGTACCTTACGATGCCGGATGTGCGCCACTTACGACGTGACCCCCGCCGACACATTGTAAGATACATTGCAGCGTGTAAAGCGGGCTTAACATACAACTCTAATAGACAAATGGATTTTGTGTCACTCATTGTATTCCAGAAAAGTGATGAATCAGAACTTTTGACCGAGTGCCCATCTCGTCCAAACTTTTCCTTTTTAAGTTGTTAAGTTTTACAAAATAAAAGCGCAAACTATCGATACTATTGATAACAAGTACACTGACAGTCACATAAAAAACATCAATTTAATGCTTTAAAAATAAAGTCAAAGGTATGATTATTTTATCAAATCTATTACTATACAACCAGTTACATGATTTAATATTATTCTGCATTTACATTACATATTTATTGACTAAGAGCATTTGATGCTATATGGTAAACTTAAAGGGAACCTGTCACCAGATTTGGTGACTATAAGTTGTGGCCAAAACCACTGAGCTCTTATATACAGTATTCTAAATTGATGTATATAAAATCCCAGGCAGCTGTGTAGAACGTAAAAATTACTTTATAATACTCACGTAAACGGTCAGTATGGTGCAGACTGGTCAGATGGGTGTCTCCGTTCTCCGGGTGCGGCGCCTCCTCTTTCGGCCATCTTTGTCCTCCTTCTGCAATGAGGTCCTGCGCAGGCGCACTTTGATCTGCCCTGAGCAGGGCAGATCAATGAATTGTAGTGTGCCTGCGTGGGACTGGCAAATGTGTATGACGTAGGACGCGTCATACACACAGGCTTCAGAAGAAGGACAAAGATGGCCGAAAGAGGAGGCATCGGTACCGGAGAACGGAGCCACCCATTCGACCAGTCTGCACCGTACTGACCATTTATAGTATTATATAAAGACATTTTTACGTTATACAGAGTGGCCTGGACTCTTATATAAAGCATAATAGAATGCTGTATATAAGAGCCCACTGGTAGTGGCTGCAGCTTATAGGCCCCAAATCTCGTGACAGGTTCCCTTTAAAGAAGCCGACAATCATTACACAAAGAAAGCAAAAAGTAACCATGAGGTGAACTTTTTTTCAGGATGGTTGTAAAAATATCACTTTTGCTCTGTGTAAATAGGTAAAAATGCTGGTAAAAAAACAAAAACCTTTCCTGCACACTACGCTCAATAAAGATCCATTTACATATAATGACTATTAGCAACAAATATTCCTGGGAATGCGCATTCAATATAATTTTGCAGTGTGAACTGGAGGCTGATTGCACAAAAATACATATAACATCATTGCTTTCAGCAGCGCCTTATCTTAAATCGACCAACCACTTTAAGAAAACAGATTATTAAACGTTAAAGGGAACTTGTCAGGGGCAATTTGCACCCAGAACCACAAGCAGTTCTGGGTGAATATTGCTAATCCCAGCCTAACTGTCACCGCATCTGGTAGCATAGCTGGAGATCTTTAGAAAAAGTATTTCTAAAAATCTTTTATGATATGCTAATAAGGCATTACCTCCCCTGGATAGACAGCCCCCTTAGCATGTTAGCACATCCCTGTGGGCGTACTAACATGCTAATGAATGCGCAGTTTCAGCGGCATGGTCACTCTCATCTCAGCTGCCACCGCTGGTTTTCGGCTTAGTGTGCAAGATCAAAATGTCCCTGGTCATGCGAACTACACCAGTTTGAAGCCAGGATGCATACACCCGGCTTCATAGTACGCATGACTAGAAGTGTGGGACTTATGATCATGCGCACTATAAAATATAGAAAGGACATACTGTGTTATAACACAAACCTTTGTCTTGTTTGATAATAAGGCTAGGAGGGGATGAATCAAAAGGTAATGATAATGGGGAGATAAAACAGGCTCCTGAAGGAAAATTATAAAGATCATGGTGAAAGATGGATATGAATCCTGAGAAAAGGTTACAGCCAGAGAAAAAGAGATAGTGAGCAGTCTGTACCTTGCAGTGGAGGAACTCCTATGTAGTGGTCGGTCCCCGTGTGAACTCCTACAGTGCATGTGGAGGGGAGGAGTACACCTTTTTAAATGGTGCCTGATTACCTAGGTGGGTCCGCTCCACCAGGAAATCCTGTCAGTGGAACGCAGGGCCAGGCCGTGGCACGCACGCCGCCCATGCGCGGAAGAGCCAGATGAGCCGATCGGCGCATGCGCTGGCGGCGGCCACAGCTGGTCCATGTGCGTACATGGTGGCAAAGACAGGAAACACGTGCAGCCCGGATATCCGGATAATGGACCGCATAGAGTGAACGTGGAACGTACGATCGCCCATGCGCAGAAGGGCCAGATCAATTTTATTTTCAAATCCAAGGGACTGCAATGGGATCAAATGTAGCACCACCATACAATAATATTTTTATGGCGTATTTCGAGGAGACTTTTGTCTACTCCCATCCTATGTTCTCGTCACATGTAGTTACATGGCGCAGGTATATAGAAGATATCTTTATGATATGGCATGGTGATCCCTCTAGTCTAAGTACATTCTACTCTGATCTGAACAGCTGTCTACCCAACCTCAAATTTACCTTACATTCAGACCAACACAAGATGAATTTCCTTGACGTACTCGTCCTGAAATCATCCAGTGGTATTATTTCAACTGATCTCTATACCAAATGCACGGATAGGAACAGTTTGTTACACTACACCAGTGCTCATCCTAGTCATATTAAGCGGGCACTACCATCATCCCAGATCAAGAGAGTTGACCGTATAGTGTCAGACCCCGACATACGGGAGAGACGTCGGGCAGAGATGAGTGACAAGTTTGTTGCCAGGGGATATCCACAGAGAATTGCGATACCAGAATCCACTAAAAGACAGACCAGTCCAATACAAGGCCCTAGAGCCACGTTTGTCGCAACCTATCATCCCTTTCAGGTGCAGGTTAAGGGCCTTATCCTAAAACATTGGTCGCTTTTAGGCCGGGCCTATCCCAATATTTTGGAGTTTCAAAATAGGCCTCTTTTTTGCAATAAGCGCCCTAAAAATCTGAGGGATACACTAGTGTGGGTAGACATTGGCTCTCAGATTAAGCAAGCACGACAAATGACACTACAAACAACCCATACTGGAAATTACCCATGTCTACATTGCATTCAATGCTTGAATATCACAAAAGGCAGCACTTTCCCTCATCCCCTTACAGGCAGGATTTTCCACATTAAAAACTTTTTTACCTGTGATTCAGCGTATGTTGTCTATTTAATTAAGTGTCCTTGCGGTCTCGGATATGTTGGGGAGACTACCCAACATATCCGAGACCGATTAAGTAAGCACAAATCGACTATTAGGTGTAAAAAGACACTCTTACCCATTCTTGCACATTTTATACGAGCAGGTCACACGGTAGCACAGCTACGTTATCAGGTTTTGGAACAAGTACCTCAACCTAGGAGGGGGGGAAATAGGGTACAGAGGCTGAAAGAACGGGAGGCATATTGGATCTATACATTGCAAACGTTAGAACCCTTGGGACTGAATCACGAATATGAGATTTTTTTATTAAACCTGATATGTCTTTTTGATCCTTTTTCTATATCTGGTCTGCTTCTCTAATCTTTTAGTCTTTCTTATCTTCATTATATCTATCTTACCTTTTTCTCCTTTGCCTTTTTTCTTTCTTTTTTTCTCTTTCTTTTGTTGATTTCTTATTTCTATAATTTGATTCCTATTTTTTCCTATTAGATACTACACATTCTTACACATGCTCTTTCCACGCCCTTAATACAAGGTTCATTCTTTTAACTACTATGTCTCTTTTTATTTTACAGGCGCTGTAGTTATTCCACGATCTCGCCACGGCACTGAATATCCTGTCGGCACTATTCACCAGCATCATATGGAGGTTAGTGCGTCCGCGCATGCGCGGTCTCGGCCGCATAATCGGCCGGTCTGCGCACGCGCCCGGCCCACTCCTCCCACCCGTTTGCATCACTCATCCATCGTGGCCGCCGCTGGCGCATGCGCCGATCGGCCATCTGGCCCTTCTGCGCATGGGCAATCATGCGTTCCACGTTCACTCTATGCGGTCCATTATCAGGATATCCAGGCTGCATGTGTTTCCTGTCTTTGCCACCACGTACGCACATGGACCAGCTGTGGCCGCCGCCAGCGCATGCGCCGATCGGCTCATCTGGCTCTTCCGCGCATGGGCGGCGTGCGTGCCACGGCCTGGCCCTGCGTTCCACTGAAAGGATTTCCTGGTGGAGCGGACCCACCTAGGTAATCAGGCACCACTTAAAAAGGCGTACTCCTCACCTCCACATGCACTGTAGGAGTTCACACGGGGACCGACCACTACATAGGAGTTCCTCCACTGCAAGGTACAGACTGCTCACTATCTCTTTTCCTCTGGGTGTAACCTTTTCTCAGGATTCATATCCATCTTTCACCATGATCTTTATAATTTTCCTTCAGGAGCCTGTTTTATCTCCCCATTATCATTACCTTTTGATTCATCCCCTCCTAGCCTTATTATCAAACAAGACAAAGGTTTGTGTTATAACACAGTATGTCCTTTCTATATTTTATTGTGACTCCACTCACTGAGACATGTACCTATATATTCATTTACTTATATATTCACAGACTATATCATTAGGTACTGCACACCCTTAGGGTGTCTATCCAGACCGAGACTTCTTATATAGTATTCCTACTGTATGGTATGTGCCAACTTTTCACCTATACACCCATTTCCTTTTTAAATGTTATACTAACAGATTGACTGATTTTCATGCCTATAGATCACATGAGTTATCAGACCAGATACACGTTGCCTTTGATCGCAAGGGTACCTCTTATGCTGACGATTTCACCTGTATTGTACACACAGCAATAGGGTATGTACACACTGGCTTGATGAAAATTATGTGTGTATCCTCTCTCAGTCCTATATACCTAGGATGACATTACTTAACAGATGTTTCATAGTATAACATCCAATCCCTTTATTACTCTCTTTTTTTCTCTCTTTTTTGACACATATCTCCAACACAGTACCTTACAGTGGGCTCCACTATTTTAGCATTACCTTTGAACTACTTGTTTGGTATATGCTATATCATTGATGTCAACAAAGGTACTCTTGCTGTATTCTTATTATGATTCTTTAGCTATACATTGTTTCTTATTCCCCTTTTTCCATTCTTCTCTTCTGCTGATTCATTACCCTCTGGTCCGTGTTCTCTTTCCTCTCTTCTCTCTTCTCCCCTTCCTCCTTTTTCTTTCTTTCTTCTTCTTTCTCTCTGTTTCCCTTTTCCGTATTCCTTTCTTTCAATCATCTCTCTGCAACCCCCTTGGTCCTCTTCAATTCATTCACTATTTATCACGTTTTCTGAATTTTCCTCTTTACAAAACTTTTTTCAGTTTGAGCCGGATGTATTATTTAAATATCTGTCTATTTCTAGGCATTCTATGTTCTCATGAAGACCTCATACATTTAAATACATATTGTTTTCTCTACAACCATATAGGTATGTCTTATGTACTCTTATTAACTCTTCATGTGGTGGTTTTCCCATATAGCGGTCATTTTTACCGTTACCTCCTCTAGATGACACTGTTTCAAAAATAGACAATTATGGTACATTATGCTTTTCTTATCCTCAACATAGATTAAATTATCAGTACCTAAAAGCTTGTTGATCTTGTTTTGCCTTTTCTCCCATCAGGTATATTCATATACTAAACGTGTATGGTATAAACATTGTTCTGTTTATGTTATACCTAATTCAATTTTTCTTTCTTTATATTTATATCATAGACTTTCTCTGACGAAGGCCTGTATGTGAAGGCCGAAACGTGAGAATTATTAATTTTTGGACCTTTGCATCAATAAAAACAAGCAAACTGAAATTCAAGCATTATCTTGTCTCAGACTCTTATCTTTTTGTGTGCCCGAGTTATTATTTTTTGCTTAAAGGGAATTGTGACGCCCTGGCAAAACCAGGTTGTCACAGAGACTGCACAGATCTTCTAGGTGCAGGACTCCATCCTTTTTGGCATACCAACACAAACCGACACCCAGGTACATAACACCAGCCAGCAAAGCCTAGTCAACCCCCATGACAATAGGGACACACCAGTGGGCGGGACCAGGCGATTGGGAGCACCCACCTAGGAGTCCTGAGTAGAGTTGAGCGTGGTTTGTGGTTCGATGTATGCCAGTTCACAATTCGAGTGATTTTGGGGGGTGTTCTAGATTGAACTAGAACTCGATCTTTTTGCTAAAAGTTTGGCAGCTCGAGTTACGTTTGAGAACGGTTCTTTCAGCAAAAAGCCTAGCTAATTACTAGCTGGCTTTTCACTGTAATAGTGTGAGTCACTCTGTGATTCACACTATTATCATATATCAGCGTATAGTGTGCGGGGGGACGGGTTTTAGATCTGTGGTGCTGAGAAAATGCCAATCGACATTTTTTGTTTTTTTTAAGCGCGCGTGCAGTGGGGCGGGCCAGCATGTCAGCCAATCCCAGACACACACACAACTAAGTGGACTTTTTGACAGACAAGCAAGGGCATGTGTCATAGCCTGTCCATGTCACATGTCCTTACATTATAAATACGGCCATTTTCCCTCAGGACTAGAGTTGAGCGCGGTTCGCGGTTCGAGGTTCTCCAGTTCTAGGCTCGAGTGATTTTGGGGGCTGTTCAAGATCGAACTAGAACTCGAGCTTTTTGCAAAAGCTCGATAGTTCTAGATACGTTCAAGAACGGTTCTAGCAGCAAAAAGCAGGGCTTTTTACAGCTACAGTGTGCAGGAGCCATCGCTGGCAGCCTGCCAGAAGCTGGTAACCAAGATAAACATCGGGTATCCAACCAAAGCGCTTTGGTTAGTAACCCGATGTTTATCCTAGTTACGTGCAGGAAGCCCACACTTCCCCACTCAGCTCGCTCCGCCCCCTCCTGCCCGCGGCATGTACACACATACACACACACACACACACACACACACACACGGTCCCGCTCGGCTTACCTGCAGTGATGAAGTCCCGCCATCCCGACCTCAGCGCTGTCACTGTCCTCCATGGCCGCCGCTTGTCACATCACCTCTCGCTTCCGACCCGAGACTGACTAGTGGTGACGTCACGGGCCTCTCGCGATACTTGGTGTGAAGGCGCCGGTCATTGAACTCAGTGACAGGTGCTGTCAGTGTGCTGGAGATCAGCGCAGGTAATGTACCTCGCTGACAGCAGCACTTGTCATCCATCCCCTGCAGTGACCTGGGCTGACCCATTGATGTTAGCTCAGGTCACTGCACTGCTCTCCCAGCCAATGGGGAACATCCTTCTCTTCATTGACTGGGACAGTGTGGATCGTCATGGCAACTCCTTGGATTACACCAGACCTGGATTTGTTTTTCTTTCTAATAAATTGGTTAAAGAGGGAATGTTTTGGGGAGTGTTTTTTCAAAGAAAAATGTGTTTGTCGTCTATTTTTTTTATTACTGACTGGGTTGGTGATGTCGGGTATCTGATAGACGCCTGACCTCACCAACCCCAGGGCTTGATGCCAGGTGACATTACACATCTGGTATTAACCCCATATATTACCCCATTTGCCACCGCACCAGGGCGTGGGATGAGCTGGGGCGAAGCACCAGGATTGGCGCATCTAATGGATGCGCCACTTCTGGGGCGGCTGCGGCCTGCTATTTTTAGGCTGGGGAGAGTCCAATAACCATGGACCTCCTTAGTCTGAGAATATCAGACCCCAGCTGTCTGCTTTACCTTGGCTGGTGATCCAATTTTGGGGGGACCCCTAAGTGTTTTTTTTTTTTTTTAATTATTTATTTAATTTAAAATAACAGCGTGGGGTGCCCTCAGTTTTGGATTACCAGCCAAGGTGAGGTTGCCAGCTGTGGTCTGCAGGCTGCAGCCGTCTGCTTTACCCTAGCTGGCTACAAAAATAGGAGGAACCCTACGTCATTTTTTTTTTTTCATTTTTTTGGCTAAATACAAAGCTAAGCACCCCTTAGTGCCACATGAAAGGCACCAAAGGGTGCAAAATTACAAAATGCAGGAGAGTGGGACATTATGTGTCTTTCTGCCATTATAATGACAGAAAAGACTGATATGAAGTGCACAAGCACAAGAAAATCACCAGAGCGCTCTACGCTGTGAAAAGCAGTAGAAAATGGCACTGGAGTGAACATGTGACCGCCTCATGTAGGATGAAGCTATGGATCCTGGGTAAATTTATGCATTTACCCTCATTCAGTTTTTTTGCAGTACACAAAAAAAACGGAAGGCACACGGATGACAAACAGATGACATACGGACCGTCTACGGAACGAAAACGGATGCCACACGGATGCACCCGTGAAAAAAAACGGACAGTTTTTTAAAGACCACAAAAATGGATCGGTCGTGTTAATGTAGCCTTATTCTGATCTGCCGTTTATAAACAGCAGGCAGAAATAAGTGAATAACGCCCCCCAGTGTCAGAAAATCTCAGGGGTTTCAGGGCTAGCTGAGACCCTGGAGATCATGATTCAGGACGATTTTTCCGGTCCCCGCTCACGTGATCACAGGTATACACCGTACACCGATGATCACGTTACAGTAAATGACAGCGCCGGTAAAAAATTATTTATCTCCCATCTGGCATGAACAAACACTTCTCCACTTCTCCACTTCTCCACTTCTCCACTTCTTCTCCACTTTTTCTCCACTTTTTCTCCACTTTTTCTCCACTTTTTCTACATTTTTTCTACATTTTTTCTCCACTTTTTCTCCACTTTTTCTCCACTTTTTCTCCACTTTTTCTCCACTTTTTCCTCCACTTTTTCTCCACTTTTTCTCCACTTTTTTTCCGTTCTTTTTCTATGGTCGGTCTACCCATTAGCTCTGTCATGCATAGTGTAGCTCTACACCTACTGCACATGTTACTTTATGATTGACATCTCTTTCGTACCAGAGCTGTCTAAGCCTACTCTGACCCCATATTTGTCATTACTATATTGTCCTTGTACTGTATTATGACATTTGTATCATGTGTTTCATTTCTTGCTGTGTTGCAATTTTTTTGCTGCATCCCAATTGTACCTCTACATTGTTCGAGTTTATGTTATTGTTCTCTCACTCTTATGTGATACTGATTATTGTCATTTTTCATGATTACATGCAGATAAGTCCAATCTGACGAAGGCTCAGACCGAAATGTCATTTGTAACTTGTTTTGGACAAAAACATATATGCTTATGAAAAAAAATGTTTTCTTAATACGGACCAATAAAGAGTGATTTTGCATTACTATCCGTTGTGACTTACTGACTTAGTCTGGGAGATTTAGAGTGCCGAGGTTACTCACTAATTTTATCTATTATTACCTCTGAGCACCTATATACCAGTGAGCAGAGCTTCCTCTACAGTAGTTCTCCTGATTAGGCATGCCCTTACCTCATGAGCAGGGCAATGCAGCTTTGGTAGCAACCATTACGACATGGACTCTGCTGCTGTGGACCCGGGGAGAGTGAGTGCAGATTCATTGCACCCACACTCCTCACATGAAGGGTCCGCACTCCTAGAAAATGAGGGATATGTTCCCTGAGTGTCTCCCCCCCATATTCTAGACGGTCCAGAGTCATCGTGGGACCCCTTTTTTTTTTTTCTTACAATAAATTGGTGAAAGAGGAAATGTTTTGGGGACTGTTTTTTCAAATAAATGTCTTTTGTCGATTTTTTATTTTTGTTAGTACTGACAGTTTATGATGTTGGGTATCTAATAGACGCCATGACATCACAAACTGCTGGGCTTGATCTCAGGTGACTTTACAGCTAGTATCAACCCGATTCATTACCCCGTTTGCCACTGCACCAGGGCACGGGATGAGCTGGGGTGAAGCGCCAGGATTGGCGCATCTAGTGGATGCGCCACGTCTGGGGTGCCTGCGGCCTGCTATTTTTAGGCTGTGAAGGCCCAATAACTATGGACCTTCCCACCCTGAGAATACCAGACCACAGCTGTCCGCTTTACCTTGGCTGGTGATCCAATTTGGAGGGGACCCTACTTTTTTTGTGTAATTATTAATATTTATAAAATAATTATAAAAAAAGAGCCTGGGGGGACCTCCACATTGGATCCCCAACCACGGTAAAGCTGCCAGCTGTGGTTTTCAGGCTACAGACGTCTGCTTTACCCTAGCTGGCTATCAAAAATGGGGGGACCCAACGTCATTTTTTTTTTAACTATTTTTTAAATAGAAAAAATTAATGGGCTTCCCTGTATTTTGATTGCCAACCAAGGTAACGACAGGCAGATGGGGGTGGCAACCCATAGCTGTCTGCTTTATCTGCGCTGAGAATCAAAAATACTGCGGAGCGCTATGTCATTGTTTTTAAAGATTTATTTTTACAGCACTGTGATGTCCAGCAATCAAAATACAGGGAAGCCCATTTTGTTTTTAGTTATTTAAATAAATAATTAAAAAAAATATATATGGGCTCCCACTGCATTTTTTTCTATTGCTAGCTAAGGGTAATCCAAGCAGCTACTGGCTGCTAACCCCCACTGCTTGGTGTTACCTTCACTGGCAATGGAAAATCCAGGGAAGCATTTTTTAATTTTTTTGGCCAAAAAACTACAAAAAAAGGACGTGAGCTTCGCCATATTTTTGTATGCTAGCCAGGTATAGCAGGCAGGTGCTGGAAGAGTTGGATACAGCGCCAGAAGATGGCGCTTCTATGAAAGTGCCATTTTCTGAGGCGGCTGCAGACTGCAATTCGCAGCAGTGGGGCCCAGAAAGCTCAGGCCAACCTGTGCTATGTATTCCAATCCCCAGCTGCCTAGATGTACCTGGCTGGACACAAAAATGGAGCGAAGCCTACGTCATTTGTTTTCTAATTATTTCATGAAATTCATGAAATAATAAAAAAAGGGCTTCCCTTTATTTTTGGTTCCCAGCCGGGTACAAATAGGCAACTGGGGGTTGGGGTCAGCCGTACCTGCCTGCTGTACCTGGCTAGCATACAAAAATATGGCAAAGCCCACATAATTTTTTCAGCAAAAAACTTCTCCATACAGTCCTGGATGGAGTATGCTGAGTATGCTGAGCCTTGTAGTTCTGCAGCTGATGTGTGTCTGTATGGAGAAGAGCAGACAGCAGCTGCAGAACTACAAGGCTCAGCATACTCCATCTAGGACTGTATGCAGAAGTTTTTTGCCCACCAAAAAAATGACGTGGGCTTCGCCATATTTTTGTATGCTAGCCAGGTACAGCATGCAGCTACGGGCTGCCTCCAACCCCCAGTTGCCTATTTGTGCCCAGCTGGGAACCAAAAATATAGGGAAGCCCTTTTTTTTTTAATTATTTCACTTATTTCATGAAATAATTAAAAAAACAAATGATGTGGGCTTCGCCCCATTTTTGTGTCCAGACGGGTACAACTAGGCAGCTGGGGATTGGAATCCGCAGCACAGGTTAGCCCGAGGTTTCTGGGCGCCTCTGCTGCGAATTTCAGTCCGCAGCCATCCCAGAAAATGGCGCTCTCATAGAAGCGCCATCATCTGGCGCTGTATCCAACTCTTCCAACAGCCCTGGAGCCGGGTGGCTTGTTGGGTAATCATGAGTTAATACTGGCTTTGTTTTACTAGCCAGTATTAAGCCAGAGATTCTTAATGTCAGGCACGTTTGACCCGGCCATTAAGAATCTCCAATAAAGGGTTAAAAAAAAGACACCACACAGAGAAAAAATACTTTAATAGAAATAAATACACAGACACTTTAGAGACTCCATCTTTATTACCCCCTGTCAGCCCAATAAATCCCCAATAAACCAGCGCTGATAAGAGGTTTTTAATAGAGGCTTAAATTATAAGCAGCAATTTCAGCGTTCCAAGTGCCTTTAAATGAAGTTGAAGAAACTGAACTTCAGGATTGTAGTGACGATTGTAGTGAGGATGAGGTGCACCAGCCCATTACTTGATGGGCTGGGGCACCTCATCCTCACTACAATCCTCACTAGTGTAGTATTAGTGACGATTGTAGTGAGGATGAGGTGCACCAGCCCATCATGGGCTGGGGCACCTCATCCTCACTACAATCCTCACTACAATCGGGAAGCAGCGTGCAGCCTTCACTCCGTGAGTGATCAGTGCTGCTAGCGGTAACAGCGGTAACGCTGACAGATGCGTTACCATAGCAACGGTGCTTCCGGAGCCGCGGTTAGCGGTGACATCACCGCTAACTGCGTTGCTATGGCAACGGTGATCTCCGTTAATGACCGGCTGTGTCAGCCGGTCCCTAACGGAACGGGGAGTCGACCGTATGCTAGAGCATATCGCCGGTACACGGCAGTACACAAATGTGCACCGTGTACCGGAGAGATGCACTCGCAGGTCCTACATGACGTGTCATAGTCATGTGACCAGTCTGTAGCCAATGAGATAATAGCCACGTGACTGGTCACATGGCTATTTTGACATCACGATAGGTCCTGCTTCTCTGCTGGCAGTGCCGGTCACCGGGAGGATTCAGCGATCATCGGATGGAATAGCGGCAGGAGACAGAGTGCAGGAGGGATCGCGGGGACCGGTAACTGTTATGACAATGTTTATTAACTGTTTGTGTACATTTATCATGCATTTTTATGTGTTTGTGATTGCCTCCCATTATAGCCTATTGGTTCTAGTTCGGTTCGACGAACGTTCGACGAACCAAACTCGAACGGGACCCCCGTTCGGCAAACCGACCTCGAGCCGAACCGTGACCGGTTCGCTCATCTCTACTCAGGACGCCATTATCTGCCTTCTGCATCTGGGTGACAGTCACCGCTCACGCAGTTCCTGTTACCGGTCTTGCTGTGTACGCTATACACACAATGCTCTACAGATTAGGGACAGAAGTTTATTTCAGCCCTTTTCAGGGCTAATTTCCTCAGGCTCAGAGCCATAGGTGACAGTCAGGTCCATGGAAACGCTGTATACAGCTTCAGATAACAGTGTCTGTGTACCTAAGCTCATGGAATTCCTTGCTGCATTTCACTATTAGGAAGGATAGAAAGTGAGGCTTCCTTTCCTCTACACTAACCCACAACCCGGCCACTGTACCCTCCTGCACATTTTTGCAAAGCCATTTTAATTGAAAAGAGTGCTGCCAGTTAGTGCCATCCAAAGAGTAGCTGCTGTACTCCATTATTGTGCCACTTGTGCCAAGAAAGTCCCACCACCTCTGCATTCTACCCTCCTGCACATTTTTGCAAAGCCATTTTAATTGAAAAGAGTGCTGCCAGTTAGTGCCATCCAAAGAGTGGCTGCTGTACTCCATTATTGAGCCACTTGTGCCAAGCAAGTCCCACCACCTCTGCATTCTACCCTCTTGCACATTTTTGCAAAGCCATTTTAATTGAAAAGAGTGCTGCCAGTTAGTGATATCCAAAAACTGGCTGTTGTACTCCATTAGTGTCCCACTGGTGCCAAGCAATTTCCAGCACCTCTGCATTCCACCCTCCTGCTCATTTTTACTAAGCTATTATAATAGAAAACACTGCTGAAACATAGTGGCATCCAAAAAGTGGCTGTTGTACTCCATTAGTGTCCCACTGGTGCCAAGCAATTTCCAGCATCTCTGCATTCCACCTTCCTGCTCATTTTTACTAAGCTATTATAATAGCAAACACTGCTGAAACTTTAAGGGCCATAGTTGCATTGTCAGGGATAGTCAGTATTGTTTCTTCAGCTGTCAGTAAAGCTAGACCACCTCTGCAATCTACACCACCTCTCAATTTTTACTACCACATTTTAAGTGGCCAATCTTGTCGCTATCAAAATGAGTGGCAAAATGACAGATGCTGGTGTAAAGGGGAACAGGCCTGTTGGAAAAGGAAAAAAGTTTTTGTCCGTGAGGAAGGTGGCAAAGCTACATTAACATCTGCTGAAGATAGGCCATCTTCCAGCAATGGTAAGATGTCTACTACTTTTCGTGGACAATTCGATGTGCTCACTTTGTTACGGACCCGAACAACTGTAACAAAGGTAGATGATGTACAAAAAAAGCACATGCTTGAATGGATCTCAAGTGCTCCAACAAGTGCCCTCTCCTCTACCTCAACTACCGCATCCAATAAAAAACAGTCCTCTGAGTTGTCATCCCAATCACACTTGCTTTCTCCCAGCTCTCAAGTCTCCATCCGCCCTGCACAGTATGGTGGAACAGAGATGGCTGAGTCTGCAGAGCTGTTCAGTCACACTATAGCCTGGGAATCAGAGGTCTGCTCCCAAGCTACAGTGAGTACAGACCAGGAAATGGTCTGCAGTGATTCCCAGAACCTTTGTGACTCAGATTCAGGCCGTGATGACCAAGTTTCTGAGCATAATGTTGACCCTTATTCACAAACTGTAACACCTGTTGTTAGAGACAATGAGGAACATACTGATGACGATGAGACGCAGATACCAGATTAGGATGACAACTTAAATATTCAGTCAGGGCAGGAAGAGGCTAGGTCTGAGGGTGAGGGGAGTGCAAACACAACGCTTGATGAGGAAGTTCTAGATCCCACCTATTGTCAACCTACAGTCAGGCACTCGAGGAGGTCAACAGAGGCGGTGGAGGAGGATGCAACTGACAACGAAGTTACCTTTTGCCTTCCTCGACAGAGGAGGAGTACTGGTAGCACGTCTACAACTGCATCCTCAGCCACCACTCTGCCTCTGAGCACTGGTCGGGGTGGCTCAGCAGGTAGCATGTCCTCTAAGCCTTGCCTAGCCTGATCCTTTTTTGACCTTGCAAAGGATCGCCCAAATCATGTGATCTGTAAAATTTGTCGGGAATCTGTAAGTAGAGGCAAAAACCTCAGCAGTTTGACAACTTCTTCCATGAATCGTCACATGAATAAATATCATATGTCCCAGTGAGAAGCTTACCGTGCTGCAATGTGGCCTAGTGGAGCCGACCATCCACCGCCTGCCCCTTCCAGTGCATCTGCGCGCTCTTCATCTTCTAGGACTTTGGGGACAGCTGTCACACCTGGTTTTCCACGCACACCTTCCACCACTGTAACCGCAACAGGCAGTTTGCTTGGTAGGTCGTCAGTTGGTTTGGAAGGGGAAACAAGTGCGTGTGTACAGCTCTCTCAGACATCGATAGCACCAACGTTGGATGAAGGCAACATCATGTCTACGCCTGCACTTTCCTCAAAAACCTGCATTTTTCCAGGGACACCCTACTCACCACCGTCTACATACAGCAGCCAGATCTCTGTCCCTCAGATGTGGACAAATAAAAGGCCATTTCCTGCGACCCATGACAAAGCTAAGAGGTTGACTTTATCCCTCTGTAAGCTCATGGCTAATGAAATGCTGCCTTTCTGCCTGGTGGACACACGGGATTTTCAAAACCTTATGTCCGTCGCTGTGCCCCAGTACCAGATGCCCAGTCGCCACTACTTCTCTAAGAAAGGTGTGCCTGCGCTACACCAGCATGTCGCACACAACATCACCACTTCCTTGAGAAACTCTGTGTGTGAACGGGTGCATTTCACCACCGATACTTGGACCAGTAAGCATGGACAGGGACGTTACATGTTGCTGACTGGGCACTGGGTAACTATTCTGATAGATGGTGAAGGGTCTGCTGCACAAGTCTTGCCATCCCCACGACTTGTGCATCAATCCTCTGACTGTCCAAGTTCCTCAACTGCTTCTGCCTCCTCAACCTCGTCTGGGTCCTCCACCTCCGCCACAAGCCTGCCTAGTCAGGCTACCAGAGTTGTAACGGCGCAGAAGGAATCATGCACCCCTCATTACTATGCTGGCTGCAGAGTGCAACGGCATCAGGCGGTCTTTATCTTGAAATGTCTTAGAAATAAAAATCACACAAGCGGCTGAGTTGTGAGCAGCTCTGGAGACTGAGTTTGGTAAATGGTTGTCTCCATTCAACGTGCAGCCTGGTAAGGCCGTGTGCGACAATGCTGCACACCTGGGTGTGGCCCCTCACCTGGGCAAGGTGAGACACATGCCTTGTATGGCTCACATGTTTAACCTTGTTGTCCAGCAATTTTTAACACACTATCCCGGCCTAGATGGCCTTCTGCACAGGGCACGAAAACTGTCTGCTCACTTCCGCCATTCAAGCGCCGCAGCTGAGCGACTTGCATCACTCCGGAAGTCTTTAAGCTCCTGCCGGTTCATCGGCTGAAGTGCGATGTACCAACACGCTGGAATTCGACTCTCCACATGTTAAAGTGACTGTGGCAGCACCGCCAAGCACTGGTGCAATACGTCATGACGTATAGCCTGGGCCAATGAGATGCAGAGGTGGGGCAGATCACCCTCATGGAGTGGTCTCAGATCAAGGACCTATGCACCCTTCTGCACAGTTTCGACATGGCGACAAATATGTTTAGCGCTGACAATGCCATTATCAGCATGACAATTCCAGTCATTTACATGCTGGAGCACACGCTAAACACTATTCGGAGTCAGGGGGTGGGATAACAGGAAGGGGAGGAAGTATAGGAGGATACATATGTGCAAGGGACAACAACATCACCAAGGTCCAGATGTTCATCAACACCAAGGCGGCAGGCATAGGACCATGGGAGACAGGGATCAACAAGGGCGCATGGTAGCAGGCAAAATGTTGAGGAAGGTGCAGGAGAACATGAAGAAATGGAGGACGAACTGTCCATGGACATGGAAGACTCAGCGGATGAGGGAGACCTTGGTCACATTTCAGTTGAAAGAGGTTGGGGGGAGATGTCAGAGGAAGAAAGGATGGTTAGCACCTCTATGCCACAAACACAGCGTGGACTTGGTCCAGATGGCTGCGCAAGACACATGAGCGCCTTCTTGCTGCACTATCTACAACATGACACTCGTATTGTCAAAATTAGAAGAAATGATGACTACTGGCTTGCCACACTATTAGATCCCCGGTACAAGTCCAGATTTTGTGACATAATTCCAGCCATAGAAAGGGACGCACGTATGCAGGAGTATCAGCAGAAGCTTTTACTCGATCTTAGCTCGGCTTTTCCACCAAACAACCGTGGTGCACAGAGTGAATCTCCCAGTTGTAACTTGCCAAACATGGGACGGTCTCGTCATCAACAGTCTAACCGTACCAGCAGCACCGTATCTGGTGCTGGTAAAAGCAATTTTATTGAATCATTCAATAATTTTTTTAGACCATCCTTTGCAAAGCCAGCAGAGACAAGAAGTCTGACACATAGTCAACGCCTGGAGAGGATGATACAGGAGTATCTCCAAATGAACATCTATGCCATGACTTTGCAAATGGAGCCTTGCTCATTTTGGGCTTCAAATCTTGAAAAATGGCCTGAGCTCTCCACTTACGCTTTGGAGATCTTGTCGTGTCCAGCTGCCAGCGTTGTCTCAGAACGTGTCTTCAGTGCTGCTGGGTGTGTGCTGACAGATAAGCGCACGCGTCTGTCCAGTGACAATGTGGACGGACTAAGGTTCATCAAAATGAACAAGTCATGGATCCGCAAGGACTTTACTACCCCTGTGTCATCCTGGGGAGAGTAAATGCTTGTGTATTTGGAATGTGCTTGATGCAAATCTACCTGTGAAGTGTACAACTGGGGCACAAGTGCTGCCACTGAAGGGGTGTTTGTGTGGCCCAATTTTTGGAAAAAAGGGAGACTCTGCTTGGAGTAACCCTTTCTTGCAGTGTTTCTAAAAATTATCCAAAATGAACAGATCTGGGATCAGCAAAGCCTTTGCTACCTACCCCGGTGTCATCCTGGGGACGGTTAAGGATGGCGTATTTTTGAATGTGCTTGATGCAAATCTACCTGTGAAGTGTACAACTAGGGCACAAGTGCTGCCACTGAAAGGGTGTCTGTGTGGCCCAATTTTTGGAAAAAAAGGGAGACTCTGCTTTTAGTAACCCTTGCTGTGTTTTTAAAAAGGAGCCAAGATGAACAAGTCATGGTTCAGCAAAGACTTTGCTACCTACCCCGGTGTAATTCTCGGGACGGTTAAGGATGGCGTATTTTTGAATGTGCTTGATGCAAATCTACCTGTGAAGTGTACAACTGGGGCACAAGTGCTGCCACTGAAGGGGTGACTGTGTGGCCCAATTTTTGGAAAAAAGAGAGACTCCGCTTGGAGTAACCCTTGCTTGAAGTATTTCTAAAAATGATCCAAGATGAACAGATCTGGGATCAGCAAAGACTTTGCTACCTACCCCGGTGTCATCCTGGGGACGGTTACGGATGGCGTATTTTTGAATGTGCTTGATGCAAATCTACCTGTGAAGTGTACAACTGAGGCACAAGTGCTGCCACTAAAGGGGTGTCTGTGTGGCCCAATTTTTGGAAAAAAGGGAGACTCTGCTTGGAGTAACTCTGCGGTGTTTTACATGATTTTAGAAGGGCATGCCATGCCTATATCTGTGTCTCGTCCTCTTTTTCCTCGTAACGCTGTTTTGTTTTCGCATGAGAATTTGTTCTTGTCACTTTCCTATGTGTTTGTGTTGTGTTGTGAGTTGTTTGTCACCTTTTGGACACCTTGGAGGGTGTTTTCTAGGTGTTTTTATGTGTTTGTGATTGCCTCCCATTGTGTCCTATGGAGTTCGAGTGGTTCGCCGAACCGAACTCAAACGCGACCTCTGTTCGGCGAACCAAGCTCGAGCCGAACCGCGACCGGTTTGCTGATCTCTAGTCCCGAGTAGAGTTAAGCGCGGTTCACGGTTCGAGGTTCTCCAGTTCGCGGCTCGAGTGATTTTGGGGGCTGTTCTAGATCGAACTAGAACTCGAGCTTTTTGCTAAAGCTCGATAGTTCTAGATACGTTCGAGAACGGTTCTAGCAGCAAAAAGACAAGCTAATTACTAGCTGGCTTTCCGCTGTAATAGTGTAAGTCACTCTGTGACTCACACTATTATGAAATTTCAGTGTATAGTGTGCGGGAACAGCGCATTCAGATCACTGCTGTTTGGATAATGGCGATCGCCATTTTTTTTTTTTTCCTTGTCTTCCTTCCCTAAGCGCGCGCGTGTAGTGGGGCAGGCCAGCATGTCAGCCATTCCCAGACACACACACAGCTAAGTGGACTTTTAGCCAGAGAAGCAACGGCATGTGTGATAGGATGTCCATGTCACATGTCCCTGCATTATAAAAACGGACATTTTCCTCCAGCACGCCATTATCTGCCTTCTGCGTCTTGGTGTCAGTCACCGCTGGCATAGCTCCTGTCTCCGATACTGCTGTGTACGCTCTATACACAGCGCTATACAGAATAGGGATAGATGTTTCTTTCAGCCTTTGTAAGGGCTAATACCGGCAGGGTCAGAGCCATAGGTGTCAGGTCCGTGAAAACAGATTTTAACAGCTACACAAGATGACAGCGTCTGTGTAGCTAAGGTCAGGGATTTCCTCGCTGCATTTCCCCATTAGGAGGGATAGAAAGGGAGGCTTCCTTTCCTCTACCCAGACCCACAACCCTGCCACTGTACCCTCCTGCCCTTTGCACACTCAAACTCATTGTTACTAAGCCATTATACTAGCAAACACTGAGGAAACTTAGTGGCATCCTAAAAGTGGCTGTTGGAATTCATTATTGTCCCACTAGTGCAAAGATATTGCAGCACATCTGCCTGCATTGCACACTCAGACTCATTGTTACTAAGCCATTATACTAGCAAACACTGAGGAAACTTAGTGGCATCCTAAAAGTGGCTGTTGGACTTCATTATTGTCCCACTAGTGCAAATATATTTGCAGCACATCTGCCTGCATTGCACACTCAGACTCATTGTTACTAAGCCATTATACTAGCAAACACTGAGGAAACTTAGTGGCATCCTAAAAGTGGCTGTTGGAGTTCATTATTGTCCCACTAGTGCAAAGATATTTGCAGCACGTCTGCCTGCATTGCACACTCAAACTCATTGTTACTAACCATTATACTAGCAAATACTGAGGAAACTTAGTGGCATCCTAAAAGTGGCTGTTGGACTTCATTATTGTCCCACTGGTGCCAAGCTATTTCTAGCACCTCTGCATGACACCCTCCTGCTCTGTTTTTAATAAGCTATAATAATAGCAAAAAATGCTGCCATTTAGTGGCATACAAGAAGTGGCTGTTGTACTCCATTAGTGTTAAACTGGTGCCAAGCTATTTCTAGCACCTCTGCATGACACCCTCCTGCTCTGTTTTTAATAAGCTATAATAATAGCAAAAAATGCTGCCATTTAGTGGCATAAAAGAAGTGGCTGTTGGACTTCCATTAGTGTCCCACTATTGCAAATCTATTTCCAGCACCTCTGCATTGAACACTCAGACTCATTGTTACTAAGCCATTATACTAGCAAACACTGAGGAAACTTAGTGGCATCCTAAAAGTGGCTGTTGGACTTCCATTAGTGTCCCACTGGTGCAATTCTATTTGCAGCACCTCTGCATGACACCCTCATGCACACTTTGCTACACTAACTTTATAGCAAACTCAGGGAATTCCTTGCTGCATTTGATCATTCGGAGGGATAGAAAGTGAGGCTTCCTTTACTGTCCTGGTACTTACAGAACACGGCCACTGTACCCACCTGTCCACTTTTGCCACGCTATTTAATTTGCCCAAAGAGCTGACTCTTTTTCTGCCTTCCTAAAATTGTCTGTAATACTAAGGCGAGCTTTGCACACTACGACATCGCAGCCCGATGCTGCGATGCCGAGTGCGATAGTGCCCGCCCCCGTCGCAGCAGCGATATGTGGTGATAGCTGGCGTAGCGAAAGTTATCGCTACGCCAGCTTCACACACACACTCACCTGCCGTGCGACGTCCCTGTGGCCGGCGACCCGCCTCCTTGCTAAGGGGGCGGGTCGTGCGGCGTCACTGCGACGTCACACGGCAGGCGGCCAATCAGAGCGGAGGGGCGGAGATGAGCAGGATGTAAACATCCTGCCCACCTCCTTCCTTCCGCATATCCTACGGAAGCCGCAGTGAGGCCGGTAGGAGACGTTCCTCGCTCCTGCGACTTCACACACAGCAATGTGTGCTGCCGCAGGAGCGAGGAACAACATCGGACTGTCGCGTCAGCGTAATCATGGATTACGCCGACGCTGCACCGATGATACGATTACGACGCTTTTGCGCTCGTTAATCGTATCATCCAGCCTTTACACACTGCGATGTCGCCTGCGATGCCGGAAGTGCGTCATTTTCAATTTGACCCCACCGACATCGCACCTGCGATGTCGCAGTGTGCAAAGTGCCCCTAAGTTAGTGTTCCTTTGCTGCCAAGCAAGGTACAACACATGTGCATTCTACACTCCTTTCCATTTCTGGAATGCAATTGTTAAATGAAGGTAGTCCAGCCAATCTGTGACGAAGGAGCAGGTGTGGATATAATGTAGCCTGCATCCAATGTTGGTTTTCTCGATGTCTGGCAGCTCAACAATACCATCTGTTTCCACTTCCAAAACAAGTGATGACCTGCCAATCACACTCCCTGTTGCGTGTAAAGGGGTGGAAGTTCAGTGTGAAAAACCATGTGAGACTGCTGTCCCCACAGTCACAGAGGATGAAGAGCACACAGATGCACTTGATGGGGCAGGCGGTGGTTGCACAGGCACGCTAGGCTGCATTGTAGCACAGTGAAATTCACATTTCGACTTATGCTTCATTTTAAGTCGTGTACAGGGTGGGCTCCCCAGTATGCAGCAAAACCAGGCAACAGGAAAAGGACTCTAGTCAGTTGGGTTGATAAATGATTGTTTAACTTTACCAAAACAAACAATAAGAACCATGCATACAATTTAAATAATTGAACAATCTATTCTGTTGCCTACTACCTGCTATTCCCTCTGCGTAGCAGTAATTGTGTGTTTGTGTGTGTGTGTGTGTGTGTGTGCGAACACGACTTACCAGTGGCGCATGACAAGAGCTTCCCAGTTATCTACCTAAACATAGACAAAACACATTACCCCCCCTGAATACCCTTGTTAGCTGAAGCCTCACAGATAAGGCAGATGATAACAGTGTGAATGCAAACCACACAGCTCTGCAACACAGTCATGAAAATCTTGAAAAGCAACAGTCAATGCAAACATGTGTCGCTGTCCCTCTATGATTTAAACTGTACATGACAATTTGACAGTGCAGAGGCAGCAAGTCTTATTGTCTATAAATAGTCAGCCTACCCAGAACAGATATGTGTTTTGCTAATAAAACAAAGTTTTGCAGTGCCCGCATTATTGTCTGGGCACAGCCTACCGTACCCGGGTACTGTGATGTCCAGTTGCCATAAATACAGACTTTACGCTCCTCTCACGGTAAGCAGTAGAGACAGCACCGTAAGAATGTTGGTCTGTGGCACAGGATGCTGCTCACTGGCGTTACGGTACTCCTCACCAAACTACAAAATGACTCCCCTCACAATTGAACGAAGTGTTTCCGCGGTGGCTCCTTGCTGTAACACACACCTTTAGCTTTTCCTTCTGTTCATAGACAGCATCTCCAAGTCCACACCCGAAGAGCAATTTATCCTCCACGTCTAAGTGTGGAGAGGCAGCTAGTGCGTATGCGTGTGCCGATTTACCCCAGCCACAGCCTAACTACAGTGTTTTGCCTAGTGAGTATGCTCAGCCTGACTGTGCCATTCCTGAGGCTAAGTCTTCATTTCGGGATACAGCGCATGCTCCCACACTTAGTGCAAAAAGCCTCTTTGCACAGGTACTTGCATTCCGTGCCGGGTCTAAGTCCTGTTTTGTGCCTAGACACCATGCTAAAGCTGATAGTCTTTTTTCAGAGGCTGTATTTCATGCTACTGAGCATGATCAGGCACTTACTGCATCAGAGGCTGAACTCTTTGGCCCTGCCCCTGATGTGGGGGGCCCATATAGACCACAGGGCATCAGGTGTCCTGACGATGTGGCCAGGCCACTCCCAAATGGCTTGCAGAGGCCCGCCCCTATGACTTGTCACCTCATTATTCATGGGCAGACGATGACTGGTGAGGTGTTTGTGTCGTGGCAGCCATGAGGTCATTATTGAAGTTGCGGTTCCAAATAGGACGCTAGTTATGCCACTCATGACGTGTCACTCTGCATTTGTCTCCAGGAGGTGCATTGTGGTCCACCCTGGTTTGGGGCAGACCCAGGTTATAAAACGGGCTGGAGCAAACAAGGAGGTGCGCAGTCTTCTATTATGTTCCAAAAGAGCACACCTCCATGTGTTGAACCCATTGCGGCTTTAGGCCAGAGGTAGGCAAGGATAGGGCGTCGATGCAGGCCGCCACCACAGTTGGTAACGCAGAACGGTTAAGACCAGCTCCTGTCCTACAAGTCCTGCTTGTGCAGCCCAGTGGCATTAACAGGCCTGCTGCTGCTGATGCGCCTGCTGTCCACAGGTGTGGCCCCAATGCACACGGTCAGTGTACTGAATGGCCCCTGTGATGTTAACAGGGAGTTCCTGGGCTGGGTGGGCGTGTGGACCCTGTGACGCTAACAGGGCTCCCAGTCTCCAGATCCGAGTGGCATCTAACTCGGTTCAGGCTACTATTAGTTTCATAGCCACACAGCTCTGTATCCTCGATCTAACCTTCCAGTTGCCAACCTCTCCTTTTCCATCTGGGAGCACGGTGGACACTGACTGCTGATGGGGATATATACCTTTCTCTTTCTTTTCTTATTAATTTTCGTTATATAGCGGTAACATAGTATATACCACCTTATCCAAATCTGCCAGTCCCACCGTATCAGATGGTGTTTCTTCAGCAAATGTTACTTTTGCTTAACCACCAAACCCACGGACAAAAACTTTTTTCCCCTTTCCAACACACCTGTTCCCCTTTCCACCAGCATCTGTCCTTGTTCAACTCATTTTGTATATGACCAAAAGTGCAACTCTGCAGGGACACCGTACTCAATGCCATCTCAGCACAGCAGCCAGCCCTCGGTCCCTCAGATGTGGACAAGTAAAAGACCATTTCCTCCTATCCATGACAAAGCGTTGAGATTCACTCTGTGCAGCACTGGTGTTTAATGGAAAAGCAGATCTAAGATTGCGTACCACCTTCTGCAGATACTCCTGTATACGTGCGTCCCTTTCTATGGCAGGAATTATTTTGCCAAATTTTGTCTTGTACCGGGGATCTAAAAGTGTGGCAACCCAGTAGTTAGCATTACTTCAAATTCGTACAATCCGAGAGTCATGTTGTAGGTAGTGCAGCAAGAAGGCGCTCACGTGTCTTGTGCATCCAGGAGGACCAAGTCCTTGCTGTGTTGGTGGCGGAGAGGTGATAATCGTGCCTACTTCCTCTGCCTTCTCACCCCAACCTTGCACAACCGAAATGTGAGCAAGCTCTCACTCATCTGCTGAGTCTTCCATGCCCATCGCCAGTTCGTCCTCCAATTCTTCATGGGCTCCTGCACCTTCCTCAACTCTTTTTGCTGATACTATGCGCCCTTGTTAATCCCTCTCCCCCACCATGACTACCACCTAGGTGCCGCTGACCATCTGGACCTCGTAGATCTTGTTATCCCTTCCGCATATGACTCCTCCTGTACTTCCTCCCCTTCCTCTTGTCCCAACACCTGACTCTGAATAATGCTTACAGTGTGCTCCATCATGTAGATGACCAAAATTGTCACGCTGAGAATGGCATTGCCAGTGCTAAACATCTTCGTCGACATTTGTAAACTGTGTAGAAGAGTGCATAGGTCCTTGATCTGACACCATTCCAGCAGCGTGATCTGCACCACCTCTGGATCAAGTTAGGCCAGGCTATATGTCATAATGTATTGCAGCAGGGTTCGGCGGTGCTGCCACAAACGCTGCAACATGTGCAGATTCAAATTCCTGCGTGTCGGCACATCGCATTGCAGGCGTTTAACCACCAGACCTAAAGACTTCTGGAGCGACGAAAGTTGTTGAGCTGCTGTGTGCGAACGATGGAAGTGAGCACATAGCGAGTGTACCTGCTGCACAAGGCCATGTAGGCCGGGATGGTGTTTTAAAAATTGCTGGAGAATTAGATTCAACACGTGAGCCACACAAGGCACGTGTGTCACATTGTCACGGTGAAGGGCCGCACCCATGTTTGCATCATTGTCACACTCGGCCTTCCCTGGCTGCTTGTTGAGTGGAGACAACCATTGATGAAACTTGGTCTCCAGAGCTAACCGTCCACAACTTCTCAGCGGTGTGACTCACATTTCCCATACATTTCAAAGTAAACATTTGACCGCATGATGGCATTGAGCTCTGCTGCCAGCATAGTAAGGAGGAGGTGTGTGGTTTTCCTTGTGCGCAGTTACAAGGAAGGGTGCCCTGACCACACAGGGTTTGGGCCGAGGTGAAGGACCCACACGAGGTTGAGGAGGCAGAAGCAGTGTATTAACTTCTACATACAGAGGAAGGATTGATACAACTCGTGGGGACAGTAAGACTTGTACAGCAGACCCTTCTCCATCTCTCCCCATAGTAACCCATTGCCCAGTCAGCGACATGTAACGCCCCTGTCCATGCTTACTGGGCCAAGTATCTGTGGTGAAATGCACCATGTCACACAGTTTCTCAAAGAAGCGGTGATGTTTAGTGCGACTGTGACGCCCTGGGCAAGCCAGGGGTCACAGGTCATCACACCACCACACCCTACACCCCAGTTAGGAACACCAAGGCTACCAAAATCCTTGTTGCCTTCCTCCAGGGGCTGATGTTCACACCAGGGGGTGGGCCAGGCGGTTGGCTCCGCCCACCGAGGAAGACACAGCCGTGGAGGCGGGAGAACCAGGCAGTTGAGCTCAGGCAGAGCTTGAGTGAGGAACAGAGATAGAGTTTGGAGGAGGAAGTGGAAGGAGTGGAAAGTGAAGCCAAACTAGAGTCTGAGGAGGAGTAAACAGTAGAGTGAGGAAAGAGAAGTGAAGTGGAAGGAAGGAGTAGTGAAGCTAAAGAGAGAAGCTGAAGTGACAGTAGTAAAGCCTGAAGTTTGTCTGGCTGTGTGCCCGGACAGTGACAGCAAGGTCAGCAAACGGCGGTGATAGTCCGCAGGGATGACTGCTCGGAGGTTGCTGGAAGGACCGCGGACGGGTAGTGGCCCGGCGGTCTGGAGCAGTATACGAAGAACAGTCAGCACCAGGGAAGGGGCCTTTCGGATCCCGGCAAGGCTAGGAGTCGCCATAATTTGCCAAATCCATCAGTGAAGGGGACGTCTGTCTCCAAACAACCAAGTCCCGATTGAAGGCAACAGTCCGACCGTTACAGAGAGACACCGCCACCGCCAGGGCACCAGTTTCTCAGGGCCAGCGCCTGCGGGCAAAGTAGGGCTCCTCCGGCCCATAATCAAGCCGGGGAGCGGGTTACCGGTGGGAACCCATCGCAACCATCATCAACTTAGGAGCAGGACAGAGGGACCGTCACCGTCACCTACTGGGGAAAGCAAGTGCAGCCGTCCGTGGGAACCATCTTTCCAGCCGTGTGTTTTACCGAAAACTGTGTCAACGTCTCAGGCTGAGTGAGTACCACAGTGCCGCAAGGCACAGCGCTGCCCCCGCGTCCCTGCGCCCACCAAGCCCTACATCACCCACCTAATCACTGGGCCCCAGGATCACCAGCCCCTACCCACAGAGGGGCAACACAACAACTGGCTGCTCCATACCATCCTTCCCGGGATCCCCATACAGAGCAGCGGTGGTGTCAACAAATCACCACAACCGTGGGTGGCGTCACGGACAATAACCAATCCCCACACCCAAAATCCCCTTTCACTCACGGGGGAGGAGCTCCGCTAGAGTCCCCGGGATCCGGCCCATCGCTCGAGCCACCGAGCAGCAGCAGGCCGCAGCAGCCGCGGCAGCAGTGGGAGAGCGCGGCGTCCCCTCCTCCGCCCGCGACACGACATGCTGGTGTAGCGCGTGCACGCCTTTGTTGGAGAAGGAATGGCGCCTGGGCATTGGCTCTTGGGGCACTACGATGGGCATAATGTCTCGAAAATCCTCGGTTAAAAAGGTTGGAAAGGAAGCATTTTGGTAGCCAACAGTTTGCAGATGCTGAAAGTCAAGCTCTAAGCCATGTCATGCCCTTCTAAAAGCATGTAAAACACAGCAAGGGGACTCCAACCACAGTCTCCCTCGTTTCCACTAATTGGGCCACACACACCCCACTTGACTGGCATCAGTTAACCCCCATTTTCAAGATGCAAAAGATGCTTTGCATGAAGCACTCTCAAAAATACGCGTGCCTTTCACCTCCCCTGGCTGAGCCAGAGGAAGAAAAGTCCTCTGAGAGCCATGACGTGTTCATCTTGGTTCTTTTTTCAAAAGCGAGGGGACTCCAACCACAGTCTCCCTCGTTTTCATTAATTGGGCCACACACACCCCACTTAACTGGCATCAGTTGACCCCCATTTTCAAGATGAAAAAGATGCTTTGCATGAAGCACTCTCAAAAATACGCGTGCCTTTCACCTCCCCTGGCTAAGCCAGGGGAAGAAAAGTCCTCTGAGAGCCATGACTTGTTCATCTTGGTTCTTTTTGTCAAAACCGAGGGGACCCCAACCACAGTCTCCCTTGTTTCCACTAATTGGGCCACACACACCGCACTTGACTGGCATCAGTTGACCCCCATTTTCAAGATGAAAAAGATGCTTTGCATGAAACACTCTCAAAAATATGCGTGCCTTTCACCTCCCCTGGCTGAGCCAGGGGAAGAAAAGTCCTCTGAGAGCCATGACTTGTTCATCTTGGTTCTTTTTTCAAAAGCGAGGGGACTCCAACCACAGTCTCTCTCGTTTCCACTAATTGGGCCACACACACCCCACTTGACTGGCATCAGTTGACCCACATTTTCAAGATGCAAAAGATGCTTTGCATGAAGCACTCTCAAAAATACGCGTGCCTTTCACCTCCCCTGACTGAGCCAGAGGAAGAAAAGTCCTCTGAGAGCCATGACTTGTTCATCTTGGTTCTTTTTTCAAAAGCGAGGGGACTCCAACCACAGTCTCCCTCGTTTTCACTAATTGGGCCACACACACCCCACTTGACTGGCATCAGTTGACCCCCATTTTCAAGATGAAAAAGATGCTTTGCATGAAGCACTCTCAAAAATACGCGTGCCTTTCACCTCCCCTGGCTGAGCCAGGGGAAGAAAAGTCCTCTGAGAGCCATGACTTGTTCATCTTGGTTCTTTTTTCAAAAGCGAGGGGACTCCAACTACAGTCTCCCTCGTTTCCACTAATTGGGCCACACACACCCCACTTGACTGGCATCAGTTGACCCCCATTTTCAAAATGAAAAAGATGCCTTGCATGAAGCACTCTCAAAAATACGCGTGCCTTTCACCTCCCCTGGCTGAGCCAGGGGAAGAAAAGTCCTCTGAGAGCCATGACTTGTTCATCTTGGTGAACGTTAGTCTGTCCACATTGTCAGTGGACAGATGCGTGTGCTTAGCTGTCAGCACACCCCCAGGAGCACTGAGCACATGTTCCGAGAAAACGCTGGCTGTGGGACACAACAAGATCCCCAAGGCATACGTGGTGAGCTCAGGCAATTTATCCAGATTGGAAGCCTAAAATGAGCAGGGCTCAAGTTGCACAGTAATGGCATGGACGTTCCCTTGCATATACCCATATCTGTGTCGCCTCCTCTTTTTCCTTGTCCAGCTCCTTTGTTTTCGCATGAGTATATATCCTTGTCACTTTCCCATGTGTTTGTGTTGTGTTGTGAGTTGTTTGTCACCTTTTGGACACCTTTGAGGGTGTTTTCTAGGTGTTTTTATGTGTTTGTAAATGCCTGCCATTGTTTCCTATGCGGTTCGAGTTCGGTTCGTCGAAACGTTCGTCGAACCGAACTCGAACAGGACATCCGTTCGCCGAACCCGGCCGGTTCGCTTATCTCTAGTCCTGAGGTGTTCTGGGAGGGAACAAGACAGTGGAAGTTTGAGTTCTGAAGTGAGAACAGTGTGGAGTGACAGCGGAGTCAGGAGTTGGGGACCTTGGACTACCGGACTACTCACTAGGTGGCAGATGGCAGACAGGGCCACAGGCAATGGAGATCCGGTCGCGGGAGAACTTAAGTGGACCAAGGCAGGGTTGTAGCCCGCCGGTGCCGACAGCGGGAATCCGGTCCAGAGGCCGTGCACAGTCGGGGTGTCTGGACCCTAGGGCGAGGAAGGTTTCAAGCCTTTTGTCAATTAGCCAGCCAGGGACAAAATTCCATGTCTTGTCCCACCAGCAAGCCCAGAGAGCGAAACGGAAGCCCAACGTAGGGGATAGGGTGTCCGCCAGAACCACAGAGATCCCACGGGTCAGATTTCGCGGGCTACAGCTGCCAACATACAAGTTACTAGGAGTGGACTTTCCCCATTTCAAGTGCAGTTGTCCTCTTGAAGACAAACACTGAGTGAAGGAGGAAGGGACCCCTGTTTGCTGTACCAGGGTGTGGGACCCGAATACACCCGCCGGAGGTTACCGGTCACTGGCAATTTGGTTTACCACTGGACTCTGTGTGAATTTCTTTGGAACTGTGAGTACACCACTCTTGCCCGGTCCAGCCCTGCATGACACTCTCCGCAGCATACTTACCCGTACTCCTGGGCCCCGGGACAACACTTCCCCTACTCGTGGAGGAGATGCCATCCTGCTGCCCCACTTCATCAGCCCCGGGCGTTCCATATGCAGGCAGCAGCCGTGCTACCAACTCTCACCGCAACCCATGGGTGGCGTCACTGACAAACGTTTCCCCTGTAAATACACCCTTTCTACGGTTGTGAGGACGGACAGACACACGAGCCCGGGTACGGCTACCACTCGAGCCACAGTAACGAACCTGGATCCGAGCACCCCCTTGCAGTGGTCCGGCCCCTGTCCGCAACAACCCGAAATTGGCGTCACGAACACAATACTTACCCCATCCACTAGCCTGGGTGAAGTGCGCCTTTCCTGGACTGTTAACCCGTGACATGCTGAAATTTTTGGACTGCCGCCATCTTGCCCACCATTCTTGGTGCCAAAAACAACAGCTTTGTCATCTTCTTCGCTGAAAAGAGCGCGAAATCTGAGGCCCCGCCCCCTAACAATGCAGGCGGAAACCGGTGACCCGCAGAGCAGGAAGTTGAAAAGGACAGTGGGTCTCGCGAGATTGCTGTCGAAAACCAAGGGGGAGGGCAGGAAAAGTTGCATGTGATCAGAACTGATAAAGTGCAGGGACGCCAGGACACTGCAGAAACCTATTCCTGGACACTAACGCAGCAAGATGTCCCAGAAGCCTGGCAAGCAGCGCTCGGAGAGCCCCGTTCCTGGAACTGCTGAGTGGATTGAGGAGCAGACGGAGAGGATATGCCGGAGGATTCAGGCCCAAGCTCACTTCATCGTGGCGAGGTGGTTGACGGAGATGAAGGGCCTAGCTGCAGCTGTCCGGGCGCGCGAGATGGAGATGGCCCGACCGGTCCATTACCTCGACCTGTGGCAGCGGAACCCGTATCATCTGCAGAGGAGGACTCAGTAACTGGGACCTCGGGCCTTGCATTCATCACCCCCTCGGCACCCGTCCCGGCCCCGAACCAGGCCACAACCCGGATGACATCTTCCCAGGCCCCGAGTCCAGCTGCACCGGTGATGATGTCAGCTCCGGCTATCCGCCTGGCCACAACGGAGGCGGCACCCAACCTAAAATCTACCCCAACTGCAGCACCAACCGCTCCCAAACACCCTGACCAAGCTGAGAAGCAGTCGGAGGGCACTTGCAAGAAAGTGAGCAGGCCACTGATCAGTGGGGCCCACGGCACTATGTGAGACCGGTCGTAGCCAGCGCTGAGGGCATCCGAGTGGGCCTGGAGTCTGAGCAGGAGGCAGAGCACGGAACTCGTGCTCCATACTGGGAGCGGCAGCAGCAGCAGCTACGCCGGTAGATAGCTGCCAGAGAGAAACGCAAAGCAGATGTGCTTGCCCGCACTTATAAAGAGAAAGGCTGCCTGTAGCAGGCTACCTTCTGGGTCCGGGGCCCGACTTACCGAGGGGAGGTCCGCCATTACGGTCCCCAAAAAGGATGGGGATTTACATACGAGCCGGGATTGGAAGCCGAGATATTTGTGTCCCGGAGGGATCTAGCCCCTCACCTGCCAACTGGCCATCCAGACAGGAATCTGGAACCCGGAGATATGGTCAGTTACACCAGGCATTGTGGAGAGCAGGGGTGGTTTGCCCTTGATAGGAAGAAGTGGATCGTGGTTAACGAACAACCATGCCTCGCCTCCCACCGTCACCTTTATGAGCAAAAAGAATAAGTAGGTAGCAGATCCCGGCTACCCCCTTTCCCAGTTTAAAAACCCAGCTTTCCCCTGTTTATTGTTGATGGACCAAGGCCTCTGGACTGGTAGAGGCCACTCAAAAACTCTCTTGGGTCATTGTAGATAAGCCCCATCTACCTTCTTGTTATCCCACCACCAGAACTGCAACACCCGCTGGAGAGGACTGGTTGGAGGAAGAGCATGCGGTATAGTCGGCTGAGGCCCAGTCACCAGCAAAACCGGTGACTAACTTCCAGGCCAGAGGGTTCTGGAACTTTGGGACTCTTTGTGGTAGACTGGTGGGTAAGGAACTTCTGCCCGGTCATCAAGGACACCAACAGGAACTCGGGGCGTAGTGACACCAGTGTTAGCGGTGGCACCGGGGGGGTTAAGGTGTTTTGGGTGGCAGGCTGAAGGGAGAAGATGTTGTTTGCAATGTTCAAGAAAATGTGCCTCCCTATAAGGGAAGAAATGTTCATGTTTTATTATATGTTTTACCGTTTTTTACATTTTGCAGATGCAGTTAAAAATAAACGTCAGTGGCCAGACAGCCCGAGGACGGGCTGTATTCCACCAAGGGGGAGTGTGACGCCCTGGCAAAACCAGGTTGTCACAGAGACTTCACAGATCTTCCAGGTGCAGGACTCCATCCTTTTTGGCATACCAACACATACCAACACCCAGGTACATAACACCAGCCAGCAAAGCCTAGTCACCCCACATGACAATAGTGACACACCAGTAGGCGGAACCAGGAAATTGGGAGCGCCCACCTAGGGGTCCTGAGTAGAGATGAGCGATGTTCGATTCGAACCGTTCGCCAATTTCAAATTCGAGTGATTTTGGGCGGTGTTCGAGTCGTTCGACGAACTCGAACGATTTGCTTCAAGTTTGGCGTTCGAGTAGCTGTTCGATAACGGTTCGATCACCAAATGCGTGGCTTTTCACAGTAAGGCTATGTGCGCATGTTGTGTATTTGCATGTGTCCTGCGTCCCCAGCACAATCCCTCTCTCTTTCCTACTCACCGATCACGGGCGCGGCAGTCACAAAGCTCCGGCAGCTTTTCCTCTTTCGATAATGGCTGCCGCTCATTATTCAATCTGGTATTCCCTGCTTTCCCCGCCCACCGGCGCCCATGAATGGTTGCAGTCAGACACGCCCCCATGCTGAGTGACAGCTGTCTCACTGCAACCAATCACAGCCGCCGGTGGGCTGGTCTATATCGTGCAGTAAAATAAATAAATAAATAATTAAAAAAACAAAAAAAAAACTGCGATCACCTCCCAATTTTGATACCAGCCAAGATAAAGCCACACGGCTGGAGGCTGGTATTGTCAGGATGGAGAGCGCCACGTTATGGGGAGCCCACCACCCTAACAATATCAGCCAGCAGCCACCCGGAATTGCCGCATTCATTAGATGCGACAGTCACGGGACTCTACCCAGCTTATCCCGAATTGCTCTGGTGCAGTGGCAATCGGGGTAATAAGGTTAGGTTAATCATGACAGGCATCTCCCCGAGATACCTTCCATGATTAACCTGTAAGTGAAAGTAAATAAACACAAACAACGAAAAATCCTTTATTTGGAATAAAAAACAAAAAAACACCCTCATTTACCTTTTTAATAATCCCCAAACAACAATCCAGGTCCAAAGTAATCCACACGACGCTTTCAGCTCTGCTACATGAAGCGCCATAGAACACGAGCACTCTATGTCAGCTCCACACAGCAACTAAAGTGAGCTGTGCTGTCACTAGAGACTTCAATCAGGTAGTGCCTGCGTGTGATATATCTCTACTGGAATAGAGATGTCAAGATTACCAAATCTTCCTATGGTTTGCATTAGAGGCAGTAGCTCAATGGGTAGAGCTACTACCTAAGGCGAATTAGTTCACGCATTCAAGTCTCGACCGTCCCGGTAAAGAATTTAATTTAATTTATTTTTAATTTTAAATTATAATTATTATTTATTTATAATTATAATTGAATTTAATTATGTACTTAGGGGAGGAGCCGGACATCAGCTGTCAGCCGCGGGACACATCTCTAAAATTGGAGCAGTTCACGAAATGTGGCTGCATTGCTCTCTCCTCTCTCTCTTCTCTCTCTCTTTTCTCTCTCTTCTTTCTCTCTCTTCTCTCTCTTCTCTCTCTCTCCTCTCTCACTGTCTCTCTTTTTCTCTCTTTTTCTCTCTCTCTCTTGTTCTCTCCTTTTCTCTCTTTGTCTCTCTTTTTCTCTTTCTCTCTCTTTTTCTCTCTTTCTCCCTCTCTCGCTCTCTTTCTCTCTGTCTCTCTATTTCTCTCTCTCTTTTTCTCTTTTTTTTCTCTTTATTTTTCTCTCTTTTTCTCTCTTTTTCTCTCTTTCTCTCTCTTTTTCTCTCTTTCTCTCTTTTCTATCTTTCTCCCTCTCTCTCTTTTTCTCTCTCTTTTTCTCTCTCTCTTTTTCTCTCTTGTTCTCTCTCTCTCTTTCGCTCTTTTTCGCTCTCTCTTTCTCTCTCTTTTTCTCACTTTCTCTCTCTTTTTCTCTCTTTTTCTCTTTCTCCCTCTCTCTCTTTCCTCTCTCTCTTTCTCTCTCTTTCTCTCTCTCTCTTTTTCTCTCTTTTTCTCTCTTTCTCTCTTTTCTATCTTTCTCCCTCTCTCTCTTTTTCTCTCTCTTTTTCTCTCTCTCTCTTTTTCTCTCTTTTTCTCTCTTTCTCTCTTTTCTATCTTTCTCTCTCTCTTTTTCTCTCTCTTTTTCTCTCTCTTTTTCTCTCTTTTTCTTTCTCTCTTTTTCGCTCTCTCTTTCTCTCTCTTTTTCTCTTTCTCTTTTTCTCTCTTTCTCCCTCTCTCTCTCTTTCTCTCTCCCTTTTCTCTCTTTTTCTCTCTATTTTTTTCTCTTTTTCTCTCTTTTTCTCTCTTTTCTATCTTTCTCCCTCTCTCTCTCTCTTTTTCTCTCTCTTTTTCTCTCTTTTTCTCTCTCTCTTTCTCTCTTTTTCTCTCTCTCGTTCTCTCTCTTTCTCTCTCTTTTTCTCTCTTTTTCTCACTTTCTCTCTTTCTCTCTCTTTTTCTCTCTCTCTCTCTTTCTCTCTCTCTCTCTTTTCGCTCTCTTTTTCTTTCTCTCCCTCTTTTTCTGTCTCTCTTTTTCCCGCTCTCTCCTCTTTGTAGCTGAATATCCCACTGCAATACAGAGGTCAAGATTACCAAATCTTCCTATACTTTTCATTAGAGGCAGTGGCTCAGTGGGTAGAGCTACTGCCTAAGGAAACTTAGTTCACGAGTTTGAGTCCCGGCCGTCCCAGTAAAGAATTTAAATTAATTTATTTTTAATTTTAAATTAGAATTATTATTTATTTATAATTATAACTTAATTTAATTATGCAGTGAGGGGGTGAGGGGAGGAGTCAGACATCAGCTGTGAGCCGCGGGACACACCTTTAAAATAGGAGCAGTTCTCCTCTCTCTCTTCTGTCTCCTCTCTCTCTTCTCTCTCTCTCTTTTATCTCTCTCCTCGCTCTCTTCTCTCCTCTTCTCTCCTCTTCTCTCTCTCTTCTCTCTCTATCCTCTCTCTCCTCTCTCTTTTTTCTCTCTCTCTTCTCTCTCACTCCCTCTCTCTTCTCTCTCCTCTCTCTTCTCTCACTCTCATGTCTCTCTCTCCCTCTCTCTTCTCTCTCCTCTCTCTTCTCTCTCTCTACTCTCACTCGCTCCTCTCTCTCTTCTCTCCTCTTTTCTCTCTCTCATCTCTCTCTCTTCTCTCTCTTCTCTCTCCTCTCTCTCTCTTCTCTCTCTTCTCTCTCCTCTCTCTCTCTTTTCTCTCTCTCTCTTCTCTTTTCTCTTTCTTTTTTTTATCTTTTCTCTCTGTACTCTCTCTCTGTTTTCTCTCTCTTTTCTCTCTCTATTCTCTCTCTTTTCTCAGACCTGGCGATGATCAGCTGCTGTCTGCTGTCTGTCTGTTTGGAGGAGAGCAGACAGCAGCCGCAGAACTACAAGGCTCAGCATCCTCCATCCAGGACTGTATGCTGGAGGGAGAGACAGGGGGAGCAGAACTACAAGGCTCAGCATGCTCCATTCGCTAGTCTATGCAGGAGAGCAGACATCAGCTGCAGAGCTACAAGGCTCAGCATACTCCATTCACTAGTGTATGCAGGAGAGCACACAGCAGCTGCAGAACTACAAGGCTCAGCATACTCCATCCAGGACTGTATGCAGGAATTTTTGCCCACCAAAAAAATGACGTGGGTTTCGCCATATTTTTGTATGCTAGCCAGGTACAGCAGGCAGGTACGGCTGCCCCCAACCCTCAGCTGCCTATTTGTACCCGGCTAGGAACTAAAAAATTAGGGAAGCCCTTTTTTTAATTATTTCATGAATTTCATGAAATAATTAAAAAGAAAACCGACATGGGCTTCACCCCATTTTTGTGTCCAGCCAGGTACAACTAGGCAGCTGGGGATTGGAATCTGCAGCACAGGTTGGCCCGAGCTTTCTGGGCCACTCTGCTCCGAATTGCAGTCCATAGCCGCCCCAGAAAATGGCGCTTTCATAGAAGCGCCATCATCTGGCGCTGTATCCAACTCTTCCAGCTGCCCTGGTGACGGGTGGCTCGCTGGGTAATAATGGGTTTATACTAGCTTTGTTTTACTAGCTCGTATTAAGCCAGAGATTCTTAATGTCAGGCAAGTTTGACCCGGCCATTAAGAATCTCCAATAAAGAATTTAAAAAAAGACACCACACAGAGAAAAAATACTTTAATTGAAATAAATACACAGACACACTTAGAGACTTCATGTTTATTACTCCCTCTCACCCCTCCACGATCCTGGTCTTCTGTCTTCTTTTTCCTTCAACCCATGCAGCTCTGCTACTTCAGACAGCACTGCATGGGAGGAAGACGCTGCTGCTCCCGTGCAGTCTAATCACTCAGTGAGTGAGCAGAGGCTACAGGTTGTAAGCGGTGACGTCACTGCTGCTACCATTGCTATAGTAATCTGACAGGTGGGTTACTATAGCAACGGTGATCTCCGATCACCTGATTCCCGGTGACGCTATTCACCTGCTGTGGCATCAAGTCCCTGCATGTGGGCTGACTCTGTAAAGAGCGCCGACATGCAGGAACAAGGAGCCAAGCATGTGCATCTTGCCGGTACACGGAGACGCTCAAACGAGCACCGCGTACCGGAGAGATGCACTGACAGGACCTAGCATGATGTCTAGCCATGTGACCAGTCTGTAGCCAATGAGATAATAGATACGTGACTGATCACATGCTATGACAATGTCACGGAAGGTCCTATCATCAGTGCTGGTTACCCAGAGGGTGCAGCGATGATCGGAAGGAAAAGCGGCAGGAGACTGAGTGCAGGAAGCGTTGCGAGGACCTGTAAGTATAATGGCAATGTTTATTGACTGTATGTGTATATGTATAATGTGTTTGTGTTTACTTGACATTGTTTTCAATGGGGTTTGAAGGTGTTCGTCGAACGTTCGTCGAAATAACCCGCCGTTCGATGAACCGAACCGAACTCGAACACTAGGGGGGTGGCTCAACACTAGTCCTGAGGTGTTCTGGGAGGGAACGAGACAGTGGAAGTTAGAGTTCTGAAGTGAGAGGAGTGTGGAATGACTGCAGAGTCAGGGGTTGGGGCCCCTGGATTACCAGACAACTGACTAGGTGGCAGACAGGGCCACAGGCAATGGAGATCTGATCACGGGAGACCTTAAGTGGACCGGGGCAGGGTTGTAGCCTGAAGGTGCCGACAGTGGGAATCCGGTCCGGAGGCCATGCACAGAAGGGGTGCCTGGACCCTATGGCGTGGAAAGTTTCAAGCCCCTTGTCAATTAGCCAGCCGGGGACATGAGTCCACGTCTTGTCCCACCAGCAAGCCCAGAGTGCAAAACGGAAGCCCAACGTGGGGGATACGGTGTCCGCCAGAACCCACAGAGATCCCATGGGTCAGATTTCGCAGGCCACAGCTCCCAACATAAACGTTACCGGGAGTGGACTTCCCCCGTTTCAAGCGGAGTTGTCCTGTTGAAGACAAAAACACTGAGTGCAGGAGGAAGGGACCCGTGTTTGCTGTACCAGGGTGTGGAACCCGAATACACCCGCTGAAGGTTACCGGTCACTGGCAATTTGGTTTACCACTGGACTCTGTGTGAATTTCTTTGGAACTGTGAGTACACTACTCTTGCCCGGTCCAGCCCTGCATGACACTCTCCACAGCATACTTACCCGTACACCTGGGCCCCGGGAAAATATCTCCCCTTCCTGTGGAGGGGATACCATCCTGCTGCCCCACTCCATCTGCCCCGGGCATCCCATATCCAGGCAGTGGCGGTGCTACCAACTCTCACCGCAACCCGCAGGTGGTGTCACTGACACATTTTTCCCTTGTAAATACACCCTTTCTACGGTTGTGAGGACGGATGGTTCCGGCTACCACTCGAGCCACAGTAACGAACCCAGATCTGAGCACCCCCTTGCAGTGATCCGGCCCCCGTCCGCAACAGAATCTGTCAGCAGGATTTAATAAGAAAAACTATTTATATATGTGTAAAGGTGTAGAAGATGTTGAACACCCTCTGTGAAGACTGTTGCTATGTGATTTTGTGTACCCGATATATTGCCTGTGTGTTTATGTGTTTTGCTTCACCTATGGGTTACAGTTTCCTATATTCAGTGGTGACAGGGTTAACATCTGTTAGGGCCAGGTGGACGGGCAGACCCAGGAGGTGGATCCACTGGGCCGAACTCCTCACTGAAGGCAAGGGGTCCGGTAGCCGGAGCACTACAGGTAGCAGGACAGTCCGTTCCAAAGAGTGGAGTGTAGAAGTCCCTGGGACCACGGAGTCACCGAAGGTGGTCCGGATGGCGGAGCTCAGGTTCGGAGGCCGAGATGTTGTCAGGCAGAGTCCGGAACCGATGGAGCGAGAAGACGGGTCACCACAGAGATCAGAGATGGAATGGACTGACGGGATGGCGGACAGTCACCGTTCGGGGTACAGGAATCGTCAGGACCGGATGGCGTGGCAGGAGCGGCTCTAGGAGAGATATAGGTAAGTATACCAGCAGACACAAGGAGACCTGACTCCTAGCTTAGCAAAACACGAAGAACAGGCCCCGCCCACTTGGAAAGGATTCCCCTATATACCCAATACCTGATCCTTCAATATCCTGTTGGAGGACACTGGCCCTTTAAGAAAGGGTCAATGACCGCGCGCGCGCCCTAATGCGCATGCGCGAGGCCCAGGTGCCAGAAGCCAGGGCAGGGAGCGGCGAACAGGAGGCAGGAGAGCCGGGCTGGAGCAAAGCTGCCGACGGACGCCGGGAGCGGGGACCGGGACGCCTGGGGATCACAGGTGATGGGGCCTGGCAGCTGTGGAGCGGGGGACGCCAGACAGAGGAGCCGGGGAGCGAGCCAGGGAAGCCGGGGAGCGTGGTAGGGGAGCCGGGGAGCGTGACAGGGGACCCGGTGAGCGTGACAGTACCCCTTCCCCCACGCCCCCCTCCCCGCAACCGGGACAGGAAGGCACGTATCAGGGGAGTACCCACATTCTCCCGGGGTTCCCAGGACCTATCCTCAGGACCATACCCTGCCCAGTCCACCAGGAAGAACTGTTGGCCCCATACAGTTTTCATGGCCACAATATCCCTTACCGCATAGATGTCATCATCAGCAATAGGAGGAGGAGCAGAACTGGCAGCAGCGGAGAAGGGACCAAGGACAACCGGCTTGAGCAGGGAGACATGGAAGGAGTTGGGGATTCTCATCGTGGCCGGGAGCTGCAGCTTGTAGGAGACCTCATTGATCTTGCTGAGGACTTTAAACGGCCCGATGTAGCGAGGACCCAGCTTGTATGAAGGTAGCTTCAATCAGACGTACTTGGAAGCAAGCCAGACCAGATCTCCTGGAGAGAAACACGGAGGATCCAGACGCCTCTTGTCTGCGTGTCTCTTCATCCGCATGGAAGCACGTCCAAGGGACGCCTTGACAGAGTCCCAAAATTGTTGCAAAGTCACGGACTACAGCATCAGCAGCAGGGACATCCGAGGAAGAGGACACAGGTAAAGGGACGGAAGGCTGAAGTCCGTAAACGACATGGAAGGGAGAGCTGGAGGAGGACTCACTGACGTGGTGGTTATGGGAGAATTCAGCCCAAGGAAGAAGCGTGGACCAGTCGTCGTGATGGGCGTTGACGTAGTGACGTAAGAAGGAGGTCAAGATCTGATTGACTCGTTCCACTTGGCCATTCGACTGAGGATGGTAGGCTGAAGAAAAGTCCAGAGTCACTCCCAGATGTTTGCAGAGAGCCCTCCAGAAGCGGGAGGTAAACTGAGTTCCTCTGTCGGACACAATGTGAGATGGAAAGCCATGCAACCGGAAGATATGCTGTATGTAGGCGTCAGCGAGTTCCTGGGCAGAGGGCAGTCCAGCCATAGGGACGAAATGAGCCATTTTGGAGAACCGATCCACCACAACCCATATGACTGTGTGTCCGGAGGACAGGGGCAAGTCTGTAATAAAGTCCATTGCAATGTGTTGCCACGGAACGGAGGGTATAGGCAGAGGCAGAAGACGACCATATGGCAGGTGTTTGGGCGTCTTGTTCCTGGCACAAGAGGAGCAGGCTGAGACAAAAGAAGCGACGTCCGTGCGAAGGGAAGGCCACCAGTAGTGACGTACAATTGTACTCCATGTTTTCTTCTGACCAGCATGGCCGGCTATTTTCGAGGCATGGCCCCAGTGCAACACTTTTTGCCTGTCAGTCTCAGAGACATAGGTCTTCCCGGGCGGTATCTGGGCCAGGGTGACAGGGGCCACCGGAATGATTTTACTAGGGAAGATGATGGGCTGGGATGTCTCCTCCTCCTGCTCCATGGGCATGAACGACCTGGACAAGGCATCTGCTCGTACATTCTTATCCGCGGGCCGAAAATGGAGCTGAAAATCGAATCTGGCAAAGAACAAGGACCACCTGGCTTGCCGTGGGTTCAGTCGCTGAGCGGACCGCAGGTATTCCAGGTTCTTGTGGTCCGTGTAAATGATCACGGAGTACACTGCTCCCTCCAGAAGGTAGCGCCATTCCTCCAGAGCCAGTTTGACTGCCAATAGCTCTCGGTCACCGATGGTGTAGTTGCGTTCAGGCGCTGAGAAGCTCTTGGAGTAGAAACCGCAAGTAACCATCTTCCCGGAGGAGGACTTCTGCATGAGCACTGCTCCGGCTCCCGAGGAGGAGGCATCCACCTCCAAGGTGAACTGTCGGTTTAACTCAGGACGGTGGAGCACAGGGGAGGAAGCAAATGCCTGCTTCAGGGAACCAAACGCGGCGTCGGCCGCAGGTGACCAGTCCTTTGGATTAGCCCCCTTCTTGGTCAAGGCGGAGAGAGGTGCAGTCAGAGCAGAGAAGTGAGGGATGAACTGACGGTAATAGTTTGCGAATCCCAGAAAGCGTTGGATTGCCTTCAGTCCGGAAGGAGGGGGCCAGTTGAGAATGGAAGAGACCTTCTCCGGGTCCATCTGCAGTCCGGTATCGGAGATTACGTAACCCAGGAAGGGAAGAGAAGACTTCTCGAAGACACACTTCTCGTACTTGGCGTACAGACGATTCTCCCTCAGTCTTTGTAGTACCAGCTGCACGTTCTCTCTGTGGGTCTGGAGGTCCGGAGAAAAGACCAGGATATCATCGAGATACACCACCACACAGACGTAGAGAAGGTCCCGGAACACGTCGTTCACCAATTCCTGAAAGACTGCTGGTGCGTTACACAGGCCGAAGGGCATCACACAATATTCATAGTGCCCATCGCGAGTATTGAATGCGGTCTTCCATTCGTCCCCAGAGCGGATGAGGACCAGGTTGTAGGCACCCCGAAGATCCAACTTGGTAAACACACAAGCTCCTCTAAGCCGATCAAACAATTCGGGGATGAGCGGCAGGGGGTATTTATTTTTCACGGTGATTTGGTTCAATCCCCGTTAGTCAATGCATGGGCGTAGGTCGCCCTCTTTCTTCTTAACGAAGAAGAAGCCTGCTCCAGCAGGAGAGGAGGATCTCCGAATGAATCCCCTTGCCAGGTTCTCTGTGATGTAGGTAGACATGGCCCTTGTTTCAGCAGGAGACAGCGGATATATCCATCCTCGAGGTGGTGTAGTTCCCGGGAGTAGGTCGATGGCACAGTCGTAAGGACGATGTGGCGGCAGTGCCTCTGACTCCTTTGTATCAAAGACGTCCGCGAAGGACCAATAGGCCAAGGGCAATCCCGGTAGGGACTCCGGAACCGGAGGTCGTCGGATGGGCTGTATAGTCTTCAGACAGTTCTCGTGGCAAGAGGAGCCCCATCGGGTGATTTCACCAGTACCCCAGCTGACTGACGGTTCGTGTGTCCATAACCAGGGGAGTCCCAGCAGGATTTGATGAGACATGTGTGGGAGGACATAGAGAGCGATGTTCTCGGTGTGCAGGGCACCGATACGTAGTTCCACCGGCTTGGTGATCCACGAGATGGTGTCAGAGAGGGGTCTCCCATCTACAGAGGCAATCACGAGGGGTTTGTCGAGTGGAGTAACAGGCACCTGGTACTTGTCCACCGTGGCCTGCTGGATGAAATTGCCTGCTGCCCCGGAATCGAGATACGCCTCGGCCGTGAACCGCGTCTCTCTCGTTGTCACTTGAACAGTCCACGTAACCGGGTCTGAGAGAGTCCCAGCACCTAGGGTGGCCTCTCCTACCAGCCCTAGGCTTTGGCGTTTCCCGACCTCTCTGGACAGGAGCGTAGAAGGTGTGTGCCCTCTCCGCAGTAGAAGCAGAGGCCCTTGGTGAGCCGTTCTGCTCGGCGTTGTTCGGACTGCCGCAAATGGTCAATCTACATGGGCTCGTGGACAGAGACACCAGACGACGTTGACTGAAGTACGGCGGGCTTCTGCGGAGGAGAGGAATGCCATATCGGATGTCTCTCACGGGACACCTCTTTGGATCGTTCCTGGAATCTGAGGTCCACGCGGGTGGCTAGTGTGATCAGGGCATCCAGAGTAGAAGGAACATCTGGGCCTGCCAGCTCGTCCTTAATACGACTGGAGAGTCCTTCCCAGAAGGCGGCGGTGAGGGCTTCATTGTTCCAGCCCAATTCTGAGGCCAAGGTGCGGAAGCGGATGGCATACTGCCCCACCGTCATGGTCCCCTGACGTAGCCTGAGGAGTGATGAGGCGGATGCGGCGGCACGGCCGGGTTCGTCGAAGGTGGTTCTAAACGCCTGCAGGAAGTCCTGGATGTTAGTGGTTACAGGGTCCTCCTTTTCCCACAAGGGGTTCATCCAGGCCAGTTCCTCACCCTCTAGATGGGACATCACAAACGCCACCTTGGCTTGGTCGGAGGCAAACAGGTGCGGAAGCAGCTTGAAATGGAGGGAGCACTGGTTTAAGAATCCTCTGCAGGTCTTGGGATCTCCGGCATATCGGGGTGGAGAGGCCAAGCGGAGTTTAGAAGCATCCGAGGTAGCCGCTATGGGAACCGTGACCGTGGACTGTGCAGTGGTAACCCGAGATGCCAGGGACGTGGCAGATGCTTGCAGCGTGTGCAGGCGGGTATCCACTGAGGTCATGAAGGCCAGCATGCGGGACTGAGTCTCGCACTGACGTCCGAGTTCCTGCTGCAAGTTGCCCAGCTGGGCCGCTAGTGCTTCGGCGGGATCCATGGCCTGTTCTTACTGTTAGGGCCAGGTGGACGGGCAGACCCAGGAGGTGGATCCACTGGGCCGAACTCCTCACTGAAGGCAAGGGGTCCGGTAGCCGGAGCACTACAGGTAGCAGGACAGTCTGTTCCAAAGAGTGGAATGTAGAAGTCCCTGGGACCACGGAGTCACCGAAGGTGGTCCGGATGGCGGAGCTCAGGTTCGGAGGCCGAGATGTTGTCAGGCAGAGTCCGGAACCGATGGAGCGAGAAGACGGGTCACCACAGGGATCAGAGATGGAATGGACTGACGGGATGGCGGACAGTCACCGTTCGGGGTACGGGAATCGTCAGGACCGGATGGCGTGGCAGGAGCGGCTCTAGGAGAGAGATAGGTAAGTATACCAGCAGACACAAGGAGACCTGACTCCTAGCTTAGCAAAACACGAAGAACAGGCCCCGCCCACTTGGAAAGGATTCCCCTATATGCCCAATACCTGATCCTTCAATATCCTGTTGGAGGACACTGGCCCTTTAAGAAAGGGTCAATGACCGCGCGCGCGCCCTAATGCGCATGCGCGAGGCCCGGGTGCCAGAAGCCAGGGCAGGGAGCGGCGAACAGGAGGCAGGAGAGCCGGGCTGGAGCAAAGCTGCCGACGGACGCCGGGAGCAGGGACCGGGACGCCTGGGGATCACAGGTGATGGGGCCTGGAGGCTGTGGAGCGGGGGACACCGGACAGAGGAGCCGGGGAGCGAGCCAGGGAAGCCGGGGAGCGTGGCAGGGGAGCCGGGGAGCGTGACAGGGGACCCGGTGAGTGTGACAACATCTACACAGCTCATAGAGGTGAGTAGTTACTGCATGTTCAGGAAGCTAGTTCCTGTTAGTAGTCAGTTATGGAGAGTGATTGAAAGAGAAAAGACGCTAAAGCGGGTTTTACACGCTACGATATATCTAATGAAATGTTGGCGGGGTCACGTCGTAAGTGACGCACATCCGGCATCGTTAGTGATATCGCAGCGTGTGACAGCTATGCGCGACGGTAAATGAGCAGAAATACTCACCTTCCCGTTCATCGTTAACACGTTGCTCATTTTCTGACAATCGAACGTCCAGTTGTTCATTGTTCCCGAGGCAGCACACATCGCTCCGTGTGACACCCCGGGAGCGATGAACTGCAGCTTACCTGCGTCCCATCGGCAATGCTGAAGGAAGGAGATGGTTAGGATGTTTACATGATGCTCATCTTCACCCCTCCGCTTCTATTGGCCAGCCACTGTGTGACGTCGCTGTAACGCCGAACGTCCCTCCCCCTTCAGGAAGTGGATGTTTGCCGCCCACAGCGAGGTCATTTGGAAGGTAAGTCCATGTGACGGGGGGTTACAGCATTGTGCGACACGGGCAAGAAATTGCCTGTGCCGCACAAACGATGGGGGCGGGTGCGATCGCGCGAGAAATCGACACATGTAAAGCAACCTTTAGCATTGCAGCCATATTGGGTGTGTGCTGCAGTCCTGATGACGATAGCAAGCTTCACCAACACCAAGTATTAGTGGCAACAGTTCTCTACAGAACAAGAAAATTGGGGCACCTGCCAGAAAGAGACTTAGGGGCACTTTGCACACTATGACATCACAAGCCGATGCTTGCGATGCCGAGCGTGATAGTCCCCGCCCCCGTCGCAGCTGCGATATCATGGTGATAGCTGCCGTTGTGAACATTATCACTATGGCAGCTTCACATGCACTCACCTGCCCTGCGACGTCGCTCTGGCCGGCAAACCGCCTCCTTATTAAGGGGGCGGGTCGTGCGGTGTCATAGCGACGTCACACGGCAGGCGGCCAATAGAAGCGGAGAGGCGGAGCTGAGCGGGATGTAAACATCCCGCCCACCTCCGTCCTTCCCCATAGCCAGCGTGAGCCGCAGGACGTAGGTAAGGTGATGTTCCTCGCTCCTGCGGCTTCACACACAGCGATGTGTGCTGCCGCAGGAACGAGGAACAACATCGTAACATCGGTCCTTCCGAAATTATGGAAATGACCGACGCTACACCGATGATACGATTTGGACGTTTTTGCGCTCCTTAATTGTATCAAAAAGGATTTACACACTACGATATCGACTGCGATGCCGGATTTGCGTCACTTTTGATTTGACCCCACCGACATCGCAGCTGCGATGTCGTAGTGTGCAAAGTGCCCCTTAGGAGTGTGTGTCTAGTGTTTTGCCAGACCTTGAGATCTTATTGAATAAATATGGGGAAGAGCGCCCCCTATATAGTCCACAGAAAGTAGTTTGGATACAGTAGTCACAGCAAAACACATATACCTGTGTGGCCCTGTACAAAGATGATGGATGTCCTCTGCATGACATGTTACACCAGCGTAAGTTCTACTTAAGCAATGTGCCGTCTCCCATAACCATAATATTTGTGCCTCTGACATGTTTTCTAGATGAAGATTTCAAATGTTCTACATAATACCTATTGTATATAGTTTTATTAACAAGTAAACAAGAATCTATTTTGTTAAAAACATCTGGACCATTTTTCATGAAGATAAAGAATCACAAATTGTCCCAGCATACGACAGCATGCACTAATAGAAAATCTACCAAACATATGGGCACAGACCTGGGGACTCTTGTATGTGGTTTTTAGGGACGTAGAAGTTTGCCATGACACGTGAAGTTCTTTACATATGTAGCTCTTTAAAAAACAAGTCCAGCAGTACCTTTATATGGCAAGTCTATTTCTTCATTAGTCCTCATTCAGATGTCTATGTGGAACATACATGTGGTATTAATTTTTTCATGGTTATCACACACACCCATTATAACTTATGATACTATAGACATGTCCGTGTTTTTATACTCAATGTGTGTGTGGCGCCCCGAGGCTTCAGTCGCCACAGGGTATTGCATCTTAAGGTACAATACACATCCCGGGTAAGGAAGAGGTTAACCACTGGTTTTCACTTACACAACACACCTGTGGGGAGCAGAACCATCCTTGCTGCGACACCACCAACCCCAGAGGACATCACCCGCAGTGGCGGCTAATCTCTGGCCGCATACCATAGGCGGCATCACGAGACAACTACTATCCCACCACCATCACCTTCCCTTTTATTGTACACCTCGGGGCCACGAAGCTGGGCAGGCCACCCATGACATCCCCCTGACCCGACATCACTGGCCCAGTGATGAGTATATTTAACCCCTTGCCCCGTGGGTGCTATAACTTGGCGTCATGAACAGGATTCCATGCTCACAACAACGGGTACTTTGCGACTTACAGAACTGTGTTAAAACTGTATTGCTTAAGAATGACAACTCCCATTAACCATTCAGAGCGAGAAAAGAAGGGGCGTGCCACCATGGGTGGAGCCCAGGAAAAAGTGCGAAAGAGATCCCCACTGCCAGAAACTTACCAGAAACACCGTACCTCTAGGGCGGGAAACAAGGACATGTCAACTGAAAAAGACCAAGCTGTCCCTGTTGCTGATGCTGCAGCACCATCACCATCTCTGGTAGTACCGTTTGCTATGCCGTACCTTCCGGGAGCATTGTGGTTGCCACAGTATGCTAGGGAAGCGTATACTCAAACTGATTTTAAACCTGGGCTGGACAGCTTGTTTTGTGTGTACTCTCAAGCCGAAAGCCAGAAAACCAGCATCTTAATACTGATCTTCAGTTGCTGTGGAAAAGCCATACACTATACTAGAGAATGTCTCATGAGTGTACCAAACCAGGGTGCCGGGACCGGTCCTCTGGTACCACCAGCAGTAGCCAAGAAAGAGTAAAGGGTGCTTTACATGCTGCGATATTGCTACCGATATATTGTCAGGGTCATGTCGTTAGTGATGCACATCCAGCGCCGGTAGCGACATCGCAGCGTGTGACATCGCAAAATCATTCAAAAACGGTGATCGTTGACACGTCACTTCTTTCCTTAATATCGCTGCTGCCACAGGTATGATGTTGTTCGTCGTTCCTGCGGCACCACACATCGTTATTTGTGACACCGCAGGAACAACGAACATCTCCTTACCTGCGTCCACCGGTAATGAGGAAGGAAGGAGGTGGGTGGGATGTTACGTCCCGCTCATCTCCATCCCTCCGCTTCTATTGGCCGGCCGCTTAGTGATGCCGCAGTAACATCGCTATGACGCCGAACACACCTCCCCCTTGAGGGAGGGATTGTTCGGCGGTCACAGCGACGTCGCTGACAAGGTATGTGCGTGTGACGCTGCCATAGCGATAATGTTCGCTACGGCAGCGATCACCAAATGTTGCACATATGACGGGGGCGGGGTCTATCTCGCACGACATCATTAGCTATCGGTAGCGATGTTGCAACATGTAAAGCACCCTTAAATGTTTTAGGTTTTTTTTTCCTCTCTCTCTTTTATGCAATTTTATGTGCTAATGTTCTAATGGTTAGACTGCTAAGTAGAGATGAGCGATGTTCAAATCAAACCGTTCGCCAATTTCAAATTCGAGTTGTTTTGGGCGATGTTCGAATCTTTCGACAAACTCGAACGATTTGCTTAACATTCGACCGTTCTAGTTACCGTTTGATAACGGTTCGATCACCAAAATCATGGCTTTTCACAGTCAGGGCGGCGTCACACACTACGATATATTGGGCGATATGTCGTCGGGGCCACGGATTCTGTGACGCACATCCGGCATCGTTTGAGATATCGTAGCGTGTGACCGCTACGAACGACTGTGAACGAGCATAAATACTCACCTTATCGTTGCTCGTTGACACATCGTTAATTTTCATAAAGTCGTTCCTCCTTGTGCGCGCCGGTTGTTCATCGTTCCCGAGGCAGCACACACACATCGCTCCATGTGACACCCCGGGCACGATGAACATAGCTTACCTGCGTCCCGACGGCAATCCGGAAGGAAGGAGGTGGGCGGCATGTTACATCCCGCTCGTCTCCACCTCTCTGCTTTTATTGGGTGGCCGCTATGTGACGTCGCTGTGACGCCGAACGTCCCTCCCCCTTCAGGAAGAGGATGTTCTCCGCCCACAGCGAGGTCGTTTGGGAGGGAAATACTGATGGGGGTAAACTACTTTGTGCGCCCCGGGCAACAAATTGCCCGTGACGCACAAATGACGGGGGCAGGTGCGATCGCTTATGCGATCGCACGATAAATCGTCTCGTGTAAGACCGTCCTCAGGCTATGTGCGCACTTTGCGTATTTGCATGCGTCCTGCATCCCCAGCACAATCCATCTCTCTTTCCTACTCAGCGATCAGCTGCACGGCTGTCACAAAGCTGCGGCGGCTTTTCCTCTTTTGAAAATGGCTGCCTCTCATTATTCAATCTCATATTCCTTGCTTTCCCCGCCCACCGGTGCCCATGATTGGTTGCAGTCAGACACGCCCACACGCTGAGTGGCAGCTGTCTCACTGCAACCAATCACAGCCGCCGGTGGACGGGTCTATATCGTGCAGTAAAATAAATAAATAAATAATTAACCCCATTACGACAGCCTTACGGAGATATACGGCAGGCAGAAATAAGTGTATAGCGTCCCCCAGCGTCGGAAAATCTCCGGGGTTTCAGTTACCGGGGGTAGCTGAGACCCTGGAGATCATGATTCAGGCCGTTTTTTCCGGTCCCTGCTGACTTGATCACCTGTATACACCGTATACCGATGATCATGTTACAGTAAATGACAGCACAGGTCAAAAATTATTTATCTCCCATCTGGTATGAACAAACATGTCAGATGGGAGATAAATCTCCTCCCTGGTCTGCTCCGGTCCACCGGTGTCGCCAAAGTGCCCCCCCAACCCCTTCCCAGAAATCCAAGAAAGCAGCGCACACAGCAGCGGACTGGCCGCATTTAACCTACTCTTCTGATTTCTGTTGCATGTGCCATGACACATGCGACAGAAAACTCCTCTCCAGGCCCTGCAAGGTCACCCCCTATAACCACCCCCATGTTCCCCGGTGTTCCACGGTACCTGTGCAGCGTTGATCCCCCATGGCCCCCTCCTTCACAATAGACGCTGCCGCATGCACAGAGCGGCTGTCAGCTCAGCTTCCTGTGTTCAGTCACAGTGAGACACTGAGCTCACAGCACGGACTCTGCTGCTGTGGTCCCAGGGAGAGGGGGTGCAGATTCATTGCACCCACACTCCTCACATGGAGGGTCTGCACTCCTAGAAAATGGGGGATACATTCCCTGAGCATGCCCCCCATATTCTAGAAGGTCTAGAGTCATCATGGGACCCCTTATTGGATTACTGCGGACCAGATTTTTTTTTCCTTACAATAAATTGGTGAAAGAGGGAATGTTTTGGGGAGTGTTTTTTCAAATACATTTTTTTTGTTGTCTATTTTTTTGTTAATACTGACAGTTTGTGATGTCGGGTATCTGATAGACACCATGACATCACAAAACTGCTGGGCTTGATGTCAGGTGACATTACAGCTGGTATCAACCCCATATATTACCCCGTTTGACACCGTTCCAGGGCACGGGATGAGCTGGGGCGAAGCGCCAGGATTGGTGCATCTAATGGATGCGCCACTTCTGTGGTGGCTGCGGCCTGCTATTTTTAGGTTGGGAAGGCCCAATAACTATGGACCTTACCACCCTGAGAATACCAGACCACAGCTGTCCGCTTTCCCTTGGCTGGTGATCCAATTTGGGGGGATACCCTACTTTTTTTTTTGTAATTATTATTATTTATAAAATAATTATAAAAAAGAACCTGGGGTTTCCTCCAAATTGGATCACCAACCATGGTAAAGCTTCCAGCTGTGGTTTGCAGGCTACAGCCGTCTGCTTTACCCTAGCTGGCTATCAAAAATGGGGGGACACCACGTCATTTTTTTTTAATTATTTATTTTTTGGCTAAATACAAGGCTAAGCACCCTTTAGTGCCACATGAAAGTCACTAAAGGGTGCAAGCTTAGAATATGTAGGAGGGTGGAACACTATATACTGTATGTGTTTGATATCTGTCTATCTATGTATCCAACCTTCCTAGCTTTTTTGGCTGCATGCCCGCGATTAGGGTTTCAAGCGTTTTGGACGCTGTGTTTTTGCTGCATTGTACAGTACAATCGCAGTTGAAGGATTTTTAGAAATCTCCTGCCACTGTGCTTATTTTCTCAACAGCATAAACTGACATCTGGCGCTGCAGAATGTCAATTTATCCAAATGAAGAAAGAAACGTCAGCTCACTCTGGAGAATAGCAGACTTTATTCTGTCAGTACAGACATCATCATGGAAAGGGGGAGAGGGGAGTGCGGGGGCGGCAGACGGACGACAGCCATTTCGTGCTGTGGCTAGTGCTTTGACGAGTCCACAGCGCGAAACGGCTGTCGTCCGTCTACTGCCCCGCACTCCCCTCTCCCCCTTTCCGTGATGATATCTGTACTTACAGAAAAAAATACGCTATTGTCCAGAGTGAGCTGCCGCTTTTTTTCTTCATTAGGATAATCTTTATCTTGACCACGCTGCAAGCAGAGCACCATTCTTGTTTTACTTAGAATGTCAATTTATGCTACGGAGAGGAGAGTTCTGCGTGGAGAGAATAGAGCTAAAGTCAGCAGCAGCCCGCACCTGGATCGAGGTCATGGCCAGCTGCATTCTTCCGTGGACAACACTCACATCTCCATTGACTCAGTGTCGCCGAATCGTGGGCACATATCCTAAAAGTTGGACATTTGCTGCTAGAGCAACATTTTTGTGATGCCCCTGGGGGTTCAACATGCTCACTATACCCCTGAATAAAATCCTTGCGGGGTCTACTTTCCAAATTGAGGTCAATTGTGGGGAATTTCTGCTGTATAGGTACCTTTAGGGGCCCTGCAAATATGACATGGTGTCCGCAATCTATTTCAGCTTTTCCAAAATTCAAATATTGCTTCTTCCATTCCAAGCCCTCCCATTTGTCTAAAGAGAGGTTTCTGACTACATGTGGGGTATCACCGCGATCAAAAGAATGTGAGTAACAAACTGTAATGTCCACTTTTTGGTGTTACCTCTTGAAAAGTGAGAAATTTGGTGCTAAAGCAATATGTTTGTGAAAAAAATGAACATTTTCAATATGACGGCCTAATGTTATTAAATTCTGTAAATCATCTGTGGGTTCAAAATGCTCACTATATCTCTAGATAAAATCCTTAAGAGAAAACACAAAAAGCCAGCACTAAATGTGCACTTCAGCACTAAACATTCCAAACTGTATTTATTATAAAAATTTTGAGATTTTTGGCAAAAAATTGCAATTTCTTGAGCTGCCTCGCCACGTCACGGCAAATCTCATTTGAGGCAGTCCTACACGAAAATATTTTTATAAAATGTGCCATACGGCCTCACATATGAATAGTAGAACTGCTCTTAGCAGCACTCAGCAGTAGCAGTTCTACCATTCATATGTGAGGCCGTATGGCACATTTTATAAAAATATTTTAGTGTAGGACTGCCTCAAATGAGATTTGCCGTGACGTGGCGAGGCAGCTCAAGAAATTGCAATTTTTTGCCAAAAATCTCAAAATTTTTATAATAAGTACAGTTTGGAATGTTTAGTGCTGAAGTGCACATTTGTTCTGGCTTTTTGTTTTTTCTTCAAAATCCTTAAGAGGTCTAATTTCCAAAATGGAGTCACTTGCGGGGGTTTCTGCTGTTTAGGTACCTTAGGGGCCCTGCTAATGGAACATGGTACCTGCAATCTATTTCAGCCAAATTTGATTTCTAAAATTCAAATATTGCTCCTTCTGTTCCGGGCCCTCCCATTTGTCCAAACACAGGTTTCTGATCACATGTGGGGTATCAGGAGAAACTAGGGAACACATTTTGGGTTCCATTTTGTTGTGTTACTTCTTCTAAAATAAATAAATTGGCGCTAAAGCAACATTTTTTAGATAATTGTTTTTGGGTTTTTTTTTCATTCCACATTGCTTTATTCCTGTGAGGCACCTGAAAGGTTAATATACTTATTGGATGTCGTTTTCAGTACTTTGAGGGGTGCAGTTTTAGAATGGTGCCACTTTGGGGTATTTTCTGTCACGTAGGGCTCTCAATGTCACTTCAAATGTGATGTGGTCCCTAAAAAAATGGTTTTGTAAACTTTGTTGAAAAAATGGGAAATTGCTGATGAACTTTGACCCCTTCTAACTTCCTAACCCCAAAAAATGTTGTTTTAGAAATTGTGCTGATGTAAAGTAGACAGTGGGAAAATGTAATTTATTAACTATTTTGTGTGACATAACTCTCTGGTGTAAGGGTATAAAAATTAAAAATTTCAAAATTTTCGTCAAATTTCCGATTTTTTTCATGAATAAACGCAAAATATATCGTCCTAAATTTATAACTATCCTGAGATAGAATATGTCACAAAAAAACAATCTCAGAATCACCGGGATCCACTGAAGCATTCCAGAGTTATAACCTGTGAAAATGACAGTGGTCAGAATTGCAAAAAATGGCCTTGGCATATTGGACAAAACTGGCTTCGTCCTTAAGGGGTTAAAAAAAAAAAAACCCAATTTTGATACCAGCCAAGATAAAGCCACATGGCTGGGGGCTGGTATTGTCAGGATGGCGAGCGCCACGTTATGGGGAGCCCACCACCCTAACAATATCAGCCAGCAGCCGCCCGGAATTGCTGCATCCATTTGATACGACAGTCCCGGGACTCTACCTGGCTCATCTCGAATTGCCCTGGTGCGGTGGCAATCGCGGTAATAAGGAGTTCAATGGCAGCTTATAGCTGCCACTAAGTCCTAGGTTAATCATGGCAGGCGTCTCCACAAGATATCTTCCATGATTAATCTGTAGTGAAAGTAAATAAACGCACGCAACAAAAAATCCTTTATTTGGAATAAAAGACAACCCCCCCCACATTTACCACTTTATTAATCCCCAAACACCCATCCAGATCGGAAGTAATCCACACGACGATTTCAGCTCTGCTACATGAAGCTGACAGGGAGCGCCAGAGAACATGACCGCTCTGTGTCAGCTCCACGCAGCAACTGAAGTGAGCCGCACTGTCACCGGAGACTTCACTCAGGTAGTGCCGGTGTGTGTGGGGATGATGGAGGCCGGTAACTGCAGTGACGGCATCACTGATCGCACGGCTCCCTTCATTCACTCAGGGGATTAGCGGTCACCTATGCGTCCTTCACGGGTGACCGCAAATCAGGCTGTGACACAGAGCCGCAGGATGACAATGAAGTCGGCTGAAGTTTATCCGAGTTCAATCTCATCGCGCGACTGTCTGTGTCTGCTGTCAGCGGGCATGGAGCCGAGCTGAATGGCAGAGCAAGCATCCAGCACGCATACATTCTGCATCAGTTCTGCAGTCACAATACATTCACATGTGCTGCCAAATCGCTGCAAAATTATGTATGCAGAATTATGGACACTACGCAATGTGCGCAAGGTTAATAATAATATCCAATTCAGTGTAGTGTGCGGGGGGGCAGGGGTTCCTGAAATAATGGCGATCTCCATTTTTTTTTTCCCTAACCGCGCATACAGTGGAGCGGTGCAGGCTGTCAGCCAATCACACACACAAACACACATACACAGCAAAGTGCATTTTTTGCACACAAGCAAGGGCATGTGTCATTGGCTGTGTATGTCACTTCTGAGTAGTTTCACTTTTGGACACCATAGAAGGAGTTTACTCTGTGTATACGTACTTCATACCAGAACTGGCTCATCTAGATCGATCCGTGCACCTCCTGATTTGCCCTGTGGCTTCTATACTGGTAAGCTGAACCTTTTTTTTGTGTTTTCTATGTGTTTGTATGTGTTTGTGTTTGCCTGCCATTGTTTTCAATGGGGTTTGAAGGTGTTAATCGAACGTTCGTCGAACGTTCGACAAACACACCCGCCGTTCGATGAACCGAACCGAACTCGAACACTAGGGGGGTGGCTCATCTCTACTGCTAAGTCTTACAAGTAATATAATGTCTATATTGAAGATTTTAGATGTGTGCTGTACATTCCAAAGTTTTATATGTGTCAAAAGTTTTTTTTTTTTTATATATATATAGCATAAGGACTTTTACTATGATAAGGGTTTTGCCAGTGAAGAGCCTTGGTCTGAGGTTTTTTTATTATATCTATTTGCTATTCTGCTGTACATCACATGATAGCTGTATCACCGTCTCTCGATACCGGACTTTGGGGAAAATGTACAAAGTTTTATAGGACTGCTAAGGTTATGTTGCAACGTTTGAAGTGATCCTGCCTCCCATAAAGGGAAAATTGTTCAGTTGTTTATATGCATAACAAAAATTGTGGTGTACTAACTTTGTTTTGGTTGAAGCCCAGGAGTACTGCCATTTGCCGTGGGGTAATATGGCACCCTTGAGGCTTCAGTCGCCACAGGGTATTGCATCTGACTTAAGGTGCAATACTCATCCCGGGTAAGGAAAAGGTTAACCACTGGTTTTCTTTAATACAAGACACACACAGCCAGGTGCTTTCCCACTAGACCTGGGCTATGGTGGTCACCATAACAACGGGTTTTTCCCAGCCAAAAGTGAGTCATCAGGAAGGTGGGGGCAGCACAGGGGAAGTGATAGAACACACATTTTTTACCTCAAAATAGTTTGGAACACAGAGTAAATGGTTGCAGGGGAGAGTGCTTCAGAGCATCCCCTGTTAGGACTAGCCCAACTGGAAGAAGCGGGAGTTTACCAAGTGAGCTGGAGAGACAGAGGAGTAACACAGTTGCTGAGGGGAGAGCTTAATTTCTCCTTCAGAACCAGCGCAGTTCAGGGTGCAGAGCCCCAGGGTGAAACATACTTTACATTGGATCACCAGAATCTGCAGGACAGGGAGATTATACATCCCTCTGGCCATCACAAGTTCCCAGAGCACAGTGCCACATAGGACCTAGGGCCGGGATTACGGTCAGGCCCCACAGTAGTTCTGCGTCACCTGCACATTGGACAGGAAGTTAACTTACAAGAACCGGGGTCATCACGTAGCTTCAGGCCATGGGGATCCATCTTTGATAGCGCAAGAAAGGAGGGTCTCTCAGTTCGCAACATTGGTGGCTACCTCCAGGGCCGCCAACAGGGCATTACTACTGTGCCTGGTGTAGGGGGCCCGGTGGAAAGAGGGGGCCCGGCCAGGCCCAGGGTAAATACTTTAGCCCCCGGCAGAATGAGCCCCTTCTCTTCACCAGGCCCCTGTCACAGCAGCAGAGAGGCCCAGTGGTGTCGCTTCACTTCCTTACATGACTAATTTGCATGCGACGGGGCGGAGCTTGAAAGTTAGCCATGTGGTGGAGTGGAGGCAGAGTCATTGGAACAGAGCAGGGCACGTCATCGCTGGGCCTTGCAGCAGTGTGGTGAGGTCATCACTCTGCTACCTCATTACACTCCTGCAAGTAACAGCGGAAGAGGTGGCGAGGACGCGGCAGCCAGAGGGACAGGTAAGCGCTGTGAGCCGAAGACATTCGCCGGGGGGTGTGTGAGGTGGTGAGGTGGCCCGCCCGCTCATCTCAGCCTGGGGGGCCTGCTTATCTGAGACCGGGGGTCCGCTTATCTGTGACCGGGGGGGTGGTGGGGTGGCCCGCCCGCTCATCTCAGCCCGGGGGGCGGCATATCTGAGACCAGGGGGGTGAGGTGGCCCACCTGCTCATCTCAGCCTGGGGGGGCCCGCTTATCTGAGACTGGGGGGGTGAGGTGGCCCGCCCACTCATCTCAGCCCAGGGGGGCCCGCTTATCTGGGACCGGCGGTGGTGAGGCAGCCCACCCGCCCATCTCAGCCGGGAAGGGGGGTGGTGAGGCGGCCCGCCCACTCATCTCAGCCCGGGGGGGTGAGGTGGTCTTGCCTCAGCTAGATGCGCGGGAGGGCGCTGAATTGCATCACGGGCAGGTGAGTATAATGTGAATCATGTGTTATGTGCTGCCTGTATGTGTTATGTGCTGCCTGTATGTGTTATGTGCTGCCTGATGTGTTATGTGCTGCTTGTATGTGTTATGTGCTGTCTGATGACTTATGTGCTGTCTGATGTGTTCTGTGCTGCCTGTATGTGTTATGTGCTGCCTGCATGTGTTATGTGCTGTCTGATGTGTTATGTGCTGCCTGTATGTGTTATGTGCTGCCTGATGTGTTATGTGCTGCTTGTATGTGTTATGTGCTGTCTGATGACTTATGTGCTGTCTGATGTGTTCTTTGCTGCCTGTATGTGTTATGTGCTGCCTGCATGTGTTATGTTCTGTCTGATGTGTTATGTGCTGCCTGTATGTGTTATGTTCTGTCTGATGTGTTATGTGCTGTCTGATGTGTTATGTGCTGTCTGATGTGTTATGTGTTGTCTGATGTGTTATGTGCTGCCTGTATGTGTTATGTGCTGCCTGTATGTGTTATGTGCTGCCTTTATGTGTTATGTGCTGCCTGTATGTGTTATGTATAAGATATGTGTGTCCTGTATAGTGTGCAATGTGTAGCTGTCTGTCTATGTATACTATCTGTGTATACAGTCTGTCTGTCTGTGTATACTGTGTATGTCTGTCTACACAGTCTGTCTGTCTGTCTACACAGTCAGTCTGTCTGTCTACACAGTCAGTCTGTCTGTCTGTCTGTCTGTCTACACAGTCTGTCTGTCTGTCTACACAGTCTGTCTGTGCAATTTTCTTAGGGAAACAACTTCAAGGGTGCTAACACTTTTGGCCATGACCGTGTATATACATATAATCTATTATACTGTATATACATACATACATGTTTTTGCAAGAGTGGCAGTGAGACTAAGAAGTTTGAGTGGTGGAGGCGGAGCCGGGGGTGGAGCCTGGGCAGAGTCCCAAGGGGGCCCGAAAATTTTGCCAGTATGGGGCCCTGAAATTTCTAGTGGCGGCCCTGCACATAGCACATATACTGTATGTATATACACACATGACATACAAACATACATATAGTATGTGTATATACAGTCAAGCCGAATGTGTTGGCACATTTGAAAGTGTTCCAGAAAATGAAGCATTTCTCCAGAAAGTTATTGCAATTACACGTTTTGTTATACACAAGTTTTTATTTACTTTGTGTGTATAGGAACAACATAAAAAAAAAAAAAAAAAAAGCAAATTAGACATATCAAACAAAACTCCAAAAATGGTCTCAACAAAATTGTTGCCATTTTTCGTTTTTCCAAAATTGTGGGTAAAAACTTTTGTTTCAAGCATGTGTTGCTCACTCAAACTTTTTTATGGCAAGTAATAGGTGTGGGTACACGACACATGCTGCTGCTTAGGAATCCAGACACTCTTGAGATGCAGCGTGACTGGTATCTTAGAACTAAAAATATTTTTATTCTGAGAACAAAGAGTATTTTTAATAAAAAATAAGTTGTAAGAAATTTGCATTTTTACCCATTAGTGAAGATGAGACAGCCACTTTAATTTCTGTATGTTATAACTATAGGCATAGGTAAAGGTTCTGCTCATGGCGTGGACAAAACGTCTTAAGCCTGGTTTACACGCATCAATAGATCTTTCAATCCGTCGTCGGGGTCAAGTTGTAAGTGACGCACATCCGGCATCGTTCGTGACGTATTTGCGTGTGAAACCTACGTGCAATCAAGATTGAACGAAAATACGGTGATCGCATACACGTCGTTTATTCCTCATACATTGGACGTTTTGTTGTATGAACCTAGTCAATTTGTAACGTGTGACATCCCTCATACGATTGTGATGTCTGATGCTATGTGCGCAGGTGTGCGCTCTGCACCGCAGCTTAAAAAAGGTCTGCTTCAGAGCGCAGCTAAAAAGCTGCGTTCTGAAGCGCCTCACAATGTCTGTCATGCACTAATCTCTGTCAGTCCGTCACTATCTCTGTCCCTCTCTCTCTGTCCATGTCAGTCTATCCCCCTCTCTCATATACTCACCGATCCCCGATCCCCGGCGCTGCACGGCATTCACACTGGTCCGGCGGCTTTTACTGTTTTGAAAAAGCCGGCCGCCCATTAAACAATCTCGTATTCCCTGCTTTCCCCGCCCACCGGCGCCTATGATTGGTTACAGTGAGACACGCCCCCACGCTGAGTGACAGGTGTCACACTGCACCCAATCACAGCAGCCGGTGGGCGTGTCTATACTGTGCAGTGAAATAAATAATTAAATAATTAAAAAAAACGGCGTGCGGTCCCCCCCCAATTTTAATACCAGCCAGATAAAGCCATACGGCTGAAGGCTGGTATTCTCAGGATGGGGAGCTCCACGTTATGGGGAGCCCCCCAGCCTAACAATATCAGCCAACAGCCGCCCAGAATTGCCGCATACATTAGATGCGACAGTTCTGGGACTGTACCCGGCTCTTCCCGATTTGCCCTGATGCGTTGGCAAATCGGGGTAATAAGGAGTTATTGGCAGCCCATAGCTGCCAATAAGTCCTAGATTAATCATGTCAGGCGTCTATGAGACACCCTCCATGATTAATCTGTAAATTACAGTAAATAAACACACACACGCCCGAAAAAATCCTTTATTAGAAAAAAAAACACAAACACATTCCCTGGTTCACCACTTTAATCAGTCCCAAAAAGCCCTCCATGTCCGGCGTAATCCAGGATGCTCCAGCGTCGCTTCCAGCGCTGCTGCATGGAGGTGACCGGAGCTGCAGCAGACACAGCCGCTCCGGTCACCTCCACGCAGCTAATGAAGACAGCCGTGCGATCAGCTGAGCTGTCAGTGAGGTTACCCGCTGTCACTGGAGCCAGCGGTGGATGCAGCGGTGGCCGCGGGTAACCACAGTGACAGCTCAGCTGATCGCGCTACTCACCTCAGTTGCTGCGTGGAGGTGAGAGGAGCAGCGGTGAGTAGCGCGATCAGCTGAGCTGTCACTGTGGTTACCCGCGGCCACCGCTGCATCCACCGCTGGATCCAGTGACAGCGGGTAACCTCACTGACAGCTCAGCCGATAGCGCGGCTGTCTTAATTAGCTGCGTGGAGGTGACCGGAGCGGCTGTGTCTGCTGCAGCTCCGGTCACCTCCATGCAGCAGCGCTGGATGCGACGCTGGACCATCCTGGAGTACGCCGGACATGGAGGGCTTTTTGGGGCTGATTAAAGTGGTGAACCAGGGAATGTGTTTGTGTTTTTTATTTCTAATAAAGGATTTTTTCGGGTGTGTGTGTTTATTTACTGTAATTTACAGATTAATCATGGAAGGTGTCTCATAGACGCCTGACATGATTAATCTAGGACTTATTGGCAGCTATGGGCTGCCAATAACTCCTTATTACCCCGATTTGCCAATGCACCAGGGCAAATCGGGAAGAGTCGGGTACAGTCCCAGAACTGTCGCATATAATGTATGCGGCAATTCTGGGCGGCTGTTGGCTGATATTGTTAGGCTGGGGGGCTCCCCATAACGTGGAGCTCCCCATCCTGAGAATACCAGCCTTCAGCCGTATGGCTTTATCTGGCTGGTTTTAAAATTGGGGGGGACCGCACGCCGTTTTTTTTAATTATTTATTTCACTGCACAGTATAGACACGCCCACCGGCTGCTGTGATTGGGTGCAGTGTGACACCTGTCACTCAGCGTGGGGGCGTGTCTCACTGTAACCAATCATAGGCGCCGGTGGGCGGGGTAAGCAGGGAATATGAGATTGTTTAATGGGCGGCCGGCTTTTTCAAAATAGTAAAAGCCGCCGGAGCAGTGTGAATGCCGTGCAGCGCCGGGGATCGGGGATCGGTGAGTATGAGAGAGGGCTGCTCAATTCAGTTACTCAGGAGATTAGCGGTCACCGGTGAGCCCTTCACAGGTGACCGCTAATCGGGACGCGACACAGACAGAGCCGCAGCATGACCATGAAGTCGGGTGAGGTTCACCCGAGTTCATTCTGACAGTGCGGCTCTGTCTGTGTCTGCTGTCAGCGGCCATTCACCGCTGCTACATGGCTGTCTGTGTCTGCTGTCAGCGGCCATGTAGCAGAGCTGAATGGCAGATGACATAGTAAAAACGCATCCCTACACATTACACACGCTTGGCAAATCAGTAAATAAAAAAAAAAAAGGTGCCCAATGCATACGTCACAGAACACATGATCTAAAGGATCGCACACAAAATTGATCAATTTAACATAAACTACTCACGCTCGTGTGACAGCAAATGAACGACCTACGTGCAATCTCATTCAATCGCATATGCGACCTGGGCGTGTCACATCGCATACGAGATCGCATACCTAATTGTAAGGTGTAAAGCAGGCTTTAGTGGGTCTCTAACCAGTAAACCATGTTTACAACTATGGTGTAAGATCCTAAGGGCTCGTGTAGATGACAACATTTTTGTTATGTACAAGGGGCCCCCTTAATTGCCCCCACTATTTATGCAGACCCCATTAGTAGCCCCCACTATTTATAAGGACCCCTTTCCAGTCCCCACTATTTATGAGGGCCCCCTAAGTAGCTTTCACTCATAAAGTTCATTACACAAAATTAAAATAAAAAATAAACATCATATACTAGCATATACTAAACATATAACTAGCCCCGGCAAATCTAGCAGCAGGTCCCGGGCAGACAATTTTGATGATGTCATCGCACCAGGAGTGACATCCTTTTCATGTCGCAGCACAATGATGTCATTGCATCCCTCCACTTGAGAACTGTCGTTATAGGCCTTAAGTAACCTGTAATCTACAGAACAAAAGGCAGCAATGCAGGGAGCTTATTTTCCCTGCTCTGCTGCACAGTTTAACTTAGAGGTGCACAAAATTTTTGGTCTGAGGGCCAAATTGCCATACTGATCCAATCTGAAGGGCTGCAAATTTAAAAGGGTACTTATTTAAAAGGGTACTTACATTTCTACAGCATCAGAACCAAATGCTGAATATATGAGAAGGATCTGGAGCGTTTTTGTTCAGTTTCTGCTCCAAAACCTCAGGGTGAAATATCAGTGTGAGTTTTCAGAGTAGAAACTCAACAAAATCATTCATATAATCTCAAAACTAATTTTGGGATTTATCGGCTTTAAAATGAAGCACACTATGGTTTGCTACATCACCAAGACCACCAGCAGTACAGGAGTACATTACCACATGAAACAAGTGTATATGTGGTTGACCTGAAACTGCAATCGATCACTTAGTACAGTGCAGTTTCAGGTCAACCGCATATACCCTTGTTAAACATGAACCTGCAACTCCCAGTAGGTCCTTAACAATGGTAAGGTGGTTTTGAGAGTTGCTGTTACTAACCATCATACAGGAACCACAGTCATGATGAGATCAGATTTAGGCAGTATTACAAAAACATTTACCTTATAGCTGACATCTTCCTGATTGAATTGTCCCCATCCCTTTTGTCTCCAACCCTTACGTCATACTACAGACACCATGGTGAGATTTCACACCCAAAGCTCATCTCTCCAGACTTCCCTGTTCTTCAGCCGTCAGCAGCACTCCTAACATAAAAAAAAATATCATTATACTGCCCCATAAATAAAAATATCTCCCATGCTGCAACCCTGAATAAATTGTCCATTATTTTGCTTCCTGCACAAAATGATCCCCTTACTGCCCCTTTCTAAAATATCCATCTACACTGAACCTTTCCATCATGTCCCCTTCCCACACTGTCCCCTTCCATAATATCTCCCCTTACACTACCCTTCTCTGCAATGTTCCATTATTGCCCCTCTTTGTATTGTGCCCCATACACTGCCCTTCTCTTTAATGTCTCCACCATACCCTCCATCTCCAAAATGTCCCCTCCACACTGCCCCTCTCTGTAATGTCCCCCCACACGGCCTCTCTCCTTATTGTGCCTCCCACACTGCCTCTCTATAAGGTCCCCATAACACTGCCTTTCTCTGTAATGTCCCAAACATGCGTGCCCTCTCTGTAATGTCACTCACATACTGCTCCTCTTTGTAGGGTCCCCCATGCTGACCCCTTTCTGTAATGTCCCCCTACATGCTGCCCCTCTTTGTAATGACCACCGCATACTGCCCCTATCATTAAAATCCCCCACATACTGCCTCTCTCCATAATTTCTCCCATGCTTAGCCCCTCTTTGTAAAGTCCCCACACTGCTATTATCCATAATGATAGGTAATCTTTGACTCCTTCATAGAGCACTTACTGATTCCAGCCATATCCCCACCTCCACTGCGCTACAGTCCTGGCAGCAGTGTGGTGAGGTCAAAGCCTGATGCATGTCAGGGTGAGTACTGAAGAGGACTCCTCTGCTCTGCATGTTCTGGAGCTGAGATTTTCAACTGAACTTGCGCTGGAGTTCTCTGCAGGCTGCACAATATCCTTCGCCAGGCAGTATGTAGTGCAGGCCTGGCTTATAGCTAAGATATAATTAAGCATAACTGAAGCTCAGGATGGGCCATTTTGGTCAGAGGCAGAGGCGACCATCTCCCCTGTAGCTATGCTACTGATTATAATTCAATTATAACAATTGTTTATTGACAGATCATCCTTTATCTGACATTTTCTTTTGTCAAGATAGGGTAAAAATAAAATTGACATATTTTTATAATGACTTATGATAGAAATGACATTTCTGACACAATGCCTATCATGATGACCAATTATATGCATCTAATGAAAAAATATTTCAATTAACATTCTCCTTTCCATTCCTCCTGTTTTATCGCAACATTTCTTGCTTAGTCCTTACCCATATCATGCTATGTCTACAGTATGAAGTTCTTTTATAGTTTGTGTTACATTATTCTAGATTGTTATTAATATAAATAGAATGCCCTAAGCAGAAGTAACAAAGCTCTTCACGTTGTTTCCTTACATTGTCTTTATTGTAAGTTATATTTTTACCAATTTTTATTCAGTGAAATAAATCTAAAAGTCAAGCTGGAATAATAAGGCTGTAAAATGCAGTCAGAAAGCCATTATACAAAAACTAAATTATGCATAAAGAACTAGTCAAAGTCTTGTGCTTAAAGAAGCATTCACACTAAGTATTTTATTCATTAAGTGTGTGTATGTATGCATGTAATGTATTATGAGTATATTAATATACTTACCTACTGCTGCGCTCTCTGGTGCCCAGTAGAGATGAGCGAACCGGTCGCGGTTCGGCTCGAGGTTGGTTCGCCGAACGGACCTCCCGTTCGAGTTCGGTTCGTCGAACGTTCGACGAACCGAACTCGAACTGCATAGGAAACAATGGCAGGCAATCACAAACACAGAAAAACACCTAGAAAACACCCTCAAAGGTGTCCTAAAGGTGACAAACAACTCAAACACATTGGAAAGTGACAAGGACATATACTCATGCGAAAACAAAACAGCTGGACAAGGAAAAAGAGGAGGACACACAGATATAGGCATGGCACGCCCTTCTAAAATCATGTAAAACACCGCAAGGTGACTCCAAGCGGAGTCTCCATTTTTTCCAAAAATTGGGCCACACACACACCCACCCCTTCAGTGGCAGCAGTTGTGCCCCAGTTGTACACTTCACAGCTACATTTGCATCAAGCACATTCAAAAATACGCCATTCTTATCCATCCCCAGGATGACACCGGGGTAGGTAGCAAAGTCTTTGCTGACCCATGACTTGTTCATCTTGGCTTCTTTTAAAAACAATGTAAGCAAGGGTTACTCCAAGCGGAGTCTCCCTTTTTTCCAAAAATTGGGCCACACAGACACCCACCCCATCAGTGGCAGCACTTGGGCCCTAGTTGCAAACAGGATGTTTTGATTTGCATCAAGCACATTCAAAAATACGCCATTCTTATCCGTCCCCAGGATGACACCGGGGTAGGTAGCAAAGTCTTTCCTGATCCCAGCTCTGTTCATCTTGGCTTCTTTTAAAAACACATCAAGCAAGGGTTACTCCAAGCGGAGTCTCCCTTTTTTTCCAAAAATTGGGCCACACAGACACCCACCCCATCAGTGGCAGCACTTGGGCCCTAGTTGCAAACAGGATGTTTTGATTTGCATCAAGCACATTCAAAAATACGCCATTCTTATCCGTCCCCAGGATGACACCGGGGTAGGTAGCAAAGTCTTTGCTGATCCCAGCTCTGTTCATCTTGGCTTCTTTTAAAAACACATCAAGCAAGGGTTACTCCAAGCGGAGTCTCCCTTTTTTCCAAAAATTGGGCCACACAGACACCCACCCCATCAGTGGCAGCACTTGGGCCCTAGTTGCAAACAGGATGTTTTGATTTGCATCAAGCACATTCAAAAATACGCCATTCTTATCCGTCCCCAGGATGACACCGGGGTAGGTAGCAAAGTCTTTGCTGATCCCAGCTCTGTTCATCTTGGCTTCTTTTAAAAACACATCAAGCAAGGGTTACTCCAAGCGGAGTCTCCCTTTTTTTCCAAAAATTGGGCCACACAGACACCCACCCCATCAGTGGCAGCACTTGGGCCCTAGTTGCAAACAGGATGTTTTGATTTGCATCAAGCACATTCAAAAATACGCCATTCTTATCCGTCCCCAGGATGACACCGGGGTAGGTAGCAAAGTCTTTGCTGATCCCAGCTCTGTTCATCTTGGCTTCTTTTAAAAACACATCAAGCAAGGGTTACTCCAAGCGGAGTCTCCCTTTTTTTCCAAAAATTGGGCCACACAGACACCCACCCCATCAGTGGCAGCACTTGGGCCCTAGTTGCAAACAGGATGTTTTGATTTGCATCAAGCACATTCAAAAATACGCCATTCTTATCCGTCCCCAGGATGACACCGGGGTAGGTAGCAAAGTCTTTCCTGATCCCAGCACTGTTCATCTTGGCTTCTTTTAAAAACACATCAAGCAAGGGTTACTCCAAGCGGAGTCTCCCTTTTTTTCCAAAAATTGGGCCACACAGACACCCACCCCATCAGTGGCAGCACTTGGGCCCTAGTTGCAAACAGGATGTTTTGATTTGCATCAAGCACATTCAAAAATACGCCATTCTTATCCGTCCCCAGGATGACACCGGGGTAGGTAGCAAAGTCTTTGCTGATCCCAGCTCTGTTCATCTTGGCTTCTTTTAAAAACACATCAAGCAAGGGTTACTCCAAGCGGAGTCTCCCTTTTTTTCCAAAAATTGGGCCACACAGACACCCACCCCATCAGTGGCAGCACTTGGGCCCTAGTTGCAAACAGGATGTTTTGATTTGCATCAAGCACATTCAAAAATACGCCATTCTTATCCGTCCCCAGGATGACACCGGGGTAGGTAGCAAAGTCTTTGCTGATCCCAGCTCTGTTCATCTTGGCTTCTTTTAAAAACACATCAAGCAAGGGTTACTCCAAGCGGAGTCTCCCTTTTTTTCCAAAAATTGGGCCACACAGACACCCACCCCATCAGTGGCAGCACTTGGGCCCTAGTTGCAAACAGGATGTTTTGATTTGCATCAAGCACATTCAAAAATACGCCATTCTTATCCGTCCCCAGGATGACACCGGGGTAGGTAGCAAAGTCTTTGCTGATCCCAGCTCTGTTCATCTTGGCTTCTTTTAAAAACACATCAAGCAAGGGTTACTCCAAGCGGAGTCTCCCTTTTTTTCCAAAAATTGGGCCACACAGACACCCACCCCATCAGTGGCAGCACTTGGGCCCTAGTTGCAAACAGGATGTTTTGATTTGCATCAAGCACATTCAAAAATACGCCATTCTTATCCGTCCCCAGGATGACACCGGGGTAGGTAGCAAAGTCTTTGCTGATCCCAGCTCTGTTCATCTTGGCTTCTTTTAAAAACACATCAAGCAAGGGTTACTCCAAGCGGAGTTTCCCTTTTTTTCCAAAAATTGGGCCACACAGACACCCACCCCATCAGTGGCAGCACTTGGGCCCTAGTTGCAAACAGGATGTTTTGATTTGCATCAAGCACATTCAAAAATACGCCATTCTTATCCGTCCCCAGGATGACACCGGGGTAGGTAGCAAAGTCTTTCCTGATCCCAGCTCTGTTCATCTTGGCTTCTTTTAAAAACACATCAAGCAAGGGTTACTCCAAGCGGAGTCTCCCTTTTTTTCCAAAAATTGGGCCACGCAGACACCCACCCCATCAGTGGCAGCACTTGGGCCCTAGTTGCAAACAGGATGTTTTGATTTGCATCAATCACATTCAAAAATACCCCATAATTAACCGTCCCCAGGATGACACCGGGGTAGGTAGCAAAGTCTTTGCTGACCCATGACTTGTTCATCTTGGCTTCTTTTAAAAACAATGTAAGCAAGGGTTACTCCAAGCGGAGTCTCCCTTTTTTCCAAAAATTGGGCCACACAGACACCCACCCCATCAGTGGCAGCACTTGGGCCCTAGTTGCAAACAGGATGTTTTGATTTGCATCAAGCACATTCAAAAATACGCCATTCTTATCCGTCCCCAGGATGACACCGGGGTAGGTAGCAAAGTCTTTGCTGATCCCAGCTCTGTTCATCTTGGCTTCTTTTAAAAACACATCAAGCAAGGGTTACTCCAAGCGGAGTCTCCCTTTTTTTCCAAAAATTGGGCCACACAGACACCCACCCCATCAGTGGCAGCACTTGGGCCCTAGTTGCAAACAGGATGTTTTGATTTGCATCAAGCACATTTAAAAATACGCCATTCTTATCCGTCCCCAGGATGACACCGGGGTAGGTAGCAAAGTCTTTGCTGATCCCAGCTCTGTTCATCTTGGCTTCTTTTAAAAACACATCAAGCAAGGGTTACTCCAAGCGGAGTCTCCCTTTTTTTCCAAAAATTGGGCCACACAGACACCCACCCCATCAGTGGCAGCACTTGGGCTCTAGTTGCAAACAGGATGTTTTGATTTGCATCAAGCACATTCAAAAATACGCCATTCTTATCCGTCCCCAGGATGACACCGGGGTAGGTAGCAAAGTCTTTCCTGATCCCAGCTCTGTTCATCTTGGCTTCTTTTAAAAACACATCAAGCAAGGGTTACTCCAAGCGGAGTCTCCCTTTTTTTCCAAAAATTGGGCCACACAGACACCCACCCCATCAGTGGCAGCACTTGGGCCCTAGTTGCAAACAGGATGTTTTGATTTGCATCAAGCACATTCAAAAATACGCCATTCTTATCCGTCCCCAGGATGACACCGGGGTAGGTAGCAAAGTCTTTGCTGATCCCAGCTCTGTTCATCTTGGCTTCTTTTAAAAACACATCAAGCAAGGGTTACTCCAAGCGGAGTCTCCCTTTTTTTCCAAAAATTGGGCCACACAGACACCCACCCCATCAGTGGCAGCACTTGGGCCCTAGTTGCAAACAGGATGTTTTGATTTGCATCAAGCACATTCAAAAATACGCCATTCTTATCCGTCCCCAGGATGACACCGGGGTAGGTAGCAAAGTCTTTGCTGATCCCAGCTCTGTTCATCTTGGCTTCTTTTAAAAACACATCAAGCAAGGGTTACTCCAAGCGGAGTCTCCCTTTTTTTCCAAAAATTGGGCCACACAGACACCCACCCCATCAGTGGCAGCACTTGGGCCCTAGTTGCAAACAGGATGTTTTGATTTGCATCAAGCACATTCAAAAATACGCCATTCTTATCCGTCCCCAGGATGACACCGGGGTAGGTAGCAAAGTCTTTCCTGATCCCAGCTCTGTTCATCTTGGCTTCTTTTAAAAACACATCAAGCAAGGGTTACTCCAAGCGGAGTCTCCCTTTTTTTCCAAAAATTGGGCCACACAGACACCCACCCCATCAGTGGCAGCACTTGGGCCCTAGTTGCAAACAGGATGTTTTGATTTGCATCAAGCACATTCAAAAATACGCCATTCTTATCCGTCCCCAGGATGACACCGGGGTAGGTAGCAAAGTCTTTGCTGATCCCAGCTCTGTTCATCTTGGCTTCTTTTAAAAACACATCAAGCAAGGGTTACTCCAAGCGGAGTCTCCCTTTTTTTCCAAAAATTGGGCCACACAGACACCCACCCCATCAGTGGCAGCACTTGGGCCCTAGTTGCAAACAGGATGTTTTGATTTGCATCAATCACATTCAAAAATACCCCATAATTAACCGTCCCCAGGATGACACCGGGGTAGGTAGCAAAGTCTTTGCTGACCCATGACTTGTTCATCTTGGCTTCTTTTAAAAACAATGTAAGCAAGGGTTACTCCAAGCGGAGTCTCCCTTTTTTCCAAAAATTGGGCCACACAGACACCCACCCCATCAGTGGCAGCACTTGGGCCCTAGTTGCAAACAGGATGTTTTGATTTGCATCAAGCACATTCCAAATCCACAAGCATTTACTCTCCCCAGGATGACACAGGGGTAGTAAATTCCTTCTGGATCCATGACTTGTTCATTTTGATGAACGTCAGTCTGTCCACATTGTCACTGGACAGACGCGTGCGCTTATCTGTCAGCACACACCCAGCAGCACTGAATACACGTTCAGAGACAACGCTGGCAGCTGGACACGACAAAATCTCCAAGGCGTAACTGGAGAGCTCTGGCCATTTTTCTATGTTTGAAGCCCAAAAGGAGCAAGGCTCCAGTTGCACAGTCATGGCATCGATGTTCATTTGGAGATACTCCTGTATCATCCTCTCCAGCCGTTGAGTATGTGTCAGACTTGTTGTCTCTGGTGGCCTTGCAAAAGAGGGTCTAAAAAAATTATGAAAAGATTCCATAAAATTGCTGTTACCGGCACCAGATACGGTCCTACTGGTACGGGTAGACTGGTGAAGATGACGAGACCGTCCCATGTTTGTCAAGTTACAACTGGGAGATTCCCTCCCTGCACCTGCACGGTTGTTTGGTGGAAAAGCCGAGCTAAGATCGAGTAACAGCTTCTGCTGATACTCCTGCATACGTGCGTCCCTTTCTATGGCTGGAATTATGTCACAAAATTTGGACTTGTACCGGGGATCTAATAGTGTGGCAATCCAGTAGTCATCATCACTTCTAATTTTGACAATACGACTGTCATGTTGGAGGTAGTGCAACAAAAAGGCACTCATGTGTCTTGCGCAGCCATGCGGACCAAGTCCACGCTGTGTTTGTGGCATAGAGGTGCTACCCGTTCTTTCTTCCTCTGACATCTCCCCCCAACCTCTTTCAACTGAAATTTGACCAAGGTCTCCCTCATCCGCTGAGTCTTCCATGTCCATGGACAGTTCGTCCTCCATTTCTTCATGTTCTCCTGCACCTTGCTCAACATTTCGCCTGCTACTATGCGCCCTTGTCGATCCCTGTTCCCCATGGTCCCATGCCTGCTGAGTTGGTGATGATGAACGTCTGGACCTTGGTGATGTTGTTGTCCCTTGCACATATGAATCCTCCTGTAGTTCCTCCCCTTCATGTTGTCCCACCCCCTGACTCCGAATAGTGTTTAGCGTGTGCTCCAGCATGTAAATGACTGGAATCGTCATGCTGATAATGGCATTGTCAGAGCTAAACATATTCGTCGCCATGTCGAAACTGTGCAGAAGGGTGCATAGGTCCTTGATCTGAGACCACTCCATCAGGGTGATCTGCCCCACCTCTGCATCTCGTTGGCCCAGGCTATACGTCATGACGTATTGCACCAGGGCTCTGCGGTGCTGCCACAGTCGCTGTAACATGTGGAGAGTTGAATTCCAGCGTGTCGCCACATCGCATTTCAGGCGATGAACCGGCAGGCCGAAAAACTTCTGTAGCGATGCAAGTCGCTCAGCTGCGGCGCTTGAACGCCGGAAGTGAGCAGACAGTTTTCGTGCCCTGTTCAGAAGGCCATCTAGGCCGGGATAGTGTGTTAAAAATTGCTGCACGACAAGGTTCAACACGTGAGCCATACAAGGTACGTGTGTCACCTTGCCCAGGCGAAGGGCCGCACCCAGGTTTGCAGCATTGTCGCACACGGCCTTACCAGGCTGCAGGTTGAGTGGAGACAACCATTTATTAAACTCGGACCGCAGAGCTGACCACAACTCCTCAGCTGTGTGACTCTTATTACCAAGACATGTCAAGCTAAAGACCGCCTGATGCCGTTGCGCTCGGCTGCCAGCATAGTAATGAGGCGTGCGTGATTCCTTCTGCGCAGTGAGAACGCTGGTGGCCTGACCAGGCAGGCTTGGGGCGGAGGTGGAGGACCCAGATGAGGTGGAGGATGCAGAAGCTGTGGCGGAACTTGGACAGACAGAGGATTGACACACAAGTCGTGGGGACGGCAAGACTTGTGCAGCAGACCCTTCACCATCTATCACCATAGTTACCCAGTGCCCAGTCAGCGACATGTAACGTCCCTGTCCATGCTTACTGGTCCAAGTATCGGTGGTGAAATGCACCCGTTCACACACAGAGTTTCTCAAGGAAGCGGTGATGTTGTGTGCGACATGCTGGTGTAGCGCGGGCACACCTTTCTTAGAGAAGTAGTGGCGACTAGGCATCTGGTACTGGGGCACAGCGACAGACATAAGGTCTCTAAAATCCTGTGTGTCCACTAGGCGGAAAGGCAGCATTTCGGTAGCCAACAGCTTACAGAGGGATAGAGTCAACCTCTTAGCTTTGTCATGGGTCGGAGGAAGTGGCCTTTTATTTGACCACATCTGAGGGACAGAGATCTGGCTGCTGTGTGTAGACGGTGTTGAGTAGGGTGTCCCTGGAAAAATGCAGGTTTGTGAGGAAAGTGCAGGCGGAGACATGATGTTGCCTTCATCCAACGTTGGTGCTATCGATGTCTGAGAGAGCTGTACACACTCACTTGTTTCCCCTTCCAAACCAACTGACGACCTTACAAGCAAACTGCCTGTTGCGGTTACAGTGGTGGAAGTTTTGCGTGGAAAAACAGGTGTGACAGCTGTCCCCACAGTCCTAGAAGATGAAGAGCGTGCGGATGCACTGGAAGGGGCGGGCGGTGGATGGTTCGCTCCGCTAGCCGGCATTGCAGCACGGTGAGCTTCCCACCGGGACTTATGATATTTATTCATGTGACGATTCATGGAAGAAGTTGTCAAACTGCTGAGGTTTTGACCTCTACTAACAGAATCATGACAAATGTTACATATCACATGAGTTGGGCGATCTTTTTCGATGTGAAAAAAGGCCCAGGCTAGGCAAGGCTTAGAGGCCATGAGACCTGTTGATCCACCCCGAATAATGCTCATAGGCAGAGTGGTGGCTGAGGATGCAGTTGTAGACGTGCTACCAGTGCTCCGACTCTGTCCAGGAAGGCGCAAGGTAACTTCGTCGTCGGTTGCATCCTCCTCCACCGCCTCTGTTGACCTCCTCGAGTGCCTGACTGGGGGTTGACAGTAGGTGGGATCTAGAACGTCATCATCAATTGTTGTGTTCGCACTCCCCTCCCCCTCAGACCGAGCTTCTTCTTGCCCTGACCGAATATTTAAGTTGTCATCCCAATCGGGTATCTGCGTCTCATCTTCATCAGTATGTTCCTCATTGTCTATAACCACAGGTGTTACAGTTTGTGACAAAGGGTCAACATTATGCTCAGAAACTTGGTCCTCACGGCCTGAATCTGAGTCACAAAGGTTCTGGGCATCACTGCAGACCATTTCCTGTTCTGTACTCACTGTAGCTTGGGAGCAGACCTCTGATTCCCAGGCTATAGTGTGACTGAACAGCTCTGCAGACTCAGCCATCTCAGTTCCACCATACTGTGCAGGGCTGATGGAGACTTCAGAGCTGGGAGAAATCAAGTGTGATTGGGATGACAACTCAGAGGAATGGTGTTTTTTGGATGCGGTACTTGAAGTGGCTGAGAGGGCACTTGTTGGACCACTTGAGATCCATTCAAGCATTTTCCTTTTTTGCCCATCATCTACCTTTGTTCCTCTTGTTCGTGTCCGTAAAAAAGGGAGCACATCGGATTGTCCACAATAAGTAGTAGACATCTTACTTTTGCTAGTAGATGGTCTATCTTCAGCAGATGATAATGGAGCTTTGGCACCTTCCCCACTGACAAAACCTTTTTTGCCTTTTCCACCACGCCTCTTCCCCTTTCCACCAGCATCTGTCATTTTGCCACTCATGTTGATTGCGACAAGATTGTGGACTGAAAATGTGGTAGTAAAAATTGAGAGGTGGTGAAGATTGCAGTGGTGGTCTAGCTTTATTAACAGCAGAATAATAAAGAATAAATATCCCTGACAATGTAACTTAGTTATAATTCGTTGGAGTGTGCAACGCAGGCAGACGTGCTGCAAATGTCTTGGCACTAGTGGGACTATAGCAAAGTCCAATAGCCACGTATAGGATGCCACTAGGTACACTGAGTGTGTGCTAGTATAATGGCTTAGTTATAATTAGTTGGAGTGTGCAACGCAGGCAGACGTGCTGCAAATGTCTTGGCACTAGTGGGACTATAGCAAAGTCCAATAGCCACGTATAGGATGCCACTAGGTACACTGAGTGTGTGCTAGTATAATGGCTTAGTTATAATTAGTTGGAGTGTGCAACGCAGGCAGATGCGCTCTGCAAATGTCTTGGCACTAGTGGGACTATAGCAAAGTCCAATAGCCACGTATAGGATGCCACTAGGTACACTGAGTGTGTGCTAGTATAATGGCTTAGTTATAATTAGTTGGAGTGTGCAACGCAGGCAGACGTGCTGCAAATGTCTTGGCACTAGTGGGACTATAGCAAAGTCCAATAGCCACGTATAGGATGCCACTAGGTACACTGAGTGTGTGCTAGTATAATGGCTTAGTTATAATTAGTTGGAGTGTGCAACGCAGGCAGACGTGCTGCAAATGTCTTGGCACTAGTGGGACTATAGCAAAGTCCAATAGCCACGTATAGGATGCCACTAGGTACACTGAGTGTGTGCTAGTATAATGGCTTAGTTATAATTAGTTGGAGTGTGCAACGCAGGCAGACGTGCTGCAAATGTCTTGGCACTAGTGGGACTATAGCAAAGTCCAATAGCCACGTATAGGATGCCACTAGGTACACTGAGTGTGTGCTAGTATAATGGCTTAGTTATAATTAGTTGGAGTGTGCAACGCAGGCAGACGTGCTGCAAATGTCTTGGCACTAGTGGGACTATAGCAAAGTCCAATAGCCACGTATAGGATGCCACTAGGTACACTGAGTGTGTGCTAGTATAATGGCTTAGTTATAATTAGTTGGAGTGTGCAACGCAGGCAGACGTGCTGCAAATGTCTTGGCACTAGTGGGACTATAGCAAAGTCCAATAGCCACGTATAGGATGCCACTAGGTACACTGAGTGTGTGCTAGTATAATGGCTTAGTTATAATTAGTTGGAGTGTGCAACGCAGGCAGACGTGCTGCAAATGTCTTGGCACTAGTGGGACTATAGCAAAGTCCAATAGCCACGTATAGGATGCCACTAGGTACACTGAGTGTGTGCTAGTATAATGGCTTAGTTATAATTAGTTGGAGTGTGCAACGCAGGCAGACGTGCTGCAAATGTCTTGGCACTAGTGGGACTATAGCAAAGTCCAATAGCCACGTATAGGATGCCACTAGGTACACTGAGTGTGTGCTAGTATAATGGCTTAGTTATAATTAGTTGGAGTGTGCAACGCAGGCAGACGTGCTGCAAATGTCTTGGCACTAGTGGGACTATAGCAAAGTCCAATAGCCACGTATAGGATGCCACTAGGTACACTGAGTGTGTGCTAGTATAATGGCTTAGTTATAATTAGTTGGAGTGTGCAACGCAGGCAGACGTGCTGCAAATGTCTTGGCACTAGTGGGACTATAGCAAAGTCCAATAGCCACGTATAGGATGCCACTAGGTACACTGAGTGTGTGCTAGTATAATGGCTTAGTTATAATTAGTTGGAGTGTGCAACGCAGGCAGACGTGCTGCAAATGTCTTGGCACTAGTGGGACTATAGCAAAGTCCAATAGCCACGTATAGGATGCCACTAGGTACACTGAGTGTGTGCTAGTATAATGGCTTAGTTATAATTAGTTGGAGTGTGCAACGCAGGCAGACGTGCTGCAAATGTCTTGGCACTAGTGGGACTATAGCAAAGTCCAATAGCCACGTATAGGATGCCACTAGGTACACTGAGTGTGTGCTAGTATAATGGCTTAGTTATAATTAGTTGGAGTGTGCAACGCAGGCAGACGTGCTGCAAATGTCTTGGCACTAGTGGGACTATAGCAAAGTCCAATAGCCACGTATAGGATGCCACTAGGTTCACTGAGTGTGTGCTAGTATAATGGCTTAGTTATAATTAGTTGGAGTGTGCAACGCAGGCAGATGCGCTCTGCAAATGTCTTGGCACTAGTAGGACTATAGCAAAGTCCAATAGCCACGTATAGGATGCCTCTAGGTACACTGAGTGTTTGCTAGTAAAATTGCTTAGTTTAAAAAAGTTGTAGTGTGCAATGCAGGCAGACGTGCTCTGCAAATGTCTTTGCACTAGTGGGACTATAGCAAAGTCCAATAGCCACGTATAGGATGCCACTAGGTACACTGAGTGTGTGCTAGTATAATGGCTTAGTTATAATTAGTTGGAGTGTGCAACGCAGGCAGACGTGCTGCAAATGTCTTGGCACTAGTGGGACTATAGCAAAGTCCAATAGCCACGTATAGGATGCCACTAGGTACACTGAGTGTGTGCTAGTATAATGGCTTAGTTATAATTAGTTGGAGTGTGCAACGCAGGCAGACGTGCTGCAAATGTCTTTGCACTAGTGGGACTATAGCAAAGTCCAATAGCCACGTATAGGATGCCACTAGGTACACTGAGTGTGTGCTAGTATAATGGCTTAGTTATAATTAGTTGGAGTGTGCAACGCAGGCAGACGTGCTGCAAATGTCTTGGCACTAGTGGGACTATAGCAAAGTCCAATAGCCACGTATAGGATGCCAGTAGGTACACTGAGTGTGTGCTAGTATAATGGCTAAGTTATAATTAGTTGGAGTGTGCAACGCAGGCAGACGTGCTGCAAATGTCTTGGCACTAGTGGGACTATAGCAAAGTCCAATAGCCACGTATAGGATGCCACTAGGTACACTGAGTGTGTGCTAGTATAATGGCTTAGTTATAATTAGTTGGAGTGTGCAACGCAGGCAGACGTGCTGCAAATGTCTTGGCACTAGTGGGACTATAGCAAAGTCCAATAGCCACGTATAGGATGCCACTAGGTACACTGAGTGTGTGCTAGTATAATGGCTTAGTTATAATTAGTTGGAGTGTGCAACGCAGGCAGACGTGCTGCAAATGTCTTGGCACTAGTGGGACTATAGCAAAGTCCAATAGCCACGTATAGGATGCCACTAGGTACACTGAGTGTGTGCTAGTATAATGGCTTAGTTATAATTAGTTGGAGTGTGCAACGCAGGCAGACGTGCTGCAAATGTCTTGGCACTAGTGGGACTATAGCAAAGTCCAATAGCCACGTATAGGATGCCACTAGGTACACTGAGTGTGTGCTAGTATAATGGCTTAGTTATAATTAGTTGGAGTGTGCAACGCAGGCAGACGTGCTGCAAATGTCTTGGCACTAGTGGGACTATAGCAAAGTCCAATAGCCACGTATAGGATGCCACTAGGTACACTGAGTGTGTGCTAGTATAATGGCTTAGTTATAATTAGTTGGAGTGTGCAACGCAGGCAGACGTGCTGCAAATGTCTTGGCACTAGTGGGACTATAGCAAAGTCCAATAGCCACGTATAGGATGCCACTAGGTACACTGAGTGTGTGCTAGTATAATGGCTTAGTTATAATTAGTTGGAGTGTGCAACGCAGGCAGACGTGCTGCAAATGTCTTGGCACTAGTGGGACTATAGCAAAGTCCAATAGCCACGTATAGGATGCCACTAGGTACACTGAGTGTGTGCTAGTGTAATGGCTTAGTTATAATTAGTTGGAGTGTGCAACGCAGGCAGACGTGCTGCAAATGTCTTGGCACTAGTGGGACTATAGCAAAGTCCAATAGCCACGTATAGGATGCCACTAGGTACACTGAGTGTGTGCTAGTATAATGGCTTAGTTATAATTAGTTGGAGTGTGCAACGCAGGCAGACGTGCTGCAAATGTCTTGGCACTAGTGGGACTATAGCAAAGTCCAATAGCCACGTATAGGATGCCACTAGGTTCACTGAGTGTGTGCTAGTATAATGGCTTAGTTATAATTAGTTGGAGTGTGCAACGCAGGCAAATGCGCTCTGCAAATGTCTTGGCACTAGTAGGACTATAGCAAAGTACAATAGCCACGTATAGGATGCCACTAGGTACACTGAGTGTTTGCTAGTAAAATTGCTTAGTTTAAAAAAGTTGTAGTGTGCAATGCAGGCAGACGTGCTCTGCAAATGTCTTTGCACTAGTGGGACTATAGCAAAGTCCCATAGCCACGTATAGGATGCCACTAGGTACACTGAGTGTGTGCTAGTATAATGGCTTAGTTATAATTAGTTGGAGTGTGCAACGCAGGCAGACGTGCTGCAAATGTCTTGGCACTAGTGGGACTATAGCAAAGTCCAATAGCCACGTATAGGATGCCACTAGGTACACTGAGTGTGTGCTAGTATAATGGCTTAGTTATAATTAGTTGGAGTGTGCAACGCAGGCAGACGTGCTGCAAATGTCTTGGCACTAGTGGGACTATAGCAAAGTCCAATAGCCACGTATAGGATGCCACTAGGTACACTGAGTGTGTGCTAGTATAATGGCTTAGTTATAATTAGTTGGAGTGTGCAACGCAGGCAGACGTGCTGCAAATGTCTTGGCACTAGTGGGACTATAGCAAAGTCCAATAGCCACGTATAGGATGCCACTAGGTACACTGAGTGTGTGCTAGTATAATGGCTAAGTTATAATTAGTTGGAGTGTGCAACGCAGGCAGACGTGCTGCAAATGTCTTGGCACTAGTGGGACTATAGCAAAGTCCAATAGCCACGTATAGGATGCCACTAGGTACACTGAGTGTGTGCTAGTATAATGGCTTAGTTATAATTAGTTGGAGTGTGCAACGCAGGCAGACGTGCTGCAAATGTCTTGGCACTAGTGGGACTATAGCAAAGTCCAATAGCCACGTATAGGATGCCACTAGGTACACTGAGTGTGTGCTAGTATAATGGCTTAGTTATAATTAGTTGGAGTGTGCAACGCAGGCAGACGTGCTGCAAATGTCTTGGCACTAGTGGGACTATAGCAAAGTCCAATAGCCACGTATAGGATGCCACTAGGTACACTGAGTGTGTGCTAGTATAATGGCTTAGTTATAATTAGTTGGAGTGTGCAACGCAGGCAGACGTGCTGCAAATGTCTTGGCACTAGTGGGACTATAGCAAAGTCCAATAGCCACGTATAGGATGCCACTAGGTTCACTGAGTGTGTGCTAGTATAATGGCTTAGTTATAATTAGTTGGAGTGTGCAACGCAGGCAGATGCGCTCTGCAAATGTCTTGGCACTAGTAGGACTATAGCAAAGTACAATAGCCACGTATAGGATGCCACTAGGTACACTGAGTGTTTGCTAGTAAAATTGCTTAGTTTAAAAAAGTTGTAGTGTGCAATGCAGGCAGACGTGCTCTGCAAATGTCTTTGCACTAGTGGGACTATAGCAAAGTCCCATAGCCACGTATAGGATGCCACTAGGTACACTGAGTGTGTGCTAGTATAATGGCTTAGTTATAATTAGTTGGAGTGTGCAACGCAGGCAGACGTGCTGCAAATGTCTTGGCACTAGTGGGACTATAGCAAAGTCCAATAGCCACGTATAGGATGCCACTAGGTACACTGAGTGTGTGCTAGTATAATGGCTTAGTTATAATTAGTTGGAGTGTGCAACGCAGGCAGACGTGCTGCAAATGTCTTGGCACTAGTGGGACTATAGCAAAGTCCAATAGCCACGTATAGGATGCCACTAGGTACACTGAGTGTGTGCTAGTATAATGGCTTAGTTATAATTAGTTGGAGTGTGCAACGCAGGCAGACGTGCTGCAAATGTCTTGGCACTAGTGGGACTATAGCAAAGTCCAATAGCCACGTATAGGATGCCACTAGGTTCACTGAGTGTGTGCTAGTATAATGGCTTAGTTATAATTAGTTGGAGTGTGCAACGCAGGCAGATGCGCTCTGCAAATGTCTTGGCACTAGTAGGACTATAGCAAAGTCCAATAGCCACGTATAGGATGCCACTAGGTACACTGAGTGTTTGCTAGTAAAATTGCTTAGTTTAAAAAAGTTGTAGTGTGCAATGCAGGCAGACGTGCTCTGCAAATGTCTTTGCACTAGTGGGACTATAGCAAAGTCCAATAGCCACGTATAGGATGCCACTAGGTACACTGAGTGTGTGCTAGTATAATGGCTTAGTTATAATTAGTTGGAGTGTGCAACGCAGGCAGACGTGCTGCAAATGTCTTGGCACTAGTGGGACTATAGCAAAGTCCAATAGCCACGTATAGGATGCCACTAGGTACACTGAGTGTGTGCTAGTATAATGGCTTAGTTATAATTAGTTGGAGTGTGCAACGCAGGCAGATGTGCTGCAAATGTCTTGGCACTAGTGGGACTATAGCAAAGTCCAATAGCCACGTATAGGATGCCACTAGGTTCTCTGAGTGTGTGCTAGTATAATGGCTTAGTTATAATTAGTTGGAGTGTGCAACGCAGGCAGATGCGCTCTGCAACTGTCTTGGCACTAGTAGGACTATAGCAAAGTCCAATAGCCACGTATAGGATGCCACTAAAAAACACTTAGTGTGTGCAAGTATAATGGCTTAGTTATAATTAGTTGGAGTGTGCAACGCAGGCAGATGCGCTCTGCAAATGTCTTGGCACTAGTGGGACTATAGCAAAGTCCAATAGCCACGTATAGGATGCCACTAGGTACACTGAGTGTTTGCTAGTAAAATTGCTTAGTTTAAAAAAGTTGTAGTGTGCAATGCAGGCAGACGTGCTCTGCAAATGTCTTTGCACTAGTGGGACTATAGCAAAGTCCAATAGCCACGTATAGGATGCCACTAGGTACACTGAGTGTTTGCTAGTAAAATTGCTTAGTTTAAAAAACTTGGAGTGTGCAATGCAGGCAGATGTGCTCTGCTAATGTCTTTGCACTAGTGGGACTATAGCAAAGTCCAATAGCCACGTATAGGATGCCACTAGGTACACTGAGTGTGTGCTAGTATAATGGTTTAGTTATAATTCGTTGGAGTGTGCAACGCAGGCAGATGCGCTCTGCAAATGTCTTGGCACTAGTGGGACTATAGCAAAGTCCAATAGCCACGTATAGGATGCCACTAGGTACACTGAGTGTTTGCTAGTAAAATTGCTTAGTTTAAAAAAGTTGTAGTGTGCAATGCAGGCAGACGTGCTCTGCAAATGTCTTTGCACTAGTGGGACTATAGCAAAGTCCAATAGCCACGTATAGGATGCCACTAGGTACACTGAATGTTTGCTAGTATAATGGCTTACTTAGAATGAGTTGGAGTGTGCAGAGGACAAGAGGGTACAGTGGCAGGATTGTGGTGCTCTGGGTAGAGGAATGGAAGCCTGCCTTTCTATTCCCTCCTAATGGTGAAATGCAGGGAGGAAATCCCTGACCTGGGCTACACAGACGCTGTTGCTGTTTGCAGGACCTGTCACCTATGGCTCTCTGACCCTGCCGCTTTGAGCCCTTAAAAGGACTGCTAGAATGTGCTCTCCCTAAGCTGTCTAACGCTGTGTATGCAGCGCATACAGCTGTATCGGCTATAGGACTCAGGAGGACGGAGCTGCGACACTGATGTCTGACACCAAAGACGCAGAAGGCAGATAATGGCGTTCGTGAAGAAAATGTCCGGTTTTATAATGCAGGGACATGTGACATGCAGATCCTATCACACATGCCGTTGCTTCTCTGGCTCAAAGTCCACTTAGGTGTGTGTGTGTCTGTGATTGGCTGACATGCTGGCCCGCCCCACAAGACGCGCGCGCTTAGGGAAGGAAGACAAGAAAAAAAAAAAAAAAATGGCGATCGCCATTATAGAAACAGCAGTGATCTGAAGGCGCTGTTCACGCACACTATACACTGAAATGTGATAATAGTTTGATTCACAGAGTGACTTACACTATTACAGCAGAAACCAAGCTAGGATTTAGCTGTTTTTTGGCTGCTAGAACCGTTCTCGAACGTTTCTAGAACTATCGAGCTTTTGCAAAAAGCTCGAGTTCTAGTTCGATCTAGAACATGCCCCAAAATCACTCGAGCCGCGAACTGGAGAACCACGAACCACGAACCGCGCTCAACTCTAGTGCCCAGCGTCATTCTCCTCTCATCAGTGACATTCACCTCTCTGCAGATTGTCCAGGGCATATTGCTCTCTGAATGACCCAGAAATGACTTTTACAATGTAAGTCTGAAAGAGGGAGCCAGGTGATGGTCAATAGGGCTCCACTCCCCTTCATTAGTTTGAACTTTTACATGTTTTTCGCCAAGGCTGGGGGGTGCAACATTTACTTGAATCTTCAGGGGCATGTCCGCCACCCCCTGCTGATCACCGTCAGACACATGTTATCCATATCACATAGGCAAATTCTGTGCAACACAACAGCAAACTCTTTATTTTACTTGCAATCTTAATGACAGACAACTCCTGGACAGACATGGCCACTTTATTTGTACATTCCTTTTCTGCTCCCGCTGTTCTGTTGGGTTCTTTCCTGTCTATCCCTCATCCTGAGTATTAGCCCTCCAGCAGCCTAGTCTGAATTTTGATTTTTTTTCTGTCTCTTGTCTTTGAGGCTTCCTGTGTTCTTTACCATCTCAGGTGGTGTCTACGTTACCAAGCCTGAGGGGAGCCATAGGCTCAGGACACAGAGGAGGAGACTTCATGGTTCCCAGAGCACATTTACCCCAGGAACCTCTCTGCAGAACTGAACTTCCTTTCTGGCTTGTCTGTCTAACCAACTTTCTGTCACTCCTCCCTCTGTGCTCTAAAGGCCGCTTTACATGCAATGACATTGCTAACGTGATGTTGTTGGGGTCACGGAATTTGTGACGCACATCCGTTCTCGTTAGCGACGTCGTTGAGTGTGACACGTACGAGCGATCACTAACGATCAAAAATACTCACCTTATCGTTGATCGTTGACACACTGTCCAGTTCCCAAATATCGTTGCTGTTGCAGGACGCAGGTTGTTCGTCGTTCCTGCGGCAGCACACATCGCTATGTGTGACACCGCAGGAACGAGAAACCACATCGTACCTGCAGCCGCCCGCAATGAGGAAGGAAAAAGGTGGGTGGGATGTTCATCCCGCTCATCTCTGCCCACCTCCGCTTCTATTGGGCGGCCGCTTAGTGACGTCACTGTGTTGCCGAAAGAACTGCCCCCTTAGAAAGGAGGCGGTTCGCCGGTCAGAACGATGTCTCTAGGCAGGTAAGTAGTTTGACAGGTCCGAGAGATGTTGTATGCCACGGGCAGAGATTTGCCCGTGACACACAACCGACGGGGGCGGGTATGCACGCTAGCGATATCGGTAACGATATCACAGCATGTAAAGCGGCCTTAAATCTCCTAAGTTTCCAAAGTATCCATCTCTAGACCTGCTGCATCTGCACATAACACTCTTCCTGTGACTTGACAAACTCTATATTATATTCTTACCTTACTCTAATAACTATCTGCTAACATTCCTATACTTTATATTATACAGTTATGCATTATTCACACATGACTAATTACACATTATATACAAAAATACAGTAAAATACAATATGCAATAAAACACTTAAAAGTATATATTTAATATTATTAAGCTCCAGCGCTAGGTGGCACCAAGCGCTACACACCATTGGCTTTGCTATGCCGGAAATACGCATCCTCTTGTAGCAGCTGTAGCAGCACAGCTCAGCATATAAATAAATATATATATATATATATATATATATATATATATATATATATATATATATATATATATATATATATATATATACATATATTTATGTATACTGTATAGTTTGGACACACCCTCTCATTCAAAGAGTTTTCTTTATTTTCAGGACTCTGAAAATGGTACATTCACATTGAATACATCAAAACTATGAATTAACACATGTGGAATGAAATACTTAACAAAAAAGTGTGAAACAACTGAGAATATGTCTTATATTCTAGGTTCTTCAAAGTAGCCACCTTTTGCTTTGATTACTGCTTTGCACACTCTTGGCATTCTATTGATCAGCTTCAAGAGGTAGTCACTAGAAATGGTCTTTCAACAGTCTTGAAGGAGTTGCCAGAGATGCGTAGCACTTGTTGGCCTTTTTGCCTTCACTCTGCGGTCCAGCTCACCCCAAACCATCTCAATTGGGTTCACGTCTGGTGACTGTGGAAGCCAGGTCCTCTGGCGAAGCACCCTATTACTCTTCTTCTTAGTCAAATAGCCTTTACACAACCTGGAGATGTGTTTGGGGTCATTGTCTTGTTGAAAAATAAATGATGGTTCAACTAAACGCAATCCGGATTGAATAGCATGCCGCTGCAAGATGCTGTGGTAGCCATGCTGGCTCAGTATGCCTTCAATTTTAAATAAATCCCCAACAGTGTCACCAGCAAAGCACCCCCTGACCATCACACCTCCTCCTCCATGCTTCACAGTCGGAACCAGGCATGTAGAGTCCATCCGTTCACTTTTTCTGCGTCGCACAGACACGGTGGTTGGATCCAAAGATCTCAAATTTGGACTCATCAGACCAAAGCACAGATTTCCACTGGTCTAATGTCCATTCCTTGTGTTCTTTAGCCCAAACAAGTCTCTTCTGTTTGTTGCCTGTCCTTAGCAGTGGTTTCCTAGCAGCTATTTTACCATGAAGGCCTGCTGCACAAATTCTCCTCTTAACAGTTGTTCTAGAGATGTGTCTGCTGCTAGAACTCTGTGTGGCATTGACCTGGTCTCTAATCTGAGCTGCTGTTAACCTGCGATTTCTGAGGCTGGTGACTCGGATAAACTTATCCTTCGCAGCAGAGGTGACTCTTGGTCTTCCTTTCCTGAGGCGGTCCTCATGTGAGCTAGTTTCTTTGTAGCGTTTGATGGTTTTTGCCACTGCACTTGGGGACACTTTCAAAGTTTTTCCAATTTTTCGGACTGACTGACCTTCATTTCTTAAAGTAAAGATGGCCACTCGTTTTTCTTTACTTAGCTGCTTTTCTCTTGCCGTAATACAAATTCTAACAGTCTATTTAGTAGGACTATCAGCTGTGTATCCACCAGACTTCTGCACAACACAACTGATGGTCCCAACCCCATTTATAAGGCAAGAAAGCCCACTTATTAAACCTGACAGGGCACACCTGTGAAGTGAGAACCATTTCTGGTGACTACCTCTTGAAGCTCATCAAGTGAATGCCAAGAGTGTGCACAGCAGTAATCAAAGCAAAAGATGGCTACTTTGAAGAACCTAGAATATAAGACATATTTTCAGTTGTTTCACACTTTTTTTTAAGTATTTCATTCCACATGTGTTAATTCATAGTTTAGATGCCTTCAATGTGAATCTACAATTTTCAGAATCATGACAATAAAGAAAACTCTTTGAATGAGAAGCTGTGTCCAAACTTTTGTTTTGTACTGTATATACAAAACACTTTTCATAAAACACAGCAGACACTTAGAAGGAGTGGGGTAGTCCGACCACCTCCTACAAGTCTATGGAGGCTCCATAGGCTTTCATTCTAAAAAAGAATCAGAGAAAATATATCAATCTCTTTTCTTTCTTTATTCAGGTCAATGCATTTTGGAGAAACTCAGAACAAAGAACAATCGTTTTTTTTTTGTCATCATTCAGGACAATTCTTCTTTTGTCCTGATGAAGGAAACTGAGTTTCGTTGACCTGAATAAAATAATAAAAAAAGATATTGATATAATAAACATTGTGTCATTTTGATGACAGTGCGGCATTAACCCCAGTTCTTCTCTCCAACATTAAGTTAATCACATGTGTAGCTGATGTGGCTGTCATTGCTCATGTTTTCTTATGGGTTATGAATGGCACAACCTTAATCTTCTTATTGATTAATTAACTTTATTTACCAGGTAAGATTCTATCTGTGATTTTTATCTGTAGCTTCACAATTGTAAAAGAGACTTTAGACTCAAACATAGATCATAGAGTTAAGGACATGTCAAACACAACAACAGCAACGACGACGTCGCTGCTAAGTCACCATTTTCTGTGACGTAGCAGCGACCATCGCTCTGTGTGACATCCAGCAACGACCTGGCCCCTGCTGTGAGGTCGCCGCTCATTGCTGAATGTCCTTCTTCATTTTTTGATCGTTGCTCTCCCGCTGTGAAGCACACATCGCTGTGTGTGACAGCGAGAGAGCGAAGAACTGAATGTGCAGGGAGCAGGGAGCCAGCTTCTGGCAGCCTGCGGTAAGCTGTAACAAAGGTAATTATCGGGTAACCAAAGGAAGCCCTTTCCTTAGTTACCTGATATTTACCTTGGTTACTAGTGTCCGCTGCTCTCAGGCTGCCAGTGCCGGCTCCCTGCTCCCTGCACACGTAGCCGGAGTACACATCGGGTAAATAAGCAAAACGGTTTGCTTATTAACCCGATGTGTACTCTGGCTAGGAGTGCAGGGAGCCAGCGCTAAGCGGTGTGCGCTGGTAACCAAGGTAAATATCGTGTAACCAAGAGAAGTGCTTTCTTTGGTTACCCGATATTTACCCTAGTTACCAAGCGCAGCATCGCTTCCATGCATAGCTGCTGGCTGGGGGCTGGTCACTGGTCGCTGGTGAGATCTGCCTGTTTTACAGCTCACCAGCAACCATGTAATGACGTAGCAGCGATCCTGATAAGGTCAACTCGTCGTCGTGATCGCTGCTGAGTTGCCACGTGTGACCCTAGCTTTAGGGTACCGTCACACTTAGTGATTCATCAATGATCCCACCAGCGATCCAACCTAGCAGGGATCGTTGGTGCGTCGCTAAATGGTCGCTGGTGAGCTGTCAATCAGGCAGATCTCTCCATCTCCATCGACCAGCGACTAGCCACCAGCCACTAGTGACACATGTAACGATGCTGCGCTTGGTAACCAGGGCAAATATCGGGTATCTAAGCAAAGCGCTTTGCTTTGTTACCCGATATTTACCCTGGTTACCAGCGTACACCGCTTACAGGATGCCAGCGCTAGCTCCCTGCACACGTAGCTAGGGTACACATCAGGTTACTAAGCAAAGCCTTATAGTCACAATTACAGTGACAGCAGTGAGAAGAGGAATGAAAAAGGTGCTGGACACTGATATAGCAGTAGTAGGTGAGTATACTAATACACTCATACTACATTACATGCACATACACATACATGTAGTAAAAAAACAAATAGAGATGCTGGTGCTGATTTAATTAGTACAGTAGATTTTCTATGTCAATTCTCTTTTTATAATTCTCTGTAAGCCAACAATTTATTTCTAAACATTTCAGACAGTTGCTCTTTTCTTTGAGATGTTTGTAATCCTATCTTATTCTGGGCATTCATTTTCTGCTAAAGCTTGTCTCAAATTTATTTTTTAGACCTAAGGAAAGTTTTAGTTCAATTCCTCAGCTAATGAAAGTCACACTGTCATTCTCATAAACACCTCATAAACTTTAGCGCTAGACATTATATCCATGCTGTAGGCAACTTTAACTTAAGAACACCTGGACTCAGCACCATTTTACATAATGTAAATTCAGCATGCTTTTATCCTTTTATGTTGATTTTGCCGCGAAGGTCAAAGCATGCTGTAGATGCAGGTCATTGTCTTTACGTTGTGCTATAAAAACTATTATTGTTGAATATTATAAAAGCTTACTTCATACAATTATTTGCTTTTACAGCTGCCATTTGATTACTGTTAATGTTTTCTTGTCATTGACTGTCTTTTTTATGCTTAATGGTATCCTTATATAGGCAATTATAGGATATTGTGAACTAACTGCAAAGAAGAATGCATAGCCTCAATTACATTTGCACCTGCTCAAACTGTATATCTGACTTTAAATTATAGTTTCCATCTACATTTAATGTCAGATGCGAAATAATGAAGCCCTAATTCCATTGCTTGCCATGGGACTGTCCCCACCTACATGGGGCATCAGCTTTTGCACTGGACATCTATTGTCATTGGTCCAGGGGCTGGATCACAATGTTTGATGCAAAGTTGTGATCCAGCCCTTGACCAGCATTGAGAAAAAATAAAACTGTGAGAAAACCAGCTGAGGTGTAATCTGTTGCGTTGCATCAGGTTAAAAAACTCACAGATTGTGTGCATGGAAATTTGGCACTCAAGCCAAATGTGAATAGTGGTCTTTTATTGAAATAAACTTGTAGGACCATCACGAGCACAGACGTTTCGGTCAAAGACCTTCATCAGTGTGCGTGCTGGGGGTCCTCAGAAGGGGTAGCAACTGGCGGAGTCAGATATGACGCGGTGGACACAGATGGTTTTAGCGCTAGGCTGAGCAAACTGCTCCCTGGCCTTCTATTATTCCTGCTTGATGTACATGGTATGTTATGTAGCTCATCAGTTTGGTGTTCATCCCTTTCCCTTTAGGACCCTGTGGAGTTCCTCACCCTTTCAGCTGGTTCTTTCATTTGTGTCCTTAGAGTTCCTAATTTCCTTCGGGTCTCTGCTGGTGAAAGCTCTAACTACCAATAGATCCTGAGTGCAAGTGGTCAGCTTGCAATTATCTGGAGTAAGTTCTTTGCATTTTGCAGTCTGTCTCTCTGTATCTTCTTAGAGATACGTTGTTTGTTATTTTTCCTTGTTTGCTATTCTGGTATATCCTCCCTACCTAAGGCCCAGATCAGGGAGAAAAAAACAAGATAGCCAGCACCAAATGTGCACTACAGCACTAAAAATTCCAAACTGTACTATTATAAAAGTTTGAGATTTTTTGCAAAAAATTGCAATTTCTTGAGCTACCCCGCCACGTCATGGCAAATCTCATTGGGGCAGTCCTACACTAAAATGTTTTTATATAAAATGTGCCATGCGGCCTCACATATGGAAAAGTAGAACTGTTCTTAGCAGCACTTACTTGGTCTTTTTCAATCCCGTACCCATGACTGAATCACGTCTGTGGGTGGGAAAGGGCCAAGCAAATGCTGCTTAAAGTCATCAAGCCCTGTGGACAGGGCTTGATGACTGAATGTGAACAGTCACCAATTGCCAAAATCAAGACAGGTGGAATATAACCAAAATTGGGCAAGGTGGAGGTCAGCCACCGACCAATTCAATGAAAAAGACAGCCAGCACCAAATGTGCACTACTGCACTAAAAATTCCAAACTGCACTATTATTGAAATTTGAAATTTTTGGCAAAAAATTGCAATTTCTTGAGCTACCCCACCACATCACGGCAAATCTCATTGGGGCAGTCCTACACTAAAATGTTTTTATATAAGATGTGCCACATTTGCTTGGGCTGTCCCGCTCACAGCCATGATTCAGTCATGGGTACAGGATTGAAAAAGACCAAGTAAGTGCTGCTAAGAACAGTTCTACTATTCCATATGTGAGGCCGCATGGCACATTTTATAAAAAAATATTTTAGTGTAGGACTGCCCCAATGATATTTGCTGTGACGTGGCAGTGTAGCTCAAGAAATTGCAATTTTTTGCCAAAAATCTCAAATTTTAATAATAGTACAGTTTGAAATTTTTAGTGCAGTAGTGCACATTTGGTGCTGTCTATCTTGGGTTTTTTTTCAGATCAGGGTGAGCCTAGAGTGAGGTATCCTGCTTGGCGCATAGGTGCGGAACTTATCTATGGCGATGAAGGAAGCTAGGGCCCAGCGGTAGACTTGAATAGGGATCACCATCTCCTCTGTCTCCCTTTCTCCATTTGCTGGGTGCTACTCCATACCTAGCGTGACAGATATCCCAAATCTCCACTGACCATTAGGGAAGACAAAGGATATTGATGCTTTCTGTTTTCTGTTGCCCATGTGTCAGCTTTTATTTAAAGACTGGAGTGGATGGGATTGGGTTCTGCTAACCAGATCCAATCAATCACGAAATACTGGCAAACCAAGCAATACACTCTAATTTTGGCTATAGGAATAAGCTTTTAAATCCCATGAATAAACCATAAGGTAAATTAAATACTTTAGACATTTTCTTTAACAACATCATAATTTATTGCATAAAATCATTTCATAAACATGAATATAAGACATCATAGTCAGCTTACAGCAACAACACGTTTTGCTCTTTCTTTTTGTAAAATCATATTGTGTTATCTATCTACAGATATAAACTAAACTAACCTAAAATTAAAGTTATATATTTATGTACATACTTCAACATTAAAGCTATTACAATATATAGTTTATATATATGAAGCATACATCAGGATGGAATTAAAACTAATTACTAAAGGAAATTAATATTTTCCTGTGAAGTTCTTTATGAATGAGACAGAGAAATACTCCTTTCCTTAGTAAAATATTGGAGACATATAGACTTAAGGCCCTGTCACACACAGAGATAAATCTTTGGCAGATCTGTGGTTGCAGTGAAATTGTGGTCAATCAGTGCCAGGTTTGTGGCTGTGTACAAATGGAACAATATGTCCATGATTTCACTGCAACCACAAATCTGCCAAAGATTTAACTCTGTGTGTGACGGGGCCTTTACAGTGGGGTCCCTTGGATTTCTAAGGGTGCCATGTAATGGATCTGTATAAGGCTATGTTCACACGACCATATGTTTTTGGTCTAAGGATGCCGCTCAGAACAATGTTGAGCTGTTCAGATATCAAATTGCTGTTCAAATTGTAGGATTTTAAACCGATTGCATATTTTAGATTTACAGTATAAAGCCACTTTCACAAGTTCAGTATTTGGAGAGTTTTTTTCCTCAGTATTTGTAGCCAAAACCAGCAGTGGGTAAATAATACAGCCGTGGTGCCTATGTTTCTATTCTACGTTTCCTCTTATTGCACCATTCCTGATTTTGGCTACAAATACTGATAGAAAATACTGACAACAACAACAAATACTCAACATGTGAATGTGATGTTAGGGTGCACAAAAAATCTCAGATTCCATATAAATCATGAATATATCAGTAGATTTTTATTACATACGTTACAATTATGAAAATAGGAAACTGTATTTGATCTTCTAAATTGTACTACTGATATATAAAAACAGATAGCATATAAATGGTAATACAGAAAAAAATCCTAGTATTTTTCTAGATTTTGTTATACACTTGTGTGCACTTAAGTTAATATGAAAAACAGAGAAATTCCGGCACCATTGCTACTCAATATAAAGGCTTCACTTTTCTGAGGCCACAAGGTGGTGCTCAACCAAATGCAGTCATATAAACAGGATCTCACGACGAGAAGTGGAAAGGTGGCACTCACCGAACCATAAAGCGGGCTTTACACGCTGCGACATCGCTAATGTGGAGTCGTTGGGGTCACGGAATTTGTGACGCACATCCGGCCGCATTAGCGATGCCGTTGCGTGTGACACCGATAAGCGATTTTGCATCGTTGCAAAAACGTGCAAAATTGCTAATCGGCGACACGGGGGTCCATTCTCAAAAATTGTTACTGCAGCAGTAACAAAGTTGTTCCTCGTTCCTACGGCAGCACACATCGCTGCGTGTGACGTCGCAGGAACGAGGAAGCTCCCCTTACCTGCCTCCCGGCAGCTATGCGGAAGGAAGTAGGTGGGCGGGATTTTACGTCCCGCTCATCTCCGCCCCTCCGCTGCTATTGGGCGGCGGTTCAGTGACACTTCAGTGACATCGCTGTGAAGCCGCACGGACCGCCCCCTTAGAAAGGAGGCGGTTCGCCCGTCACAGCGACGTCGCCGGACAGGTAAGTATGTGTGACGGCTGTTGTGCGACACGGGCAGTGATTTGCCCGTGTCGCGCAACAGATGGGGGCGGGTACCCACACTAGCGATATCGGGATCGATATCGCAGTGTGTAAAGTAGCCTTTAGTTAAAAGTCCTTTATTTTCTTCAAAGCATAAAAGCCGCAGGTGGGAGGAAGCAAAGACGTCTTCCGCTTCCTCCCACCTGCGGCTTTTTATGCTTTAATGAAAATAAAGGACTTGTAACATATGGTTCGGTGAGTGCCACCTTTTCACTTATCTTCGTTGGAACTTTAAAAGAAGTACATTTTTGGCCATTGGTCAAATCCCACTTGTAAGGTCAACAAGCGTAACCCAACAGATTTGATAAACCCAATTAAACTTTCTTAAAAATGACACTTGAAATGAACAAGATATATAATTTATTGAAATATTTCAAAACAAATGACATTCATTTGTAATCATAAGCGTAACAGATGTTCATTAAATAAAGTGTACACATACTATAGTGATTGTAGAACATTTATTCGCTTGTTGTGTACATTTCTTTACCAAGAGTAAGTCAACGTTATTTTGCAACACAAAGATTTATTTGCTTTATACATTCCAACAAAAAAACGTCATTTAGGTTATGGTCCTATTATAGTCACATTTTATTTAAAAAAAAATGTACATTTTTAAAACAAATAAATACAAGACAATTTTATTACACAGCCATTTAAAATAAAAGGTATAATAATGGATATAAGGCATATCAGATTACAATATATATTGACTTCTATTTAACAATAATATGACAGGATTCCTAATATACAAATTAATAGTTATGCAACTGTATGTCATTAACTAATGACTGGAACACTAATGCATAGACTGTGCATGATATTAGTTTTGCTTTTTGTTATTATTAAAATTAGTAGTATTAGTAATATAAGTAGTAGTAGAAGTAGTGCTACAAGCAGGAATAGTATTAAGCGTAGTAGTGGTATTAGTAGTAGAAGTAGTATCAATAATAGTAGTGGATATAGTAGTAGCAATAGTAGTGCAAGTGGTAGAAGTATTAATAATAGTAGTAGTAGTAGTAGCGGTAGTATTATTAATAGCAGTAATTGTATTAGTATTGATAGTAGTAGTGGTATTAGTAGTAGAAGTAGTAGTATCAATAGTAGTAGTGGAAATAGTAGTAGCGATAGTAGTGCAAGCGGTAGAAGTATTAATGGTAGTAATAGTAGTAGTAGTAGTAGCAGCGGAAGTAGTGCAAGTGGTAGAAGTATTAATAGTAGTAGTGGTAGTGTTAATATTAGTAGTAGTTGTATTAGTATTAATAGTAGCAGCGGTACTAGTGGCAGCAGTTGTAATACAAGCAGTTGTAGTATTAACAGTAGTAGCAGAGGTAGTAGTATTAACAGTAGTAATTGTATTAGTATTATTAGCAGTAGCGGTACTAGTGGCAGCAGTTGTAATACAAGCAGTTGTAGTATTAACAGTAGTAGTAGTGGTAGTAGTATTAATAGTAGTAATTGCATTAATATTATTAGCAGTAGCGGTACTAGTGGCAGCAGTTGTAATACAAGTGGCTGTAGTATTAATAGTAGTAGTGGTAGTAGTATTAATAGTAGTAGTAGTAGCGGTAACTGTAATAGCAGTAGTAGTATTAAAAGTAGTAGTTTTAGAATTATTAGTAGTAGTAGTAGCACTAGTGCTATTAATAATAGTAGTAGAAGTAGTAGTAGTAGTAGTGGTAGTAGTATTACTAGCAGTAGTGGTAGTATTATTAGCGGCAGAAGTACTATTAATAGTAGCAATAGTAGTATTAACAGCAGTAATGGTAGTATTATTAGCGGCAGTAGTACTATTAATAGTAGCGGTAGTAGTATTGATAGCAGTAATGGTAGCATTATTAGCAGCAGTAGTACTATTAATAGCATCGGTAGTAGTATTACTAGCAGTAGTGGTAGTATTATTAGCAGCAGTAGTGCTATTAATAGTAGCAGTAGTAGTATTAATAGCAGTAATGGTAGTATTATTAACGGCAGTAGTACTATTAATAGTAGCGGTAGTAGTATTAATAGCAGTAATGATAGTATTATTAGCATCAGTAGTACTATTAATAGTAGCAGTAGTAGTATTACTAGCAGTAGTGGTAGTTTTATTAGCGGCAGTAGTACTATTAATAGTAGCAGTAGTAGTATTACTAGCAGTAATGGTAGTATTATTAGCATGGTAGTACTATTAATAGTAGCAGCAGTAGTATTACTAGCAGTAGTGGTAGTATTATTAGCGGCAGTAGTACTATTAATAGTAGCAGTAGTAGTATTACTAGCAGTAGTGGTAGTATTATTAGCGGCAGTAGTACTACTAATAGTAGCAGTAGTAGTATTACTAGCAGTAATGGTAGTATTATTAGCAGCAGTAGTACTATTAATAGTAGCAGTAGTAGTATGACTAGCAGTAGTGGTAGTATTATTAGCGGCAGTAGTACTATTAATAGTAGCGGTAGTAGTATTACTAGCAGTAGTGGTAGTATTATTAGCGGCAGTAGTACCATTAATAGTAGCAGTAGTAGTAGTAGTGGTAGTAGTATTAATAGCAGTAATGGTAGTAGTAGCAGTAGTAGTATTAATAGTAGTAGTGGTAGTAGCAATAATAGCGGTGGTAGTAGTAGCAGTAGTAATATTAATAGTAGTACAGGTATTAGTAGTAGTAGTAATAGTAATGGTGGGAGCAATAGTAGTACTATTAGTAGTAGTACTAGAAGTACTGTTCTTTATACATTTTTTAATACCAGGGTCACTTTAAACAAAATTGTCTTATTGAAAATACATTTACATTTTCAGGCAGCATATTACAGAGGAAGATGAATTAAGCAAAGTGATATATAGTTTTGTGGGAAAAGATTCAGTATACTGTGTTTAATTCATTTACATCTCACATAGGCGGTCCTAGCAGGTGACTGACAGCCTTCATTGTATAACTGAAAACATAAATACATGTCAGTCACTTATTAAGACCTCCCATTTCACTGACAAGCTTACAATGAGCAGAGAAAAATAAATAAAACCCAATTTATACTGAATTGTGTTTCCCTACAAATCTATACATCACCATATTCAGCTCCTTCCGCTGTATACCATGATGTCTGATGATCGGATTACGTTATCAATGTGACAAGTTCAATTTAAAGAAATATTATTTGTCGCTTATTGTAGTATTTCAATATAACATTTATATCATAAAACGTGAAATACGGTATTACTTTCAAAAGTCGAAGAAAAAAACAGACAGACCAAATTGAAAAATTGCCGAAAAGATTGATGCTTACGATTCTTTTACTGTCATAAGATACCTAAGAGTAGTTACCAGTGATAAGCGAGCACTACCCTGCTCTGGTGCTCGGTCCTTGTTAGAGCAGTTGGATGATCGGATGGGTGTGACTCGAGCTCCTGAGTATAATGGATGTCAATGGGGAACTTGAGCATTTTTCTGTGTAATCTTCTGGAAAAATGCTCTAGTACCCCATTGATTTCCATTATACGTGGGTGCAGTACTTGTACTGTTCTTAATGAGTACTGAGCACCTAAGCATAGTATACTGCTCATTCATCACTAGTGCTTAGTTTTGCAGATATGCTGTAGAGTGCACACCGAAAGGTTCAAAGAAGCTGGAAGCTACTTAGTTAGTCCTCTGAAAAGCCTGTTGGGTGCCTTTTCCAGAAGAGGTTCTCAATCAGGGGCTGTCTAACCAATTAGTCCTAGATTAGTACTTTTTGGAGGCGATCCCTGCTGCATGTGACATATGTCCTAGAGAAGTGATGTCCACATTTTTTTTACAGGACTGAGTGAGAGTCACAGTTTTGCTGACCTTTCTACCCCTATTCCAGTCTCCCTTCCTCCTATGCTAGTATTGATAACTTATGGCAGTGGCACTCTTTATCCATACTTATATGTGCCTTTCATTATTTCTTTGTGCTTCTGATTGCAAACTATTGGGTATTTCTTCCGATCAAGGTGGTTTTCTCTTGAACTGTACAAAGCATGCACATCCCAGGTCATGTGTTAGTAAGTTAGTGAATTCCATGCTGTAGACCATTAGAATCAAAAGTAATTTGAAGTCAAGACTTTATCACAAGTAATGACTTGGATTCTGCACAAGTCCGTGAATTGTTTGATTGCCTAATATGTTAGAAACATTTAGCTGAGAAGACATAGATAAAGCAAGGCACCAATTACATTAATCCACGTAATAAGGACAACCATGCAATGCATTTAACATCAAAAAAGGGCAGCATATGTTTCAATAGAATAATTTGACTAGAGGTAAGCAACTTATGGTCCTTTATTGGCTGTGTAACATGATGTCCAACCAATGCCCAACCGATGGAGCACAATCTGAATATGCTCTTCCAGTCTAGGATCCAATGCTTGCAATGGCATCCTGTACACGCAGTTCTACAGCCAATAATGTTGCTTAACTCTAAGGAAAATATTTTTTTTTCAAATTTGTTTTGGAAAAAGAAGACAATTTGGACTCATTTTTTAATCTGAACATATTCTATTATTTTTTTTCATTATTTTTAAATAATTCCATTGCAAAAAGCAGGTATGTGTGCAATCAATGTCTGTAAGGGCTCATGCGCACTTTGTGTACTTGCATTTATGCTGCATATAGCACTGCAGCGTAAATGCATACGTCCTGCGTCCCCAGCACAATCTATGTAGATTGTGCATGAGACGTGCGTACGTTGCTTTTATGAACGCAGAGATTTGGATGCTAAAATTTTGAACCAAATCTGTGCGTTCATAAAAGCAGCATGCCAATTATTCCGTGTGCTTTGGATGCAGCTCCCACTCTGTTTATGGTGGGGGCAGCAGCCATAGCGCATGAACTCAGCTTTTTTTTAACAAAAAAAACTGCATCCATTATGCAGTGTTTCTGCAATGATTTGACACACACATGTGCTGTAAAATCGCTGCAGAATATTTAGCAGGTACGTGCACATGAGCCCTTAATGTTGAATCCCTAAGTTTCTTTATTAAAAAAATTGCTATAAATGTAAGCTTTTTTGTTAAATTTTAAGACATTGATTGATATGAATACTTGAGCAGAATCATATATATAAGTGCTGCAGCGGTACTAGCAATATCTACTAGGTGACATTGGAGGACATACAGTCATTTGAGCCTGTAATTAAGAGGTGGCACTATAAGAGGGGGTCATGTTACCTACCATGTTACCATGTTATAGCTATCACATTCTAGAAATTAATCGTTTTTACATTACATTTTTAGATAACTGGTCATTATTGGGTACATTAGAATGTGAAGTCCTTTATGGAGAGGTGAAGGTCTCTTGTGTAGGTTGCACCAGTGTAGGAAATTCAGACTAGTTCTCCGATGTTTTTTAGCTATACATGTGATATGCATTTTTATTCCTCTAAATACATCCAGTAATTACAGATAAATAATCAAAATCAACAATTCTATGACCACAAATAAAGTCTTTGATTACTAGACTTTTTTCTCTAGTTCTTTAGAAAGCTGGAGAATATTTATTACTTTAATAAATTAATTTTTTTAAGCTGTAAAGGAAAAGTGCTTAAAACTGTCTAATTTTTGAAGATTTTCAATATTTATAGATCCTTTATCAGAACATGATAAAGTTAAATTTAACAAAACACTGAATGTTCTGTAATATGCATCAAAATCAATAAATGTGCTGTTTCCTTATTTTAGAATACTTATCTTGCCATTTGAACATTTAACTTAGCTATTGTCTTCTTTCCCCATCATCACCATTTTTGCTCTCATTGCCCAACAGCAGTGTTAAAACAGCATTAACACTAGAACTACTGAGGTAGTCATTTTGACTACTTCGCACTATGTAGTTCTAGTAGGTGTCACGAGTTCAGTAGTTCTAGTGTTAAACGTTAAACATTAGTTATTTTGGATAGAACAGAGAAATCAAATCACAAATACATATGTAAACATGTCTTATTAATTAAAATCTTACTGTATTAGGCAATCAAAGCTTTAATACATTAGCTTTGGCGTTCACCATGATAGAATTAGCTTAGTGCCATAAGACATAATAATATATCTTTAGCAAGGATGACAATTATAAAAGTAAATGATTTTGGTAATGGTAACACATTATGTTTACATATATATTTGTGCAGTCTGTATTTTACATTAATAAATATATATTTTAGGGTTAGAGAACCTTAAAGCACCCCCTACAGTTTTTGGGGTTTTTTTCTACTTTCCCACTGGAGGGGTGCCAGTAATGTAGTCTCTTACTTTTCAGCTGCCATCTTCATCTGTTATTACTACCGCACCGGTCATCTCCTGTAGACTGTGACCTGCTGGATCGCTCCAGTGTCTGTTCGGTGATTCAGATGTCACTCCTCAATGTATGTCTATGAGCACCAGAACGAGGCCAGAATAAGGCTCCCACAGACTTACATTGAGAGCTTGTGACTGTTGCCTCTGACTTCTTGTCACTTAGATGTTGTGGTCACAAGATGACGGCGCAAGACTGATGAGGCAGCGGGAAGAGATGAAGATGGTGGCTGCGGAGTCAAGGACCTTACATTAGTAGCATCACCCGAGAGCCAAAATGAAAAACCACTGGGGTGGAGCTTTAACAAAGAGGCTCCTGAGAATCGATAGAACAAGACAATAATCACAAGTCATTGGAGCAACCAGAAGGAAACAATGCTGCTACAAATATTTACACTTTTAATATATCTAAAAAGCCATGTTTAATCTTGGTCATTGATAATTTTATGAGTTTTAATGCAATATGCTAAAATTTTCATGTAAGAAGAAAGAAGCACAATAATTTACCATAATTACCTAATTACCAGTGCTTTCTAGAAAATGCAAAAGAAGAATTTGGATGATGTCTTCCCTTAGACCTTCACTATTGTAACAAAATCAGATCCCATTGCTCTCTAAATAACCCGAACCCGTTGAACACATTAAATAATTCTCTATATATAGATTCATTAGAAATTGTATAAATTATTCAATTAATAAAATATATACATGACTAAATGGGATTTGAAAAAAATCTTCCTAATTGGTTGCACCCATGACAGATTTGGTTAGAATAGCACACTGTTAGTACAGAGGTTAATACAAATTAGGGCTTTAGTAAGTTAATAGAGATTTGTTAGAATGTTGTATTATTAGTTCTTTATTAGTCAGTAATATTAATCAGATACATTCAGAGCAAAATTAGTACAAAACATTGTTAAAATGGTTAGTCATGCTTACAGACTCAATTCTGTCATGGAATCTAGATTAACCTACAGAAAGGGGTCAATTGGAACCATTTATTATTGGAAGACTTCCCAATCTTGTACCCACCAATATTTGAAACTACCATAATAATAAAGGGAGTTTCCATTCTTTGGAAAAAATCTAAATATTTTACATTTTGAAATTTTTAAATATTACTTATGTCCGTTTTTGATGAAATAAGGCCATGACAGAAGTGTGCTGTAGATTAAAATTGCACCATAGTCACCATTGATAATTGTTAGAAATCTGTTAGTATTTAAGGCATTTCAAATGTTAAGACACACAGTGTTTCAGTCGGTCAATAATCTCATTATGGTTTTACCTTCGCAAACAATATTATGTGACACAACAATTCTATAGTTCTATGCCTGTAACTTAGCTCTTCCCTATGTTTAAGTCTAGAAACCCACAATTATAAACTTGGTAAATACTTACGTGTTCTTGAAACAAGTACTTTGCATAGAGGCTAATCTAAGCAGGAGGAGTAATGTATATCTATAGCATATCATACTCTAAATAGTGTATAAATTAGTGAAAGCCATAAGTCCACAAATTTACACAATGAAAATGTCAGTACACTAGCGTCACTACAGGTATAACAAAGGTATTACCACTTGTAGGTATATATACATTTTTTGGTTTTTAGATTAGTTTTGCAGGTAATTAGGCAGGATATTGAAAAGCCTTCTCATATCTAGTTACACTTATAATAGTAAAAAGTTAGGATCAGCCAAAGAATGTTACGCAATTTTACAAAAATTCCTATTTGCTGCAATTTGAGTTCTTCTCTCCCTAATCCTATGTTTTCTGCACAATGCAGTCATGTGATTTCCAAGACCTGTTCTTTCTCAGCACGCAGACAAGTAATAGTGTGTAAGACAGAAAGCCGCCACCATTTGCCCCTGCTGGCAACAACATTCAAGTAAATGAAAATGGCTTTGAGCGTTATTACAGAGAGTGCGCTGCTGTGCATGTGTTCAGTTTCTCCTTCTGTTAAACTCTTTTTACCTTTTCCTAAATACAGCTCAATCCCCATGCTCAGCTGTTCTTGTGTTAAGTGCTATATTTTACTAGTAAGCCTGGTTTGTATTTCCAGCCACTTACAAATGTTATCTGCTAAGCTCCAGGAGTAATTCAATAATTTCTACTATTTCTATGAGTGCAAACTACAAAGATAAGTCGCCAAATGGCATGAAAAATGGATGGCGGAATAATTAATCAACCTCATAGAAAATAATAGAAATAAAAAATGAAATTCTCAGTATTAATTTCTACGGAACAATGACCGTCATTCCAAGAAAAACATTATATCGTCCGCCTTGTATGGTAACCTGACTAGGCCAAAGGCAGTTACTTCTAAGAAACTATACAATGACTTAGTTTTACATTCTTACTTTGCCTATAATAATATATCATGGTTTAAACATTATTCAGCTTAGTATTTTATGATTGAGGCCAAATCAATGCAGAGATCAAAAGAGATGAGACAAAGAAATGGTGTGAGAATTACAATCAGCAACGCTGGAATTTGTATAACCTTAGATGCAAGATAAACCACAAATGTTTAATTAGTTACTTTACAACATTGGAAACTGTGCAATATATTATTACACATATAAGAAGGTTTATAGCCATTGACATGGCGCCCTAAATAAAATATGTTTTGACCAATTAGGTCAATGTAAAACAACATATTGGGAAGATAACACAAAAATCAGCATAAGGCTCTGTTCACATTTGTGCTGGAGGCTCTGTTTGGAGCCTTTGCCACAAATTCTGATTTCAAGAATAGCAGAAATTAGCAACAGAACCCAATGGGGTCCATTGAGTGTTGGGGGTAGTTATCCTTTGACACAACATAGAATTGACACAGTCTTACTATGAATATTCAAGACACAACTAATACACTTTGTTACACTTAATTCACAGTCTGGGGGTACAGTCATGTCCCTGAGACCCCTTAAGGCTGCTTTACATGCTACGACATCGCTCAAGCGATCTCGTTGGGGGTCACGGAATTTGTGATGCACATACGGCCGCTTTAGCGATGTCGTTGTGTGTGACACCTATGAGCGATTTTGCATCGTCGCAAAAACGTGCAAAATTGCTAATCGGTGACATGCCCCCCTATTCCCAATTATCGTTGCTGCTGCAGGTACGATGTAGTTTGTCATTTCTGCGGCAGCACACATAGCTATGTGTGACACCGCAGGAATGAGGAACCTCACCTTACCTGCGGTCGCCAGCAATGCGGAAGGAAGGTGGTGGGCGGGATGTTACGTCCCACTCATCTCCGCCCCTCTGCTTCTATTGGGTGCCCGCTTAGTGATGTCGCTGTGACTCCAAACGAACTGCCCCCTTAGAAAGAAGGCAGTTCGCCGGTCACAGTGACGTCGCTAAGCAGGTAAGTGCTGTGACAGGTCTGGGCGATGTTGTGCACCACAGGCAGTGATTTGCCCGTGTCGCACAACCGATGGGGGCGGGTACAAATGCTAGCGATATCGGTAACGATATCGCAGCGTGTAAAGCGGCCTTTAGTCTTTGCACTAGGCAGAATACAGTGTATCAGTTTTGCCCACAATGATCCTTGAAAAGAAGATATAAAATAAGGATATTCAAGTTCCAGCACATGATGTGACTAAACCTATAATACAATATAAAAGTCCTCTTGTAACATTAAGAGATTTTAACATCTAACTTAAAATATAAAATTATATTGAAAGTTTCTAAAAAGACAAACTAAACTATTTTCTCAGCATTATTCTATATATAATCTCAATTTTATTACATTGTTTCAGCATGGAAACTTTTCTTAGTAAGAAATTACTATATATCATTTCACTACTATTGAAAATTATTGTAAAACTGGAGAAAACTCTCAATTTTTAGGTGTTATACCTTTTGTTGTCCAGTCTAAAGTGATAAGTCTGCAGTCACTCTATGTGAGGCAGACTTATGAATCCTCCCAGCGCACACACTGTGTGCTGAAACGATTCGCTGGTTAAGGCTTTTCCCCAATACAAGTGTTTGGAGTGGGCATGTCCAACTAGTGAGCACGGCCATCTAGTGGACACAGCCTTGCTCTATACATTTGTATGGATTGAGGCTGCACCCACTAGTCAGGTTATGGCCGTTAACATGTATATCACACAACTGCTGTCATATCACTGCCGTTAATGGCTCCGAAACCGGCAAATCCTCGCAGTGCACAGTGTGTGTGTGCTGGAATGATTCATAAGTCTACAGTTACATAGAGTGACTTACATGACTGCAGACTTATCACTTTAGACCGGACAACCCCTTTAAAGAGTATGGTTATTTTCGTATTTCATTAGAACTCTTCAAAGTCAAAATAGTTACTGCCATATTTTGGCAATATTTCCAAATATGTTATTCAATTTCCATAAAATTATGTATTCAAAGAGTTCAATGTATAAGTTAGTTGTGGTTACAACAAGAGCTCCTGGCTGCTTATAGTGATTGCTATTAGTGGCATAATAGAAATGAAAAATTTGAAATAGATTTTATTTCTGATAATTTTTCTAAATGTAGTAATGAATGTTTCCAATACAGCTCTTTTTTAGGACCCTGCTTGTATTTTAGGTTTAGCCATTCCTTAAAAAATAGTGTTCATTTGTTTATGTTATATTGTCCTGTTTCTCAACATGTAGTTGACAACGTTTCTATACATTATTATGGTAAAAAAATATGAGGCAAAAATAATTGTTCATTCATGACTTAACAGTAAACATTTCATTAGGATATTTTAGAATATGTATTACAAATCCATTACTGGCAAAGTATCTCAAGTGAAAATTACAAATCTCATATTTTTAGTTTTATTGCTTATGGCAATAACAGCTTGTTCACGAGCCTTATATTATGTGCCAATGATAGAATAAGATCCAATCCTGAAAGGTAAGCAACAAATTTTTGTGGAAAAGGTTTTTATAATCTGTCAGAATAGAATTCAATCCTAGTCTTGTCACAAAACATATGGCCCATGGATGGAGACATGTGCATGAGCCTTTAGGCCTAGTTTACACAAATATTTTACACTGAGGTGGAATTCATCCTTAATAAGATACACTTATATCGGCAATTCATTTAAATATACTGTATTTTCTAAAAATCTAATTAATAACACTGTCTAAAGGTGCATTTACGCTGCACGATTATAGTGCAGAATAACCAAGCTGTCCACCACCTGACAAATGAGTGAAACACTTATACCACCTGACAAATGAGTGAAACACTTATTCATCAGGTGAAATGATTTAACCATTCTGCCCATCAACCAACAAATGAGTGAAACACTTGTTTGTCTGGTAAAATTATACTTTGGTTTCTAACAAAAGATTATCATTCACGGCAGCACATCGTTCTGTGTAAACAGGACTTGTTGCCGAATACAATGGCAGCCTACATGCACTGAACAACTGTTACTGATCATTTAGTGCTCATCTGAAGTAGGGTTGGCCTATGTAAGCAGACTGTTCAAAGAAGGCTGACCAGAAAACAGTCGGTTTGCGATCTTTTAACACTGCATGTCGCGCATTGTAAATGGACCTTAAGACAAACATGGCTTCAATTCCGTTCTCTGCTGGCAGTTTAGCAGACAATCAGTACAACACTGAGGTTAAAGCCTGCTTTACATGTTGCAATTTCGCATACAATATCGTATGCGATTTGCAACGCCCCCATCGTATGTGCGGTATGTTCAATTTGTTGAACGTGCCGCACAGACGATTCACCCCGTCACACGTACTTACCTTCCATACGACCTCGATGTGGGCGGTGACCGTCCACTTCCTGGAGTGGGAGGGACGTTCGGCGTCACATCGACATCACGCGGCAGCCGGCCAATAGAAGCGGAGGGGCGGAGATGAGCGGGACGTAAACATCCCGCCCACCTCCTTCCTTCTGCATTGTCGGTGGGAGCCGCGGACGGAGGTAAGCTGTCGTTCAATGTTCCCGGGGTGTCACACACTGCGATGTGTGCTGCCTCGGGAACATTGCACAACCTCACGTTCATTTTTTGAGGAATGAACGACATGCATGCAATGAACGGATTTTCGTTCAATCGCAATTGCACGAAGGTTTTACACGCTACAATCATACTTACGATGCCGGATGTGCGTCACTTACGACATGACCCCCCCGACACATCGTAAGATTTATTGTAGCGTGTAAAGCGGGCTTAACATTTGTTGTCAGGACTCATCACTACCAGTCTGTCACACATTTTGTCACAGAATTGCCACTGAACTGCTAAACTTGGCGCACAGAAGGGGACTGAACCTAAATTTCAACCTTCTTCATTTGGTGCTGCCACATTAAGAAATAGATACTTTCTGAGTACTAACATTATTCTAATTACAAAAGGCTTCTATTCATCCTTCATCAGCTGCTTGAGAAGATTGCTGTTTATTTAAAAGCCATTAATGTGCTTTCCATTAATCTTTGCAGATGCATTGCGGCTTAGTGACAATGCCTTTCATCCAGGTATTGCACAATCTAACCGGATTACAGCTGCTGTTTATCTAAGTCTTATACATGCATTTTTTAAGAATTAAAATCATCCTGAGGGACAGTTTAGACTAAGTGCATGTTTACTTTCTAGAGTATATAAACATGCATGAAACTCTTAACTACTTTAAAGAAGTCACAACATTGATGAAATAAGAATATTTAGGCTCATTCAGGTGAAGTTTCTTTTCAATGGAGATCACGATTACAATTTTTAAATCACATAAACGAATCATGTGACTATCCAATATTTAATCACAAAGATAACATTATATAATAGGAAAATACTCATAAAGGTATTCTGGCATTGAAAATAATTATTGTAGCATCTTAAAGGAATATTACAGTATTGCAATGTATGATTAACAGGTAGATACTTAGATTTTCCCATACTTTGCCAAGTTACATACTTTGACTATGTCTCTGAATACCAATCTTGGGGACTGCAGTTGTTGTTTTTTGTGTGTATAACATTTTATTAGCAAATAAGTCTCCACCTTGACCTCACGACAAGAGTTACTACTAATCCCTCCACCTCTACTGTCTCAAATTGAGAGTCAATTACTCTGGAGCAAATCTGTGCTTACCAGAGAAAAGCAGCATGTCTGGATGAGCCCGTAACCTTATTTACACGAGTATTTTCTCAAGTTCTCAAGCTATGATCTTACAGCAATGGAGCAATGAATCTCTTATTATACGGAATAGTATTCCATGCCATTCCATGCTCCTGTTGTCCACAGACTCTAAATATTCCCAGCAAACTAGGAAAGGAAACACATATATAATGTTGTCGTTAATATCTCCAATGTCCATGTGGATACCAAAGGCAGATCAGCACTTGGGTCAATGCATATTATGTGGCATAGCTTGAGAAGTCACACAGATGGACTAGCTTCTACCTATAGTAGGTCTCTTGAATCATACCTGTCCCAAGAAAATTTGTGTTTGGCGCCTACAGAGACCAGTGAAAGTCTAGAAAGCCAAATTGATTGTTTTCAATGGGCAACACAAAACCTTTTAAACAAGGCTAAATATCTCTAAATAATATCAATATATTCATTACAAAGAAAGGAGAACATTAGGATAGTATGATAGCACCTTGGATCAACAAATGTTTTAGTTATTACTAGTAAAATGCCAATCATTGAAAGAAAAAATAACATTTTTAATCTCTGTTGCATGCCGTACATACCCATGTTACCTCTACAATAATATATAAGAGCATTCTGAGTTTTACATGGAAGTAGAAGTGCTGTATAATGCGGCTTTTCCCTCTTTTTATAGATTTGTTGAGACTATATTATATGATTTCATGATAGGTTGGTCCAATGAATGGCATCATACTATAAACACTTTCTTTGCTTATCAGCTAAGAACTGCACATGAAAGCTAATATTAGTATATACATAAGCATGCACTGTGTTAATCATGGCATATCCCACATGACGTGTTAAGATGTACTGAGGGTTTACAAGGATATACACCAGAGTACATGGTATTTGAGCAAAGTACCTAAAAGCATACAACACCTTAAACAAGAAAAAAAAAATCAATGATAGATGTTTATTAGAAAGACCCAATGAGTCCTGTAATGACTGAGCATAAATCTCCGCATTGGTTTGCACTGGAGATTTCCGCCAATCACGTAGAATAAAGACAACCTTCCATTCCATGATGAGATCTTACAACAATCATTAGCAAAGCAATTTATGGTTAGAGTCAGACAGGGTAATACACTGATAGTATATCAAGTGTGTCATGCTGTAGATTAGTAGAAGATCAATTGATAGGTTAATTGCAGATGCTCTCGGTGGAGCCTTGGGCATGCATCGGAAGTTAGTAGGTATTAGTCATTTTCTGTACAAATATTTTCAGCATTGCCTTTTATATTATGAAGCGTTATGCGTGCATTTTGCATTAGTATTATTGTCACAAAGAGTTGGAACTACTCAATAGAACGCGTTTTCTATATAATTTTTTGCATGCATTACTGTTAATTCTGGAGAAAAAAAAACATGCAAGATTATCTATTTGGATGGAGGAAAAATAGTTTGTTCCACAAAGAATTAGAAAGCACAGTTTGAAATTTAGCTTCTAAGATGCACTAAAGCAAAATACTGTTTTCCACAAGACAGTAGAACATCATGGCAAGTTACTCTAGTCACTAAACATTGGTCTGCAGTCAGAGGAAGACATGATATCTGGATGTTAGATTCAGAATTTACTGTAACGAACCTTGATGGTTTCAACAACATATACGGGTAATGACCGCCTATGGGTAATGGTTCTCAAGATCTTTGCCAGTCATGTCATTTAGGCCTCGGAGGCTAGAGCTTACATTGTCTATGCTCTTGTAAATTCTAAGTATTGAATCAATTTATTGCCTACAGCAATAAACAAGTGACAAGGCAAAGGACTTTACTGCCAGTACTCCAAGGTAGGTTTGCGGGAGGCTATGTATGAAGCACAGCATTGAAAAATCTCATGTATGGACTAGTTCTCCACAATGTTTGGTAAGACGGTTATTAAAAAGATATTGGATACCATTCTGTTGTATGTAAATCAGACAATTATAATAAATATTATATCATACTATGAAATGTGCTACCTATCTGTGATTTGGGGCCTAAACACTTTAAATAGTAGATTGGCCAATAAGACGACCAAAGGATCATCAAATGTTCTCATATGGTAATAAACCCAAGATACTATAAGCCATGAGGTCCAGTAGGGGACAAACCTACTGGCACCGGCCATTGGGCAGCTCAGTGGTTGCTGATATTTATTACATTTTTGGGTTATTTTGCAATTCAAATGTGTTGTGTAAAGATGAAGGGTGAGTACTTAGAATAATCTTACTTAGAATAATCTTTTGTTGGGTTCATGTTAGTCAATTTGCCATCAAAAAAAATCTTCATACATAGCCTCATTCACAGAAAACATATACACAGTAATAACCCTGATTAATAATAACAGGAGAATGTTAAAGGGAACCTGTCACCTGGACAGGTCCCTTTACATCTGTAAGAAGACTTACTGGTGCTAAACCACTAGGTGCAATCGTGTCTGCTAAACTGCCTCCAAATATGTAGATGACTTTAAATGGCTAAACTCAGCTATTAATCAAAGCCAAGAGACATTACTTGGCATACTGCCCAGAAGCCATGACTCCTAGGAAACAGGAAGTACCTTACTTCTTAGGAGTCCAGTGGGTGGAGCTCACTTCTTATTTGGAACTTGTTGAGCCCTGTAGTGGGTGTAATTGCACATACTGGTTCAGCTTTGATTCGGCATCTTTCAAGTGCCTTAATCTTAAAGAAACCTATCCTGGTGACAGTTTCTCTTTAAGCATCGCACTTTTCTTTTGGACGCTCAGTAAACTGAAACCTTGTTCAATTACCAGTGTGAGTAGCACAGAACTGTTTCAGTACGTTAGTGTGTTTAATACTGTTAGTGTTGTTAGTAGTAGAAAACGTTAGTAAATGAGCATTGCAGACTCCAGATCATTTCCTCTGAGTTCTCACACTCAGTTGTATCACATCACCAGACAATTGAGAAGACAGGACAGGCAGTTCATGTTAGTGAGTTTGCTATTTACAAGTTAGTAGTAAAAAGAGAAAAACGGGCAGAGTCAGTAACTGGAACAGTTTGCTGTGTCTCTGCATGGTTAGTAGAAAGTGAGGTTAGTATAGCATGCTTTAGTTCCTGGTTAGTTTGGTTAGTTAATATTAAGTGGTGTTAGTTTTAACCAAAGCTGTAGACTCAGTTATTGCATTTACTGTGTGTCTGCAGTTGTTAGTATGTTAATACACATGCAGTTGGTCACCAATAATACGACTGGGATGCACACATAGACTGGTAACAACAGACATTAAAGTCATTTGATTGACATAAAATTTTTAACAGTCATTACGTCAATCTCTGGAACCTTTAATCATGTCTCATAAGGAATTATCAAACATTATTCTTGATGTAGTTTCCTTAAAGGCCTGCCATTCCCTATACATCATAAATGCTCGTAACATGAAAATATGAAGAACACATTAAGAGTTCACATTCACATGTCCTATTAGAAGAAGTTTTGAAGAACCACCATGATATAAAAAAAGAGCAGTCGTATATTCATGTATGTCACGTTTTGTTTGTATTTTCCTAACTGATGATCTGTTTTTATATCACTATGCCATTCTTAGACTCAATGACTACAACACGGACAAGAGTATCATTGATTTGGCCTTAATCATTTGTATCTTTCTTATGAGGGCAAAACCATACTTAGATCACTTCAAGTAAAAAGAGTTTTCGACAAGGAGGAAGGAACATGCAAGAGAATACACTCACAATGGCTGGTCTTAGAGTTCGGTCACTACATGACCATCAATTCCAATAAGTGTGGTGTAAATGGAATGGGAGATGTTAATTGGAGCAATGAACCATGTAGTATGTGAATAGGATGTCATATCATCTCAAGGTCTTCTAAGCATATTAGCTTCCAATCACGCTGGTAGTAACCTATATTCTGCACATGTATCTCTATCATCTCATCACATTTCCACAACCTTGATTTCAGTTTTTCAGTTTCACGTCTACATCCATTTCTAACTGTTTAAAAATAACTTTCAATTTGAAATTCAAACACAATATATCCTGAGGTAATGAGTCGTACTACTGAATAGATTACCAAAGCCATAAGTGGCAATTATTTCAAAATGTGTAATTCACCATACTTATCATTGCAGAGATTATAGTGGTGAGGAACTTGTATATCTCCTAATGACATTCCTCGTACATTGAAGAGTCTAAAGTGCTCAAGAGCAAAACCCTGAGGTAATGGCTTCTTTTCTCTAATACTGCCTTGAAATTGTCATTTTTTTTACAGCACATTCATACACCCACAAGATAGAGGGCTGAAAGTGCAAAAGAACAGTGCCCTAAATGACAGCATATTATGCTCTGACCTGTAATTGCCATATTCACAGCATGATCATTGACAATTTTGTTATAACCTTCAGGTACTACAGGATAATTAACGTCAGCAGAGAAGAGACGAGTAGGTCATTGGAAGCACAACCTATTGAGAATGCATTGCCTTTTATAGCCACCTTAAGGAATAGACGCCAAGTTATTATTATTGCATAAAAATACAATTATATTGCCATGTGTCAATATTCTGCAATAACACTCTTTTGGCAGCCAACAAAATTCCGTATGTCATAGACTGGTTTCTACCTACAATTTCAATCACTGTTCTTTTTTTATATATATATATATATATATATATATATATATATATATATATATATATATATATATATATATATATAATTACTATATGAGTAAATTGATTTGCTAGTAAATGCATTTCCAACATACATTACTAGGTAATAAACAGAAGAAATGGATAGATCTCCAACTTTATCCTTCAACTAGACTATACTGGCAAGAAATGAGATTAGAAAGCATTAGAAAGCAGAAGCTCATAGGGAATAGAAACGTCTAATTTCCAGTCTACGCTCTCCCCCTTACACAATATTAAAGCTCTTCATATAAATGTAACATTAAAGCCATGTACTAATAAGCTACATCCAGTCACTCTAATTATGCCTTCCCTGAAATCTCCATTAGATGTTCTTTGATATCGTTCAAAGTGCTATGGCATTAACATACAATGGCCAAGGACCTTCCTTTAATAATCACGATGGATGAACCATCTCCATCAACCTCACAGGAAGCTAAGTACAGCTAACTACTTTATTGTACGCAGCAGATGAGTAATCTACTAATTCAAGCATAATAAAAAATAAACAATCACATAAGAGCAGATGACATTGGAGAGGTAATTAGCTTAATTGTCTTTAAGCATCAAAGGAGTGTGAAAGCTTAATTCGGAAAGGAATATGCATTCTGATTTCTACTTGCTAATTATTCCCATAAAGAAAACTGCATTTTCCAAGATAATCTGCTCAAACAAAACATCTGCAGATCATTTGGAAACACACAAAGGTTTGAAAAGTCACAAAGCACCTTGTAAAATAAAAGGGAAATATGCAAGATAAATATATTGTGTTTCAAGGTTAGGAAGAGACTGAATGCAACACAGGATTGCTTTGGAGCACATTGTGAGAAATGTTAATAAAGGAATAATAAAGAAAGAATGCCTGGTATGTACTACTAAATGGAAAATGTTCAAGGATACCCTACTTTTGATCAAATTTCAATTATTTGTAAACAGCCATTAACTTTTCTATTCCAGCTTTTTAGAACACTAAAAGTTATATAGAATACTACATGGGATAATGATTGGTGATGAGTGAGCACTACCATGCTCAAGTGCTTGGTACTCATTAAGAGCAGATGATGCTCGGATGGGCATGATTCGATTACCCAAGTATAATGGGAGTCAATGGGAGACTCGAAAATTTTCCTTGGAAATCTTTCGGAAAAAATGCTCGAATCCCCCATTGACATCCATTAAACTTGGGTACTCGAATCGCGCCCATCCAAGCATCAACTGCTTGTTAGAAGTACCAAGCACCCAAGCATGGTAGTGCTCGCTCATCACTAATAATGATTTCTGACTTATCAATAGCTCACCGACTACAAATGGACTTCAGCGCTGAAAGCATGGGAAAATAAAGGGGTTTTAAACCTTTATCATGCCACATAACATATGTTTAATTCTGAAGTCGTCTGATCTCCAGGTTCTAGGTCCATGTTGCAAATTGATTTTATATATATATACACATATATATACATATATATGTGTATATATATACATACTGTATATATATATATATATATATATATATATATATATACATATATATATATATATATACATTATGTATATATAGACACATGTATATGTATATATAGCAGTCAAATTGGATGTGATCAGAGAATTAAATATATCAGGTACCTGCTCCGGACCTTTTCCAGAGAGAACAATAGTCTTAAACTGAGTGATATAGTTGATAGGGGCTGATATAGAACATGAATTAGGCCCAGGTCAATCCTCTGGTAGAGATATGCATATGATTACATGGTTTCTTTGAAAGCATCTTATCCATACAAGTTTCAATATGGATTTTCCTGAGTAAAGTAGCATACAACCCTACTACAGCACATAAACACTCAAAGACTAAATTTCCATATATACTGCATTATACCCCCTCATTTCCCAGCATACATCAAACGTATTCAGCAGCCTACATAATGTAACAATTTAATTTTGTATTCTTCATTTCCTTTTCTTGAGCTGAAATTGGCATTCCAGTTTTCAATCATGTACAGAAACCATCTGTGCAGGTCCTTATAATAAAATATCACTCAGCAGAGGCGATCACATTGTTGAGGTGTACTGTACGAGTAACGGATCATGGCGTCTTCCCTGCATGCTGGAACACATTGATTTTTGGGGAAATAGCACTCCACAGACAAAGCACTTATCTGAAAAGAATTGAAATAAATACATCATCAAATGCCGTTCAGTTGTGCCTGCAATGTTATGTACCAGTAATTCAATTCTGCTGCCTCCTAATTACATCTGGCCTCAAAACACATCTTAAATTCATGCTGATTGGCAAAGTAGGTGGCAGATCATTGTCACAAATTGTATACACTTGGGTCTTCAAGGCTTAAAGGATGATATTGATTAGTGCTTGTTGACATTCAGACAGAAAAAAAAAATAATTGGTTCTGCAGATTATCGTACCTTTGGTTCATTTCCTTGACACAAAGAAGGTGTGACATATGACTGCAGGTTTATATTTAGCTTTTCTTCATGATGAACTGACACTTTGGAAATTACCATTAAACATGTGATCTGGCGCAATTTAAAGCTGACAAGCAAATGATCGTTAGCTGATTAGTAAAATGTCGGCACTTGGTTAAAACTCCAGTCTCACTTATAGTTTGAAATGAAGGAAGAATATTTTTTTGCTATAACTGCAGGAGCCATTACTTCTCTCTGCCGGCCTTTACATCAATACAGAAGCTTCTGTAGGAGGAAGGCAGAGCCCCCCTGCAATGTAAATGTGTAGTGAGGTGTATTAGATAAGCTTTAGATTAATACTTAAGTTTTAACAGAGGTAGCAGAGTGTTAAGTAGGCTGCATTGTGAATAAAAGGCTTAGGATGTCATTTATATGAAGTTATGGAAGAATGTTATGCAGATGGACTTTTCCCGGATGTGACCACCAGTGAACTGAGTGATGTCACTTGCTCACAGCTGGGTTCCCCGTTGGCTGGTGACATCATTCATTTCAGCAAAGGTCATACCTGGGCTCACCCCACTGCTGTCCGTGTTTCCCAGAGCCTGCCGAGAGCAGACATGTTTCCCCTTTCTCCAGGCTCCGGAGGTAGCAGGGCTGAGGATCATTGTGGGACTTTGTATGGATTGTGGTATTTACACATACATTCGCAGGTACGAGCGCCCGTGGGCACATAGCCTTGGACTTGACTATGGCGTCTAAGTTCACTTTCACTACAGAATGGATCCATCATGAAACTAGTGGTGTGGCCATTTCTACAAAGTGTCCAAAGAGATGTTTTTTAACATGACAACACCAAGCCGCATGTTACATGTGCTACTGTAAAAAGTCTGTGTGGCCTAAATGTGCTGCCATGGCCTGCACCCTCTAAAGACTAGTCTCCCATCGAGCTGTGGGGAACCAATGGGATGACAGAGGGAGCAAAGTCCCATACTCACAATACTTACATGCAGTGGATTTTATTGACTTCGGCATGTTAAAATTTAATTTACTGCTACAAAACACTGTCAGAGTTCAAGTCTCCCTCTGCTATATTGCTGCTATGCTGTTGGACATTGGTAGCTCCAGGATCATGATCCCGGGGTGTATAATCATTGCCTTTTCACGGTTGCATGGAGAACTGACACATCCATTAGGACGTGAAAAGCCACTGAACTGACGCAATGTGGTTAAGCAACATTGTAAAGAAAAGTGAGCCAAAATCATGAAATCACACAGAAAATCATTACTTTTACAAGCTCATTCATGGGATGTACTTCATTTTTACACACTGAATCTGCATTTTGGCTTACTTTTTGTTAAATAAATAATAACAAGGTGTATTTTGTCATCTGCTGTTGTTTATTGCAGGTTTTCTTTATATCCTAAGTAGCAGATATTTTTATTGTGTCCTGATATTTAATATAACCATAGAAATCATAGTATCAGTTTCATACTTTTAGTACTTAGTGGTTTCATAGTATTGATATTTGTATTTAGTTTTCCTCATGACAGTACGTTTAATGATCACTCAATTTTGACATATACGGACAGCTAAGTCATCCTTCCAAATAGGGAACCTGTCGTCCGCAAAGCTCACTGGAGATGAGGCTCTTTCTACAATAATTTAACAACACAAACCTAATGGGAGAAATTGCACCCCTTCAAACTATCAATCAAGGCAAAGAAATTTGTCATCTGCCCCCTACAGCTCTGCTAAGTGGCTGAAAGGGTCCATAAAGGAGAGTGGTATAGGACAAGCTATTTTTCAGCCTAATGATTATCACATCAGGAGGCCATTTGTCATTGGCATTAGATGATCCAATGTAAAAGAAAGAACTTGTCTAGTTGGAAACTGTTCTGTAAGAATACATTTTTCAATAACTTGTACTGGTTATTATATTGGCAGATTCTTAACTTGCTATTTCAATACTGCTCTGCACATCTCTGCTGGATCTGGAAGCATTGTCTACCGCGTTAGGAAGTCCAAGCCCTACTGCAGCCTGTAATTGGCTGCAGCGTTCACGTGACTATAAAAGTGCCTCATTGGATGTTTCTCAGATTATTTGCTCCTCTAGTCACATGATTAATGTGATAGATTATAGTCCCCAGCTTTGCTGTGACTTCCAAATGAGGTAGACAATGCTTCCGGATCGAGATCCTACAGAGACATCAGCAGTGGCCTGTGCAAACTCTACATGAATGTTGAAAGGTGAGTATACCTCCTTTTATTACTTTTAACCAACCATACCATAAAAAATATACCAATCCATACCTAAAAAATATATTTTATTGATGAACAACATGTTTAATAATCTACAATTCTACAGCTTTCATCTAGAACAGAGTTTCTCAAACTTTTATATCTGGGTCCTTACCAGGTAGACCAAGGAGACACCTCTGCCTCATGAGATACACTAAGGAGATATTCTTCATAAGATAGATTATGGTGTTCAGCATGTGTAGTGGCTGTTCATGGAAATTAAGTACATTTTTAGCAAAAATATCTGATAGGAGGGTCCCTCTTCTGGGATTCCCACCCAATGGAGGAACAGGGGTTTATTGTCCTCCACTGCACCAAGTGAGATGACTAACGCCTCCAAATAATTTCCTCAAGTACAAAAAAACAGTACTTTGAAGAGATAACTTAACTAGACAATGACCACATAACATACTGAACATTTATGGCCTATGTTACTGGACTGTCTATGAAACTGGCTCAAGAAACTGAACCACACTATATCTGACAGAAGCTGCCTTTGTTATACCAGCATCTGCTTTTAACAGATGCTCCCATAACTGCAATCTTGGCAATGAGAGAGGCCTAATTTTAGAATTAAGTGCAATACTGCGGTTTTGCAGCATATAGTATAAGTAATCAACTAATGGCAAGATGTCCCCTAAGAAGAATAAAAATAAAGTAAAATTTGTACCAAGTATAGAAGTATAAAAATTCTAAAAACAGGTTTAAATCACACCCCCTTTCTTTTTTTTTTATATATATATATATATATAATTGCCTTATTCTGTCTGTCTGTCTGTCTGTCTGTCTATCTGTCTGTCTGTCTGTCTGTCTTGCTCCAAAACCTCTCGCCCCGGCACCCTGCAGGCATTGGCAACTCGGCCACGCCCCGCCCCCCTCACGCAATGCACGCTAGCTCTGGCCCCGCCCCCCCACGCATTCCCCGAACCGACACGGTCACGGAGCCACGACTACCAGGTGAGTACTGTACCCCTGGGAGCCCACATCAGCGTACGCCGCCAAACCAGCTGACACATACCCTGGCATTGCTGGGGCTGGCCGGCGTATGCTGGTGTGGGCTCCCGTGCGAGCGGGGGACGAGATACGCTGGTAACCATGGTAGCATAGTTACCAGTGCATCAAGGTCCTGCAGCGGCGTAACATACACACATGCACACACATAACAGCACACACACACACACACACATACACACACACACACATCAGATCACACTCACTCTCACACACACCTCACACACACATCACATCGCATCCACATACTCACAACATCCTGGGATATCGCTTGCTTCTCGGCGGCGTTACTGTGCTGTGAGCTTCCAGGACCTGCCGGAGGATCACATGGCCAGAAGCATGTGGTATCTCCGGATGTTGTGAGTATGAGCGCGTATGTGCAATATCGTCAATGTGTGTGTGTGTGCGTGAGTGTATGCGATCGGGTGTGTGTGAGTGTATGCGATCGGGTGTGTGTGAGTGTATGCGATCGGGGGTGTCTGTGGGTGTGTGTGTGTGAGTGTATGCGATCGGATCTGTGAGTGTCGGCAGAGGAGCACGGCGTGCTGGAGGAGGCTGGGAGGAGAGAGGCTGATCCTGGGGAAGGCTGGGATGGGGAGGCTGAGAGAAGAGAGGCTGATGCTGGGGGAGGCTGAGGCTGGGGTAGGCTGGGAGGAGAGAGGCTGATGCTGGGGACCGAAAAGGCTGATGCTGGGAGGAGAGAGGCTGATGCTGGGGGAGGCTGAGGCTGGGGTAGGCTGGGAGGAGAGAGGCTGATGCTGGGAGGAGAGAGGCTGATGCTGGGAGGAGAGAGGCTGATGCTGGGGGAGGCTGAGGCTGGGGTAGGCTGGGAGGAGAGAGGCTGATGCTGGGAAGAGAGAGGCTGATGCAGGGAGGAGAGAGGCTGATGCTAGGGACAGAAAAGGCTGATGCTGGGAGGAGAGAGGCTGATGCTGGGGACAGAAAAGGCTGATGCTGGGAGGAGAGAGGCTGATGCTGGGATGAGAGAGGCTGATGCTTGGGACAGAGAGGCTGATGCTGGGAGGAGAGAGGCTGATGCTGCGGTAGAGAGGCTCATGCTGGGAGGAGAGAGGCTGATGCTGCGGGCAGAGAGGCTGATGCTGCGGGTAGAGAGGCTGATGCTGGGAGGAGAGAGGCTGATGCTGGGAGGAGAGAGGCTGATGCTGGGATGAGAGAGGCTGATGCTGGGGACAGAGAGGCTGATGCTGGGAGGAGAGAGGCTGATGCTGCGGGTAGAGAGGCTGATGCTGGGAGGAGAGAGGCTGATGCTGCGGGCAGAGAGGCTGATGCTGCGAGTAGAGAGGCTGATGCTGGTGCAGCATGGGGGATGGAGCACGATGGGGGGTGCGCAGCATGGGGGATGGAGCACGTTTGGGAGTGCGCAGCATGGCGGATGGAGCACGTTTGGGAGTGCGCAGCATGGTGGATGGAGCACGTTTGGGAGTGCGCAGCATGGCGGATGGAGCACGTTTGGGAGTGCGCAGCATGGCGGATGGAGCACATTTGGGAGTGCGCAGCATGGTGGATGGAGCACATTTGGGAGTGCGCAGCATGGCGGATGGACCACGTTAGGGAGTGCGCAGCATTGCGGATGGAGCACGTTTGGGAGTGCGCAGCATGGCGGATGGAGCACGTTTGGGAGTGCGCAGTATGGGAGATGCAGCACGATGGGGAGTGCGGAGTATGGCGGATGGAGCACGTTTGGGAGTGTGCAGCATGGCGGATGGATCACGTTTGGGAGTGCGCAGCATGGCGGATGGAGCACGTTTGGGAGTGCGCAGCATGGCGGATGGAGCACGTTTGGGAGTGCGCAGCATGGGAGATGGAGCACGATGGGGGGTGCGCAGCATAGGGGATGGAGCACGATGGGGAGTGCGCTGCATGGGGGATGGAGCACGATGGGGAGTGCGGAGTATGGTGGATGGAGCACGTTTGGGAGTGCACAGCATGGCGGATGGAGCACGATTGGGAGTGCGCAGCATGGCGGATGGAGCACGTTTGGGAGTGCGCAGCATGGGAGATGGAACACGATGGGGGGTGCACAGCATAGGGGATGGAGCACGATGGGGAGTACACTGCATGGGGGATGGAGCACGATGGGGAGTGCACTGCAAGGGGATGGAGCACGATGGGAAGTGCACACCTCCCTCCAACACACACACACGCGCGCGCACTGCACAACACACCACACACACACACTAGGAACCACAAACAACTGCCCTACACAGACACCCACACACACAGACAACGCTGCACACACACAACACCCAACACACAAACACCGCGGCACACACAAATATACGCACATACCGCACAACACACACATTGCACAAAACATACCTCCCCCCAAAACACACCACACACACAAACCGCGCAACACACACACAACGCTACAGACACACAGCGCTCCACAAACAACGCAACACACGCAACACACATACAACACTGCTCTCACCCCCCGCCACACCCGGACAACACCCAGAACATGTACAGCGCCCTACACAAACACTTGGTAACTACACACAACAACATCTATATATATATATATATATATATATATATATATATATATATATATAACAAAAATCATACATGAACTACACAATACGTAAATTCTAGAATACCCGATGCGTAGAATCGGGCCACCTTCTAGTATATATATATTTATCTTGGATAAATAATTACAATTATGGAACTTGGATGAAAGTAAATAAAACTGACACACAGAATTTTGCACAAACTTCACCGACTGTCTTGGCAGCATTGGATTCTATTCAGATTGCAGATTCTGACACTCCGCCCGATGGTTTCTCAGGTGTCTGGGATCAAAACAGGCAGACTTGGGCATCAACCTGCTCTGTGCTGATTCATAAGCAGGATAGCAAGAGTTAATCTCTGCTAGTCTGCATGCTCCTTTAATCACATGTTATGGGGAGACCTATCACATCTGCTCCCCTTTTATTTATGCTGGTGGAGTCCTTCTACCCATGCCAGTTATAGTTTATTTTTTGTATTGATCTGTGCGGTGTGGTGTCCCAGACTCTCTCTGTTAAAAGTTGTGTTTAGTGGTGCTTTTTGCTTGGTGTGGTTATGGAGTGTACCTCTGTTGTTTTGTACATCTTCCTGCTCTTATTTTTCCTACTGAATGTCTTACTGCCTTATCCTTTGTGTGTGCTGTGTGACAGAGTTTTGATTTTTCCCTTGGCTGTTTTTCTGTGATTTTGACCCACTTCTATCCCGTCCCTCCCTGGGGGAATGGGACAGGGAATTAAATAAATAGATCAGGACTGGTGTGGAGCAGGCCAGGAAGGAGACTCGGGCCTCTCCCCTGTTAGTAGTATCCCTGAAAATAGGGATAGCATAGGGCTCCCTAGCATGAGTGACCGCTTAGGAGCCCCAATTCGTCGCTATGCTAAAGGCATCATAACACCAACAGGTGGAAAAACTGAAAAGTTGCATGTCATGTAGAAGTAAAACAAAGTATTCTTAATTCACCCATAACAGGTGCATAAAGACAGCTGGAATTAATTTATCTCTGCAAAGTGCTGCTTTATTTCCAGCATTTAAACACATTAAGGAACCCTAGGGTCAGGGATTTGAGGCTTGGACTGGTACTTATTGCATTATTCACTTTGCTTTTTCGGGCAAATATGGAAGTAATATGGAGAGGAGGTTCACAAATAGGCAAACATCATTCAATTTTCATCCAAAAAAGGACGTTTCATCTGTATTTTCATTTCTAAGGCATTTGTTTTCACGCATTAGTAGTTATTAAAATTTACAAGAACAATTAAAGTTTCCAATGGTTAAGATATTGTATGCTATACTGATGATCTCTATGGAATTACATTTTTATTTTTATCTCTTATTATAGAATACAGGTTTTTTTTTCCACACCCATAGGTTTAAAAAGGTGAGTTTCATCCTAAATGGGGAAGAGAATAGTGCATGCTGTAATTTTTTTTGCTAAGGCTGCTTTCACACCTCTGGTTTTAGCAGAGCCGGCCAATCTGGCTCTAAAACCTATGCAAAACCGTATCCTTTGCATAAGGTTTTTACATGCGGTCCGTCTAGTTTTTGCCGCTTGCAGCAAGCTACTGAGCATGCGCAGTGGCAAAAAACGCATGCGGTGGCCGGATGCGGTTTTTGCCGCAGGACGCGGTCCAAAAGCATGCATTGCAAATTGCGCCGCATCGGCCGGATGCGGCGCGATGCGTTTTTTTTTTGACGGACAAAAAACGTGCCAGGCAACGTTCCATCTGGCCGCTGCATCGGCTAAATCTGCCGCATGCGGCAAAAAAACAGACAGAACGCAAGCCCACGTGGTACAATATGGCACTAATGTAAGTCTATGCAAAAAAAACGCAACCGGCGGCAAAAAAAACCCGTTGCGTTTTTTCTGAAAAGCGCCGGATTGTGCCGCACAGGAAAAACTGGATGTGTGAAAGCAGCCTAAAGAAAGTGAGTGAAAAGGTTCTGGACAGACAGGCCAAGCATGTCTCCAGACTTAGAGCCTATGGAGCATCTATGGGGCATCTTCAAACTGAAGGTGGAGGAGTGCAAGGTCTCTAACATCCACCAGCTCCTTGATGTCATTATGGAGGAGTAAAAGAGGACTCCAGCAGCTCCTGTAATTCTCTAGTGAACTCCATGCAGCAGCGTTAACGCAGTGCATGAATAGATATAATAAAATATTTACAAAAATGTGAGGGGTGTACTCACTATAAATATAAATATATATATATATATTATATATATATATATATATATATATAATATATATATATATATATATTTATATATATATATATATATATATATATATATATATATACACACACACACACACAAAAGTAACCTTATCAGATGTTTTAACTAATATTAATAATTGTGTAAAAATGTCATCAACTACACAACTACCTTTCCTCCTTTCCCCCTTTCTTTCCCTTGTGAACCCCCCTCCCTTTCCTCACTCTCTCTTTCCTTTTGTGTATTTTTTTTTAATCTTTTGAACTGACTCATTTAAATTTTCTTTTCTCTCTTTTGCTTTCTTTCTCTTCAATTTTAAATATTTTCACATATTGTATATTTTTTTCTTTCATCTCTTATTTTCTCTATATTATGTCTATCTGTCTCTGTCAAGAAGCAAACAGGAGCGCATAGGGTGGGGCTTGCAGCACTAAAGAGAATCAGTGTGCCCATGGGAAATATAGTCTTACCAAGCAAGAATAGGACTGCCCATTCAGCTCTAGGAAGCTGGATATACAGAGGGGTAGAAGACAATGAAAAAAGATGCAAATATAACAGAAAGAAATCTCATGTAGAGCTTTTACTGTTTATTAACAAAAATCTTGCAGATAATGTGTTTTCTACATACATACAGTGAATTGAAAAAGTATTTATACCCAGTGAACTTTCTGACAATTTTTTTTACATCGAATGAACAAACTTTAAAGCATTCTATTGGGAATTTATATGATATATTAACACAAAGCAGCAACTATTTGTGTAAGTGTAAAGAAAATGTTAAATGGTTTATATTTTTAAAATATTTTGAAAATCTGAACATTGGGACTTGAATTTGTATGCAGCTCCTGAATAAACACTTTGTAGTACCACCTTTCACAGGAATTAGTGCTGCAAGTCTTTTAGGGTAGGTCTCTGAAATAAATATCTCAAGCTCAGTGACATTGGATGGATGTGTCCGTGATCAGATATTATCAAGTCTTGTCACAGATTCTCAATTTGATTTAGGTCTGGAATTTGACTGGGCCATTCACAATCATGTATATGCTTTAATCTGAACCATTTCATTGTAGTTCCCAGTCTCAAGTCCTTTGCAGTCTCTAAAGCCTGCTTTACACGTTGCAATTTCGCATACGATTTTGTATGCGATTTGCAATGCCCCCATCGTATATGTGGCACGTTGAATTTGTTGAATGTGCCACACATACGAGTAACCCCCGTCACACGTACTTACCCGTCCATACGACCTCGCTGTGGGCGGCGAACGTCCACTTCCTGGAGTGGGAGGGACGTTCGGCGTCACACCGACGTTACGCGGCAGCCGGCCAATAGAAGTGGAGGGGCAGAGCTGAGCAGGACGTAAACATCCCGCCCACCTCCTTCCTTCCGCATTGTGGGCCTGGAGCCGCAGGACGCAGGTAAGATCTGTTCATCGTTCCCGGGGTGTCGTACACTGCGATGTGTGCTACCACGGGTACGATGAACAATCTGACGGGCAATTCTAGAGACAGGTACGATGTGTTTGCGATGAATGTTTTAACGTTCAATCGCAATCGCACGTACCTGTCACATACTGCAATGTACTTACAATGCCGAATGTGCGTCACTTACGACGTGACCCTGCCGACACATTGTAAGATACATTGCAGCGTGTAAAGCGGGCTTTACAGATTTTCCTCCAAGATGGCCTTGTATTTAGCTCCATCTATCTTCAAATCACCTCTGATCAGCTTCCCTCTCATTGCTGAAGAAAAACATCCTCACACTATGATGCTGCACCACATGGATGGTGTTTTTTTGGTTATGGACAGTGTTAGCTTTCCTCCACACATAGCATGTACGTCATCTGACCAGAGAACATTCTCCCACATACAATTTAAGGGACAAAGCCAGCATGTGGAAGAAAGTGCTCTGATCAGATGAGGCCAAAGTAGAACCTTTTGGGCTGAATGGAAAATGCTATATGTGGTGGAAAACTAACCCGACACATGCTGTGGGGATACTTTTCTTCAACAGGGAAGCTGGTCAGAGTTGGTGAAAAGATGAATGGAGCTAAATATAAAGCAATTCTGAAGGGAAACCTATTAAAGAATGTAAAAGACTTGATAAAGAAATGTAGGTTCACCTTCAGGCAGTACAACAACCCTAAACATACTGCCAGAGCTAAATGGATGGTTTAGAGTAAAGCATATTGATGTGTGTAAATGGCTCAGTCAAAGTCAAGAAATAAATCCCATTGAAAATCTGAGGTTATACATGAAAATTGCTGTTCACTGACACCTTCTTTCAATTTCATGGAGCTAGAGATTTTTTTGCAAAGAAGAATGGGCAAAAATGTCAGCCTTTAGATGTGCAAAGCTGGTAGAGATATACCTCAAAAGACTTGCAGCAGTAATTGCAGTGAAAGGTGGGCCAACAAAATATTGATTTAGGGGGGCTGAATAAAAATGCACGTCATAAATTTCAGATTGACATTTTTAAAATAATTATAAAAAACAGGTATAATTTTCTTTAATCTTCATAAATACTTGCTACTTAGTGGTGGTGTATCACATAAACTCCTCATAAAATACATTTAAGTTTGTGGATTTAACGTGAAAGAATGTGGAAAAATTTAAGGGGTTCAAATACTTTTTCAAAGGTACTGTATATAAATGTATTTGTGTATTTCATGCTCACAATAATAGTCCTGACAGTAAATCAATGCGGTTGTTGTAAAGGGATACTGTAGTGAAGTGGAGGATCTTGTTATTTCACACATCTATTGTAATGGTAACAATGGTTTTGTTTTGTCATATCAACAATCTGGTCATCTGGTGATGTCTACATCTTGAATCATATACCAATAGGATTTATAATGATAAGGGATATGGAGCACAATCTGGAACATCTTATTACATCTTGCAGAACCGATCCACATGTTCAAAAAACTAAAATTTATTGGAAATAATTGTGATATTATTGTTACATAGAAAATTAGAAAGACAAAATACTAACCTTGCAGTAATAGGAGGCTGCAGGGATGACAGTAGTCTTCGACAAAACCCAAAGATATGTAAACGTTGGCGTAAACACAGGTCACCAGTCAACAAACCCTAGAAGAAAAAGAGAGAAAAGCAACCGACGCAGCATAGAGGAAAGACATGCAGTGCAATTAAGCCAATGGGTTGTGTAGTATTTTAATTGTAAGACCCCCACAGGTGATCACGGTCTCTGAAAGGCATAGATAAGTGGCTTATAAATATGGAATCAGAATTCATTAATGTACAAATTACAGTTAAACTATTATCCATAAATTTAGAGATTTCGAATTGTGAACGTAATGATAGAGATGTGATTAACTCACATACTGTACTTGACAAATTACTTCGCATTCAAAAGTAAGAACACTGACCTTATAAAAACGTTCATTTCCTATTGTAGTCACTATGTACGTACATGGTAACTTGAAGGATGACGGTCGACCGGCTTCACAATAGTGATCCTTGGGGAACTAATCAAACCATAATTACAGTGTGTGATTTTCTTAACTTTAATAAAATATGTAGACAGATTTAAATGTAGAGTATGACACATACCTCTAAAAGGGCCTTACTAGAAAGAAATGCTTGAGATTTTTTCCTCCTACCCGAACTTGTGGATGCAACCGGTGCTATACATTTTCATCCTAGGATATATAAGACACAAAAAATTATTTTAGCCTTTTAAGGCACAAAGCAATGGCAAGCATAGTACAATACAGCTTTGCACAAACATGTTGAGAACTTTGGCGTTTCGCCAGTTTTGGGCAGAGCTGGAGTGGGACGGGGCTGATGGTGTGATGCCACAGCCCATCTAATTCATGACGAGATATGGCATATCTAATGTCAGAAATCTTATTCCAGTCCCTGACTGTAGCAAGGCAAATGGAGGCGCACACCACTTTTCAGACGTGCCTAATTTTTTTAAAGACGTCCTGGCATGTTTATGTTTTTTATTAAATGTGTGTATGTGCATGTAATATAGTTTGAGTGTATTAATATATTCACCTACTACTGCTCTCTCCAGTGTCCAGTGCTGTTCTGCACCTCTTCTCAGTGGTGTCATCCCTCTACAGACCATTCGGGTCAAGTTACGCTCTGCAATACACCGAAGTGGCTTTTACAATAGAAGTCTATGGAGCATCAGAACAAATCTCCATAGACTTTCATTGTAAAAGAGACTTCCAGGTCACGTATACAGTTAGCTGGTTAGTTGGATTTGTGGTAATGCACTCAGAACAGCCAGAAAGAGCAGTGATAGGTTAATATATTAATACACTTACACTACATTACACTAATTAAAAAAATGTACATGGGAGTGCTTTTTAAGAGTATTGTGCTGCTCTATAAAATAGGTTGTGAAGAGAAGACTGATGTCCCACATATATTTAGGAAAATATAATATAACAATGATAGATTTTCAAGTATTATATATCTGTGATACCTAGAAACTCTGGTATGTTGCAGGTCCCAATGAACATTTTGACAAACGTCTTTGTTTTTTTTCTCCATAGACTCAGAAGGATGTTAAAGTAAATAATGGAAGTACAAGGTCATCCAAAGTAATAAATCCTTGTCGCCAGTCTCTGCTCTTTAGTCACTCCTTGTCCTCACTAGCAGATGATCGAACTCACCAAGAAAGTGGCACGGGTGTGTTACAGGTGCCACACTGTCCTGTGGTTACTAATTAAAGAATATACGTCTGGAACTCCAATGGTGTGAACAAGGTGCAAAACTCAAAAACATATAACTATTCAATAAGGTAAAGAGTTGCACACTAGTCACTATGTATGGGGAAATAATGAAAATCAGAACTGCTATGGGAATTTACCATAACAGTTCGGCTTTTCATTATTTCCCTATATATTGTGACTAGTGTGCAACTCTTTCCCTTATTGTACACTGTCCAGTGGTGTCCTGCTATTGACGGTAACAGCATTTGGCTGCAGAAACTGCTCCCTGACCTTTTATTATTCCTGCTTGGTTTTCATCCCTTTCCCTCTAGGACCCTGTGGCGTTCTTCAGCCTGTCATCTGCTGTTCATCAGTACTTTCCTCATCTATATATATATCTTCACTTCCTATTACTCAGTGTTAGTGATATTTGATACATCTTTATCAAGTCTTCAATGCAATCAGGCGGCTTACATACATCAGGAAAATTTTGGTGGCTTCTCTCCCTGAGACACCTAGAGATACGTTGTTTGTTGTTTTCCTGTGTTTTGTTATCAGTTTGTGTCCTTTAGTGCCTAGTGGGGTTGACAAAAAGCTCATCCCATCCGTTTCATAACTAGGGCTCAGGGTCAGCCTAAAGTCAGGGATCCGGCTCGGTGCATAGGTGCGGAACCTATCTAGGGCAGTGAGGGAACCCAGGGCCCAGCAGTAGACTTGGTCAGGGGTCACCATCTTCCACTTCCCTAGTCACAGGGTTTCCCTTCCCTTTCCTTTTTCAGTAAGCTTGGTACTTCCCCATACCTAGCGTGAAAGAGGTCTTTCATCTAGGAATTCCATTAAAGGGTTTGTAAAATACTTTTCAAAACCAGTTAACCACTGATAAATCGCATTATCTGTTGTAGAAACATATTAAAATTATTGTCAATGTCAAAAGGTGTGCAGGAGTGTATTTATCTATATCAGTAAGATTTATATACAGTTAGGTCCAGAAATATTTGGACAGTGACACACATTTTTCGCGAGTTGGGCTCTGCATGCCACCACATTGGATTTGAAATGAAACCTCTACAACAGAATTCAAGTGCAGATTGTAACGTTTAATTTGAAGGTTTGAACAAAAATATCTGATAGAAATTGTAGGAATTGTACACATTTCTTTACAAACACTCCACATTTTAGGAGGTCAAAAGTAATTGGACAAATAAACCAAACCCAAACAAAATATTTTTATTTTCAATATTTTGTTGCGAATCCTTTGGAGGCAATCACTGCCTTAAGTCTGGAACCCATGGACATCACCAAACGCTGGGTTTCCTCCTTCTTAATGCTTTGCCAGGCCTTTACAGCCGCAGCCTTCAGGTCTTGCTTGTTTGTGGGTCTTTCCGTCTTAAGTCTGGATTTGAGCAAGTGAAATGCATGCTCAATTGGGTTAAGATCTGGTGATTGACTTGGCCATTGCAGAATGTTCCACTTTTTTGCACTCATGAACTCCTGGGTAGCTTTGGCTGTATGCTTGGGGTCATTGTCCATCTGTACTATGAAGCGCCGTCCGATCAACTTTGCAGCATTTGGCTGAATCTGGGCTGAAAGTATATCCTGGTACACTTCAGAATTCATCCGGCTACTCTTGTCTGCTGTTATGTCATCAATAAACACAAGTGACCCAGTGCCATTGAAAGCCATGCATGCCCATGCCATCACTTTGCCTCCACCATGTTTTACAGAGGATGTGGTGTGCCTTGGATCATGTGCCGTTCCCTTTCTTCTCCAAACTTTTTTCTTCCCATCATTCTGGTACAGGTTGATCTTTGTCTCATCTGTCCATAGAATACTTTTCCAGAACTGAGCTGGCTTCATGAGGTGTTTTTCAGCAAATTTAACTCTGGCCTGTCTATTTTTGGAATTGATGAATGGTTTGCATCTAGATGTGAACCCTTTGTATTTACTTTCATGGAGTCTTCTCTTTACTGTTGACTTAGAGACAGATACACCTACTTCACTGAGAGTGTTCTGGACTTCAGTTGATGTTGTGAACGGGTTCTTCTTCACCAAAGAAAGTATGCGGCGATCATCCACCACTGTTGTCATCCGTGGACGCCCAGGCCATTTTGAGTTCCCAAGCTCACCAGTCAATTCCTTTTTTCTCAGAATGTACCCGACTGTTGATTTTGCTGCTCCAAACATGTCTGCTATCTCTCTGATGGATTTTTTCTTTTTTTTCAGCCTCAGGATGTTCTGCTTCACCTCAATTGAGAGTTCCTTAGACCGCATGTTGTCTGGTCACAGCAACAGCTTCCAAATGCAAAACCACACACCTGTAATCAACTCCAGACCTTTTAACTACTTAATTGATTACAGGTTAACGAGGGAGACGTCTTCAGAGTTAATTGCAGCCCTTAGAGTCTCTTGTCCAATTACTTTTGGTCCCTTGAAAAAGAGGAGGCTATGCATTACAGAGCTATGATTCCTAAACACTTTCTCCGATTTGGATGTGAAAACTCTCATATTGCAGCCGGGAGTGTGCACTTTCAGTCCATATTATATATATAATTGTATTTCTGAACATGTTTTTGTAAACAGCTAAAATAACAAAACTTGTGTCACTGTCAAAATATTTCTGGACCTAACTGTATATATTAGGGTACGAGTTTAATCAGCGTTTGATCAAAGTGTGATCCCATTATCTTGGATGAGGAGAAAATGGAAAGAAACATTTCTCCATCTCATTCCTGTGAGCCTGTGAATATTGGACAAGTGTGGTCCATTTTTTTTCTACAGACCCATTGACTTGCATGGGTGCAAATTGTGCATGCCGCAATTTTAATCTCGGACGGTCTCCGACAAGAATCCGACATGTGCATCATAGAATAACGTTGGTTCGAGTGTGATCCGATGTTTTGTCAGAAAATATAGTAATATGAGCGAGCCCTTAGGAGTACATTGGGCGATTTCTCCTACACTGGTAACAGTTTCTCGTTTCACATCATGCTACGCTGCACTTTTTATATGGCATTTGCTAATTCCGTGCCACTTTTACGCTTTAATGTTGCTGAAGGAAGTTGGAACTAGAAATAAATTCAAATTTTAAACAAAGTCAGCTATAATAAAACAATTTTTTTTACCATATTGCTGAAGGCATTTCCACCTTTTTATTGTCTTCATTTTAATGTCTTTTCTGTTAAAGAGAGAAAATTGAATAGATTAGTTGGAATACATTAAATTTATGCTAACAGAGATAAAAGAAAAACCCATTTTTTTTCTTAGTTGCTACGTATTTGTAATATAGGCAGCATTGGACTGATTATACAAGATAAACAGGCAGGCAGTGATTCATCCCTTGCAATGATGGTTCCATCTTATAATACAGTGTTGTTCTCAACTGTGTGCTATCAGCAGATTTCCTGTCAGAAGATAATTAGCAAGTGATAGCAATGCGCCCTCAATGTGACAGAGCAGACCTAATTTCAGGCTACAGCAGAATATTTATATGTGAATATATACTGTCATTTACAATAATATGCATATATTATAGGTATATTGCGATCTGTAATATTTTATCCAGCACAAACTTGTTACATTTTACATAAAATAATGAAAAAACAGGGAGACTTAAGGCCTTTGTGACATGCGATGAATGGACTTAAAAGAAAATGTACACATTATATATATACTGTGTGTCCCAGAAATGATAAACCTTTTCTTATTTGATTAGACATACCTTATGCGGGATTCACACGGTATGATCTATCGTGCGATTGCACGAGCGATCGTACCCGCCCCCGTCGTTTGTGCGTCACGGGCAATTAGTTGCCCGTGGCGCACAAAGTCGTTAAACCCCCATCACACATACTTACCTGCTGAGCAACCTCGCTGTGGGAGGCGAACATCCACTTCCTGCAGGGGGAGGGACATCCGGCGTCACAGCGACGTCACACAGCGGCCGGCCAATAGAAGCGGAGGGGCGGAGATGAGCCTGACATAAACATCCCGCCCACCTCCTTCCTTCCGTAAGCCGGCGGGAGCCGCGGGACGCAGGTAAGCTGTGTTCATTGTTCCCGGGGTGTCACATGGAGCGATGTGTGCTGCCCCGGGTACGATGAACAACCAGCGCCATTAAAAATAAACAATTTTTTAAAAATAAGCGACGAGTACAAGACTCACGATTTGTGAGCGATTCTGCTTCGCTCGGAGGTGTCACACGAAACGACGTCGCAAGCAATGCAGGATGTGCGTCACGAAAACCGTGACCCCGACGATGCATCGCACAATAGCTCGTCTCATGTGACGCCCGCATTACACTTACTTTCATGAACATCTTCAATTTGAGAACAATATCTGATTATTGTCAGACTTTGCAATATAATTATTTTCCTCAGCCCTTTATTAGCAAATTTTGCTGGTATATACTAACTGAGGTGTTTGATGTTGGCTGCACTAACTGTAACTAGACAGTATCCTATGCTGTTTCTTAAAAGGAATATATCACCAGGATTTCACCTCCCAAATTATGTTTATGCACATGTAACTCCTTCAACAACAAGTCCAGCAATACCTTTACATGGCCAGTCTGTTCCTCAACTACTGACAAATCAGTGTTTAAATTGATATGGAAATGTGGCTGAAGGGCTATTGTAGATCTCAATCCTCTGTCACTCCAGCTCTATTCCCCACCAACATTGCCTCCTCTTGCTTGACACAAAGCTCCTTTGCCTGAAGTCACACAGCACCGAAGTTGTCGGTCAAGTAGACACAAGTTGATCTGGGCAAGGAATAGAGCTGGAGTGACAGAATCTGCAGATCTACCGCCTTAGTTACATATGAATTTAAAGACTAATTTCTTAGAAATAGATAAAAGGATCAGGCCTGTCCATGCTCAGTCTGATTGCTTGAATGTATAGGTACAAAATTTCCAAATCCACTAGTAGTGATCTTGTCTTTATTAAAACTTTAAAACATCACTTGCTGTACAACGCGTTTCAGCAATATCTGCCTTCATCAGGTACTTGTTTTAAATTTTTAAGAACGGCATACACCCCAGAGTACTACAGGAATTGAGTTCTGTGATAGACCATTATTTTTAATCTTCACAGATTCCTTAATAACAGGGTCGGTACCGCAGGACTGGCGCATAGCAAATGTGGTGCCAATATTCAAAAAGGGGACAAAAACTGAGCCGGGAAATTATAGGCCGGTAAGTTTAACCTCTACGGTTGGTAAAACCCTTGAGGGTTTCTTGAGAGATGCTATACTGGAGTATCTCAAGAAAAATAACCTTATGACAGTGTATCAACATGGGTTTATGAGGGATCGATCCTGTCAAACTAATTTGATCAGCTTCTATGAAGAGGTAAGTTCAAGCCTGGACCAGGGAAATGCAGTGGATGTTGTGTATATGGACTTTTCAAAAGCTTTTGATACGGTGCCACACAAAAGGTTGGTACATAAAATGAGAATAATGGGGATAGGGGAAAATATGTGTAACTGGGTTAAAAACTGGCTCAGTGATAGGAAACAAAGGGTGGTTATTAATGGTACGTACTCGGACTGGGTCTCAGTTCATAGTGGGGTACCACAGGGGTCAGTATTGGGCCCGCTTCTTTTCAACATATTTATAAATGACCTTGTTGGGGGAATGCGGAGTAGAATTTCAATATTTGCAGATGATACTAAACTCTGCAGGGTAATCAATACAGAGGAGGATAATTTTATATTACAGGGAGATTTATGTAAATTGGAGGATTGGGCTGAGAAGTGGCAATTGAAGTTTAATGTAGATAAATGTAAAGTCATGCACTTGGGTAGAGGAAATAAAATTTATAATTATGTACCTAATTGTAGAACACTGGGTAAAACAGGCACAGAAAAAGACGGGTGTATTGGTGGATGGTAAACTTAACTATAGTGGACAGTGTCAGGCAGCTGCTGCCAGGGCTAATAAAATAATGGGATGTATTAAAAGAGGTATAAGTGTTCATGAAAAAAACATAGTTCTACCTCTGTACAAGTCACTAGTGCGACCGCACTTAGAATACTGTGTACAATTCTGGTCACCTATATATAAGAAGGACATAGCTGAACTGGAGAGGGTGCAGAGAAGAGCGACCAAGATTATTAGAGGAATGGGTGGGCTGCAATACCAAGACAGGTTATTAAACTTGGGGTTATTTAGTTTGGAAAAACGAAGGCTTAGGGGGGATCTAATCACAATGTATAAATATATGAGGGGACAGTACAGAGACCTTTCCAAAGATCTTTTTACACCTAGGCCTGCGACTGGAACACGGGGGCATCCGCTACGTCTTGAGGAAAGAAGGTTTAATCATAATCACAGACGAGGATTCTTTACTGTACGAGCAGTGAGACTATGGAACTCTCTGCCGCATGATGTTGTAATGAGTGATTCCCTACTAACATTTAAGCAGAGCCTGGACGCCTTTCTTGAAAAATTTAATATAACCAGTTATGTATATTAGATTTTATGACAGGGTGTTGATCCATGGAACTAGTCTGATTGCCGTATGTGGAGTCTGTAAGGAATTTTTTCCCTATTGGAGCTTGTTTGCCACATTGGTTTTTTTTGCCTTCCTCTGGATCAACATGTTAGGCTACGGGTTGAACTAGATGGACTTAAGGTCCAGTCACACTAAACAACTTACCAGCGATCCCAACAACGATAGGGATCGCTGGTAAGTTGCTAGGAGGTTGCTGGTGAGATGTCACACTGCGACGCTCCAGCGATCCCACCAGCAACCTGACCTGGCAGGGATCGCTGGAGCGTCGCTACACGAGTTGCTGGTGAGCTCACCAGCAACCAGTGACCAGCCCCCAGCGCCGCGTGGAAGATGCTGCGCTTGGTAACTAAGGTAAATATCGGGTAACCAACCCGATATTTACCTTGGTTACCAGCGCACGCAGATACATGTGCACAGAGCAGGGAGCAGCGCACACTGAGCGCTGGCTCCCTGCTCTCCTAGCTACATCACACATTGGGTTAATTACCCGATGTGTACTGCAGCTAAATGTGCACAGAGCAGGGAGCAGCGCACAATGCTTAGCGCTGGCTCCCTGCTCTTCTAGCTACAGCACACATCGGGTTAATTAACCCGATGTGTCCTGCAGCTACATGTGCACAGAGCAGGAGCCGGCACTGACAGTGAGAGCGGAGGAGGCTGGTAACGAAGGTAAATATCGGGTAACCAAGGACAGGGCTTCTTGGTTACCCGATGTTTACCATGGTTACCAGTGTCCGCAGAAGCCGGCTCCTGCTGCCTGCACATTTAGTTGTTGCTGTCTCGCTGTCACACACAGCGATCTGTGCTTCACAGCGGGAAAGCAACAACTAAAAAATGGCCCAGGACATTCAGCAACAACCAACGACCTCACAGCAGGGGCCAGGTTGTTGCTGGATGTCACACACAGCGACATCACTAGCAACATCGCTGCTACGTCACAAAAGTTGTTCGTTAGCAGCGATGTTGCTAGCGATGTTGCTTAGTGTGACGGGGCCTTTAGAGTCTCCCTTCAACCTTAAAAACTATGATACTATGATGATACTATGATCACTACTAGTGAATGTGGTTATTTCATACCAATACATTCAAGCAACTGGACTGAGCGCCCTCCTCCTCTGGTCTCATTATTTTCTGCTCAGAGCCAAGGGAAGGACTCCAATTCAGTGGGCCAACCAGCCACCGGACAGATGGGTTCCCTGGATTACATGCACAATGCATTTTACCCCAAGGTGAGTGCATTACCATTCAAGTACTCCTTGTGATCACAAAATACGACACTCAGACAAGCATCACTTGTCTTCCTCCCTTTTTAGGAATTGTTTCCCACTCTTCGTATTCTTAGAAACAGAGGAATGGACATGCAAAAGTAAGGCTGGACTTGTCTTTGAATCAGCTACATGTACATATAAAATGGAAGTTAAATTCTGCTGATTCCCGTTAAACTACAGTCTTCAGTGCACAAAACAAGTCAGTGTCAAACACACCAAGTTAGCCAATTACAGCATTCTGTAGTTAAAGGAGACATAGCATTTTTTTTTAATATATAAATAATTATATGATTCTTTAGGCACTTAAATGTGAGCTTTTTGCAGAGACTTGATGAACCAGTCTTGAGACGTTTTGTGTAGAAGTCATATGAAAATGAGACTTGCAGTGAATTTGAAGCAAAGTGCACTGAAATGGCTCTGAGCACTTCAAGCCTGAATTACATGAGATTTCTCATGACTCGTACATCGGATTTCTGGGAAAATAGCATCATTTTTATTGGGGGATACAATTACTTCCATATGTAAAAACATGCTGATGATTCACTTTAAAAAATAAGAAATCAAGAAATCAAGTCACAGAAAGCTTGTTTGATGGACCAACATCTTAGTGACCTTCAGTCATTGCTGTCACTTTGATGAAATCAGTTTTAGCTGCTGTAGACCTAGCAGCTCCTTCCTTCCAAGTACTTGAGCATATTCATGAGCTCTGTATAACTCTGCCCAACTATTATTTGTTATAAATAAAACCTTAAAAGAGGCTCATAGGGGGGCTACTACGAATTCTTTATATAGAATGTAGCTTGCAATCATCTTTAAAAGCTGAATGTGGCTCTCAAAGGTAAAAATGTTGGGGACCCCTTCTATATAGGAATATGATTGTGTTCTTATTTCCTTCAAACAATATATTCACTCTTATCCCCTTAATGACCGAGGAAGTATCGATGCATCCTATATCATTCAGGGGTAATCACTGCTGGCTGATGCAGTGATCCAGCAGAGATCCTCGAACATGTCTGCTGATTTTTACAGCAGACATGTGTCCATTGCAGGCGCAGGTTGATCCGTGATCTATCCGCATCTGTTAACTCCTAAAATCACGCTGTCAAAATATGACAATCAATTACCTTTTTTTGTCGTTGCAAATTTTACGCAAAAAGCAATAACAGATGACCAAAATATAGCATCTGCGCAAAAATGATACCATTAAAAACGTCAGCTCAAGACACAAAAAATAAGCCATCACTGATTTCCAGATCCCGAAAAATCAGAACACTATGGGTTTTGGAAAATTACACAAAAATTGTGCCACTTTTTTGGGAAAAACTTCTGAATTTTTTTTAACCCCTTAGATAAAAATAAACCTATACTTGCTTGGTGTTTAAGAACTTGTACCGACCTGAGGCATCAGACTGAGATATTAGTTTTACCATATAGTGAATACGGTTAATAAAATATCCCAAAAATCATCATGCAATTGCACTTTTTTGCAATTGTTTTGCATTGGAATTTTATTTTTACCAATTTTCAGTACACTATATGGTAAAACGTACAGCTCTCAGACGAAGATGAGCAAAAAAAAAAAACAAAAAACGATAAACTAAAAAAAATCGTCTGGAGGTGAAGTGGTTATAGATGAGCTGCAGTCAAGAATCATAGATCAGGGGCCGTATTTCTTGATGTGTTTGTGTCTGAAACATGCATAAATACATTGATAAATCTTCTCCAGTATATCTAGAGATTCTTCTTTCTGATCATCTATATACATTCAGACTCAAGTTGTCCATGGAGCATCAGTTCTCCGCCTGGGGCCATCCCTTAACAGCAGGACTGTATATCAATATAGCAATTTGAATGCCTAGTTAACTAAACCCCACATGGTAAAACTTTAGTCCGATACCTCTGATCTCTCATTTAAAACCAATTTGTTTAGTAGTTATAAATGGCATCAGGATGGTAATTGGATGTGTGGCGTTTTCTAATTGAAATGTAAGGTGCTTCCATAAATACCTTTAATCATTTCATCTCATAAAAGATGTCATTTGGAGGCAATTGATTTCAAGATGACGAGTTTTAAAACTGTGCCATCAGCTTATAAAATGAGTATATGATCTTTTCCCATTTTGTCCTTGGCAGTGACCCGGTTACAGTGTTACAAGTATGTTTGAGAGATCATCAGTAGCCTCATATAAAATGCATTGGACATTTGACACTAGTGCAAACTGACAAGGGGAAATGCACGTGTCACACTTTAAAAGGTCATAGTAAAACCTTTACTTTGTTCTACATCAGGATTATAATGGGCTTTCATGAACCTGTTACCTGTGACATACTTTTTATCACAGCTCTTTGTATGACTCACCTTCTTGTTATCCTTTGGAAACTTTCAGAAACCTGAATATTAACAAGTAGAATTTTTCACAGTGACAGGAAGAGCGGTGGAGCTTAGGAAAAGGGGACCTCATTATTTCTCTTTTATCATCTAAGACAAAGCAAAAACATAAAAAAGTGTTAGTTTAGAAAAACAGTATTATACATGACCTCTATTATATACCCCTCCAGTAGAATATTGATGGTTTAGCCGGGTTAAAATCAGGGTCCTAAGACTGAAGGTCTTGGAATGTTCCCATCCTTTGTCTTATGTATTAGAGCACATTGACCAACTTAATAAAAGATGATCAATTTAACAAATAAATAATTATTCTAATAAATATTATGGTTTCCAACTGTTTACACTGTTTACACTTGTCTTATTCTAGAATGAGTTGGTCAGTTATTTTGATATTTATAGTACACTCCCTTCTGACTGATCACTCCTCCCATCACCCATATGGTTTTTAATTAAAGATGGATCCTGCCTGACCTTAAAATAGTAGTCTTATAAGGTCGGCAGTAATGGAATTCCAATATCATATATTCAATGTTTACATATAGCATTCCAGAGTGCAGCTGTATTTTTTTGCTATATTGACTAGTTGTCTTAGCGTGCACCTACTCACACTTGTCTTATTCTTAAGAGGGCCTCGAAAGTTTTTTGTTAAAATCTCCATATGCATTTTGCATGACTTCTATGTTTTTGATATGTTTGCATTTCTAAAAAAAACTAGAATTTTTAAGTAAATTGAAGCATAGTCCTAGTTCAATAAGAAAAAAATGCTGCTTTGACATGCAATAGGCATTGCAGATATTTCCTCCTGATTCATACATAAGGATCCATATGGGTTTTCTATCTTTTATTGATTACAAAAGGGCAACATGGCCTGCATATACCATCACATTAAGCATGCTTTGCTTATATACAGTTAGGTCCAGAAATATTTGGACAGTGACACAATTTTCGCGAGTTGGGCTCTGCATGCCACCACATTGGATTTGAAATGAAACCTCTACAACAGAATTCAAGTGCAGATTGTAACGTTTAATTTGAAGGTTTGAACAAAAATAACTGATAGAAATTGTAGGAATTGTACACATTTCTTTACAAACACTCCACATTTTAGGAGGTCAAAAGTAATTAGACAAATAAACCAAACCCAAACAAAATATTTTTATTTTCAATATTTTGTTGCGAATCCTTTGGAGGCAATCACTGCCTTAAGTCTGGAACCCATGGACATCACCAAACGCTGGGTTTCCTCCTTAATGCTTTGCCAGGCCTTTACAGCCACAGCCTTCAGGTCTTGCTTGTTTGTGGGTCTTTCCGTCTTAAGTCTGGATTTGAGCAAGTGAAATGCATGCTCAATTGGGTTAAGATCTGGTGATTGACTTGGCCATTGCAGAATGTTCCACTTTTTTGCACTCATGAACTCCTGGGTAGCTTTGGCTGTATGCTTGGGGTCATTGTCCATCTCTACTATGAAGCACCGTCCGATCAACTTTGTGGCATTTGGCTGAATCTGGGTTGAAAGTATATCCTGGTACACTTCAGAATTCATCCGGCTACTCTTGTCTGCTGTTATGTCATCAATAAACACAAGTGACCCAGTGCCATTGAAAGCCATGCATTCCCATGCCATCACGTTGCCTCCACCATGTTTTACAGAGGATGTGGTGTGCCTTGGATCATGTGCCGTTCCCTTTCTTCTCCAAACTTTTTTCTTCCCATCATTCTGGTACAGGTTGATCTTTGTCTCATCTGTCCATAGAATACTTTTCCAGAACTGAGCTGGCTTCATGAGGTGTTTTTCAGCAAATTTAACTCTGGCCTGTCTATTTTTGGAATTGATGAATGGTTTGCATCTAGATGTGAACCCTTTGTATTTACTTTCATGGAGTCTTCTCTTTACTGTTGACTTAGAGACAGATACACCTACTTCACTAAGAGTGTTCTGGACTTCAGTTGATGTTGTGAACGGGTTCTTCTTCACCAAAGAAAGTATGCGGCGATCATCCACCACTGTTGTCATCCGTGGACGCCCAGGCCTTTTTGAGTTCCCAAGCTCACCAGTCAATTCCTTTTTTCTCAGAATGTACCCGACTGTTGATTTTGCTACTCCAAGCATGTCTGCTATCTCTCTGATGGATTTTTTATTTTTTTTCAGCCTCAGGATGTTCTGCTTCACCTCAATTGAGAGTTCCTTAGACCGCATGTTGTCTGGTTACAGCAACAGCTTCCAAATGCAAAGCCACACACCTGTAATCAACCCCAAACCTTTTAACTACTTCATTGATTACAGGTTAACGAGGGAGACGCCTTCAGAGTTAATTGCAGCCCTTAGAGTCCCTTGTCCAATTACTTTTGGTCCCTTGAAAAAGAGAAGGCTATGCATTACAGAGCTATGATTCCTAAACCCTTTCTCCGATTTGGATGTGAAAACTCTCATATTGCAGCTGGGAGTGTGCACTTTCAGCCCATATTATATATATATAATTGTATTTCTGAACATTTTTTTGTAAACAGATAAAATAACAAAATTTGTGTCACTGTCCAAATATTTCTGGCCCTGACTGTAGATTGTGCATATTTTACAGCCCATACCAACATATCCACATTAAAGACCCTTTCTATATAAATCATTTACAGATCCTGAATATGCTCAGGTGCATGAGAACAAAGAGCTTTCTTCCACCTTGCCCCGATTCTTCATCCTTTCAATTTTACAGAAAGAACAGGCTATATATTGTTGTCCTATTTGTAAACATGCTACATAAATGATTTTCAATTTTGCTTGAAACTCTCAGATTCACTGAAACTCATTAGATCCATTTAATATCACTGCCAAGGGTTCATATTGTTTAGAAGATTTCAAAGAGGCTTCTGGAAATCAAACTAACAAGAAGATTTTGGCTGGCAGATAACGGACTTGTATGCGAGTAGAGAATCAAGGGATTCGGCAAATTTCCTTTTCTGTTGTGTCATCAAAAAAGACTGCATTTTGCATTGTTTATATGAAATAGATATATTCTACCCATTCTGTTAAAAAAGTACTGACTGTGAAGCTCAAGAGTATAGTGCTGAGGCGTCAGAACATTTAGTTCTGTGTTCGAAAAGAAAGCTTGTTAAAAACAGTGGGATCTCGTGAAATAAGGTGGCTTAAAATCAGGGTTTTTGCATGAATAATTTCTCTGTTTTTTGGAAAGGGCTTGGAGATTATTTCCATTTATCACATAACACATATAGGGATGACCTTAAAGGGAACCTGACAGCACCAAAACGCTTTTTGCCTGCAGCCGAAGACTAAATCTGAAAGAAAATATCGTTAGAACCCTGAGTAGCCAACTGACCAGAAGAGAAAATGAAGTTTCAATCACAGTATAACAGATACCCTGTATGGTGAATTATGATATTGATATCTTACAATAAAAATATCAGGATATTGCATTTCTGAAGGCACATGTATTGTGTGTATAGTTCAAACCACTATTTAACTAAGTATTTTGGTTTTATGTAATATTGCTGCTTTGTTTTATCATGAACGTTATGCAGCTATCTAATATCTGTGTTTATTTCTGTAATACTATACTGATATCTAGCTCTGATGAGCCATGCACTGTATTAGTTGATGGTGATTACGCTAGGATTTCAGCGCCTCTTCTAGATATGAAGAATCAAGGTATCTAATCACTATGATGATCTAGTCATCAAGCAAAGATCTTAAAGATGGTGAGATATTTATATACAAAGTATTTTGGAAGCTACCTAACTTTGTATTACCCAGTGAATAAGCCTTAATTACATAAATATCTAAATCACTTTTTGATATATACTACTTTTTTAAACAACACATACAGTATCTATGTAAAATATAGAAGCATGGACATAAGTAACAAGACTGATGCAAGTTTAGTGTTCACAAAGTTTGCTGCTTCAGTTTTTATATCAGGAGGAATGATTGTTCAAAGAAAATAAAGTGAGTACTACTAACAGTAAGGCATCCTGAGACCATTCATGTGTGGGGTTGCTTCGCTTTCAAGGTAGTGGGCTTTAGCACAATTTTGCCTAATGGCTTTTTTGCACATTCTGCAATTCGGTCCAATGTCAGATCACAATGCTCAAACTGGCACTAGGTCTCCAAGACCCTAACATGGCAGCTTCATATTTAATATTGGAAGAGCCATGGGCAGTCCGAGCATTGCGATCAGACATCTGACTGAATTTCAGGATGTGTGAAAGAGCTCTAAGAAGAAAACACAGCCATGAATAAAGTATAGTATCTAAACATCCTGGAAACGGGCAACTTCTCCCAAAGATCCAGGAGCAATTCGGTATTGAACAATGCACTGAAACTTTGGGTCCTTGGCCAGGCAACGTCTGAGATTTTAATCCCACTGTAAACTTGTTGTCAATCCTCAAAAAAGCAAATGGGCAAAAAATAAAACAGAAATTGCGATGAACTTCAAGCACTGACTAGGCAAGAACGTGTTGTCATCTATCAGGAATTGGCCCAGAAGCTGATTCCCAGCATATCAGGGTGAATTTTAGATGTCTTGAAAATAAGACTGTCTTTCTCTAGCTAACAAAATAGACGGGTATCTTCTTGCTTCTGTAGCCCATTTGCTTGCTTTGTTGTATATAGTGGGGCAGAAAGAACAGGGTCATTACAATATTATGAGCGGACAGGATTTGCTGTAGTGGCAGACTAGATAGGGCAGAATATTGGCAGCATAGCAAGGCAGAAATCTAATTGCATCTTCCGTGCCACTTCCGGGTTAGTGGGAAGAAGCTGCCCTCTATCACTTCTTCATGACTTTAATAATCAATACCATTTCTATCAACTAAATCCGTATCATCTAAAGTATCATAATAAATGTCTACCCTGCTGCGCTGACTATGCAGCCATACAGGCAAGAAATATGTGCTTCTAATATATCTACTGTAAAATACATCAACATTTTAAAAATGCTATAGACTTCTACTTGATAAGATTATAATTTCAAACATGAAACATGTCATTAATTTTTGACCTTTTTATTGCTTTATCTAATTACAAAAAATATTGATAAAACTTTGCCATCTCATTCCTTCTTTAAGCAAATGAACGGTGCATCTACATGTGGCCAAATAAATGGCCAAAACAGCAAAAACTGCAAATTATTACTTAAAAGAATACTAAAATAATGTTGTGAACATAAAGGCAATACATATATCTGATATAATATAATAGCCTGCAATTCAGCATGCTGCATTACCAATACAACAACCCTATGTAAGGAGAATCCAAATAAAGTAATAATGAACCTGAAAGAATCTTAAAGGGAATCTGTCACCTCAAGAAATGTTATATACTTTCAAACATAATGGTAATTTGCAGGTAAATAGTGAAAAATGAAGCTGGTCTCCCGGTAGTCACTCACTTCCTGTTATCGAGGTAGTGTAAGGACTAAGGAGGAGGTACAATCACAGCTCACTATCCATGAGTGTGGCTGTAATCACTCTCCAAAAATGTAAGTGACAGCCTGCCCTTTATGCGGGCTTTACACGAGACGAGCTATCGTGCAATGCATCGTCAGGGTCACGGTTTTCGTGACACACATCCGGCATCGTTCACGACGTCGTCTTGTGTGACACCTCCGAGCAACGCAGTATTGCTCACAAATCGTGAGTCGTGTACTCGTCGCTCAGTTTTAAAAAATTGTTTAATTAAAATGGCGCCGGTTGTTCATCGTACCCGGGGTAGCACACATTGCTCCGTGCGACACCCCGGGAACGATGCACACAGCTTACTTGCGTCCCGCGGCTCCCGGCGGCTATGCGGAAGGAAGGAGGTGGGTGGGATGTTTACGTCCTGCTTATCTCCGCCCCTCCGCTTCTATTGGCCGGCGGCTATTTGACGTTGCTGTGACGCCGAACGTCCCTCCCCTTCAGGAAGAGGATGTTCGCCGCCCACAGCGAGGTCGCTCAGCAGGTAAGTACGTGTGACGGGGGTTTCACGACTTTGTGCAACACGGGCAGTGATTTGCCCGTGACGCACCAACGACGGGGGCGGGTACGATCGATCGTAAAATCGCACGATCGGTTGACTCGTGTAAAACCCACATTACACATGCTACATAGTGCAGTGACTATAATATCTTCCTGCACTTCCTCAATGACTGGAAGTGAGTAGCAGGGAGAATATAACTTCATTTTCACCCTGTAGCCATATTTCCAGAAGCTGGTTACACAAGTTTAAAATGCCATTTACCTGCAGATTACTCATATCTGCTGCTAAATATTTCTTGAGGTAACAGGTTCCCTTCAATGTCGGGTAGGAAGACCATCATGGTTTTTGGAGCCTGACCAATGGGTTGATATTAAAATGCAGGTGTAAAGGAGGATCAAATTTAAAGGATATATCTGGGACTTTAACAAAAAATTTACTTAAGCACTAACAGGCAGGTAATTGCTACCTACTTGCCTGTTGTGCCCGGCATCGCTCTTCGCTGACTCAGAGTGGTCACAGACCACTCCAGACGGTGATTCAGCTGCTTCCATTGATGTCACGTCAAAAGAGCAACAGCTTCTCACCTGCTCTGCTCTATAGATAGGGCGGGACAGCCAATATCATACTGATTGATAGCAGGCTGCCCACTGCCTATTTAGGGAGCCAGCTATCATGTAACTTGCAAGTATATAAACCTTTCATTACAAAAATTGGGAGCACCATGAGGTGAAGTAGTAACCAATGAAATATTATGAACAGTGTGTTTGTGATCTGAATAACATGGATCCAAAGTTTTGTAGACGTAGTTACAGTAAAAAAAAATATGACCGTTCATCTAAAGTAGAACAAAGTGTGCATGAATGGCATGATGTACAATCTAGAAAGCAAAAGACGATGCCAAGCTGAGGATGCCAAGAACAAATGTGAAGGCTGGCTGCCATGGAGGTCTCGGCTGGTCAATGGAAAAAGGCCACAGAAATTAAATTGCTCTCTAGGGGAAACCAATTTTTTAAATATTACTTTTTCACTGTCTCTGATAGTATTTATTTTCTTCTACCTCTCATTTTCTGTTTATTGATATGCATAGCAATCTAAATGGCAAATGCAACATGTTCTAGACATAAAGCAACTTTCTGAGATGTTTCATGTTAAAATCACACGTACAAGTCTCGATTTTGCAAAGACAATCCTTATACTATGAAAAGTTGTAGTGGTTAAGTAATGCCTCTGCCAAAAAAAAACAGTTTTGCAGTGTTGCTGGGGGTTGAGGCTTGAAGCGTAACCGTCGTTTTGAGTTTTATTTCATAAATTAATGGTACACAGAAAAATGTGCTTCTTTCTGTCTAAGAATTGATCAGTCTTTATCAAACTGAGGTAGGATCTGTATTCAGTGAAGACTTTCTCATTACTGAGATAGGAGATGGCAAATGTTACTAATAAGATTCTGTAACAAGAGGAGGGAGGAGCCAGAGGCAGAGGGAGGAGCTAAAGGCAGAGGAAGGAGCTAGAGGCAGAGGGAGGAGCTAGAGGCAGAGGAAGGAGCTAAAGGCAGAGGGAGAGGCTAGAGGCAAAGGGAGGATCTAGAGGCAGAGGGAGGAGCTAAAGGCAGAGGGTGGATCTAGAGGCTGAGGGAGGATCTAGAGGCAGAGGCAGGATTTAGTGGCAGAGGGAGAAGCTAGATACAGAGGGAGGAGCTGGAGGCAGAGGGGGAAGCTAGATACAGAGGGAGGAGCTAGAAGCAGAGGGAGGAGCTAGAGGCAAAGCTGCACCCCTCCTCCTTCTATCTACATAGAATCTCATCAGTAACAACTACCATTTAAATACCAATTTTACCTTTTAAATGTAATACAAGAGCGTACAAAAATTGTTGACCATAATGTTAAAAAAAATTGGATATGATGAATTGAGGTTTAATTTTAATGCAGCGATCACTCTTTGGTGCAGTTTTCTGCAGTTTCCTTTAGTGTATAAGAAAAGGTAAAACTATGCAAAACACCCAAACAAAGGTAACAATAACAATCTTTTGACTTCAGTCTGGTGAATGGCGGTGAATGGCTGTATTTGGTGTATGCACCGGAAGCTTTCCCAGATCGTTCGTCAAATATGGTCACATAGACTGATTTGAACCAGACCTAGTAGTGCATGGTATAAATGTTTTGGAAGGACTGTAGTGTGAGAGAATACTCTTTTGTATGTAATAATAATAAGAATAAGAATAAAAATAATAATATTAAATCTTTATTTCTATAGCGCCAACATATTCCGCAGCGCTTTACAATTCAGGAGGTTCATATGCAAACAAATAACAGTTATTGAAAATACAATAATAGGAGTATGGAAAAAAAGACAACCCTGCTCGTGAGAGCTTACAATCTACAATGTGATGGGGGGGAGACAAGGTAAAAGTGCTTATTTACAATGGCAGTCCAGCCATCTCAAGGAAATGGGGGATAGATAATGGCTGCCTGGACCAGTTGGCCAGAACCTTGAGATGCATTTGGGTGCCATGGAGTTTGACGTGGGGTTAAGAATCATAGAATATTAGAGTTGGAATGGACCTCCTGGGTCATCTAGTCCAACCCCCTGCTCAAAGCAGGATTCACTAAATCATCCCAGATAGATGTCTTTCCAACCTCTTTTTAAAGACTTCCATTGAAGGAGAACTCACAACCTCTCGTGTTGTATTCTGAGAAGACGTGGAGGGACTATGTGATTTTAATTCGGCTAGGGTGTGTGATAGGCCACTCTAAAAAGATGCATTTTTAGGGAGCGTCTGAAGCTGAGTAAGTTGGAATTCGTCCTAGCGTCTTGGGGTAGAGCGTTCCAGAGGATTGGTGCAGCTCAAGAGCAGTTTTGGATCCGGTAGTGGGAGGTTCGGATTAGTGAGGATGTTAGTCGAAAGTCTTTTGCACAGCGTAGAGAACAAGTGGGGTGATAGACAGAGATGAGGGCAGAGATGTAGGGGGGTGTCGCACTGTGTAGAGCTTTGTATGTGCAGTAATCTTTATCACTAGTGAGAAAAGGTTTTTCATGAAGGGTTGGAGCTGTGTTATGTTAATTACCAGATTCATTCATTGCTGTAATGCTAATTAATATTTATGCTACTATTGAATTAAAGCTAACTTTATGCTTATTATGTTTCTGACTATTAGTACAAAGATACATACAATCATGTAAGTGGATTTTTCCCACATAAACATTACATTAATTTATGAGACATTTAAGTAACCAATTCACTTGTCAATGAAAACCAATGTCAAGTTATAACAAACACTATTATGAATGATGAAGAAATGCTCTTATAAATCTGTGTGTGTATACTAGGTACAATGGGGATATGAAGAGGCACGTGTTCCACACAATTAGTTTTAATTAAAGCAGAATGCTGACTCAAACATCAAATGTTCCAGGAGAATGAGAAATAAAGGGAAAAAAAACAATTGAAACTGTGTGCATCTGTACATCAGTAATGTTTTCTTCAGCTGTCACAAGATAATGAGCTTTGACCTTGGTAATTTAGTCTATAATAGCATAAAATCTATGTTCCTTGTGACACTGGAATAAATTGACATTGTCAAGGTCACAGAGTGGTTATGATAATGGCTATTGTACTCTGCTTAAAGAGCATTTTTCACCTTTATGTACTTTGGATAAATTGCAAGAATTCCATTGTTTACTTGCTTACTAAATCTTTAGCATTTAACCATTTAGAGACTTAAAGGGAGTGTCCAGCCTTAGGTTAAAAGTCTGCAGTCATTCTATATGACTGCAGACTTGTGAATCCTTGTAACATGCGCACCCTGCGTTGAGAGGTGTCTCCGTTATCAGCACCAATGATGGCTTTCATGTGCCAGCTAGACATGCATAGCCTCTGTTAATACAAATGAACTGAACAAGGCTGGTGTCATGCACCATCAGTATCTTCACACACAGATTACTTCTACTGAATTGGACTCTGTTCACATTGTAGAGTCCGACAGGCAGCCTGGTCTATCTTAAGTGCTCAGCTCGTCTGGGCGTCGGCTCAGTTGTTTTACTGCTCTCAGCCATGCAGGGGTTAATCCTTGTTGGATCAGCATGCTGAGAGCCAGGTTGCTGATTTCCTTAGACAGCTAGTCTTCTATTTAAGGCTGTGGTGTGTAGAAGGAGACTGCCGAAGATAATTTCTTCTTGCAGTTACGATATCCCAGTGTCCGTGGCGATCCTCTATTTGGTGATCAGCAATTTGTTGTCTGCACTGCATGATAGCTCCCTGGTCTTACTTACTCCTTCCCCTTTGTTATTTTTCCTCAGTTGTCTTTTTGTCTCTCCTCTGTGGATATTTGGGGTGTGAGTGAGTTTCAGTTTATCCCCATGTCTTTGTCTTGGGGGGGCTGTTATTCTTCATATCCTGCCCAGCCCTGGGTTGGAGGGTATTAGGTCAGGACTGACAGGAGACGGGGACATGCTGGTGACTCAACCCTGCACACCTTCAAGTCTACCGTCAGGAAGAACGAGGAACAACATCGTTACTGCAGCAGCAATGATAATTGAGATTAGGGGGGGGATGTCACCGATTAGCGATTTTGAACGTTTTTGCAACGATTCAAAATCGCTAATAGGTGTCAAACGCAACGACATCGCTAACGCGGCCGGATGTGCGTCACAAAATCCATGACCCCAACGACATCGCTTTAGCAATGTCGTAGCGTGTAAAGCCACCTTTAGTGTATTTGTGTCTGCAGAATTTAAATTAGGTTATAAGAACATGAACTGGTGAAAGTGACTTTAATCTATGTGTATATAGAAAATACACAGTATGGCCAAAACTATATTATCAACTGACCAGCACTTCTATGTGAACTTGTGAGATATGCCACACATTCTAAATCCATATGCATTATGATAAAGTTGTGCCCCTTTTTGTGCTATTACATTCTTGGTTCTTCTACGACAGCTTTCTACAATTTATTAGTATGGGCATCACCAATAGGATATAAGTAGAGAAGAACATATAAATAAATACTTAAACTTGAGTTCGCTGGCTTCATCAAATTTTCTTAAACCATTCACTAAAATAAATTGCAAAGCCTCTAGTTACCCAAAAAATAGTGATGGTGTCTCCGCGGCATTCTTGTTTTGCATATTTTCTCAGGGGGCCTTGCTCTAGAATCACTGCGTTGATAAACACATGATGGTGTCTCCGCGGTGTTGGATTTTGATCTCCCCGAGGTAAAATATCCTTACCTATGTAGTCTTCTACTAGGCATTGCTCCCACTAGCCAGTTTCCTACTCCACACTGATGAGGGGCAAATACCCCGAAACAGCTGTCTGTGGATGGATACCATGTTTGGCATAGGTGGTCTCCTTGACTGGAGACTGCCCTTCCCGTGGTTGTTCCTTCCCGGTGAAAGACCTGGCTAGTTTACTGCCAGCGTTGAGAAACATGTGATGGTGTCTCCGCAGGCTTTCTTGTTTAGGATAAGGGAAAGCACAGGGTCCCCAGCCTTAGGGTCAGCTCAGGAGCCCTTCTGCTATCTTAGTCTAATGTAGGCAGAAGTAAGAAAACCACATCCCAACACTCGAAAATCCTGACAGCTTAGAGTGTGCAAACTATGAGGATTCACCAGTCTGTAGTCACATAGACTGACTGCAGACTTGTATCCTAGCCCTGAAACCCCTTTAAGGGCCATTTTAATTGGGTTGAGTACTGTCTGTGGTCAAGCCCCGTTTAACTATGTACCAGTCGATTGGAGCTCATTTACTGGCCAATGCATACAAAACTGTATGCAAAACAATGATCGTTTATATGATCATTCTGTCACCAACAGCATCAGTTTGTCAGCAAAACATCCCATGTTTATATGGGCTGATGTGCTTCCAGCGACAATGATTTTTTATGCCTGAATAAATGATCCAATTAACTGGTGAATAAGAATGTACGTTCATTGGGTGATTGACAGCACTGCATTCATGGGCCAATAATTTAGGAATTCTTATGAATGTTAGTTTGCAAATTATTGGCCTATGTAAATGGACTGAAAGCTCAGTATTTTGACAAAATAGAGTGGTCCACCACAGTCAAGATACCTGTTACCCTTTCCCCACTAAACTACCCCTTAAAAAAAATCACAAAGCTCTAAAACAAGTTTGTATCTATGTTGTGTTATTTTCCTGTTTGTAATTTCTAGAGGGAAAACTGGAAAAGCTAAGCGTTGTATCTGTAGAATCTATGCACTGTTTATAATTCAAAATGGCTGCAAAAGAGGCAAATGTGCAAAAAATACTAGAAGTATTATTATTATAATTATAATTACTACTAATAATAATAATAACATATGATTGTTATGCCTGCTACTAAACTAATATTTCCTATATATTGTATTTGAACCATATTCTCTAAAATACTAAAAATGCATTTATATTTACAAAAAAAATTCTGTTTAGAAAAAAGCCTAGTTTAGACCCCGCTCTCCATCCTTTTCCCTTCATTTTCTTCAGTCCAGTGATAACCCTGATATGACAGATGAGAGAATCATTTGAAATTCTAATTCGCCAATTTTGCCTTATTTCGCAAAGAATTTGATTTGCATCAAATAAAATTGCCATGAATCACAATACTAAAAAGCCTCCAATTGTCAGAAAAATGTCTTTAACACTCTGAGGTCTCCTATGTGTGTATCAAACTTGTTTTCGTCATTGTAATGTCAACACAGCCTTATTAGTGTCCAATTTACCGCTCTGGTATGTTGTAAATGGATGGTAAGTGGGGTGGAGGTGTAGGGGGTTGGCAATGATGGAGATTTCTCTTTTGAATGTTGAAAAAATATGTATATGACAGTGAAGGAAGTACACTTACTGTCAAATACACACTTTGAAATTAGGTATTTTTTAGTAGCAAAAATAGCAGAGAGGAGTTTAATACTGACCACCTTATTTGCAATGTGCTAAGAGTTAAAAAAAACAGAGCTATTACTACACAATTTCTCAGATGCTGGATGCCATTCCTATGAACTTTTAATGTAATGCAATAAAATAATTATTTTAAGCAAAAAAAAAAAAACGCCTGCGTCCGCTGGATATTTTGCTTTTCTTTTATTTATACTTGAGTGGAATGAGCTTGGTGCTGTGACTTTCTCTACGGTGTACAAGCATAAAATGGTGCTCTTTCACTGGTGCCCATTTTTTATAGCAGCCTTGACAGTCAATGATTGGCTGTACTAGACCATGTCATACGATAACTGCAAGCATTATTGTTGAGTCTTCAGCAATTTGCAAAATGGTGCTTAAAGCCAATCCGCAGCGGATCGATCCTCTCAGCTCTAATTCTGAGTAATCTAATACAGATTAAATGTTGTTCCTGACCACATTACTATGAAGACTTGTTGTTAACTAGTATATCCCTAGCAACTTGTCACAATGACTTTGGGATAGCGGGGAACCCAGGCCCCTAAACTGTCAATCTAGGGACCCTACGCTATCCATAACCTCAGGGAAATTCCTAATCGTGGAGAGTCTCCTTCCTGGTCCTTATCTAATTCCCCCTAAAGCTGGGTTTACACACTGAGACTTTCTAGCGCTCCAACCTGCAATCTCAACCTAGCCGGGATCGCTACAAAGTCTCTGGTGAGCTGTCAAACAGGCAGACCTGGCCAACGACCTAACAGCGATCCGGACCTGCAGAGCGACTAGCTGGTCATTGGGGACATGTCAAAAAAGCAGGTGAACTTCACCCGACTTCATTTAATGCCGCGCGGCTCTGTGTGCCATGTAAATAAATAAATAATTAAAAAATCCGGCGCGCGGTCCCCCCCCTATTTTAATACCAGCCAGATAAAGCCATACGGCTGTAGGCTGGTATTCTCAGGATGGGGAGCCCAACGTTATGGGGAGCCCCCCAGCCTAACAATATCAGCCAGCAGACGCCCAGAATTGCCGCATACATTAGATGCGACAGATCTGGGACTGTACCCGGCTCTTCCCGATTTGCCCTGGTGCGTTGGCAAATCGGGGTAATAAGGAGTTATTGGCAGCCCATAGCTGCCAATAAGTCCAAGATTAATCATGTCAGGCGTCACCCCGAGATACCTTCCATGATTAATCTGTAAATTACAGTTAAAAAACACACACCCGAAAAATCCTTTATTAGAAATAAAAAACACTAACAAATTCCCTCATTACCAATTTATTACCCACAACAAAGCCCTCCTTGTCCGGCGTCCTCCAGTGTCGCATCCAGCTCTGCTGCATGCAGGTGACAGGAGCAGCAGAAGACACAGATGCTCCTGTCACCTGCACGCAGCTAATGAAGAGAGCCGTGTGATCGGCTGAGCTGTCACCGAGGTTACCTGGATCCAGCGGTGGATCCAGCGGTGGTCGCGGGTAACCTCAGTGACAGCTCAGCTGATCACGCTACTCACCTCATTTGCTGCGTGGAGCTGACCGGAGCGGCGGTGAGTAGCGTGATCAGCTGAGCTGTCACTGAGGTTACCCGCGGCCACCGCTGCATCCACCGCTGGATCCAGGTAACCTCAGTGACAGCTCAGCCGATCACACGGCTCTCTTCATTAGCTGCGTGGAGGTGACAGGAGCGGCTGTGTCTTCTGCTGCTCCTGTCACCTGCATGCAGCAGAGCTGGATGCGACGCTGGAGGACTGTGGATTACGCCGGACAAGGAGGGCTTTGTTGTGGGTAATAAATTGGTAATGAGGGAATTTGTTAGTGTTTTTTATTTCTAATAAAGGATTTTTCGGGTGTGTGTTTTTTAACTGTAATTTACAGATTAATCATGGAAGGTATCTCGGGGAGACGCCTAACATGATTAATCTAGGACTTATCGGCAGCTATGGGCTGCCAATAACTCCTTATTACCCCGATTTGCCAACGTACCAGGGCAAATCGGGAAGAGCCGGGTACAGTCCCAGAACTGTCGCATCTAATGTATGCGGCAATTCTGGGCGGCTGCTGGCTGATATTGTTAGGCTGGGGGGCTCCCCATAACGTGGAGCTCCCCATCCTGAGAATACCAGCCTTTAGCCGTATGGCTTTATCTGGCTGGTATTAAAATTGGGGGGGGACCGCGCGCCGGATTTTTTAATTATTTATTTATTTACATGGCACACAGAGCCGCGCGGCATTAAATGAAGTCGGATTTTTTAATTATTTATTTATTTATTTTACTGCACAGTAGACACGCCCACCGGCTGCTGTGATTGGGTGCAGTGACACAGCTGTCACTCAGCGTGTGGGCGTGTCTCACTGCAACCAATCATATTTGCCGGTGGGCGGGGAAAAGCAGGGAATACGAGATTGTTTAATGAGCGGCCGGCTTTTTCAAAAAAGGAAAAGCCGCTGGAGCAGAGTGAACGCCGTGCAGCGCCGGTGATCGGGGATCGGTGAGTATGAGAGAGGGGGGGACACTTCAGTCACTCGGGGGATTAGCGGTCACCGGTGAATCCTTCACCGGTGACCGCTAATCAGGACGCTACACAGACAGAGCCGCGGAGTCGCTGTAAAGTCCCCTTTACACACTGAAACTTGCTAGCGATGCATGCTGCACAGCGGGAAACAAAGGACCTAGGAATGGTCCTGAACGATTTGTAGCGATCACAACTTCACAGCAGGGGCCAGGTCGCTGATAGGTTTCACACACTGCAATGTCGCTGGGGAGGTCGCTGTAACGTCACAAAACCGGTGACGTTACAGCGATGTCGTTTGCGACGTTGCAGTGTGTAAACCCAGCTTAACCGTCCCCTCAGGAAGAAATGGGACAAGAGTGTGTTCAAACCTCAGATAAAGATAGACAATGGAAAAAACAAAACTCTGTCACACAGCACACAAGCAAAGGTAAAGACAATAAGAGATTCAGAAGGAAATCAAGAGCAGGAAGAAAGTACAAAACAAGGGTACACTCCACAACGGCACCAAGCAAAAAGCACAGCTTAGCACAACTTTCACCAGAGAGAGTCTGGGATGGCACACATCACAGACCGACACAGAATAAACTATAGCTGGTATGGGTAGAAGGATTCCAACAGCATAAATAGCAGGAGAGCAGATGTGATAAGTCTCCCCACATAGCAAAGATTAATTCTTCTTACCCTGCCCTTACCCTAATCAGCTACAGCTGGTCGACGCTTGCCTATGTTGATCCAAAGAAATCATGGGGTGGAGTATCAGAATCTGAGATCTGAAGAGAGTCCAATGTCGCCATGACAATTGGCGAACTTTGTGAAATACTCTGTGTGACAAAACTACTTTGATTGTAGACACTATTACCTGAGATCAAAGTTGTATTGACAAAGCTAACATCAAAAATGGGGGTGAATAATGTAGATTAACTATATGACAGATGCTAATCTACTTTACTCTCTTTTTCAGGCAATGTACTGATCTGATTCAAAGACATTTTACCAAATAAATGCACAATCTGATTGGCAAATCTCCTAACCAATCACATGTCTCATTATTTTTTAGTTTCAAGGGGCTGACCATATATTCATATATATATATATATATACAGTACCGACCAAAAGTTTGGACACACCTTTCTCATTCAAAGAGTTTTCTTTATTTTCATGACTCTAAAAATTGTAGATTCACATTGAAGGCATCAAAACTATGAATTAAAACATGTGCAATGAAATACTTAAAAAAGTGTGGAACAACTGAAAATATGTCTTATATTCTAGGTTCTTCAAAGTAGTCACCTTTTGCTTTGATTACTGCTTTGCACACTCTTGGAATTCTCTTGATGAGCTTCAAGAAGTAGTCACCGGAAATAGTCTTCCAACAGTCTTGAAGGAGTTCCCAGAGATACTTAGCACTTGTTGGCCCTTTTGCCTTCACTCTGCGGTCCAGCTCACCCCAAACCATCTCGATTGGATTCAGATCTGGTGACTGTGGAGACCAGGTCATCTAGCATAGCACCCCATCACTCTCCTTCTTAGTCAAATAGCCCTTACACAGCCTGGAGGTGTGTTTTGGGTCATTGTCTTTTTGAAAAATAAATAATGGTCCAACTAAACGCAAACCGGATGGAATAGCATGCCGCTGCAAGATGCTGTGGCAGGCATGCTGGTTCTGTATGCCTTCAATTTTGAATAAATCCCCAACAGTGTCACCAGCAAAGCACCCCCACACCATCACACCTCCTTCTCCATGCTTCACGGTGGGAACCAGGCATGTAGAGTCCATCCGTTCACCTTTTCTACAAAGACACGGTGGTTGGATCCAAAGATCTCAAATTTGGACTAATCAGACCAAAGCACAGATTTCCACTGGTCTAATGTCCATTCCTTATTTTCTTTAGCCCAAACAAGACTCTTCTGCTTGTTGCCTGTCCTTAGCAGTAGATTCCTAGCAGCTATTTTACCATGAAGGCCTGCTGCACAAAGTCTCCTCTTAATAGTTGTTCTAGAGATGAGAAGGTGTGTCCAAACTTTTGGTCTGTACTGTATATGTATATTTTACATAATATAATAATACTAATACAAAGTATATTATTGTTGTTGTCGATGAAGTGGTTGTTATTATTATTATTATTATTATTATTATTCCATTAGAGAAATCTAAGAGAGGTTTGCTCACACAATATCTTCACATATGGGGGCATAATCAACTAAACATGACTGGTAATAAATTAGTATTTGACTGACATTCCACAGTTGCGAATTATCACAAGTTAGTATGATCAGAACAGATTTTTTTGCTGTGAAACTTTGGCAGACACTTCACTCCGTTTGGTGTTGTATAAGAACAAATCCTATGAGCATAGACCTGATTTACAAGTGTGAATCCATGTGTAAATGACTGCAGGAAGAATGGAAAAGCTAAAAGCTACTGTATAGTACAAATGCTTTTCCCAAGGCCACCCTTGTAGATAGACATAAAAAGAAAGACAATGAGCAATTTTATTGCAGCAAGTACAATCATATAAATTTTAATCAGGTCTCGTAAATTTTCAAAACATTTAAATTAAATTTTGCATTCAGTACCAACTGCATCTCGTGCAATAGTCACACAATGCATAGATATGAAACATAGAAAATTGCTTAAAACAAAGGATATTCTACAGGTTAGTTTAATGTATGCAATGTTTATATCACTGTTTACTGAAAATTGCCATTTTTATTTTTTTGATGTCTTATTACTTACTAGAAATTAGTTAATTGATTTGGTGTTAATTTGATTCCCATTGAATCTGATAAAATTTGTAGATCTCAGTGAATTAGAACACTTTGTGATTCGCTTTTCGCAAATCGCCAAAACAATACCCACTTCCATTTTACACATCACAGAAGATTGCATCAGCTCATACAAAATGCCACGGCACTTCTGTGAGGTTAGGGTGCTCCGGTAGGGTCCAAGTCCGTTATACAAAAGATAATACCAGATATTTAATAAAAAGAAACAAACCTTTAGTGGACAATCCGACTACCAAGGCAGAAATAAGAGCGTGGAGATTACTACAAGATATTTTATTACGTCAGGGCCAACCCCTCAGCGAGATTAGAGAGGTCTCGTTAGATCTATTAGAATTATTAATCCTACGTATTAAACTAGATGGTTGTAAAAAGAAGGGAATTTTAAACATGTGTAATTTATTAAGAAATAATTCTCTTTTAGGATTTGAGGCTCTTGCTGAGGTATACCATCTGCCTGATACAGAAAAGATTAATTGGGTTAGGATAAGTGAATTCTTGGCAGATACAACAACTTCTGCCTTCAAGATTCCGAGATTACTGAATGTTCTTTTGCAGAATCCGACTAATGAGATCTTCTGGAAAACTAGTAACATTTACAAAATATTCAATGATGATCTCCAATTGACTAAATTACAGTATATGAAATCTTGGGAAAGAGATCTGGATTGCTCATTCTCACTTAAACGATGGCAAACGTCCTTGAAACACACATATACGAATTGTGCTTGCGCTAATTTGCAGGAAACACACTATAAATTACTTAGTAGATGGTATTATACACCTCAGAGACTGAATGTCATCTCATCCTCTAATTCAAGTCTTTGTTGAAGGGGTTGTGGCTGTACTGGCTCTTTTTTTCCTTTTTTTTTTGTGGAGTTGTCCTTTGTTGGGTCCCCTATGGAAAGACACAGAACATCTTATATATACGGTGACCTCAGTTAGAATTCATTTGACCTCTGAGCTAGTTCTCCTATCTATTGGTTTGGAGGAGTTGAAAAAGCGGTGTAAACAAATTACTTGCCATATTCTTTTGGTCATTAAATCTTTACTAGCGTCCAAATGGAAGGAAATAGATGTCCCCTCAATACAAGAAGTTATAGATAGGGTTTCCTTATACAACATATATGAGTACAACATAGCCCTGAAGGAAGGTAACTTTTCTAGATATGCTGAGAGGTGGTATTTGTGGTCACTTAAATTTAACCCAACCCTTAAGATATACGACCTTTGATGTTATTATCTTGGGGGTTTTTTCTACATATATTAGTTGTTTGAATTTTCTTACTGTTTGCAAAATTTGCCTTATATTTACAGTATGTTTCTTTTGCATAGTAATAGTTGCTAGGAATCCTGGAGTTGTATATTTTTATTTATTTATTTATTTTTTTAATGTTGCCTTTCAAATTATATCTAAAGCCTATTGTCTGTGAAAAAAATGACAAAAATTGTAAAATAAGTCATTTCAATGCTTGCTACACCTCATTTTATGTTTCCCCTTTCCCTTTTCCCTGTTATAAATAAAGACAGTATACAAAAGATAATACCAGGCACTCCGATGGTGTGAAAAAAAATTTTTTTCTTATAATTGCAACTTCAAATTCAGTTCCAGTTGTCGTTTCGGTCAAAAAATAGACCTTCTTCCAGAACCAAAAGGGGAAATGGATAAATGCAATATCCACCGCTTATATAAATGATGTGGTGGTCTGGCTGTCATCACTAGATGAAAGAAAACACGCAGTAAACGCCGCTGGTGGAGAATGCCAGGGAGGGTGTTCTCCACCAGCGGCGTTCACTGCATGTTTTCTTTATTCTGGTGAGCACTGACAACAGCCAGACCACCACATCATTTATATAAGCAGTGGATACCGCATATATCTATTTACCCTTTTGGTTCTAGAAGAAGGTCTATTTTTAGACCGAAACGTCAACTGGAACTGAATTTGAAGTTGCAAATATAATAAAAAAAAAAAAAATTCACACCATTGGAGTGCCTGCTATTATCTTTTGCATCAGCTCATATGACCTTAGGTGCGACCATAGAGGTTTTTCATAATGTCTTGCAGCTATCTGTCACGCTCCCCGGGTCCTCGGCTCCCCTTCCCGGGTCTCCTGTCCCGCTCCCCGGCTCACCTGCCACGCTCCCCGCGTCCCAGCCTCTTGTGCCCGTCCTTCCTAGGCTCCCTGGCCGCCGATCCCGGCGCCCGACGGCCTCCCAGGCCCTGGCCGGCTCCCCTGCGTCCTCCTCTCAGCCTCCTTCCCTGGCTTCTGGCACCCAGGCCGCGCGCATGCGCATTAGGGCGCGCGCGCGGTCACTGACCCTTTCTTAAAGGGCCAGCGCCCATTAACAGGAAATGAGGTTAGACAGGTACGGGGTATAAAGGGGGTTCTTGTCCAAGGGGGCGGGGCCTGATCTTCGTGTTTTCTGAGCTAGGAGTCAGGTCTCCTTGTGTTTTCCTGCCATACTTACGTATCTCTCTTCTAGAGCTGATCCCGCCACGCCATCCAGTCCTGCTGAATCCCGAGCCCCGCACGCTGTCCGTCTGCCATCTGACAGTCCGTACCATCTCGGATCCCTGCGGTGACCCGTCATCTTGCTCCAAAGGTTCCGGACCCCGCCTGACATCATCTTGGCTTCCGAACCTGAGCTACGTCACCCGGACTGCCATCTGTGACTCCGTGGTCCCAGGGACTCCTCCGCTACCTTCACTTGCACGGACTGTTCTGCTGCCCATCAGTGCTTCAGCTACCGGACTCCCTACCACCATCTTAGAGTTCGGCCCAGTGGATCCACCTCCTGGGTCTGCCCGACCGCCCGGCCCTGACAGTAAGATCAGGCCATGGATCCCGCTGCAGCACTATTGGCCCTGCAAGAGGAACTCCAACGCCAGCGTGAAGTCCAGACCCGCATGCTGCAATTTATGACCTCCGTGGACACCCGCCTGTACACGTTACAAGCATCAATGACGCCTGCGGCAACCAGGTCCCCCACTAGGCAATCCACGGCTCCCGCACCAGTGGCAGCCGCGTCGGATGCCTCCCGACTCCGTTTGGCGTCACCACCTCGTTATGCTGGAGATCCCAAGACCTGCAGGGGCTTCATAAACCAATGTTCCCTTCATTTCACGCAGCTGCCACATCTGTTTGCCTCCGACCAAGCCAAGGTCGCCTTCATCATGTCTCACCTGGAGGGCGAGGCACTGGCGTGGATGAACCCCTTGTGGGAGAAGGAGGACCCCATGACCAAGGATCTTCAAGAGTTCCTGCAGGCCTTTCGCAGTACCTTTGACGAGCCGGGACGCGCCTCTGCGTCTGCTTCATCACTTCTCCGCCTACGTCAAGGAACACTGACGGTGGGCCAATACGCCATCCGTTTCCGCACCTTGGCTTCTGAACTCGGGTGGAATAATGAGGCCCTGACAGCCGCCTTCTGGGAAGGACTTTCGAGTCGCATCAAAGATGAGTTGGCGGGTCGTGACGTGCCCTCCACCCTAGATGCCCTGATTGCCCTAGCCACTCGAGTGGACATTCGTTTTCAGGAGCGCTCCAAGGAGCTGGTTCGTGAGCGACGTGCGGTACGGCACTCCTCCCCGCCACAGAAATCCTCTGTGCCACAGTCATCAACAGCTGGGATTCCTGTCCACGAACCCATGCAGGTTGACCGAGTAAGACAGTCTGACCAACGTCGAGCAGAGCGGCTCGCCAAGGGCCTCTGCTTTTACTGCGGAGAGGGCACACATCTCCTACGCTCCTGTCCGGAAAGGCCGGGAAACTCCAAAGCCTAGGGTTGGTAGGAGAGGCCACCCTAGGTGCTGGGACTCTCTCAGACCCAGTTATGTGGACGGTACAAGTATCAACAGGAGAGACGCGCTTCACGGCTGAGGCATACCTCGACTCCGGAGCAGCAGGCAATTTTATCCAGCAGGCCACGGTGGACAAATACCAGCTGCCTGTTACTCTACTCGAGAAGCCCCTACTGATTGCCTCGGTGGATGGGAGACCCCTCTCTGATACCATCTCCTGGATCACCAAGCCGGTGGAACTGCGTATCGGTGCTCTGCACACCGAGAACATCTCTCTCTACGTCCTTCCACACATGTCCCATCAAATCCTGCTGGGACTTCCTTGGTTGCGAACACACGAACCATCAGTCAGCTGGGGTACTGGCGAAATCACCCGTTGGGGCTCTGCCTGTCATGAAAGATGTATAAAGTCTATACAACCAGTCCGACGACCTCCGGTTCCTGAGTACCTACCGGGTCTGCCCTCGGCCTATTGGTCCTTCGCGGACGTTTTTGACAAGAAGGAGTCCGAGGTACTTCCGCCACACCGTCCCTACGATTGCGCCATCGACCTGCTCCCAGGAACAACACCACCTCGAGGACGGATATATCCGTTGTCTCCAGCCGAAACCAGGGCCATGTCCACCTACATCACGGAAAGCCTGGCAAAGGGATTCATCCGGAGATCCTCCTCTCCTGCCGGAGCAGGCTTCTTCTTCGTTAAGAAGAAAGAGGGTGACCTACGCCCATGCATTGACTACCGGGGCTTGAATCAGATTACCATAAAAAACAAGTACCCTCTACCGCTCATCCCCGAATTATTCGATCGGCTCAGAGGAGCCCGTGTGTTCACCAAACTGGATCTTCGGGGTGCCTACAACCTAGTTCGTATCCGCTCTGGAGACGAATGGAAGACCGCGTTTAATACTCGCGATGGGCACTATGAATACTGCGTGATGCCCTTCGGTCTGTGTAACGCTCCTGCCGTATTCCAAGAACTGGTGAACGACATTTTCCGGGACCTCCTCTACGTATGTGTAGTAGTGTATCTGGATGACATCCTTGTCTTCTCTCCGGACCTCCAGACCCACAGAGAGAACGTAAAGCTGGTTCTACAAAGACTGAGAGAGAATCATCTCTACGCCAAATATGAAAAGTGCGTCTTTGAGCAGTCTTCTCTTCCTTTCCTGGGATACATCATCTCGGGTACTGGGCTGCAGATGGATCCAAAGAAGGTCTCCTCTATCCTCCACTGGCCTCCCCCGTCTGGACTGAAGGCAATCCAACGGTTCCTGGGATTTGCCAACTACTACCGCCAGATTATCCCTCACTTCTCCGCCCTGACTGCCCCTCTCTCCGCTCTGACCAAAAAGGAGGCTAATCCAAAGGACTGGTCACCTGCGGCCGACGCCGCGTTTTGCTCCCTGAAGCGAGCATTCGCCTCCTCTCCTGTACTCCACCGACCGGAGTTAAACCGCCAGTTCACCTTAGAGGTGGATGCCTCCTCCTCAGGAGCCGGAGCAGTGCTCATGCAAAAATCCTCCTCCGGGAAGATGGTGACTTGCGGTTTCTTCTCTAAAAGCTTCTCAGCACCTGAACGTAATTACACCATCGGTGACCGAGAACTATTGGCGGTCAAACTGGCTCTGGAGGAGTGGCGCTACCTCCTGGAAGGAGCAGTGTACCCTGTGATTATCTACACGGACCACAAGAACCTGGAATACCTGCGGTCCGCTCAGCGACTGAACCCACGACAAGCCAGGTGGTCCTTATTCTTTGCCAGGTTTGACTTCCAGCTTCACTTCCGACCCGCAGACAAGAATATACGCGCTGATGCCTTGTCTAGGTCTCTCATGCCTCTGGAGCAGGAGGAAGAGACTACCCAACCTATCATCTCTCCTAGCAAGATTGTTCCGGTGGCCCCTGTCACTCTGGCCCAGATACCACCCGGGAAGACCTATGTCTCTGAGACCGACAGGCAAAAAGTGTTACACTGGGGTCATGCCTCGAAAACAGCCGGCCATGCAGGCCAGAAGAGAACATGGGGTGCGATTGTACGCCATTACTGGTGGCCATCCCTTCGCACGGACGTTGCCGCCTTTGTCTCTGCCTGCCCCTCTTGTGCCAGGAACAAGACGCCCAAACACCTGCCCTATGGCCGTCTTCTGCCTCTGCCGATACCCTCAGTTCCGTGGCAACACATAGCGATGGACTTTATTACGGACTTGCCAGTATCATCCGGACACACAGTCATATGGGTCGTGGTGGATCGGTTCTCCAAAATGGCTCACTTCGTCCCTATGCCCGGACTGCCCTCTGCTCAGGAACTCGCGGAAGCCTATATACAACATATCTTCCGCTTGCATGGCTTTCCTTCCCACATCGTGTCCGACAGAGGAACTCAGTTCACCTCCCGCTTCTGGAGGGCTCTCTGCAAACATCTGGGAGTGACTCTGGACTTTTCTTCCGCTTACCATCCTCAGTCTAATGGCCAAGTGGAAAGGGTCAATCAAATCTTGACCTCCTTCTTACGTCACTATGTCAACGCCCATCACGACGACTGGTCCACGCTTCTGCCTTGGGCTGAATTCTCCCATAACCACCACGTCAGTGAGTCGTCCTCCAAATCTCCCTTCCATGTCGTTTACGGACTGCAGCCTTCCGTCCCGTTGCCTATATCCCCTTCTTCGGATGTCCCTGCTGCTGATACTGTAGCCCGTGACTTCGCTACTATTTGGGACTCTGTCAAGGCGTCCCTTGGGCGCGCTTCCCAGCGGATGAAGAAACACGCTGACAAAAGGCGTCTAGACCCTCCGTGTTTCTCTCCTGGTGACCTGGTCTGGCTTGCTTCCCAGTACATCCGACTGAAGATACCTTCCTACAAGCTGGGTCCTCGCTACATCGGGCCGTTTAAGATCCTCAGCAAGATCAATGAGGTCTCCTACAAACTGAGGCTTCCGACCACGATGAAAATACCCAACTCCTTCCACGTCTCTCTACTCAAGCCGGTGTTCCTTGGTCCCTTCTCCGCTGCTGCCAGTCCGGCTCCTCCTCCTATTGCTGAGGACGACATCTATGCGGTAAGGGATATCGTGGCCATGAAGACTGTTCGTGGCCGGCAGTTCTTCCTGGTGGACTGGGAGGGGTATGGTCCTGAGGATAGATCCTGGGAACCCAGGGAGAACGTGGGCTCTACTCTGATCCGTGCCTTCATGTCCCGGTTGCGGGGAGGGGGGCGTGGGGAGGGGGGTACTGTCACGCTCCCCGGGTCCTCGGCTCCCCTTCCCGGGTCTCCTGTCCCGCTCCCCGGCTCACCTGCCACGCTCCCCGCGTCCCAGCCTCTTGTGCCCGTCCTTCCTAGGCTCCCTGGCCGCCGATCCCGGCGCCCGACGGCCTCCCAGGCCCTGGCCGGCTCCCCTGTGTCCTCCTCTCAGCCTCCTTCCCTGGCTTCTGGCACCCGGGCCGCGCGCATGCGCATTAGGGCGCGCGCGCGGTCACTGACCCTTTCTTAAAGGGCCAGCGCCCATTAACAGGAAATGAGGTTAGACAGGTACGGGGTATAAAGGGGGTTCTTGTCCAAGGGGGCGGGGCCTGATCTTCGTGTTTTCTGAGCTAGGAGTCAGGTCTCCTTGTGTTTTCCTGCCATACTTACGTATCTCTCTTCTAGAGCTGATCCCGCCACGCCATCCAGTCCTGCTGAATCCCGAGCCCCGCACGCTGTCCGTCTGCCATCTGACAGTCTGTACCATCTCGGATCCCTGCGGTGACCCGTCATCTTGCTCCAAAGGTTCCGGACCCCGCCTGACATCATCTTGGCTTCCGAACCTGAGCTACGTCACCCGGACTGCCATCTGTGACTCCGTGGTCCCAGGGACTCCTCCGCTACCTTCACTTGCACGGACTGTTCTGCTGCCCATCAGTGCTTCAGCTACCGGACTCCCTACCACCATCTTAGAGTTCGGCCCAGTGGATCCACCTCCTGGGTCTGCCCGACCGCCCGGCCCTGACACTATCACATGAGATAATATAGTGTGGCTAATCAGAATGGATTGTGTAATAGTCAAGACGAAATGTCACCCCCTCTTTAAGTTAAGTTGGAATAGGGAGAAAACATCACAGCTCACAGGTCTGGAATAGTGATAAGAAGATAAAGGCCTAAAACATTAAGGCCTAGTCACACTAAACAACTTAACAGCGATCCCAACAATGATACAACCTGATAGGGATCGCTGGGAAGTTGCTAGGAGGTCGCTGGTGAGATGTCACACTAAGCGACGCTCCAGCGATCTCACCAGCAACCTGACCTGGCAGCTGGCAGGGATCGCTGGAGCGTCGCTACAGTGGAAGCATGCTGCGCTTGGTAACTAAGGTAAATATCGAGTAACCAACCCGATATTTACCTTGGTTACCAGCGCACACCGCTTAGCGCTGGCTCCCTGCACACCTAGCCACAGTACACATCGGGTTAATTACCCGATGTGTACTCTGCTACGTGTGCAGGCAGCAGGGAGCCGGCTTCTGCGGACGCTGGTAACCACGGTAAACAGCGGGTAACCAAGAAGCCCTTCCCTTGGTTACCCAATATTTACCTTCGTTACCAGCCTCCGTCGCTCTCACACTGCCAGTGCCGGCTCCCTGTTCCTTGCACACATAGCCACAGTACACATCGGGTTAATTACCCGATGTGTACTCCGGGTACATGTGCAGAGAGCAGGGAGCCGGCACTGGCAGCTGAGAGCGGCGGACGCCGGTAACGAAGGTAAATATCGGGTAACCAAGGGAAGGGCTTCTTGGTTACCCGCTGTTTACCGTGGTTACCAGCGTCCGCAGAAGCCGGCTCCTGCTGCCTGCACATTTAGTTGTTGCTCTGTCGCTGTCACACACAGCGATGTGTGCTTCACAGCGGGAAAACAACAACTAAAAAATGGTCCAGGACATTCAGCAACAACCAACGACCTCACAGCAGGGGCCAGGTTGTTGCTGGATGTCACGCTAAGCAACATTGCTAGCAACCTGTGCCTCCGCAGCGATGTTGCTAGCGATGTTGCTTAGTGTGACGGTACCTTTAGACAAATGCTCCAAACAGTAATGTCTTTATTTGTGCAGCACTGAAGAATATGAGTCTGCAAAAAATACAGAGATGATAGGAGGAGAAATTAGTAGTACCAGACTCAGTGTGATTGATCAATAATATCCTGTAGACAGCATTTGTACTGCTGCATTTAACTTACAATTACACTTTTTTTCTACATTTTTATGCACCAGAAAGCAGCAGAAAGGCAGCACAATATTTTTACAAAAAAAATAAATTGACATCATTGTCAGTCAAGGATGGTGTGCTTGTTTGTCACAAACAACAGTTTTAAGTTTTTGCCGTTCTTGTGCATCCTTATTTGTAAATAAACAAATTGGAGTAATTTTTTTTTATTTTTTAATTAAAGAAAATGTTCCAAATTTTATATATCTAACTGTGACTGTCTACCTCACAAAATTTGCGTGTTGCAAACAATTTTCTAGCACATCTTTGTTCCTCTCAAATATAAATCAGCCCATGCCACAACCATATAATGCTCTGTTACAAATGCCTAAACTATCCAGAATTTCTTCTTTTGTTATTTTTGAGAAAGGGGGTTGAATTTTGTTAAATAGAATAAATTCTAGACATTTAACTCTCTGAGTCTGCTTTGGTACACCTGCTTTACTCCTGAAATTTCATACCTATACATGCCATGTCTATAAGTCAGCCTCTTGTTACATTTTCCTTTATGTATGTGGATTTACCTACATAGCATTTTTTGTCATGTCTTTTTTTGGCAAGGGTTGACTATCTGGGGTTAAAACAATTGTATAAAGTTAATTATTGTGCTGTATAAAATGTATAGTAAAAGAAGTAGTGGAAATGGCAATGCACAGACTATTTAAAAAAAGTAAACTTTCCACTGCTAAGAATATGAGAATTACTAGCAACAGCAAAAGAACAATCATTGGCCAGGTATCCAGGCAAAAATGGCCTCTTTTGTCTTCAGTAAGCATATTGGTGCTGAAGAAATGGAGGACATTATTGAATATATACTTGTCTCAGTTATAGCAAGACAATGTTTCCTTTGACAGCAAGACCATCAGTAAAAAAAAAACCCGCAAAAACATACGTTTGTCATTGTGTTATTAAATAGAATGCGTTTTACTATTAGATTACCATCAATTTGTATAGTTAGTTATCTGTGGCTTTACTAAGACTATTTGTAATAAAGAGCTTGAAAATGGTTAAACACAGTCCAACTTTTAGAGGTTTTTTACACTTTTCAATCCTTATTTTGTAAATCAAAACACGTTTAGAATGTAAGAAAAAAATAATTTCTGCAAGATATTTTGCTAAATTTATCACAAGCAATTCAAATGAAAGAGGTAGGTGTTTCTCATAATAACTAATCAAAATCACACTTTAAGTTCATATAGGCTCTTTTGAAAATGAAAGGGACAACGTGACAGATTGCAATATACACACATAGACAAAATTGTTGCCATTTTTCTGTTAAAGAAAGAAAAACATACAATGGTCACTGAAATAACTTAAAACTTACAAATGTAATCTTCAATTTACCATATTTTTCGGATTCTAAGACGCACTTTTCCTCCCAAAAATTTGGGAGGAAAATGAGGGGTGCATCTTAAAATCCGAATATAGCTTACCAGGAGGTGGACAAATGGCGGCGGGGCTGTCTATGCGACTCTTTGTGCGGGCGACCAGGTGCCTGTCGGTGCATGCAACCAGCTGCCTCTCTGTACCAGCAGTAGAGTTGAGCGTGGTTCGCGGTTCGAGGTTCTCCAGTTCTAAGCTCGAGAGATTTTGGGGGCTGTTCGAGATCGAACTAGAACTCGAGCTTTTTGCAAAAGCTCGATAGTTCTAGATACGTTCGAGAACGGTTCTAGCAGCAAAAAGCAGGGTTTTTTACAGCTACAGTGTGCAGGAGCCATCGCTGGCAGGTTGCCAGAAGCTGGTAACCAAGATAAACATCGGGTATCCAAGCAAAGCGCTTTGGTTAGTAACCCGATGTTTATCTTAGTTACGTGCAGGAAGCCCACACTTCCCCGCTCAGCTCGCTCCACCCCCTCCTGCCCGCGGCATGTACACATACATACACACACACACACTCTCACACACACACACGCACGCACACACCCCCCCCCCCGCTCGGCTTACCTGCAGTGATGAAGTCCCGCCATCCCGACCTCAGCGCTGTCACTGTCCTCCATGACCGCCGCTTGTCACATCACCTCTCGCTTCCGACCCGAGACTGACTAGCGGTGACGTCACGGACCTCTCGCGATATTTGGCTGTGAAGGCGCCGGTCATTGAACTCAGTGACAGGGGCTGTCAGTGTGCTGGAGATCAGCGCAGGTAATGTACCTCGCTGACAGCAGCACTTGTCATCCCCTGCAGTGACCTGGGCTGACCCATTGATGTTAGCTCAGGTCACTGCACTGCTCTCCCAGCCAATGGGGAATATCCTGCTCTTCATTGACTGGGACAGTGTGGATCGTCATGGCAACCCCTTGGATTACAGCAGACCTGGATTTGTTTTTCATTCTAATAAATTGGTTAAAGAGGGAATGTTTTGGGGAGTGTTTTTTCAAATAAAAATGTGTTTGTCGTCTATTTTTTTTTATTACTGACTGGGTTGGTGATGTCGGGTATCTGATAGACGCCTGACCTCACCAACCCCAGGGCTTGATGCCAGGTGACATTACACATCTGGTATTAACCCCATATATTACCCCGTTTGCCACCGCACCAGGGCGCGGGATGAGCTGGGGCGAAGCACCAGGATTGGCGCATCTAATGGATGCGCCACTTCTGGGGCGGCTGCGGCCTGCTATTTTTAGGCTTGGGAGAGTCCAATAACCATGGACCTCCCTAGTCTGAGAATATCAGGCCCCAGCTGTCTGCTTTACCTTGGCTGGTGATCCAATTTTGGGGGACCCCTACGTGTTTTTTTTTTTCAATTATTTATTTAATTTAAAATAACAGCGTGGGGTGCCCTCAGTTTTGGATTACCAGCCAAGGTGAGGTTGCCAGCTGTGGTCTGCAGGCTGCAGCCGTCTGCTTTACCCTAACTGGCTACAAAACTAGGGGGAACCCTACGTCATTTTTTTTTTTAATTTTTTTGGCTAAATACAAAGCTAAGCTCCCCTTAGTGCCACATGAAAGGCACCAAAGGGTGCTCCACTTTTTCTCCACTTTTTCTCCATTTTTTCTCCACTTTTTCTCCACTTTTTCTCCACTTTTTCTCCACTTTTTCTCCATTTTTTTCTCCACTTTTTCTCCACTTTTTCTCCATTTATTCTCCACTTTTTCTCCATTTTTTTCTCCACTTTTTCTCCACTTTTTCTCCATTTTTTTCTCCACTTTTTCTCCACTTTTTATCCACTTTTTATCCATTTATTCTCCACTTTTTCTCCATTTTTTCTCCACTTTTATTCTCCACTTTTTCTCCACTTATTCTCCACTTATTCTCCACTTTTTCTCCACTTTTTCTCCATTTTTTTCTCCACTTTTTCTCCATTTATTCTCCACTTTTTCTCCACTTTTTCTTCATTTTTTTCTCCACTTTTTCTCCACTTTTTCTCCACTTTTTCTCCACTTTTTCTCCACTTTTTCTCCACTTATTCTCCACTTTTTCTCCACTTATTCTCCACTTATTCGCCACTTTTTCTCCATTTTTATCTCCACTTTTTCTCCACTTTTTCTCCATTTATTCTCCACTTTTTCTCCACTTTTTCTCCACTTTTTTCTCCACTTTTTCTCCACTTTTTCTCCACTTTTTCTCCACTTATTCTCCACTTATTCTCCACTTTTTCTCCACTTTTTCTCCACTTTTTCTCCACTTTTTCTCCACCTATTCTCCACTTTTTCTCCACTTTTTCTCCATTTTGTTTCTCCACTTTTTCTCCACTTTTTCTCCACTTTTTCTCCACTCTTTCTCCATTTTTTTCTCCACTTTTTCTCCATTTATTCTCCACTTTTTCTCCACTTTTTCTCCATTTTTTTCTCCACTTTTTCTCCACTTTTTCTCCACTTTTTCTCCACTTTTTCTCCACTTATTCTCCACTTTTTCTCCACTTTTTCTCCACTTTTTCTCCACTTTTTCTCCATTTTTTCCCCACTTTTTCCTCCACTTTTTCTCCATTTATTCTCCACTTTTTCTCCACTTTTTCTCCATTTTTTTCTCCACTTTTTCTCCACTTTTTCTCCACTTTTTCTCCATTTATTCTCCACTTTTTCTCCACTTTTTCTCCATTTTTTTCTCCACTTTTTCTCCACTTTTTCTCCACTTTTTCTCCATTTATTCTCCACTTTTTCTCCACTTTTTCTCCATTTTTTTCTCCACTTTTTCTCCACTTTTTCTCCACTTATTCTCCACTTTTTCTCCACTTTTTCTCCACTTTTTCTCCACTTTTTCTCCATTTTTTTCTCCACTTTTTCTCCACTTTTTCTCCATTTATTCTCCACTTTTTCTCCACTTTTTCTCCATTTTTTTCTCCACTTTTTCTCCTTTTTTCTCCACTTTTTCTCCACTTTTTCTCCACTTTTTCTCCACTTTTTCTCCACTTTTTCTCCACTTATTCTCCACTTTTTCTCCACTTTTTCTCCATTTTTTTTCTCCACTTTTTCTCCACTTTTTCTCCACTTTTTCTCCACTTTTTCTCCATTTTTTTCTCCACTTTTTCTCCATTTATTGTCCACTTTTTCTCCACTTTTTCTCCATTTTTTTCTCCACTTTTTCTCCTTTTTTTCTCCACTCTTTCTCCACTTTTTCTCCACTCTTTCTCCACTTATTCTCCACTTTTTCTCCACTTATTCTCCACTTTTTCTCCACTTATTCTCCACTTATTCTCCACTTTTTCTCCACTTTTTCTCCATTTTTTTCTCCACTTTTTCTCCACTTTTTCTCCATTTATTCTCCACTTTTTCTCCACTTTTTCTCCATTTTTTTCTCCACTTTTTCTCCACTTTTTCTCCACTTTTTCTCCATTTATTCTCCACTTTTTCTCCACTTTTTCTCCATTTTTTTCTCCACTTTTTCTCCACTTTTTCTCCACTTTTTCTCCACTTTTTCTCCACTTTTTCTCCATTTATTCTCCACTTTTTCTCCACTTTTTCTCCATTTTTTTCTCCACTTTTTCTCCACTTTTTCTCCACTTTTTCTCCACTTTTTCTCCACTTATTCTCCACTTTTTCTCCACTTTTTCTCCACTTTTTCTCCACTTATTCTCCACTTTTTCTCCACTTTTTCTCCACTTTTTTCTCCACTTTTTCTCCATTTTTTCTCCACTTTTTCTCCACTTTTTCTCCACTTTTTCTCCACTTTTTCTCCATTTTTTTTCTCCACTTTTTCTCCACTTTTTCTCCACTTTTTCTCCATTTTTTCTCCACTTTTTCTCCATTTATTCTCCACTTTTTCTCCACTTTTTCTCCACTTTTTCTCCATTTTTTTCTCCACTTTTTCTCCTTTTTTTCTCCACTCTTTCTCCACTTTTTCTCCACTCTTTCTCCACTTATTCTCCACTTTTTCTCCACTTATTCTCCACTTATTCTCCACTTTTTCTCCACTTTTTCTCCATTTTTTTCTCCACTTTTTCTCCACTTTTTCTCCATTTATTCTCCACTTTTTCTCCACTTTTTCTCCATTTTTTTCTCCACTTTTTCTCCACTTTTTCTCCACTTTTTCTCCATTTATTCTCCACTTTTTCTCCACTTTTTCTCCATTTTTTTCTCCACTTTTTCTCCACTTTTTCTCCACTTTTTCTCCACTTTTTCTCCATTTTTTTCTCCACTTTTTCTCCATTTATTCTCCACTTTTTCTCCACTTTTTCTCCACTTTTTCTCCACTTTTTCTCCACTTTTTCTCCACTTTTTCTCCACTTTTTCTCCATTTTTTTCTCCACTTTTTCTCCACTTTTTCTCCACTTTTTCTCCACTCTTTCTCCATTTTTTTCTCCACTTTTTCTCCATTTATTCTCCACTTTTTCTTAACTTTTTCTCCATTTTTTTCTCCACTTTTTCTCCACTTTTTCTCCACTTTTTCTCCACTTTTTCTCCACTTTTTCTCCACTTTTTCTCCATTTTTTTCCCCACTTTTTCCTCCACTTTTTCTCCATTTATTCTCCACTTTTTCTCCACTTTTTCTCCATTTTTTTCTCCACTTTTTCTCCACTTTTTCTCCATTTATTCTCCACTTTTTCTCCATTTTTTTCTCCACTTTTTCTCCACTTTTTCTCCACTTATTCTCCACTTTTTCTCCACTTTTTCTCCACTTTTTCTCCATTTTTTTCTCCACTTTTTCTCCACTTTTTCTCCATTTATTCTCCACTTTTTCTCCACTTTTTCTCCATTTTTTTCTCCACTTTTTCTCCACTTTTTCTCCACTTTTTCTCCACTTTTTCTCCACTTTTTCTCCACTTTTTCTCCACTTATTCTCCACTTATTCTCCACTTTTTCTCCATTTTTTTTCTCCACTTTTTCTCCACTTTTTCTCCACTTTTTCTCCACTTTTTCTCCATTTTTTTCTCCACTTTTTCTCCATTTATTCTCCACTTTTTCTCCACTTTTTCTCCATTTTTTTCTCCACTTTTTCTCCTTTTTTTCTCCACTCTTTCTCCACTTTTTCTCCACTCTTTCTCCACTCTTTCTCCACTTATTCTCCACTTTTTCTCCACTTATTCTCCACTTATTCTCCACTTTTTCTCCACTTTTTCTCCATTTTTTTCTCCACTTTTTCTCCACTTTTTCTCCATTTATTCTCCACTTTTTCTCCACTTTTTCTCCATTTTTTTCTCCACTTTTTCTCCACTTTTTCTCCATTTATTCTCCACTTTTTCTCCACTTTTTCTCCATTTTTTTCTCCACTTTTTCTCCACTTTTTCTCCACTTTTTCTCCATTTTTTTCTCCACTTTTTCTCCACTTTTTCTCCATTTTTTTCTCCACTTTTTCTCCATTTTTTTCTCCAATTTTTCTCCACTTTTTCTCCACTTTTTCTCCACTTATTCTCCACTTTTTCTCCACTTTTTCTCCACTTTTTCTCCATTTTTTTCTCCACTTTTTCTCCACTTTTTCTCCACTTTTTCTCCACTTTTTCTCCACTTTTTCTCCACTTATTCTCCACTTTTTCTCCACTTATTCTCCACTTTTTCTCCATTTTTTTCTCCACTTTTTCTCCACTTTTTCTCCATTTATTCTCCACTTTTTCTCCACTTTTTCTCCATTTTTTCTCCCCTTTTTCTCCACTTTTTCTCCACTTTTTCTCCATTTATTCTCCACTTTTTCTCCACTTTTTCTCCATTTTTTTCTCCAATTTTTCTCCACTTTTTCTCCACTTATTCTCTACTTTTTCTCCACTTTTTCTCCACTTTTTCTCCACTTTTTCTCCATTTTTTTCTCCACTTTTTCTCCACTTTTTCTCCATTTTTTTCTCCACTTTTTCTCCACTTTTTCTCCATTTTTTTCTCCACTTTTTCTCCACTTTTTCTCCATTTTTTTCTCCACTTATTCTCCACTTTTTCTCCACTTTTTCTCCACTTTTTCTCCACTTTTTCTCCACTTTTTCTCCACTTATTCTCCACTTTTTCTCCACTTTTTCTCCACTTATTCTCCACTTTTTCTCCACTTTTTCTCCACTTTTTCTCTACTTATTCTCCACTTTTTCTCCACTTATTCTCCACTTTTTCTCTGTTCTTTTTCTATGGTCGGTCTACCCATTAGCTCTGCCATGCATACTGTAGCTCTACACCTACTGCACATGTTACTTTATGATTGACATCTCTTTCGTACCAGATCTGTCTAAGTCTACTCTGACCCCATATTTGTCATTACTATATTGTCCTTGTACTGTATTATGACATTTGTATCATGTGTTTCATTTCTTGCTGTGTTGCAATTTTTTTGCTGCATCCCAATTGTACCTCTACATTGTTCGAGTTTATGTTATTGTTCTCTCACTCTTATGTGATACTGATTATTTTCATTTTTCATGATTACATGCAGATAAGTCCAATCTGACGAAGGCTCAGGCCGAAACGTCATTTGTAACTTGTTTTGGACAAAAACATATATGCTTATGAAAAAAAAAGTTTTTTTTAAAACGGACCAATAAAGAGTGATTTTGCATTACTATCCATTGTGACTTACTGACTTAGTCTGGGAGATTTAGAGTGCCGAGGTTACTCACTAATTTTATCTATTATTACCTCTGAGCACCTATATACCAGTGAGCAGAGCTTCCTCTACAGTAGTTCTCCTGATTAGGCATGCCCTTACCTCATGAGCAGGGCATTGCAGCTTTGGTAGCAACCATTACGACATGGACTCTGCTGCTGTGGGGGAGAGTGAGTGCAGATTCATTGCACCCACACTCCTCACATGAAGGGTCCGCACTCCTAGAAAATGGGGGATACGTTCCCTGAGTGTCTCCCCCCCATATTCTAGACGGTCCAGAGTCGTCGTGGGACCCCTTTATTTTTTTTCTTACAATAAATTGGTGAAAGAGGAAATGTTTTGGGGACTGTTTTTTCAAATAAATTTCTTTTGTCGATTTTTTGTTTTTGTTAGTACTGACAGTTTATGATGTTGGGTATCTAATAGATGCCATGACATCACAAACTGCTGGGCTTGATCTCAGGTGACTTTACAGCTAGTATCAACCTGATTTATTACCCCGTTTGCCACTGCACCAGGGCACGGGATGAGCTGGGGGGAAGCGCCAGGATTGGCGCATCTAGTGGATGCGCCACGTCTGGGGTGCCTGCGGCCTGCTATTTTTAGGCTGTGAAGGCCCAATAACTATGGACCTTCCCACCCTGAGAATACCAGACCACAGCTGTCCGCTTTACCTTGGCTGGTGATCCAATTTGGAGGGGACCCTAATTTTTTTGTGTAATTATTAATATTTATAAAATAATTATAAAAAAGAGCCTGAGGGGACCTCCACATTGGATCCCCAACCACGGTAAAGCTGCCAGCTGTGGTTTTCAGGCTACAGCCGTCTGCTTTACCCTAGCTGGCTATCAAAAATGGGGGGACCCAACGTCATTTTTTTTTTTAACTATTTTTTAAATAGAAAAAATTAATGGGCTTCCCTGTATTTTGATTGCCAACCAAGGTAACGGCAGGCAGATGGGGTGGCAACCCATAGCTGTCTGCTTTATCTGCGCTGAGAATCAAAAATACCGCGGAGCGCTACGTCATTTTTTTAAAGATTTATTTTTACAGCACTGTGATGTCCAGCAATCAAAATACAGGGAAGCCCATTTTATTTTTAGTTATTTATATAAATAATTAAAAAAAATAAATATGGGCTCCCGCTGCATTTTTTGTATTGCTAGCTAAGGGTAATCCAAGCAGCTACTGGCTGCTAACCCCCACTGCTTGGTGTTACCTTCACTGGCAATGGAAAATCCAGGGAAGCATTTTTTATTTTTTTTGCCAAAAAACTACAAAAAAAGGACGTGAGTTTTGCCATATTTTTGTATGCTAGCCAGGTATAGCAGGCAGGTGCTGGAAGAGTTGGATACAGCGCCAGAAGATGGCGCTTCTATGAAAATGCCATTTTCTGAGGCAGCTGCAGACTGCAATTCGCAGCAGTGGGGCCCAGAAAGCTCAGGCCAACCTGTGGTGCGGATTCCAATCCCCAGCTGCCTAGTTGTACCTGGCTGGACTCAAAAATAGGGCGAAGCCTACGTCATTTGTTTTCTAATTATTTCATGAAATTCATGAAATAATAAAAAAAGGGCTTCCCTTTATTTTTGGTTCCCAGCCGGGTACAAATAGGCAACTGGGGGTTGGGGGCAGCCGTACCTGCCTGCTGTACCTGGCTAGCATACAAAAATATGGCGAAGCCCACATAATTTTTTCAGGGGGCAAAAAACTTCTGAATACAGTCCTGGATGGAGTATGCTGAGCCTTGTAGTTCTGCAGCTGCTGTCTGTCTGTATGGAGAAGAGCAGACAGCAGCTGCAGAACTACAAGGCTCAGCATACTCCATCCAGGACTGTATGCAGAATTTTTTTGCCCACCAAAAAAATGACGTGGGCTTCGCCATATTTTTGTATGCTAGCCAGGTACAGCTGGCAGCCACGGGCTGCCTCCAACCCCCAGTTGCCTATTTGTACCCGGCTGGGAACCAAAAATATAGGGAAGCCCGTTTTTTTTTAATTATTTCACTTATTTCATGAAATAATTAAAAAACAAATGACGTGGGCTTCGCCCCATTTTTGTGTCCAGCCGGGTACAACTAGGCAGCTGGGGATTGGAATCCGCAGCACAAGTTAGCCCGAGGTTTCTGGGCGCCTCTGCTGCGGATTTCAGTCCGCAGCCATCCCAGAAAATGGCGCTCTCATAGAAGCGCCATCATCTGGCGCTGTATCCAACTCTTCCAACAGCCCTGGAGCCGGGTGGCTTGTTGGGTAATCATGAGTTAATACTGGCTTTGTTTTACTAGCCAGTATTAAGCCAGAGATTCTTAATGTCAGGCACGTTTGACCCGGCCATTAAGAATCTCCAATAAAGGGTTAAAAAAAAGACACCACACAGAGAAAAAATACTTTAATAGAAATAAATACACAGACACATTAGAGACTCCATCTTTATTACCCCCTGTCAGCCCTCCACGATCCTGCTCTTCTGTCTTTTTTCTTTCTAGTGTAGTAGTAGTGACGATTGTAGTGAGGATGAGATTCACCAGCTCATCACTTGGGGCTGGGGAACCTCCATCCTTACTACAATCATCACTACAATCGGGAAGCAGCGTGCAGCCTTCACTCCGTGAGTGATCAGTGCTGGCTGCTAGCGGTAATGCTGACAGACGCGTTACCATAGCAACGGTGCTCTCGGAGCCGCGGTTAGCGGTGACGTCACCGCTAACTGCGTTGCTATGGCAACGGTGATCTCCGTTAATGACCGGCTGTGTCAGCCGGTCCCTAACGGAACGGGGAGTCGACCGTGTGCTAGAGCATGTCGCCGGTACACGGCGATACACATATGTGCACCGTGTACCGGAGAGATGCACTCGCAGGTCCTACATGACGTGTCATAGTCATGTGACCAGTCTGTAGCCAATGAGATAATAGCCACGTGACTGGTCACATGGCTATTTTGACGTCACGATAGGTCCTGCATCTCTGCTGGCAGTGCAGGTCACCGGGAGGATTCAGCGATCATCGGATGGAATAGCGGCAGGAGACAGAGTGCAGAAGGGATCGCGAGGACCGGTAAGTGTTATGGCAATGTTTATTAACTGTTTGTGTACATTTATCATGCATTTTTATGTGTTTGTGATTGCCTCCCATTATAGCCTATACGTTCGAGTTTGGTTCGTCGAACGTTCGACGAACTGAACTCGAACGGGACCCCCGTTCGGCGAACCGGCCTCGAGCCGAACCGGGACCGGTTCGCTCATCTCTAACCAGCAGCTGGCTGCCTCTCTGTGCTGGTGGCCGGCTGCCTCTCTTTGCCAGCAGCTGGCTGCATCTCTGTGCCAGTGGCCGGATGCCTCTGTGTGCGGTTGGTCGGGCGACCTGCTGGCTGGCACTCTGTGTGGATGGCCGGCTGGCTGTGCGGACTGTGGTGGCTGTACTGGCAGCGAAAGCTTTGATGTGGTGGGTGCCCCAGATGGTCTGTCCGCGGTCTAGGCTTCAAATGATGGCGCCCGGAGTCATCGCGTGCGCAGATAGAGCTCTTGGATGAGAGCTTTATCTGCACACGTGCCGCTCCGGGTGCCATTTCTTTGAGGCCCAGACTGCTGACAGAGCAGCTCAGACACTCGTCGCACCGGCCTGCTCCACCACACAACCACCACAGCTTCTACTGCCAGCACAGTCCACCACCATTGCCAGCACTGACCCGCTGCCAGCCCTGACTCGCCGCCGCTGCCAGCACTGAACTGCCACCACTGCCAGCACAACTTCTGTTTCTTGTGACCCCGCTCTATCACCGCTGCCACCCCCATCCAGTAAGACAACACTGCAGTATAAACCCCATTTTCTTGTCTTTTTTTTTCTCTCTAAATTTGCGGTGCATCTTATAAAACAAAAAATACAGTAAATTGAATGAATGTCAAGAAGTGAAAACCAGACATTGCTTTTGAATTGTGGCCCAACTGAAAAATGTCAAAAAATAAATTATTCAAAATGGCATTGACAAAAATGATCCTACTCTAAACTTAATATTCTGTTGAGCAACCTTTTGAGGCAATCACTGCAAATAAAAAAACAATTTTGTAACTCTCAATGAAACTTTTGCATCTGTCTACATTTATTTTTTCCCACTCCTCAAGCACAAACTGCTCCAGCTGTCTCAGGTGTGAAGGTGCCTTCCCCAGACTGTAAGTTTTAGCTCTTTCAACAGATGTTCAATAGGATTTACATCAGGACTTACAGAAGGCCACTTCAGAATACTCCAAGGCTAGGCTTTGCCCTTGGCTATTCTTGGATGTTTTTAGCTGTGTTTTGGGCCATTATGATGTTAAGAGGAAACATAACCTGCAACTCAGATCATGCTTTCTGACATTGGGCAACACATTTTGCTCCAGAATGCCTTGATAGCCTTAAGATTTCATTGTACCCTGTACAGATTCAATACATTATGATCAAGATGCAGCAAAGCAACCTCAAAACATTACCAAATCTAAAAGTGTTAAAGTAGGTACAATATTATTTTCTTTGTATGCTTAAGTTGTGCATGCACTTGCAAAAAAGCTCCAGTTTTGTTTTTTCTGTTGACATGATATTTATCTAGAAGCTTTGCTGCTTGTCAATATGCATTTTAGCAAATACCAGTCTAATTTTTTTATGATGTACTTTCAACAGAGGTTTCCTTTTTGGTCATCTTCCACAAAGTCCACTTTGGCTATGACAGTGAAGGATGATGTGATTTGACCATGATTTACAAGTGCATCTCAATAAAATAGAATTTCATCAAAAAGTTTATTAATTTCAATAATTCAATACAAAAAGGGAAATCCATATATTATACACTCATTACAAACAGAGTGATGTATTTCAAGTGTTTATTTCTGTTAATGTTGATGATTATATGGCTTACAGCTAATGATGAGCGAGTTTCAAAATAATCGGATTCGTGATACTCATAACGAGTACTGTCTAATACTCGCGTATGCATTCTGAATAGTGTGTGCAATGCAAGTCAATGGGGAATACTCGCAATGTAACGAATAACTCGAGTGCCGCATTATTCGTGCGAGTAGCGAATAATACGGCATTCAGTACTTATTATGAGTAACACAAATCTGAGTATTTCTAAACTTGTTCATCATTACTTAAAGCCAATGAAAACCCAAAAGTCATTATCTCTGAAAATTAGAATATTATATAAGACCAACTGAAAAAAAATATTTTAAACTCAGAAATGTTGGCCAACTGAAAAGTATGTACAGTAAATGCACTCAATACCTGGTCGGGGCTCCTTTTGCATAAATTGCTGCATCTCTGTAGCGTAGCATGGAGGTGATCAGCTTGTGGCATTGCTGAGGTATTATGGAAACCCAGGTTGCTTTGATAGCAACCTTCAGCTTGCCTGCATTGTTGGGTCTGGTGTCTCTCATCTTTCTCTTGGCAATAACCCATAGATTCTTTATGGGGTTTAGGTCAGGCGAGTTTGCTGGCCAATCAAGCACAGTGATACTGTGCTTATTAAACCAGGTATTGGTACTTTTGGCAGTGTGGACAGGTGCCAAGTCCTGCTGGAAAATGAAATTTCCATCTCCAAACAACTTGTCGGCAGAGGGAAGCATGAAGCGCTCTAAAAATTTTGGTAGATAGCTGCGCTGTCTTTGGTCTTGTTAAAACACAGTGGATCTACACCAGCAAATGATATGGCTCTCCAGACCATCACTGGTTGTGGAAACTTCACACTAGACCTCAATCAGCTTGGATTGTGTGTCTTCCTCTAGACTCTGGGACCTTGATTTCTAAATGAAATTCAAAATTTACTTTCATCTGAAAACAACACCTTGGACCATTGTTATTTCTCCTTGGTCCAGGTAAGATCTTACTGGTGTTGTCTATTATTCATGAGTGACTTGACCCAAGGAATGTGACAGCTGTAGCCCAGGTCCTAGATATGTCTGTGTGTCGTGGCTCTTGAAGCACTAACTCCAGCAGAAGTCTACTCCTTGTGAATCTCCCCCAACATTTTGAATGTCCTTTTCTTAAAAATCCTATCAAGGCTGCAGTTATCCTGGTTGATTGTGTACCTTTTCCTATCACACTTTTTCCTTCCACTCAACTTACTATTATTATGCTTGGATACAGCACTTTGTGAATAGCCAGCCTCTTTACCAATGACCTTTCATGGTTTATCCTCCTTATGGAGTGTGTCAGTGACTGCCTTCTGGACATTTGTCAAGTCAGCAGTCTTCACCATGATTGTGTAGCCTACTGAACCAGACTAAAGGCCCTGTCACACACAACGAGATCGCTAACGATATTGTTGCTGCATCACCATTTCTGTGATGCAGTAACGATCTTGCCAGCGATCTCGTTATGTGTGACACCTACCAGTGATAAGGCCCCTGCTGTGAGATCTCTAGTCGTTGCCGAAGGGTCCGGACCATTTTCTTCAAAGGTGATGTCCTGCTGGGCAGGACACATCCTTGTGTTTGACACCTAACAATGACCTCCTATACAGGTCACTCATCGTTACTGCATCGTTGGTAAGGTCTGACTGTGTGACATCTCACCAGCAACCTCCCAGTGACTTACCAGCAATCCTTATCAGGTCGCATCATTTTCGGGATCATTGGTAAGTCGTTAAATGTAACAGGGGCTTTAGGAACCAATTTAAATTAATAGGAAGCCTTTGCAGGTGTTTTGTGGTAATTATTCTAATTTTCTGAGATAATGACATTTGGGTATTCATTGGCTGTAAGCCATAATCAACAACATTAACAGAAATAAACACTTGAAACAGATCATTGTTTGTATCAACTCTATATAATATATGCGTTTTGAAATGGTTTCCTGAAATAAATTAACTTTTCGATGATAGTCTAATTTATTGAGATGCACTTGTATCTTGACCTTAGAGTTAATCTTGAATTTCTTTGAACATTCTTCTGAACTCTTTGGTTGCCATTAGTATTATCTGTTTCTTCAAAGTTTCAGCAATTTTCATCTTTTAACCATATCCAAGGAGGTTTGCTACAGTTCCATACACTTTAAACTTCTGAATAATATATGCAACTGTAACGTGTACATCAAGCTGTTTGGAGATGGCCAAATGGACTTTACCTTTAATATGTTAGGCTGCATTTTTTTTTTCTAGTTTCCGGAGGCACCTCTCTCATTAGCATTCTTTGTTCCATGTTCAATGTGGTACACACCATGATACCAAACAGCACAGTGACTACTTTTCATCTTTGAAATAGGCAGACTGACCTAATTGTTTGTAAACCTCTGTGAACCTAATTACAGGACACACTGCCGTCTAACATGTCCATATAGTCAAATTATTTTTAATCTTTTATAGGGGTACCATTGTACAATTCAAAAGCAATATCTGTTTTACATTAGTTGATATACAGTAAATTTAAATTGAAAATTAGTTTTGTCAATTTCACGTTATTTCAGTGACAATTTTAGGTTTTTCTTACTTTAACAGAAGGGTGCCAACAATCTTGTCTGTGTTAATGATAATTCTAATAACATTTTATAACATTTTTTAACATATTCCACAGCATTTTACAATTCAAAAGGTACAAAGTCAAACATTACAGAGTAACTCATACTTTGCAATTCAAACAACAGGTGTAAGGACCCTACTCATTTTTAATAAATATGGGTTATACAAACGATGAGAAGTGCTTGGATTGTATAGTCCAGGCATCACTATGATAAATACATTTATTTGTGTAAAGCTTAGTCACCAGATAGAATTTCTAAATGTACAGATTAAAAATGCTACTAAATTCATGAAGCTTGTGGTAAACAGATGAGTCAAGATATTGCGCACAATAGGATTTTTAAACATAATGTCCTAATGTCACTATACTCACAAACACATTACTGGAGTGGCTACCAATAACAAGTATAAAACTTCTAATTTAGAAACTAAAAGATAGATGTTAAAACTCAGCATCTGTCAAATAATGTATTCTAAAATCGTAGAGACCAACCAATATAGTCACTTGATGTTGTTTTTATTATATAAAATATTGAAATTCAAATAAATTAAAATAAAAAATATATAACTTTAACAATGGTAAAATATTTTAAACCTTGTAATATCACTCTAAAGTAATTTGCATGAAAGTCAACAAAAAAGCAGGATTTCGATGGCAGAAGCTTTATAAAAAGTGGAGTCATAGTTTCCAAATAAAATGCTGACTGTCTTGTGTTTTAGCTTTTTAAATTGTCCAATCTGACAGTAATTGACTGAATCACATATCAGACCACCTGAAGATACTTTAGACAGTCGTATAATAAGCAAGGACACTTTTTGAATTACAGTGAAGCTTTTTCACTAAAGAAAGAAATTGTAAAAGGTCAAGGAAATATTCTCTTTCCTACGAGGTAGAATGTGCACAAATTCATCATAACTAGTGATGGGCGAACCTTCTCGGCACTTGATGTGTTCATTACTCAATCGAGCATTTTATTGCTCGGACACCATGCCTGGGATTGCCTGCCAATAATGGTAATGCTGTAGCCATCTTGGCTACTGGAATTACTGTGACTGGTTGGCCGCATAGCATCATTGGGTGTATATAAGACCCAGAGACGCCATGTTTGCCATACTTTACCAAGAAATAGTGAAGGGACAAGGAAGAGATTCTGCAGGAGAAGGGACAGTGTATTACAGCATGACAGTACCTGCTGGTACAACAGTAAACAAACAGTATCTCTTCAGGGCTATATGAAAGCTATTCTATTCTCTAATAATGTTGTTCCTATTCTGCATAAAGTGTAGGGCAAGCTTTGTGGAGTAGGGGTAGTGTATTAGAGGCCTGTAGGCAGTGATTGTAGACTTATAGACTATGCTGGATACCTAAAAAAATAATTTCAAAATCTATTCTATGCTGTAATAATACTTATACTAGCTGCATTTAGCATAGGGCAATCTGGTGATGGGTGATGTTATATGAGATGCACAGGTGAAAGGCTGGGGTGAAAGGCTGGGATAGCACACCAGGAAATAAATTGATGGCTGGGGACTGAGTACGGCAGGAGCACCGCCAGCATCAGGCTGTGGAAAGACTCAGAGTCCACAAGCTTAAACGCCATTATTTCAAGGGCAAGAAATCAGGATATGTAACACTTTATGTACTTACTCCATTTCCGCAAGATCCAGATGCAAAGCTTTTATTTACATTATAGAGCTGTTAGTAACATCATGATCATATACAAGGATCAAGAATTAGTATTGTAATTTATTTAGCATTTTATGTAGTTGGCACAGTGTTCCACAGTGTTTATCACAGTGTTCAGTGATAAAGACCAAAATAACATTATAGTATAACTTTCATTTCTACCTCAGACATGAAACATCAGCAACCCAAATACACATCTAGTAGTCCACTACACCACAGTCACTATTGAATTGATTCAATACATTGCACTGTATGTAAAGAAATATCTTCACCAAAGATCAAACTACATAAATACAAGAACAGATCCGAGCTAACTACATAATTACAATGGCAGAACCAAGCTTGCTACATGGATACAGGAACAGAACTGAGCTCAGTACATAAGTACAGGAACAGAATAGTGCTTAGTACATACTGTAGATACAAGAACAGAACCCAGCTTACTACATAAATACAGGAACAGAATGGTGCTTACTACATAGATACAGAAACAGAATCAAGCTAACTACATACAGTGCCTACAAGTAGTATTCAACCCCCTGCAGATTTAGCAGGTTTACACATTCGGAATTAACTTGGCATTGTGACATTTGGACTGTAGATCAGCCTGGAAGTGTGAAATGCACTGCAGCAAAAAAGAATGTTATTTCTTTTTTTTAAATTGTGAAAAGTTTATTCAAAGGGTCATTTATTATTCAACCCCTCAAACCACCAGAATTCTGTTTGGTTCCCCTAAAGTATTAAGAAGTATTTCAGGCACAAAGAACAATGAGCTTCACATGTTTGGATTAATTATCTCTTTTTCCAGTCTTTTCTGACTAATTAAGACCCTCCCCAAACTTGTGAACAACACTTATACTTGGTCAACATGGGAAAGACAAAGGAGCATTCCAAGGCCATCAGAGACAAGATCGTGGAGGGTCACAAGGCTGGCAAGGGGTACAAAACCCTTTCCAAGGAGTTGGGCCTACCTGTCTCCACTGTTGGGAGCATCATCCGGAAGTGGAAGGTTATTGAACTACTGTTAACCTTCCACGGCCTGGACAGCCTTTGAAAGTTTCCACCCGTGCCGAGGCCAGGCTTGTCCGAAGAGTCAAGGCTAACCCAAGGACAACAAGGAAGGAGCTCCGGGAAGATCTCATGGCAGTGGGGACATTGGTTTCAGTCAATACCATAAGTAACGTACTCCACCGCAATGGTCTCCATTCCAGACGAGCCCGTAAGGTACCTTTACTTTCAAAGCGTCTTGTCAAGGCTCGTCTACAGTTTGCTCATGATCACTTGGAGGACTCTGAGACAGACTGGCTCAAGGTTCTCTGGTCTGATGAGACCAATATCGAGATCTTTGGTGCCAACCACACACGTGACGTTTGGAGACTGGATGGCACTGCATACGACCCCAAGAATACCATCCCTACAGTCAAGCATGGTGGTGGCAGCATCATGCTGTGGGGCTGTTTCTCAGCCAAGGGGCCTGGCCATCTGGTCCGCATCCATGGGAAGATGGATAGCACGGCCTACCTGGAGATTTTGGCCAAGAACCTCCGCTCCTCCATCAAGGATCTTAAGATGGGTCATCATTTCATCTTCCAACAAGACAACGACCCAAAGCACACAGCCAAGAAAACCAAGGCCTAGTTCAAGAGGGAAAAAATCAAGGTGTTGCAGTGGCCTAGTCAGTCTCCTGACCTTAACCCAATTTAAAACTTGTGGAAGGAGCTCAAGATTAAAGTCCACATGAGACACCCAAAGAACCTAGATAACTTGAAGAAGATCTGCATGGAGGAGTGGGCCAAGATAACTCCAGAGACCTGTGCCGGCCTGATCAGGTCTTATAAAAGACGATTATTAGCTGTAATTGCAAACAAGGGTTATTCCACAAAATATTAAACCTAGGGGTTGAATAATAATTGACCCACACTTTTATGTTGAAAATTTATTAAAATTTAACTGAGCAACATAACTTTTTGGTTTGTAAGATTTATGCATCTGTTAATAAATCCTGCTCTTGTTTGAAGTTTGCAGGCTCTAACTTATTTGCATCTTATCAAACCTGCTAAATCTGCAGGGGGTTGAATACTACTTGTAGGCACTGTAAATGCAAGAACAGAACTTGTAGAAGACCTCCGATCCCATGCAGTGTGCCTCTCAAACCAGGAAGTGGACATCTGGCTACAGAGGTGCAGTGACACTGCAGAAATATTCTGTGCAAATGTACAGATTTGCAGGAGCTTGCGATAATGCCAGCTCTTGTAAATCATGTTATCATGCCCACAGGGGTATAATCACATGGAAAGATGGCCGACTAGTCTGGGGAAACTTTTATGTAACGTTAATTTAAGTGAATAACATTAAACAGGGCTGGTTAAGCAGGAAATTTAGCCATATATATGTGAATGCTGCTGTGTTGAAGGGCATAAGGGACTATACAGGTTCCCTTTAAGAATGAATAGAGTGTGCATGCCGAGGTTCTTCACAGCATTGTTCTTGGGACTGATGGGGGTCCAAACAATCTAGAAGTTACTCCCTATCTGATGGATAGGAAATAATTTTCAAACTTGGCACATTCCTTTTTATAAGGGTGACCACTGCTTCATGGGTGAAGACTGACGCTGGACCTCTCAGATTACAGGGGTGGTCCAAAACCAAATTTGAATTTCATCTCTTTATTCAATATTTAAAGAACTTTTCTAAAAGTAGTTTAATTAAAAAGTCCCTCCCTGACAGTATAACACCCACCAGCACCATAAAGTAAGAATACACTGCAACACAGTCACACAGTACAGATTAGGATTTCCCCAGAGCATAACAGTGCACAGTCTAATAGCCCCCCTCCCCCACATACTGTACATACACACACTTCTGCTTATTATATACATGTTATCAGGTCCTTATGAAATATAGCCCCCAACCTGCACAGTAATGGACACTGCCCCCTGTCACCACAGTAAATCTCTTCCCTCCCTCACTGTACACAATCTTAGATGCTATCTGCATCTTACCACCAGCCCTTGTGCAGTAGGATGGAATCACTGAGGCAGCAGAGGAAGAGGGAGGTGATGCCAGCACGGAGCACCACACAGGTCCGCGTCGAGCAGCCAGGAATCCGCTGCAAACAGGTGTGCTGTGTGATAGGACGTAGCTATGCACAGCATGCTGAGTGGGTGTGCCCTATACATCGTAGTGTAGCCAATCTGCTATATTTAAAGGTTCAGTGTTGCTGATATAGTTAACAGTATTGTAGTTTTGGGTGGGCCCTTCTGAGTGTGGGGCCAGGGCGACTGCATCCTCTGCCCCCCCTTCCCTGTAGCTACGCCACTGGTGCTCACACCATCACTATTCATAACCATTGCAATAGATGGTCAGATAGATAGATAATCAAAATATCAGGCAAGGTGATCACATTTTTATAGAACAGTTATCCACCATGTACATTATCCCTGTGAAATAAATAATTGTCCAAATGGGATGCACAGAATTAGGCTATGTGCACACGCTGTGTTTTTTTGACGCTGCGTTTTTGTGCATTTTTGGCCGCTAAAAACGCACAGAAATGCACCCGCGGCAAAAAAAGGGGCAAAAAACGCATGCGTTTTTACCGCGATTTGGTGCATTTTTGGCTGCGTTTTGCTGCGTTTTTGATCTCTGCGTTTTTCTGCGTTTTTCCAATGCATTGCATGGGGGGAAAACGCAGAAAAACGCAGAAAAGAACTGACATGTCCATTTTTTTTAAGCTCAAAAACGCAGCTTAAAAAAAAAGTTGTGTGCGGACAGCAAAAATGAAAACTCATAGACTTTGCTGGGGAAGCAAAGTCATGCAGTTTTGAGGCCAAAAACGCACCCGAAAAACACGCAAAAACGCCGCGAAAACGCACTGTGTGAACTTACCCTTAAGCAAAATGCCTTTTTTCAGATTAGTGACACATTTGTGGGGTATGTCTCATCATGTAGATAAGTACCATTCTTATATTATGCCACATTACAAATTACACAACAATAATTGCAACATATTTTAAAAAAATAAAACTCATCAATAGCCAGTATCTTAAGAGGCAATAATTCATGAATTCATCCAGGAAATCTAAACATTACAGAAGAACTAGAAAGGTTGTTTGGGCCATAAAAGGCCTCAATAAGGGATATGTTCATATTGTTACAATAAATAACTCTTGGAGGATGGAATTTATAGCTTAGGAATAAATGTGGTACCTGTTTGCTGCTAGAAGAACTTTACGGAAGACAAGACACATCCAACAGTAAGAACACCATGGCAACAATAAAATCTGATATTTAATCGTGCAAAATTGTATGGAATTAAAAATATTAAACTATAGAACTTCATTTTAATGATCCCTTAAAATAGCAATAAAAATGGTCTTCTAGGCTCCCAACCTATTTTGATAGCCAGTAAAACAACAGCTACAAATTGCAGCCCCCACCTGTGAGCTTTACCATGGCTGGTTAAAAATGAGGGGACCCTATTCCTTTTTTACCCTTCAATTCTGATATCCAGTCATAGTAAATCTCACACATGAGGGCTGCAGCCTGTTGTTGTTTTTGTCTTACCCGCGCAGGCCTTCAAAATATGGCGGAAGTCAGCGTAATTTTTTAAAATAATTTACTTATTTCTTTTTATACTACTATACAGCAAACTGACTGCAACCAATCACACACGCGGACACGGGGGGAAAGGGGTGCGTATATCAGTCTGCAACCAATCACACTGGCACAGAGGGTGGGAAGGAGAAGCATTGAATATTCAATTACTGTAGAAAAAGACATGAGCCTCATGTTCAGTTATATAAATTTTTGCCTAGCAGCATTAGATCAAAGTTTTCTACAGTTACTGTGTATTGCATTGTCTGGCCCCCTCTGTTTTTACTTGAACCAGCACTCCTCCTATTTGGCAAAGGTGATTTTAATTAGCAGAAGACTGCAAGGAGGGGTTGTGCCTCTTGCTCTCAGGTCACACACTGTGGGCCTGTGGAGAGTCTGCCAGCTGCTTTCACAGGTGCTGGTGCTGTGTGGCGGCCATTGCTGTGGTGGTTTTGGGTCAGTGGGGTGGTGGGGCCTGAAGCAATGGGTGCTCTGCCTTGCAGCATGGTGTTGTGAGGCACCAGGTCACCTGCCCTGCTGGTGCACTGTTGCTGCGGCGGTGGTTGGCATGCGGCGCCACATCTTTAAGACTTAAAATAAGCTAGGGACCCAATCATAGATCCGCCGTGATGTGGCAGCGGGCTTCATACAGTCTGATCAGGATGGTAAACCAAGAACCTCATGTTAAGGTATATAAAATTTTGCCTAGTGGCATTAGATCCAAGTATGATTTTGGACGTTCAGTTCATGTCTTCTTCTACAGTTATTGCATGAAGCATTGAATATTGATTAATTAGTTAGCAGGCCTGGAAAAAGAGTCTGACTGAAGTGTGATCCTACGAGAAACATACATGTTTACCTACTCTGCTCTTACTACCATTTAACTTCATTTGTAGCCCCAAAACAATTACTACATATTACAGCCCAGAGCATCTCATCCCCATTGATTTGCATGGGGCTCATCTGGGGTCAAGTTTGACTACAAACCCGATTTTTTTTTTTTAGTCCGTGCTAGTTCGGCAAACCTGAATATCCTGAATAGCTCATCACTATTTATTAGCAATTTTTGTCAATATAGAGTATTTCCTGAAACACCAATGTGAATGTATAGCTTCAGGCCATATACCAGTTATGTTACTGTCCCATTATGTTGGTGTGTTTTCTCTTTGCAGGTCTATGAATTGGGGACGAGTCAAGCCCCTAAGATGGACTGAAACTTATTTCCAATTCTAATATGCAATATATGATATGCATAATATGTTATTTTTCTGTTCCATTAAAAGATTTTATGTTGTAGTCACAGGAAGCATTTCTATTTAAATCTCTGGCTGGTTTATTAAATCATCATAATCCACTCCTTAGGAACAAACTTAAGAAAGCATTTTCTGGCAAAAAGATAAAGCATGAAAATAGGAAGTCCATATAGCTGTGGGGTCTGCCCGCGCATTTACAGGGTTCCATTCTTCTGACAATCAGACCACAGTTGTGGACATCTGCTACCTCCATTCAGAGAACACAGAATGATTCCAGAGGCCTTACTTTTATCTGTTGGATTACACCCTAAAGGTGGAGATATAGTGAACAGTCATCCTACCCAACTCTTTAGCTGTTCACAAAAAATTTGGCCCTTAACATAAACGATTAACCGTCTCAACATCTAACACATTGGAGCATTTTTCTGGGTTCATATCACTGAGGCTAATAATCTCAGTGATACACATCTCCCCTCTAGTACTGTATTTTACCAGTGACAATTTTACATATGTATAAAAATATCTGTCTCTACAACATCACAGAAAAAAGCAACTATTAGCAGTACCAAATCACAATGCTATTGCATTACAGGATGCAGCAAGCCCTGCAAGATATGATCATAAACCTGAAATCCTACATCTACATATAGCCAATCATCTGATATGTGAACATTAACATTTTATAATGTACTAGGATTGTGTTGATAGTATTTCATTAAAAAAAATTACTCCAGTTTCAGAACAGAGACAAAGAAAACAATTTTGAAACCTGATTTTCCTTTATATAGATCTAGTTCCATTTTGCGGTATTGACAAAATTTAAGAGAAATATTATTTTGGACTAAGATGTTCAACAACGTCTCCTAGAATTTACCCCAGATCTTTCAAGAATTCCTTATGCAGTTACAGTCTATGATTCTATTGTTTTTTTTTCCATTATTTTTGGTCTTTGGAAAAATAAATATAAATAAAGTTTGGAATGGATTAGAACAATATAGAATTTTTTGAAAATTTGTGTAGGTTATAGAACTTTTACTTTATGTTTTTATTTCATACTAGATATTTGACTATACAAACAATTAATTTGAAATTATTTTTCAAACTGTAACTTACCATTCATGTTTCAAATTTGTCACTTCTATATTAATTATTTAATTAATTAATTAATTCATTAACACTTTCCTAGTCTTCTTTATTGATATGCTAGAACACTATCAGTTTTATTTAGTTGTGATTAAATAGTATAGTACCAACATTTACATGTTTTATCATGTAACTGAATAATGTATGTTTTTGATTGTTTTTCATGTAAAAATACAACTTATCCAAGTCTGTGAGCTATTAGCCTAAGAACAAGAATTTCATAATAGAGATCCTTTAGCTTTTCAACTGATTAAAGAACCAATCCAGAGTTTTGTGTTTATTTTTTTTCAGTGCTGGAGTGGCGCTTTACATCTAATTCCCCTGCAGTTGTCATATACTCAGTTTCCGGCATCTTCACCATTTATCGACAACACTCCTGTCCCGCGAAGCTATCTTATGCCACTAACTTATCACTGGCCTGAAGTCAGAAGTTAAATTACAAGCTCTCAATGAATCTCTATGAGAGCCAGAACGAGGCTCCCATAGACTTGTATTGAGTTGTGATCTCTGGTGCTCCCCATGAAACACTAGAGGTCACAAATCTCCAAAGCTCAACAGAGCGGCAATAGCATGTAAATCTGAAGGTAAGTGAGTATCAGGCTGTGGGCAGGGGCTTAGACTTAAAGCACCACTCCAGCAGTGAAAAAAAAAATACTGGAGTAGTGTGTTAACAAAAATATCTTTACTGTGGTCATTAAGTAATGCTTCTTTATATAAAAGAAGCATTGTCATATACTCAGTTTCCGGCATCTTCACCATTTGTCGACACCACTCCTGTCCCGTGGAGCTATCTTATGCCTCTAGCTTATCACTGGCCTGGAGTCAGAAGTTAAATTAGAAGCTCTCAATGAATCTCTATGAGAGCCAGAACGAGGCTCTCATAGACTTGTATTGAGTTGTGATCTCCGGCGCGCTCCATGAAACACTAGAGGTCACAAATCTGTGGCAATAGCATGTAAAGCTGAAGGAAAGTGAGTATCAGGCTGTGGGCAGGGGCTTAGACTTAAAGCACCACTCCAGCAGTGCAAAAACAAATACTGGAGTGGTGCGTTAACAAAAATATCTTTACTGTGTTCATTAATTAATGCTTCTTTTTAAAAAAAGACAATTTAAAAGCCATTTTAATACTGCATATTTAGATGGTGATTACTAGCGATGAGTGGATCAATCTGTGAATGATTGATCTGAATATAATTTCCTAAATTTTGAATTTCTCTATGAGTTCACATAGCATTTTGTAATTCATAAATGGACCAAAAAAATGCCATGAACCACTTCACACATTTTTTAAAAAGCTGGCTAATGACATCGGGCATGACTGGATGGACATTCTCATAATGCCATGCAGCTATTACATCACATGGTCTAGAGTAGCCAATCATGAGAGCTATCACAGCCAGTATAAAAGATGGGGACGGCAAAGGAGTGTCATTTTATATGTGTGCAGTGTAGTGATAGGAGGTCAGAGCGCACAGCCCATTCCACCTTTGGATTAAAAAAGGCCTATTCTGATGTGATGGGCTATTGCAGTGCTCAATAGATGAAATTGCGAGTGCTAGTCTCAGTCTGTGAATACTAATCCAAAGATTCACGTGATATATAGGAAAGTGTTGTAGCTGTATTCACATTAGGTGTAATTATGTGACTCTTTCTCCCTCCCTCGTTCTCTGTCTCTCGCTCTTTCTCTATCTGGGCAATTAGTGGCTTTTCAGAATTGCAATTTGTGGAGAATTTATTGATCACAAATCAATTTTTGAGTAACATTAGGTGAACCAGGCGAATTCAAACATGAAGTGATCCCCTCATCTCTAGCGAAAACTGTTCACAGTACATTTCTCCCATATTAAATCTTAAAAACGTTGGTGCATAAAAGTATATTAAATACCTAAAACCTAAAGAAAAGTGTTGACTGGAGCTATACAGAAGGAGGAGAGCCCAAGATTACATCTTCTGGTCTACCCTCCCTTGGGATTAATTTATAATTACAGATTGTATAAAATTATCAAACACCCATAGTACTATTGTTTCCAAAGTATGAAAGCACCCAAATTTGCATGGGGGAGGGGCAATTTAACACAACTCTTCCACTTTTTACTCCCCCCATGGTTTTTCACTATAGTACACAATCATATCTATATAAATCAAATATGCGACAAAATTCATAAAGATTTAAAATATAAAAATTGAAAATAAAATAATCATCTACAAAAGTACAAAACAAAACATATGTGGTATCATCATCAGCATGGTATGAACCCCACTCACAATAGCAAAGTAACATTATTATAAGAATATTTATCTAAATGTGCAATAAAAATGAATACTCCAAATTAATCCTACATTAATCTGAACTATTAAAGCCAAGAAAGTGAATAAAAAAAGTCATATTTCTGATAAGTATTATGAAAATATCGCTGTTTTTTTCCAAACTGCAGACAATGGTACCATATCCTATGTCTTCTTGTTTTCCAACAATTCTTTCCTCAGAATCAGTAACATCTCATTTTCTTGTCCTTTGTATTTACCACATTGTTGTTCCTTTATATCTCTGCTTGCACAGATGACGGCTGAGTGAATGCCTCATGCACCATTATTTATACATCCCTATTGTACTTCAATGTGGCCTGTCCAATGTAAAAAAAAAACAATCACCTCTAACTTATCTGTCACCAGCCTCATCTCCTTCAGATCATATGCTCCAATGAACTGGGTCAACATTTGCTTATTTTTTATTTCAGTATGTATCCTGCTTCCTCTGGTGATAAACACTTAGGGACTGTCTAGTGCTACAGCAATAAAAGGTTGTTATTAAAATATAGTAATAAAGGCTTGGTGTAATGTTCAAAAATCATTTAAAAATTAATCAGTGATACATTTTTTCTTTTCAAATGTGTGTGTGTGTGTGTGTGTGTGTGTGTGTGTGTATGTGTGTGTGTATGTATGTGTCTCTGTGTATAAGTGTGTGTG